>NC_142586.1:38348652-39002938 GCF_965207765.1 Zootoca vivipara | reverse complement strand
TTGTCATTGTGAACCTGCATTGTAGGCTTGGACTAACAAATGAAATGTTAGTGCTAGTTAGAAGTGAACAAGAGGTATGGAAGGTGTAACCATGTTGATCTTGTCTTAGATCAGACAGTGATCATGTAACCTGGCAATGTTGAGAGTAGATTGTGGCAATAAGTTCTACACTGGAAAAGTGTTTACATGTGGTTATGGTTGGTACATATGGTTTAGCCTTTATTGCTGAACTCCTGCACTTCTAGGTGCAATGCATGGTGCTAGTTGTGGCCTTTGGAGCCCTAAATGGCTTAGACTTTGTAGATTTGCGAGGACATACCTGTTGACTTTAATTTGGTTGACCTCAGGATTAAGTAAACTTTGATTCCAAAGTCATTGTCCTGTGTCTAGGCATACAAAAGCCTAGATTGTCTTAAATACCGTAGTGCCTTACACTGCAGTAGTGTAATCTTCCAATTTCCTCCAGCAAGCAGGGGTGCTTCTAGTGCTTAATACTTCTCTTCTCCTGTTCTTTGGTTGTCTTTAGATAACAGCAACTTGTATTTCTGAACTTTTCTAGGGTGTTTATAATATGTAATTCAATCAAGTGGATTAAATTTTATTTCATGGAGACCTAAAATAGGTGGAGTAGCATCATTAGTAGCAGCATCATTAGTAACACCAACTAAGTCAGATTTTTGCAGTTAGCCACTTGCCTCATTATTTTATCTGGAACATTTGTGTGGGCAAGCATGGCTCACCAAGGTGCCTCACATTATTATAAAAACAAAAACAAATCTTATCTCAAAACAATCAAAACTGACAAAGGCAGCAACATTCACAGTTATTAAAAGGCCAGTTAAAAACAGGTTATCAAAAGGAGGTTCAGAAAAGATGAGCTTGTTAGTGAGTCTAGCTGCCCATGCATTGGCAATGAGAGCAGTGCATGCTGTGGCGTGCTCTGTTCTTGCATATAGCTGAACTCTTGACAACTACATGTGTGGTTCGGATATGTATCTGAACTGAGGCTGAGAGAACAACTGGTGTAGTACTACTTTTGCATTCTTGAAGTGCAAACTATGTCCCACCACTACCACCATCTTCTGGCTTCTGTGGCAGGACCTAGGGACAAGACAGAATGGTAAATGTCCAGAATGGGGACCTGATGGTAGACTGCTGCTCCTTGAATGAGTCCTTATGAGCTCTCTGACATTAGATCTTGTTTGCAAGCATCACAATCCTGTTGCTCTTTGAAAAAGGTGCTTCATACAAATCATTAAAGATGGATATTGTGTATGTCACCTTTTCACCATCTTTTACAAGTCTTTCCTGCTGGGGATGGCCACAAGGCGTCTGCAGAAACTAGGCTGCCCGGGGAGTAGAGGTCTTGATCATTGTAAGGGCTTTGCTGTTACTTACAGTATAAAATGTTGGAATACTGCCAGTATAATTTTAGAGAGAATAAATGGGCTGCCAGGTAGTTGCTGGTGTCATAATATGTTAAATAGTTGTCATAATAGCTAATCCACTGTGTAGGCTTCCTTGTCTAGCTACTTTACATATTAAAAAGAATAAATCCTGTCCCTATCAAATTTAGTCCTAAAGCACACTATTTAATGTTCTTGCTTTTGTCAAATGACTGCTCCAACCAAATAATGCTACTTCTTTTGTAAATGTGAAGTAAAAACAGAAAGTACCAGAAATATTTTGCATAAGTTTTCAATCTTTTTTTTTTACATTAACCCTGCAAGATAGGCTGGTATTGTCATCTACATATTACAGACAGAAGAGATTTTCTGTGACTAAGGTCGGCTAATAAGGGTCAGTTTGTACAAGGAGCAGAACCAAGTGTTTAAGCTTTTCCTGGATTGTACTTTTTCAGTAGGGCTGAGATTGCATGTTAGCATACTTATCTCATGGAAAGAAACTCTCTGCATGTCAGATAATTAGTATTCCAGCAAGAAAGCTGTGCTGAATCCCTTTCACTAACATACCATTTCTGCATGAGGGAGTATTTTTCATGGCGTTAGCAGGTAGTAGAGAATCTCTTCTGTCCCTCCCAACTTGCAATCTGAAGTTGAAACAGTGTAAGATAAGCTTTGCCCCTTGATTCTGCTTAATGTATAAACTGCTTTTCATAACTCAGTGATATTTAAACTGGAAGCTATGTGGCTCATGGTGCATTAGTTTAACCAGTGCACCAATTCTCACTCTAAAAAAGGCAGACTCTTCTTCCACTGGCAGATGAGTATTTTACACAGACCTTATGGACTTGTAGAAAATGGGGCACAGTTATTACTTTGGAAATTGTATGTGAAATATTAGCAAGACATGACTCTGTTCAGAGAGCCTGCAGCCAATCAGTAACTGGCTGCAGGTGACTTAACTGTTTTGGACCTTGAGGCATTTTGCATTTCTTCAAGCATAACTCATCAATGTAGCCCCTAGTTTTTGCTTCAAGTGTTTTACAGTGCTTATTAAAGGGTGCGCTCATTTTCAGGAGAAAATAACATTTCATTCTAGGACTGATACTTTACCTACTTAGATCTACCGGTACATAGGCAATGTGCTGCTAACTAGCATAAACAAAAATAGAATGGAAACAAATGCCAACACTAAAAATAGAAGCACTGCTTGTCAAAAATATATTAGAGTAAATGTGTGACTGACACTGTTTCCATAAATTTACCTGTTTAAATTTACAGTGTTTAAATGAATATTTAAGCAGCATGAATATCTAAAACAAATTAGGCAGTAAAACCAGAATGTTATTCCTTCAAAAGGCAGGTATAAATTTGCTTTTACAAGAATATTTACTAGATGTCCATTAAAATTGTGTTTTATCTTAAATTCCCTGAGGTGTTCAATACAAGTGTTTAAAGTAGCATTCTGGTGTTTGTGAATAGCAAACAGCATTTATGTTCCTGCAATTAGGGGTCTGACCTTTGTGGCCCCCCTTCTCACGTCCTTCCATGCATATATGCCTGCCACACTTTTACTATTGCTGTTCTTTCATAGCTACTCCTATAGCAGCTGAGGTTCTGCTGTTTTCTTCTGGCTTTAAAGACGTTCACATAGAATTTGATGGTGAGAATGGACCAGACATTTGTAGACATAAGCCCTGTGTGAGAATTGTCTTCAGATAGCTGGTGAGCTAGTTGTTCTTAAAATTCAGAACTTAATACAGTGGACAGCTCCTGTGGCTGACTTAATAAGACAGCATGCCTCTAATGACTGCAGGAGCTGTTTTTAAGCTATGAGTGCAACAATTAAAGAGCCCTTACGTTCCTAAATCTTCCCTACTAATTATGAAGCAGACCCTTGGTAATGATGGTAACGAGATCACATTTAGAGCAGATTGCACAATATTTCATCACTGTTAGCCAAGAAACTGCAGTGAAACAGAATGTCTTTTTTTAAAGACCTAAAATTGCCATTTGAGACCGTGTAATTAAGATACATACTGGGGTATCTCTGGTTATGAACTTAATTCATTCCGGAAGTCCGTTCTTAACCTGAAACTGTTCTTAAGCTGAGGTACCACTTTAGCTAATGGGGCCTCCCACTGCTGCCACACAATTTCTGTTCTCATCCTGGGGCAAAGTTCTCAACCTGAGGTACTACTTCCAGGTTAGCGGAGTCTGTAACCCGAAGTGTTTGTAACCCGAGGTGTTTGTAACCCGAGGTGTTTGTAACCTGAGGTACCAATGTATTGGTACAGGGAAAAAGATGCGCCTTCCTTTAGCTCCAGATGTTAGCAAGTGTCACTAGAATAAAATTATGGTAATGAAGGTGTATATTTAGTTGTTTGTTTTAATTCCAATTTCAGAAGAACATGTTACTCATCTAGTCCTTGCAATTAGGATATCAGTATACTCCTATATCATTTAAATCTGCTGTGTTTCAACTTCCTTTTCTTTTACAGGTAGCCTAGTGAACAATCACACTCATGATGGCTCATCTACTTAATTTTAAAATTTATATAAGGTTTGCCAAATAACATGTGCTTTGGGCATCACACACAAATGAAATGATAAAATACAATTAAAATAAATAATAAAACGGGAATATCATGAAATAAACTGGCAGCTTAAAAATTAGAGTGAAGACTAAACCAAGGTGATTAAAAAATAAATAGCACAAAAAGTAGTTCAAAACGGTAAGATCATCCCCCCCCCCTTTGGCATGGGAGAAGGAAAAGGTCCCAGAATGACCATAAAGGAGGTGCTAGCCAATCCTCTGAATTAGAGGGATGTCTGTAATGCTTCCATTACAGTATATTGCTACATCTTTGCACCCTTACATTTGAAGGGTCACAGTTGTGAACTTGTTTGTATTCCTTGAGCAATATTATTGTTTTGTTTTCATTGGGTTGTTGTAAGCTGCTTTGAGCATTTCTGTTTAGGACTAGTGCCAAATTAAACAAATTCTAATTTGTATCTTAATTTGTGTATGTCTGTCTCTGGGAGGCTGGAAACAAGTTAAGGTTTTTTGGGAGTAGAAACTTCCGTCACTAAGCCAGAGGGATGCGAAGTAGGTTAGACTAGAAACAACAACAGCAACAAGAACTGTGATCCCTAATCTCCACTGGTAGAAATGGAGAAGTACACTTAAGCTTACTACCACAGAGCAAAATACAGAAAAAGCATAAGACAGAAACAGAATAGTGAGTGGCACTTTGTTGAGGTCAGCTGAGGTGACACAAAGCTATGCTTCAGCATTTGATGTGCTGGCTGCTGCTAGAGGCTTGAAAATTCCCATGCTGCTTATCGTTTGCTCTGCTAGGGAAGAAGTATAAATGAAGAGTTCAATGACAATTTACATTCATGTGCCTTGTTGAAGTATGGAGCTGAATTTCTTTCACTAACATTCTTTCAGCCTGCCCCCTCTCCATTCTCTTTGCCTACTTCTGTAGGTGAAAATAAGATGTCATGTTAGTCTCAGAAATTGAGACTTAAATACCTGAATAATTGCTGCAGCATTTCTAAAACTGGGCACAGAGATCTTTTGAATGCAAGATTGCTCAAAAGTAGCTCAGCAACCATCTCTGGAAGTTTAATTAATGACTGAATCCTGTTTTGGGATCTGTCAATGAAAAGCTGGATGAGCAATGTGTTGTGAGGACAGAACCATGGTGTATATCTATCTATCTGAGCTGCAGTTCCTGTGCATCTGCCAGTGCCGCTTGGCTATTATGTTGTTAGTTTCCTGGGTCAAAACATTAATCTCTTGGGTCAAGGTAGGGACAGGGATTCTTGCAACATTAGCACAACAATGTTCACTGCCCTTAATAACCTGGAGAGACTGTCATGGGGGCAATCCTTTCCCAGGGCATTTCTGTCTGTCACTGTTTGGCATTTCTAGATCACTATGTATGAGGAGTTGGTCTGGATCACTTTGGGTTATGTTTTGTAAAGAAAATTGACAAATGATGATGATGATGATGATGATGATGATGATGATGATACAATCATTGTGTTTTCTGGGGTATATTCTGCAGGTATAGCTGCAGCAAACAGCATTTGGACCATGATAGATAGGCTGGCTTTGTCCCCATTGGTTTATTTGGCTAATAATAGTGAAAGTGTTTATGCATTGGATGTTTAATTTGGCAAATGTTGCAGTGCCCAGTGCATGGGTAAAGCTGCCTGAAATGTAGCAAATAGAAGGATTTTGACTTCATTTTAATTTTAGTCTAACTTCAAAATCATGTCACCTTTTTCCTCTTCTTTCCCAAACTTGTGGAGCTAGAAAGATAAATGTTTAATTCTGTGATGAATTCCCATCTTCTTCATCTTCATAGTAATGTAGTGCAAGGAGGGAAGTTAGTTGTGGGTGAAGGGGGGGTAACTGTAAATAATTGTGCTTTATGTCCACTGACTTCAGCAGAGACTCATCTTTCAAAAGCAGGTCAATGGAGGCAATGGCAAAGGAAGGGATATTTGAGAGACTCACTAGACAAGTGAGTGGAAGTGACTGGTGGAAGGGATACTAGGGGAATGGTTAAGGAACACATCTCTGGCAAACACAGATTTCAGAACCCTGAAATGGCAAATAAAAGGAAAGCTCCACAGCAAATAGAAGGAAAAGGAGTGAGCCTTTTGAAGTGCCTAGAAGGCAATTTGCGTCTTTTAAGTTTCAGTTCTTATACTTCAACATGATATGAATTGTGGACAGGGTTATTCCTCTTTCAGGCACAGATCATGCTTGTAAATAACCACTCCCATTTATAGCCTCTGGCTAGTAGTAGTAGGCAGTCCAGAGGAAAGTTGGTTTTTTATCTTAATTGTTTTTGTAGTGATTGATCTGGGGTAACAAATAGTATATTTTTGTTTTGACAAGCTTTCCTAGCTGGATTAAAAGGGCTTTGCCTTACATGTTCATTTTGTATTTGTTTTTAAACCTATCTACTGTTTTAGAAAATATTTTTAGCTGTTTTATGGTATGTTTGCACATCCCCTTGTGACAATCATGTGTGAAAGGCAAATAATTAATTATTTAGGAGGTTGCTCTAAGTAAAGTCCAAGTATAGTAGTGAAATTTAGTGACTGTTACATCACTAAACTGCAATGGGATGGTCTTTAACAATAACAAAACTGAAAGTTTCTGTATTTACAGTTATCATTCTCCCTTTCCCAAAATAGATCTTATCCAAGCCACAAATGAGACAAATGTCAATATTCCTCAAATGGCTGATACACTCTTTGAGAGAGCAACAAACAGTAGTTGGGTGGTTGTGTTCAAAGCCTTAGTTGCAACACATCATCTAATGGTTCACGGTAATGAGGTAAGTGCACAAAATTTTCTCAAAGCTATCCTTCTCCCAAGCATTTGGGAGAGGAGTTCCACGGAGGCCAAATCAAATAGTTGCATGAACTCCCACTTAAAGGTGCTTCCCTGTCCTTCCAGAGGAGCCCTGCATAGTGCCAGAGAAGCAGGGTTTCTGGTAATGTCCTGGCTCCCACTTGGATCTTGGACTCTTCACTCAGTTGTTGGGATTAAAAGCTTTAGTCCAAAATTCACTACAGTAAAAATATTATGGGAATAAATTCTGAGACAGAGACGTGTAAAGGAAATGGCAATACTCATGCCTGTACCAATTTTGCCCAGAAAGACCCATTTTAGTTCTAGGTTCAGGGGTTTCCATAACACCAGCCAAAATCTGCACTGTTCTGGCCATGTGAAAAATGTAATCCCTTGCTGTGTTTAGTGTTAAATTGCACAATTGACCATATGCATACAGTATTAGAATCTTATCTATATGAGTAGTGGCATTTTAGAATATGTTCTTATATCTGCATTCTTAAGCACACATAAAAACCCTGGATGGTCTGATTAAGTCTTTTTAGTGTGGAAGGAAGCAGTGCAGACTTTAGTTTTGTGCACTGGGCCATCTGTATCCACTCCAGGCAGAATTATTCAAATTGGCAAGAGATGTGTAAGGCATGCCATTTATTATAATACGATTATCATGGGTTTTCACCTAAAAGGAAACATGCTTGTGGGTTTTTCATGAAATAGTGAGAGGGTAGTGTTGAAGGACATATACAACTAATATTATCGTTTCCTCCCTTCCTCCTAGAGGTTTATTCAGTATTTGGCATCTAGAAACACACTATTCAATCTCAGCAATTTTTTGGACAAAAGTGGATCACATGGTAAGAATCATGCCCTTTTGTTGATAATGTTTGCCTGCTATATGTGCAATCATTTAGGCAGAAATACGTCCCACCCCCACCCCCCGGCGAAATATTTTGGCAGAGGGCAAGTACCTTGTTTTCTTTATAGGAACTGTTTTTAATATAGCAGAAAGGGAAAGGAAAGCTGTGCTATTTGGAGGAGGGATAAGGCAATAATAAAAAAGGAAAGAAAATGAAGAGAACATGTTACGATGGAAGGACTTATTTAAACTCGTGTAATTTCAGTGCTCTGCTCTTTCCCCAAAGGTGTCACAAGAAACCTTGTATGGGGATTGCGTACTTGAAAGCCTGGAACCATACACTTAAGCACTAAGCTCTTAATATTATCTGCTGCTTTATAATAACTTCTTTCTGATTCCTTGCATCATCTTAAGCCGAAAATCCATTCCTAAGAGCACACAATTGTATCGTATGTAGGCAAAAATTAAAATCTAGGAACTCCAGAAGGAGTAGTCACTCACTGGTGGTTGCTATCTGTCCTCTGTCCAGGATGAAGTTCTCATCCAGGAAGGTTACATTACCAAAGCAACATCTCTCCACCCCCTTCATTCCCCCTCTTGGCTTTTCTACCAAAAGAACTGAGACTTGCAGCTTTTCACACCCAAAGCTCAAATTTGGCAAGTTTTGTCTTGGTGGCTTTACAGTGGAATTCTGGGGAAACTTAATTGCTTTTCTCTTAATCCTTTTATTTAAGCTTGTGATAGTATACTTTTGAGGGTAGGGTACAAATGCAGCCAAGTTGTGCAACTTGATTTGCCTGCATTCTTTTGTCTGTCTATATTTCTTTTTGTTGTGTTTCCCCATGTCTGTTGCAGTTTGTGAGGACAGGGACCTGTCTATGCTGCATCTGTAAGGCAGCATGTACACTGATGGTGCTGTATAAAGAATAAATAGTGGGCAAATCTGCTTTCCACTAATGACTTCTGCTTGCACATAATGGAAGCTTTCAGATGTGCTATATGGTAATGACAGCCATCACGTGAGAGTGGTAGAGGTTTTGTGGTGCCGTTTTTTAGGAGCCTAGGGTGCTTGATATGAAAGGGCAGTCATGGTTTTTACTGGAATGGTTCCAGTAAATCCTTAAGTCCTAAGAATAACCATTCTGGGAGCTGTCCAACAAGACCAATTAGATACTGGGTATGCCTACCTTTTATATGCAAAATATAGATGGAGAATATTAATGAGATTCAAGGCTGAAACATTCCTGAAATGTCTAGATGTTAAGGAGGTACCAACTTTCCATGTAGTTTAAAGAGGTATTTTGGCTCCAATATATGTTCAGCCTTGCTTGGAACTTAGTCTCCAAATGCCTCAGCATGTTTAATTTGCCCCTTTTCTAGATCAGCTTGTAGAACACATTAAAGCAGAAAGATATTTCTTTATACTATCAAACTGCAATGCAGATCTGGATAGAACATTTTTTTACTTTAGATTTTTCCAGCACAGCCTCTTAAATCCTGTTGTTTGATTTGGTCGCATTTGGGATCCAATAGGCTCGATGTATTTCCATCTTAACTGTTTTCTAGATTAGGATGCCTGTGAATATTTGTTTATGAAGAGTTTATTTTAAAGCGCATTGCAATCTGTTTATCAAAACTACCTGTAGCTTCAAAATGATAGCCAAACAGGGTAACATGGTATTGGAAGATGGCAAGATGAATGGAGCAATGAAATTAATGAATAAGCAAGGTATGCTGTTGGCAACCATGGCTTATCAATACATCCTATCATATTTATCCAAAGGTCAGTTTGGAAATAACTGGAAAATGGTGTTCAGTCACCCAGAATAACAGAACATGTATATCAGTGTAGATTACAGTAAGCCCACAACTTGCATGGGGGTTACGTTCCAGGGATCATTCCTAAAGCAAAAATCATTGATAGTCAAAGCCCATTAAGTTCAATAGCAGGTGCGATTGCCAAAATCATTGTTCCCATAACTGTGCCCCTTCTTAATTTTTAATATATTTTTTGCCACACAAGCTGAATGCGCAGAAGTTAAATATGTGTAAATTGCATGCTTAGTGTACTGTGCTTGCCATATAACTCTTGGCACCTAAATATATAGCTAAGCGGGCACATGTAGGGATTCTCTTACATACAGTAGGTTTAAGTGAGATGAATTATTTTGCAGAATGTCACTGAAATCCACCAGGGTGTCATCGTTTAATAAAATAAACCATCGAGTTAAATATATAGCATTTGCAACCTCTCTCAATCCATTAGTAAAAGATTAAAAGGATTTTTTTAAAAAAATTCAAGAAATTATGACATATTTTCTTCCTTTCTAGGATATGACATGTCCACATTTATCAGGCGCTACAGTAGATACTTGAATGAAAAAGCATTTTCCTATCGGCAAATGGCATTCGATTTTGCAAGAGTGAAGAAAGGGTAAGTTTATCTAATATAGATACTGATGGTTCCTACAAGTATTGTTCGTTGCAATATATGTTGCTTTAACTGCTACTATTGCCGAAAGTGGTTTAATAATGAAATTATAGCACTAGAATGTATATAGTGAGTGTTCTGGTATGCAAGTAGTTTGTTAGCTTTTGCAAACCTGCTGTAGGATCGTGGGGGGGGGGAGACTATTTCTACTTCTGATCAGCAGGTGAAATCTAGTGTTTCTGTTCTACAGTGGTTGCTTTATATCTTGCAGGGGTATCTACTGGCTTAAGAAAAGAGGAACTGATTTTCTCTAGTTCCTCCTTCCCACTTCAGCCCCCGGAAAATCTTTCCTGGAGGGTTGGAGGAATCTCCAGAACAAGTCAAGGGGAAAGGAGGAATGTAAGAAGATCAATTCCCATTATCTTAACATGAGTGGATGCCTCTGCTGGATCACAATCTGTTTCGTATCTATTTATAAACCCTACACGTATTACTAGTAAAAGTATTTGAAAATGGGAAAGCTGCTGCATGAATTGCATAAATGAATACTGTTGTGGGTTTATTTGATTTCCAAATGCAATTGAACATGAGAAGAAATTATATGGATATGGCCCAAATTGTCTACACTGGGAAATGTTTCCCTGCTTCTATGCCTTTAGTGACCTTGTCTCTTCTCTAGTCTCATTATGTGTCCTGTTGGTATGTTAATACTGTAGAGAGGAGGTAGAAATGTGAGTTTGCTCCTTTCAACAGCAGCCATACTTGATACGTATGGCCCTTAGTCCAAGTTTGTATTGGTTGTTGCAAAGCTACCAGGCCAGGCTTCCTCAAACTCGGCCCTCCAGATGTTTTGAGATTACAGTTCCCATCATCCCTGACCACTGGTCCTGCTAACTAGGGATCATGGGAATTGTAGGCCAAAAACATCTGGAGGGCCGAGTTTGAGGAAGCCTGTACCAGGCAGTGTGTTTTTGTTGAAGGATTTGTGTACAGAACTTATTATCCTGTAATGATCCCCTTGCTCTAGCCTGAGTCCCCAAAGATAATTCAAGGAGTTAAACAGACTATGATGCCTCTTGAAAGTAGAAAAGGGGCCAATAATATATGGCTTAAAATATTCCAGAATTCATTATGGGGCACCTTTATGGGGCTCACATAATTTGTGTGAGCCCTACAGGCTTTTTGCTTTCCCCTTTCCCATTATATCGGGAAGTGCAGAATCTTTTTATGGTATATAAAGAATGTATCTTCAAATAAATGTTTAATGTAATAGAGATAAAATATAAGCATTTTTTTTAAAAAAAAACAACAACACCCATGAGTGTCTTTAATCTGAAACACAGAGCATCTGTACATGGTTGGATGTTCCGCTGTACTCTATCTTTGCCCATTATCCATGGATTAATAGAATATTTAAAAATAGTGCATTATTCTCCACAGAGTGAAATTACAGTGTAAAACATAGTGCATGCTTGATTTAATCAGTGAAGTAAAGGTTTGACCTTAATGAATCTTCAGTACTTCAGGTAAGTAGTTGAGACACTGAAGTGGGCTTTGTGGAAAAGCAAGTACTATCTAAGAAATATTGGAGCTACTATTTGTCTAGAGAAGCATGGTTTGCTGACCAAGATCAGGATCATTTTTCCTACCCTGCCATCTTTTTTCAGCACTACATGTTTCTCTCATTTTGTAATAAGGTGCCTCCTAATTAAACCTTTTCCTAGAATGAAATGCTATCCACTTTAATTTGAATCTGTCTTCACTCTAAAGCAGGGTTTCCCAAACTTGGGTCTCCAGCTGTTTTTTGACTACAATTCGCTTCATCCCTGACCACTGGTTCTGCTAGCTAGGGATGATGGGAGTTGTAGTACAAAACAGCTGGAGACCCAAGTTTGGGAAACCCTGCTGTAATTTTGTTATTGGTTACCAAATAATGCCTGTGAGATTTTTTGGGTTGTAGTTTGATTATTATTTTTTTCCTCTTCCAGGGCGGATGGTGTAATGAGGACAATGGTTCCAGAAAAATTACTGAAGAGTATGCCAATATTACAAGGACAAATAGATGCACTTCTTGAATTTGATGTATGTATTTACAATTTTCTAAATTCTTTTATGATAAAAGAAAAACACTTCCCACTTTAGGTCACAGTAGAAACATAATATAACTTCATACCACTGAACTTGTACTAACTTCTTATTTCTTTTGGCAAGCTTCTTCAAGGTGCAGAAAGAATGTGGCAGAAAATTGTGAATTGAACCATACTGAAGAACATTTTTGCATTTAACTGAAGGTCCATAACAAAACTTGGTCTTCCAATCACTAGCAGCATATACACATACATACACACAAAGTGAGCATTGTTTACAATTGTGCAAGATCATGCTGAGGATTGTTTGTCGGTGCATTTTCCCTTTTGCATTATTGTATTTTTCAACAGTTGAGAGTAATAGAATTTGGATATTTCTGGGAAGTTTCTCTCCAGCTCCTGTTATTCCCTCGAAATGAGATGAACCTCAGTACTTTAAATTTGCTGCAGATTTGTCTGGATTTTCACACATAATTTGTATATTCTGTTTATATGCATGAAACAGACTTCAGTCCTGCGTGTGCCTGAACAACATACATATTCAATAGTATTTATTTAACTTTGTTCTAAGATATGACATAGCTCCAGCGTTTCAAATCACAATTAACAACCATGGGTTCTAATTTTTATGTAGGTTCATCCAAATGAGCTGACAAATGGTGTTATAAATGCTGCATTTATGCTTCTGTTCAAAGATCTCATCAAGCTTTTCGCTTGTTACAATGATGGAGTTATTAACTTATTAGGTAAGTAACTTGATGTAGCATGTTTTTTCACGTTACATTGCTCCTAGAGAATAGTAGTTCTGCAGCTTAATCTTGTTAAGAGAGGAAGAAGCAATCTTACTTTCCAAGCCCACAATTCTCTCACATTGAGCTGTGTTCCTTTCTATATTGTTACACACCACCCCAAATTCCAAAAGTGTTGCAAGATTCCAGGGGTTCCAGCCACATACCCAGCGTTCTGTTTTCTTTGGGAAGATCGACGTACAGCAGAGGCTAGTGTCTTTAAGAAATATGACTTTTCAACACACATTTTCACTTGGAAACCCCAAGTGTTTCTCTCATTGCCCCTCTCATAGCTTCAGCAAACTTGGATCCAAAGCAGCAGTGAGTCGTGGCTGCTGGTCTCACAGTGCAGCCTCCTGCAGCCAGCACCACATGGAGTTCTGGAACAGTGAGAGATTGGGCATGGGAAGTCTGCAGCAGGATAGGGATAGCCAAGGAATTGAGCAGGGCTGCCGAGCATATGCAGAAGTGCTTTTCTGCTTGTGCAATAATACATCTGCAGATGAAGACTTGGTATCAATAATGTAAAAATTTTATGGATTAAAAATGAATATGTCATTTATTCCAGAGAAATTCTTTGAAATGAAGAAGGGACAATGCAAAGATGCTCTTGAGATTTACAAGCGGTTTCTGACTAGAATGACAAGAGTATCAGAATTCCTCAAAGTCGCAGAGGTAAGTGAATCTTCCACTGTGGCATGTTGGTTGTTATGGTTGCTATCTAGGCATGTGATTTTCCCCACAATTATCTACTTGATAGCAAGCTCAGTTGTTCAGCCACTTTCTTTGTATGTGTTTAGCTCAAATGCCACATCTGTAAATAAACTACATTGTGAAAATTTATTTGACATTCATTGAATTTTGTGG
The DNA here is from genome assembly GCF_965207765.1 of Zootoca vivipara. Lineage (NCBI taxonomy): Eukaryota > Metazoa > Chordata > Lepidosauria > Squamata > Lacertidae > Zootoca > Zootoca vivipara. The sequence goes on along the minus strand of NC_142586.1, from coordinate 38,989,126 downwards.
AAAGAGTTAGCTGATCAGGATGTCACCAAAATGCAAATAAAATAACATTAGCCTCTGCTTTGGCCTTCTTCAGTATTTCATGTTATACCAGAGGATAGTAGACCAGCAGGCTGCTGATGGGAATAGCTGCTGCATCATTATCTTTCTGATAGAACGGCAATTTTCATACCCCAAGTTAGGGAAAACCCATCTTTAAATAAATATGAGTTCTTCAATTTCAGGCATTCATATTTATGCATGGAGCAGGTCAGAAGGACACAGCCTGGGACCAGTTCTGTGCACAAACGTTTTGCTGCATCCATCTGTGTTTTAGAGAAGTTCTCTATCCAGAGTTGCTGTTCTGTAGGGCAATGAATGTATTGCACATTTCTACAAATATGCATTAATTTTAAAGCACCTGGATGTGAATATTACAAATGGAGCTTCAAAGTGAGTTGAAATCACAGTTCAGATGCAGTAGTCAAATTGAGCTATTTAGTATTTCTGGACTTGTTAAGCATAAACAAAAGAACCTTTCTGAATTATTATTTTTTTCATTATCCACAGCAAATTGGAATTGATAAAGGAGACATTCCTGATCTTACACAAGTAAGTTTCTAAATTATATTTAGCTTGGTGGTTGGTTTAACAATAGCAAAAACGACTTCTGTTCATTTAGCATGCAACCTAATGGCGTTACTCATATTTTAAACATCAGGATATGCCTCCTGAAAACAGCAACTATTTTGACAGGTGTCAATCCGCTTTTTGTTCCCAGAAGAGGACTTCGGTTTTTAAGGCCACATTTAATTAAGAGATAAGCAATGAAAAGACTGCATGTTTCTTCTCCCTTCCAGAGGTGCAGATTGATCCCAGAAGCTGAGAGTGTGAGTAATGCACCTGGGAGAGGAAATTCTTAAGTACTGAATCCATGCTTTGACCAAGTCCATGACATCACTTTCACTGGGTTAGACAAGAGACAAGTTTAGGGCTGCCATAATGTGACTATAGATAGGGCAATAAATTACCAGAAGCCAGAGAGCTAGTGTACTGATCAAGAATATGAGTTAAATCTCTGTTCCCTGGATGAACACTGGAAAGCCTGCCTCTCAGCTCCCATCTGTAATGTGGAGTAACATTGGCTTGCCTTACAGAATTGCTGTAAACAATTATGTGAGAATACATGTGGATCACAGTTTAAAGGCCTAGTAAGTATGCTGCTAAGTCGTTTCACAGAAATGTAATCGAGGCATCAAACACTTAAAAACATTATTGTGGCATCCCTATCCCTGAGATTAATCATTAAGACTCTTCCATATAAATGAGATTGCTTTACCTTCAACTGCACAGCAGCATGACCTCTGTTAGTTGACCTCCCAGGTGATTAAACAGTCGGTCTGTTAGAACAGGGTGCTGTGATTATGAAGACCCAGCATGGATTTCTCAAAAATAAGTCATGCCAGATGAATCTCATTTCTTTTTTGATAGTTACAAGCTTGGTGGATCAGGGAAATGCCATGGATGTAGTATGTCTTGATTTCAAAAAGGCTTTTGATAAAGTCCTCCATGACATTCTTGTGCAGAAGCTGGTAAAATGTGGGCTGGATTCATAGCTGGTTGGATGACACCAAACTGGGATGGTTAGCTAATGCCACAGAAGGCTCCTTTGGAAGGTGGTGGACTCTCCTTCATTGTTCAATAAGCATTCCTGTGCTTCTGTGGGCTCTTGCAGCCCTTTGGAAGTTTGCCTTAATAAAACTCATGACAGTTCAATTAGGGGTGCCAGAATGCTATTGGTTTTCCATTATTGTTTAGTTTTTGAGGGTTTACTAATAATAAGGGGTTGATCATGCTCTTTGGCGAGCAGGAGCGTTCGTGCTCCTCCCGGATGAGTCGCTCTTTGGAGCATGATCAATTCAAATATTTTATTGCACACACCAATGTGTGTCCTCTGAAGAAAGAGCAATAAGCTGGCTAGTCCCCAGCCTCATTGAAACAGGTGTATGATATGGCAGGGTAAGAGTTAAAAAGAGTATATATATATATATATATATATATATATATATATATATATATGCTTTTTTTCTGCTGAAGCTTGTGTTTTTTCACAGAAAAGCTATTTTAATATCCGGGGTGGGGGGGAACTTTAAATATAGCCCAGCAGAAGGAGTACCTTGAGATTGTCTTCCTTCATACCAAATGTCTCTTGCTTAGCATTGTTTAATTTATAGATTGATGCTGTTGTTGTTTACAATACTGCACCTGCAGATGAGGACTAACCCCTGAACCTACTTACCTGATTTAATTTTTCCTCTAAGGTGTTTTCTCCCTACACATGCCCAGGTTATGTGTGCTTTCATAAAACAAAAAAAATATGCAAATGGCCTAGTCATATGTGAAAGTCAAATGATAATTATTGTGGGGGTTAATATAAGCTGGTGTCTCTATGCTAGTCAAGATAGGGACAGCACAACTTTCCATTCTAGTCAATAGCTAACTGGGCCTGGATATAGGGAAATTGTATTCAGCTGCTCTTTGTGAGTCATTATTGATGGTTACATTATTGATAAGTTACATGGTTCTCACAAGTATTCAAAGGGTTAATCTTCAATGGTTTTGCTCAGATCTCTGGTGTACATTTGGGGTAAAAAGTTAGCAAGGCAGTGATGTTTTGTCTGTCACTCTAGGCAGTATTTTTCTGAAGTATTGCCACCCAGCTTGCATTTTCTTGTCTTAACATTATCTCTCCTTGAGTAGTGCTGGGCTATGGCAGAGGAGTGCAAGTGGAGAAGCCAATGAGAGTGAAATTGAAACAAAGCCAAATTAAATGGGATTTCTAACATGAAAAACAGTGGATAAGAATCTATTACTGTATTATTTTTAGTCATCACCATCAGTGATTGAGCTGCACAAGCTACCAGTTTGTTTCTGGGCTCAAATTCAAAAGCTGGTCTTAACCTTTTAAGGCTGAAATGGTCTGGCTCCAGAAACCTTACGGGCCACATTCTTTGGTGCTCTGAACCTACTCTGGCATTCTGTTCAGAAGCTGAGGTCCTGTTCATTATTCCCTTCACCTAGTGTGTGAAGTTCAGTATGTTGGAATGCAAGAGAACATCTGCCTAGTCTCTGAAATGTCTTCCCTAGAGAGGCTTGTGTTGGCACCTTGTTTAGTCTCTTGGTAGTCAACTGATTTTATTGATCCACTTCTTGAAACTTTAGTTTCACCACTTAAAATGACCTTGTTTCTTTATGTTAATATTTTTAAATTGAAAAATCATATAAAAGTTTTAAGGGGCCCCTTCAAAAGGGTGACACTACATTTGAACATAATACAAAGACTATAATGACAGTCTTTTTAAAATCACTTCTTTCTGAAAACATTTGCTGTGTTTCAGATAATTATAAGCCAAGGCTTGCTTTAGACATGGTTTATTCAGTAAACCATGAGTTGTCATATCACAGATAAGCAAACAAGCAAGAATTTGTTCCTCCAGAACTTGATGTGTTTTCCAGCTGGTCTTGTGTTGTACTTCTGTAGCTTGGTGAGTTTGTGCAATGATGTGACCAAACAAACCATGGTTAAACAAGATTGTTGGGTTCAGCATTGGCCATGGTTACTTTTCCTTGGTTTCAATAAACATCCATAATTGGGAACTCCAAAGGTAATTAACATTATGCCTATTCATAAAACCTGGTTTCACCCTTCTTTCTTAGCTGCTTGCCCATGCTGCATTGTCAGGGAGATTATAAAGTTTTGGAATATGTTCCTACCGTAGGTAGTATAAAGGCCTAGTGTAATTGCAAATTGACATACTTTAATTGTTTATAGCAACCAGTCAATTTGCATGCTTGTTTGGAAAATAGATGAATGAGGAGATTCGATTTAAATCATGCCGCCTTCTGGGTGACTGCATATTAATTCGTCATATTTAGTGAGATGTGGAATACATTTCGTGGCTGTGTGTAATCAACATCCTAAAGATGTTCCTTGCTCCATTAACTACATTCTCAGTTTATGGTGGAGGCTAGAAATACTAATTAATGCAATTGCTAAGAGGAGGATTTGTTCTTGCTATCAAGTACTTTATTTGAGAAAAGTACTTGGTATCATTAGTACTATGCAGGACGTGGTGTGTTATTACTACAATGCATTCTAAGTGGAGTTTGTACTCTAAAAACCATTTTAGAGGAGGCTATCATTAGTGCACTAAGAGATGAGATCTGCACCTTTAGTGTAAGCCCCATTAATTTCACATTTTATAATAAGAATATTATGGATGTGTCCTTTGCTAACAGCAGAAGAGAGTTACATGTTTTTTCTTCTTCCTAGAATTAGCCTGGGCTGTTAGTGTTCATAAGCCAGCTGTATCCTCCTCACTCTTGCCCTTTGTTCCTTAAAACAAACCTACAACCCAGGAGGCACTGTTAGAAAGCCAGAACCAATAGTACTGCTTCACACACCGTATTTGCATGAATCTAATGTGCACCTCAGTTTTCAAAACCTCGAAACCAAAAAAGTATTTGCTGTGTCAGCGGTGTTTTTCAAGCTTGCAATTGAATCTAATGTGCCATCAAATACCATATTTTTCTGTCTATAAGACACCCCCATGTATAATAATAATAATAATAATAATAATAATAATAATAATAAATTTATTATTTGTAACCCACCCATCTGGCTTGGTTTCCCCAGCCACTCTGGGCGGCTTCCAACCAAATATTAAAAACAATACAGCATCAAACATTAAAAACTTCCCTAAACAGTTGTCTTTTAAAAGTAAAATAGTTGCTTATTGCCTTGACACCTGCTGGGAGGGTGTTCCACAGGGCGGGTGCCACTACCAAGAAGGCCGTCTGTCTGGTTCCCTGTAACCTCACTTCTCGCAATGAGCGAACCACCAGAAGGCCCTCAGCGCTGGATCTCAGTGTCCGGGCTGAACAATGGGGGTGGAGACGCTCCTTCAGGTATAAGACACCCCCTATTTTTAAGGACTCAAATTTAAGAAAATGGGGGGAGATGGCCCAGAGTATAAGACACCCCCTAATTTTTGACATAATTTTTAAGGAAAAAACCCTAGTCTTATACACGGGGAAAATATGGTATAATGTGCACCCTAATTTTCACAACGTAATTTGGCCAAAAAAAGTGTGTATTACATTCAAGTAAATATGGTATTACAGATTAGAAGCAAGTAAGATGCTAAATTTGTTAACATATATATCTAATACTTTCTCTTTTTGCAACATTTGAAGTTGACTTTTGAGGTTTGGGCAACTGCTTATAAACTAAAGCATAGCCCTATGAAACAGTTCATCTGTTGTATTGTAGAAGGCTCTATTTAGGGTTAAGACTGTTAATCTCAAAGGATTTAGAGCTCTTTGCATTGTTAATATATTCCAAACAGCAAGTTTTTGCACATTTGTTCCAGGTAATCTGCTTGATTTCTGTGTAAATCTATTTTATGTATGTAAAAAAAAACCTTAGGTGTTGCTGACCAGAGTTCTATGTGATCTGAAAAGCAGTGGTGATAATGAAAAGTCCCCATTTAAAGACTATACAATTGATGAACCGGTAATCTTGATAAAATATGGCTTGCATCAACTTCTTTACCTCTGAAGTTTTATTCTTTCATCAGTGACTTTGTGGAAATCTGCTTATCTAGGCACTATTTTTATCCTGGAGGAGCTAAGGACACTGTTAGTCATTCTTACTGTACTTACCTTTCCTTTCTCATAGTAACAACAGCAAGAGCATGTTGGGAACTCTCTCTTAAAAAATAATAATGGAGGAATCAAAGGGGGGAAATCAATCAATAAAATTGCATTATTCTATAACTGCAGAACTAATACTTGTGTCAAACTTCTATTTCATTTTTTAAACCAGTTTAGAATGTATAATACTATATTCCCAGCCTTTTTAAAAAAACAAACAAACAATAAGAAGAAGCCTGGTTTCTGGTCTGGAAAAAATAATTATGTACTACTTCTGGGAAATATTTGGACCTGCAAAATAAACGCAGTATTTATAGCAGAGACAAAATGCCTGCCATCTCTTGATAATGTCTAATACAGCCTAATGTGTGCTATTGCACTGTGAATCCCTCTCTCATCTCACTGGTCAATGTTGGGAGAGCTGTGGCATGATGACAACATTTCATACATTATATTAATGTTACAGAATCGAGATTAAAGACAGGGAGCAGCTGCACTTTCTGTCCATTTTTGTAATATGTAGTTCTGACCTATGTTACAGTTCTGCTTGTGTGGACAACGGGGGGGAAAATTGGTTAAGCTAATTAGGTTGAATGCACAAAACTCTAGTTATGCATGCAAGTTTCTATTTTAGATATATTGGCAACTTTGACCTGTGAATGCCTGTGCTGTTGTTAACTTCTAATGCATGATGACTCGTACTTCTGTTTTCTGACTAATAAAAAAATATATATATTCAATGTACTCTAACCAAAGAATAATAGTTTTCAATAGCAGCATGGAAGTGGTGCTCCTTTCTCAAAGCTGTGTTTTGGAATTAAGATGATGGCATGTAATGCATGTTACTGGTTATGACTAGTTCCGAGAAGAGATGTTCATGTTGGACTGCCCAAGCTGCTGCTCTTACTCTTACTGTTTAGTTTTAAATGAGTAATTTGTTTTCCTTATCTATCTTAGGCTCCCAGTAGTCTTATGGAGACTCTTGAACAACATCTAAACAGTTTGGAAGGAAAGAAACCAGGAAACAGGTATGCAGAAAGGTGAAAGAGCTGTATGTCAAGTTGCTACACTGCAGCTCTAATCCTAACAGCTTAGTTATCTGTACCTAAATACCCTTGTTATATTCAGACTGCACGAAAACCAGCACCTAGTTCTTCCTCACAAGAGAGCACCCCAGCCTAGCAAACAGAGCATAAGACCCGCCCATGCTCACTTTATTCAGATTTGAGGTTATAGGGTGTTGTCATAGCTCCAACATAAAAACTGTGGCAGCAGAGCAGGACAGTTGCTGAGGAGCTCCCCTGCCTTGTTTTGTCTCTTCCACTGTAACTCACCTGGGCTATCCACACCACTCACTCGTCTTCCCAGCCGGCCTGTTGTTCTGTTCTCACTCTGCAATTCATGTGGCTACCTTACCTTTTAATTTTTATAGGAAGATATATAGATACACACAAATATGCACACACAAGTTGTTGTTTTTTAAATACCCTTTTGTCTAAAGAATTATTATTATGTATTAAATTTGTATACCACCCTTCATCCATAGATCCCAGGGCAGAGATCCAGCATAAATTTTAAGCTGCACAAATGTGACGGAAATTATTCTCCTTTTTTGGCACCTTTCTCTTAGCAGCCACCATAGCTGCCAAGTTTTCCCTTTTCTCGCGAGGAAGCCTATTCAGCATAAGGGAATTTCCCTTAAAAAAAGGGAGAACTTGGCAGCTATGGCAGCCACCCAAAAATTATGCTACCCATGTCCTAAATTGAAAACATGGGTCTCCAGTATGTACTCCTGATGATGTCGTATTGCACAGTGTTTCTTGTGAAGCAGGACGTAGATGGCATTTGTCATTCTGAATTTCATCATGCAAGCATAATGCAATCCAGTTATAGATTATAGTTACTTGATTTAGATTACAATCCTACGCAAATAACTGGAGTAAGTCCAGCTGAATTCAGTAGGGCTTCTGAATGTACATGCTTAGGGTCAGGATGCATGTTTGGACGAGGATCATGGATACCAAGCTTCAAGTCCCTGCTCAACCGTGAACCTCGCTGTGCCTCACAAGACTTGTTAGGATAAAATGGGGAAGAGGCAGGGGGAGAGCCATGTCTGCCACCTTGAGCTTCTTAGAGGAAAGATGGGATATAAATGTAATAAATAAATAACAATTACTAAGCATATTAATATTTCTCAGCTGTATGTATACCATGCATGTTCAGTAACAGTTTCCTAGTGTCTTGACCAAACACATATCTAGGCTATTTGTTTATCAAACTGTTAATTAAGCTGTAATTAACAAATGTTTCTTTACATGTGCCTCCCTTTTGTTTTGTTTGTGTACATGGCTGTTTTGCAACTTAGTGAGGGGTAAGTAAATATACACACTAATGTTATGCATGTATATATTATACAGCATGTGTCTCTTCTAGCATCTCTTAGTAAAGCGATAGGCCTTGCCTAACTTTAATTCTGTGAACTCTAGTTTCTTTCTGTAATAAAATGCCTATGAATTACACTTTGAAACGGAAAGATTTTCATAATTAAAAATGCATTTCTGAACTAAAAGGATAGTAAATTATGTATTTCAATTCAAAGTCTTGTAGACAGGTTTGGGTTCAGTTTTAGTTGAGAAGGACAGACTGAATTAGGAACACACATTTTATAAAATGAGAAGGGTAGACTGAATTAGGAATACACATTATTTTATAAAATAATGTTGATTCTGATGTGTTTTACTGGGAATGAAAAAGTATGAAATACTGTATTTCTTTTTTAACAGAGTGAGTAACTTTTGTTAAATTTTAAGTTACCTTTTGATTCAAAATATCAATGTCAATTACATTGAATTTAGCTAATGCAAATTTGATTTAACTAGGCATATACCATTCAGCTAAAGTCTTCACTGGGCTGAAAGTTCTGGTTTTTAATGAGTTTCTGATGAATGCTGCTTAGATTAATTTGGAGAATTTGCTCAGGCGAAAGATCGATAGAAATTTTGCAGGAAATCCCATGGAGATGTCTGACATATCCCAAGTTAATGATCAAAACAATTTCTATTACATTTTTCAGTGTCCACTTTTGCAATGTAACTGCATAGAGTAATATGCAAACAAGCAACCTCAGTTATACTAAAAATGTTTTTTAAAATATATATTTCCAAAGTAGTATTGAAACATAAGAAGCTGCCGCCTTACTTACAGAGGCAGATCAATAGCCCGTGTTGCCCATAATTGTTTTCCTTTGACACCTAGTGGCCCCATAAAGGGTCAGGTAGAGGTTTTGTCGCTGCTATATGAGGCTCCATACACGCTGTATGTTTAAAGCACATTCAAAACACATTCAAAACACATGTTATGGCTTGCTGGGAATTTAACACTGTGAGGGTTAAACTACAGTTCCCACGATTCTTTGGGGGAAAGCTGTGTGCTTTAAATGTATAATGCAGATGTGATTCTTTAACTGAAGGAACCTGGGACTTTCAATATGCAGAGGGAGTGTGCTTAACCACTGAGTCATGGCATCTCTTTGTACATTTCACTGACTGCATTTGATATTCAGGAAGAATATTAACCAATCTTCAACTAAAGTTTCACAAGACCTGAATTTTCATTTAATTCCTAAGCTTTTAGAGTAGAAGGTACAGTAATACACAAATCTTATAATTATTGTTCTTTGCTATAGACTGTGGCATTATACTCCAGCCTGCAAGTCTGCTTAAGATATTCCTAGTGTATTGCATTCAAAAATTTTCTTACATTAATTCTTCTAGCTCTGGCGCTCCTTCACCCTTGGGCAAGGTAAACATTTTAATGTTATAATAGCTAGATAGTTACTCTCTTAACACAAGTGTTTAAGAAATGTAAATGTAAAAGATTTGTCAGAAGCCCAACTGTATCTTGATTGATGTGCTAATTCTGTGTGCAGGAGGATTTGACGTGAATGAGTAATCAAACCCACACGTCTATAGCTGCATCCTCTCTCTTCCCCACAAACTTAAGTAGTGACCCTATTTACACATTTGTTTGGATCATGTGGTAAAGGAAAATCAGGTGCTTTTATAGGTATTTGCAAAATTGGTGTTTTGTATTTATTTACTATAATTTATATTCTACCTTTCTTTCTCATATATATATACTTGAGGTGGCTTCTAGAGAACTAAAACAATAAAATCAAACACAACAATATAGCAGTGTATAAATATTTTTATAAATAAATGTTGTTGGGCTCCAACTCTTATCAGCCCCAGCCAGCATGGGCAATGTCCAGGGATGATAGGAACTGTGTAGGCCCAGGAACATCTGAAGGACATCAGGTTGGCTACCCCTATTGTAAGGCATGCTAATAATTCTTGCTACCAATTTACCCAGTTAATGACCCTGTAACTTTTTATCTTCCTCATCCCTTATTTAAAACTGGAATTAGATTGGCTATGATAGCATCCTCTGGTATTAGAAAGCTCATTTTAGTGACAGTTTGTACATTTTTTGTTGTTGGGAAGTTCAGCAGCTTCACACCTGAGTTTTTAAAGAACCTTCCATTGTTTGCCAGACCTGGTAACATGTTATTTTTAAATTTGTCAATTAGCCCTAAAACTTCATCTTTTTGTCACCTCAGTTTCACTCTGTTTTTTAGAATCCTCATCTGAGAGAAACAGTTCAGATAAACTCCCCAACAACTGGTACACTGAAGACCAGTGCAAACAATTCATTCACCATCTCTTCAATCTTCCTATCCTTTTCTAGTAGAATTTTCCTACCATTGTCATCTACATCCCTGGTTACTTACCTCCTGTTTAAAGCCATTATTATTATTTTGTCTTAATGCTTCTGGCAAGATATGCTTTCTCTGTATGTTTGTTTGTTTGTTTTAGACTTTGTACTCTTTGTGTTCTCTTTTGGACAGATGATCATTATTTAAGGGAAGGTTTCTTGCCTTTGATAACTTCCTTGGTTTTGCTCTTTGCCCTGCATTAATGTCCTCTTGAACGTATTTGTATTTGTTGGGCCTTTTCATATCATGGCGTTTATCTTAGCTAGAAACGTTGCAACTGGAACTGTTATAGATTAAGTTCCATTTCATACATCATGCAAATTGTGCCTTTATGTTTCTTTCTAAATTCCGTTGTCAAAAGCCCTATTGTCTTTGTCTGAAACCATACACCTGAACACAAAGAACAAACTATTCCAAGTCTCAGAATTGTCAAGTTTTTAAAATACCTATAACAGTAATCTGCATCCAGTTTTATCTGCAGAACTATTTGATAGGGGCACAGTTTCATATCAGATTAATGCAGTTGTCACATTCTAAATGTGAACTTGGAAAATAATGGTGTTTTCCTGCAAGGATTGAAGTGGGAGTTTAGTTTCCTCTGCCTGTGTTGAAGCTATTGGTTTGTTTGTTTTTTTTAAAAAAATCTAAGCCATCATATAGGGTGCCTAGTGTCCATTTCTTAAGTTCCTCCTAGACTGAAGATATACAAAGTTTCTTAGCTCTTGAGTACATGGAAGGGGGTGGGGAAAATTATTTTACCCGTGGCCTTCAACAGCAGAGGAACACTGTTGCCTTGAAGATACGCTGATGGGATCTTTTCCTAGATGGATGTTGGCAGGCTTCCAGCTTCTGTCATGACAGTGAAATCTGAGATCCTGCTTAGCCACTGATCCCCAGATAATATTGAGCCACTGTGAACTAGAGACCTAAAATTCAAAGCTCTTTTAGCTCGCTGTTAATAAAGTAACTTCTGTATCTACTGAATTTGGCACTTGTTTTTTTAACACATGCTTAAGATTCCTCTTTGTGGGCTAATGGTAGAGGAAGTGAAAGTTTGAGATGGACCTCTTTATTGGGAGGGGATTTAATCACGTTATGCTACAAGCCTATTCATGCTTACCTAGAAGTAAGCCCCATTGAACTTCACTGGGTTTACTTCTGAGAAGACATGCACAGGACTACACTGTTGACCTCTTGTTATACATTAAAATACTAAAGTTGCTTTTAAGATAGCAGCTGGTGAAAAACTAAGTAGACTTGCTTTGCATGTTGTGTACTTATGAGTTCTTCTTGTCCAGTCCTCTCCAGCCACAACTGTTACATCTCCCAATTCCACCCCGGCAAAAAGTATTGATACATCTCCTCCACTTGATCTCTTTGCAACATCGTCTACAGCGGCTCCAGTCAGGTTAGTTAAGCAATGAATAAAAGAATGCATACTCATTATTATTTTTTAAAAAGCTGTGTTTAAAGAGTGATGATATGGGTAAAGTTGTCTTTTTATAAATATATTACAGGCAGCGAGCAACATGTCAGTGGAGTGCTCTGTCCTGTTCTGGCCCCTTTTCTGCCAACTTCCGGGTTGCAGAGATGTGCACATGCATAGTCATGAGTCAATTGGATGCACATAGATTGGTCATTGCCTGTATTTTATAAGTTCTCTACTTATTTCATACAATTTGAAAGACCATCTTAAACTCATTGTGGGCAAGCTATTTCATAGTACCCAAAGTATGAGTGTGCACAACTCTTAATGCATGTGTGTGACGTGCGCGTGCGCGTGCGCACACACACACACACACACACAAACACACACACACAGAGCTATCCCCCAATGTCTTGCTTCTAGTTCCACAAGGCACTGACCAGGACAGAGGGATAGCGAAGACAAAATGCTTTATTGGGGCACACGAGTTTGTGATTTTCTTTTGCGTTGTAGAAACTGAGTTCTTTGTTGTTGCATTCCCCAACAGCTTAGAGCTTTTGGAAATTCATCTTTTTTAGTCCGACAGGGTGGCTTTCCCTTACTGCCTCCCAATTTGATGTTTTTAGGCTTTTTCTTTTTTTGCATTGGGCATTTTCTCTTTAAGGCCGGTTTCTTGGAAACAGGGGACCCTCCCTCCTGAGCTGAATTGTTTCTGTTGTTGTTGTTGTTTGTAATCGAGGCCCAGCTGGGTTTCATTTTCATTAGCCAAATTGCTAGTTGTTATGGACCCAGGTGGCGCTGTGGGTTAAACCACAGAGTCTAGGGCTTGCTGATCAGAAGGTCGGCGGTTCGAATCCCTGCAACGGGGTGAGCTCCCATTGTTTGGTCCCAGCTCCTGCCCACCTAGCAGTTCGAAAGCACATCAAAGTGCAAGTAGATAAATAGGGACCGCTTCGGCGGGAAGGTAAACGGCATTTCCGTGCGCTGCTCTGGTTTGCCAGAAGCAGCTTTGTCATGCTGGCCACATGACCCGGAAGCTGTCTGCAGAAAACGCCGGCTCCCTCGGCCTATAGAACGAGATGAGCGCCGCAACCCCAGAGTCGGACACGACTGGACCTGATGGTCAGGGGCGCCTTTACCTTTACCTTTACCTTATGTGAAGGAAAGCGGCTTCTTGTCTCTTAACTAATTCAGTTAGGGTGGTAAGCAGGCTCAAACTTTCTGAAATGAATTTTTTTATTGGCTCCAGTTCTTTACTTATCTGTGTAGAATAGCTTTTGAGCAGCTCTTCATACATCCCTGACAGGTAGAAAATAAAGTTGTCCGGGTACTGTAATCTTGGGCTGTTTTGGCCATTCATCCTGAAATGCTTTTCTGTCTTATTTCTGCAACAGTGCTTCCAAACCCTCCAGTGATCTTCTAGACCTTCAGCCAGACTTTACATCTACTACTGCGCAAGCAGCTTCAGCAGCTTCTGCTGGAGCAACTTCATGGGGAGGTAAAAACTTTCCGATCACAGACCTCTGAAAACTCTTTTTAGAATAATCCTTGACCCCTGAGCATTGACTGCACCCTGGCTGTGTTCCTACATCACACTAAACCATGGTTTACAGAACTGTGCATAAGTTGTAAGGAGCCTTGCACACCCACACCCCGCCCCACTTCTTCTCACACAGCTAGAAGGAGAAGCATTTCCTTCAGTTTCCTTCAGTGTTGGCTTGTCGTAGCATGGGAACCTGGGATCACAATGCACCACTAACTCATTATTTTCTGGTCAATTGCTTCAGAGCATTGGTTGCGAAACTGCTTTTCTTAAACTAACCATAGTGTAAAGCAACCTGTCCTACCCAGATTCTCCCAATCAGTGTGGTCAGTGGCCAGGGGTGATGGGATTTGTAGTCCAACAACATCTGGAGGGCAGTAGTTTGGGGAAGGCTGGTGTAAACCATAATCTTGGATTTTCAGGCAACAACAAGCCAGCTTTAAAGGAAGCAAATGTTGCCAATGTAATTGTCTTGCATACGCAGGATGGGAGAGCACACAAGCCTAAGACTTCTTGCAGCTCCTGGATACCATGTTAAACCATGGTCTAGCATGGCATGGATCAGTTCCTCCTTCATGGTGTGCAGTACTGTCAACTTGTCAGAACCGTTATTCTGAAGGGGAAAAAATGCTGAGCCACTGATTACTAGGAAAGATTTTGGAGTATCTAGAGAAGGGCCTTGCCTCACTCCCACCCCCCTCCCTTAATAAGTGACAAGAATCCTTCTTGGAACTAGCCAACACCAGGGCTATATGTTTTTTGTGTGGTGGCGTTTAACAAAACAAACCTTACTATTTTAAAAGTGGGCAGAAGGCCACATTAATTTTCCAACCACTTGGATGAAGACCAGTCACTTGCTGCTACTTCAGGTTTCTAGTTTGATATTGCATGTCAGGGTGCTGGGGGAGAGGGATGTAGCTCCCCAAGCTTCTGTGTTTTACCTGTTCCAGGTGGATCACGTGGCACATAGAAATATTAGTAGTGGCCAGTTGGGTGGGGTATTGATAAGTAAAAGACTTTTGCTGGGTAACAGGTGCAGGAAGAGGTTTCTCATGCCAGTGGGTGTCTTATGGCATCACTTGGCATGGGATCCATTAGGTCTGCACCTGCACAGTCTTTAGCCCATGATACCCCCTGGTAAGGGCGTACGGTCATCCTCCTACGTGGGTCACCGCTTATAAAAGAAATCCTGAAATAGCGCTAGATGTTCTCACTGTATCTCGAACCATTTTTTTTTTTTTAGAACCAATAGGTCCTTTGGAAATGTATATGGATAGATGGATAGTGTCACCCTTTGACATTCACTACTGTTTTCTGTAGCTTTTTTTTTTTAAGAACACTATAGCAGCAGCACTTGCATGGTAGGATCCATGGAATATTAAGAATCTGCCAAAAAGAAAAACCCCAAACAACTTGATTTTGTTTTCATTTTAATAAGGAACTTTGAGAAAGCTCAGAATAGGAGGTCTGGATTCAGCCTATCTGTTCAAAGTTTTCATTATTCCATAGTGAATTCTGTTTCACAAAGAAAACCATGTTTTGAAAGCTTTCAATTTTGGCAAGTGTACAGCGAATGAGTGTGGTTGAATCCAAAGTGGGTCTCTATTTCTGCTGATCTCTGCATAGCCATTAGTGTAATAAAATGCGGATCCCGAAATGTGTTCTCATTTTACGTGTGACTTGCCCTATAACAAGAGCACTATATCCCTAGGTATGCTGAGCTTTAATTCTCCCCTTCTGTAGAAGGAATGTGACATTTAAACCCCGAATGCCTTAAATTGTCATTAAATATGCAGTACTCTGGAACCACAGTGGAGGCTGCCAGAACTCAGAAAACCTTCTTACACCTACTGAGAATATTAAACCTTGGGCTATATGAGCACCCAAAACAGGCAGGAGATGCAGAACTTAGGTATCACCTTAAAGGAGTATAGATTTATAATACAGCTAATTTATTGCTGGGCAGGGAGTGTCTTGTTCAACTCTGTGAATTGAAATATAAATTGTGTTGATTCGAGCTATGCACACGCTGCTTCTTAACAACTTCCAGAACGACAGCCATGTTAGTCTACTTGTAGCAAAAACTACCAAGACTCCTGTAGCAATTTTTAAAAATGCTTAACAATTAATTATGGCATAAGCTTTTGTAGATTAGGGTCTGCTTCAGACTAAACCTGGTTCCTCTCTGGAAGTTGTTGTCCAGATGGAAGGCACCGTTTATCAGTATGGAGCAGAAATCTATCAATCTCATTTAGCTGATGAAGTGGACTCCAGTCCATGAAAGCTGGTAGCATAATAAATCAGTCTTTTAAGGTGCTACAAATCTCTTTTTTGTTGTTGTCGTTGCTTCTAAATGGAATTTTAGTTCTGAAACATGAAAGTGGTTTCTCGTGATACCTATAAATTATAAGCTTGCATTCTTGTCATGGTGATGAACTGGCTAGCAGATTAATTATTGTGTCCATCCACTTGTGTAATGGAAGATCCACTTCACAGTGGGGCATTGCTTTTCACTGTTCACCTCTTCATCTCCCCCTGTGCCCCCCAAAATCTGCTCCAGAAGGTTGAGAGAGCCTCTAGAGCTTATTATAGGGGCACTGGGGGAGTTGCAGGAGAAAGAGAGGCAGTAGGCATGCTGCCTAAGAGGAAAATTTAAAGTGAAACAACTTCCCTCCAGTTCAATCCACACCCAAAGTCAAGGTTGCACACTTTATGGCTTGGTATGCCCAGTGCAGCCTGGCAAGATATACATTGTGGTCACCAAGGGTTCAAGGTTTTTTCTTCTTGTGTTGAATTGGAAAGCAGAGTTTCAGCGATGCACATGGCAGATAATACACAGCTAGATTGCAAGCTATCTTGCAGTGGAGCACCTATTGTTGTGACCTCTTGCTAAGCTTTCTTCTCTGTGCCTCTGATGCAGAGAGAAGAGGCATGTTTGGTCACCAGCATGTTTTCTTCTGTTTGCTGGCTGGAGTTGATGGGAGCTGGTATCCCACAAAAAGTGGAGAGTACCACATTTCTTAGTGCATCACTGCTTACTCAGACCGCAAAATAGTTAGTGGAACAAGGAATCATCTGTGTTGCCTACTTTTTCTTACGTTTGCGTCATTTAGTTGGAGCGGTAAGCCCAAACTATGGCTTACCGGGTCAGAGTTTGTCTGAGCAAGTTCTAAAAAACCAGGGCTTGTTCTTTAATGCTTTCCTCACTAACCATGAGCTATAGCCAAGAACAATAAACCTAGCTGTCTGCTTCTGTCCATTTAGACGGGAAGGGTCCTTTCCAGTTTGAGTCTTTCAAAGCTAACTCTGGTATCTACAGATTATGGCTTAAAGGTCTGGGTTTGCAAGTTAGGAAGAGATGCTTTCTGGGTGGGTGGGGGGAGAGCAGGGATGGGACAGGCCTGAACTGTACCCTTTCAATAATTTTTTTAAATGTATGTTGCACTTGGCTTGATCAGTACTTGCACCCACCAACCTTTGCTGCCTGTCGGATAGTGACACTTTTGTGTCACTTCATGATGGACTCCTTGAATGTACTGCAGTTGGGTGAAGTGGTATTAATCTTCCCAATGGTGTTGGAAAATAAAATGGTACATATGGGGGGGGGTGATGCATCAGATGAGTCCAGATTATTTTTAAAGATGAAATGTGGTTGGATGAAGCTGTGGTAGAAATGGTTTCAGAGAAGTCTCGGTCACTTAAGTCTTTGTTTTTAGGAGCTTTGGAAAAAAAGAAAGCAGACTACATCCTATAAAACCATATGCAAGGTACCTGTGGCATGTCTGGAGTTAGAGCAGCGTCCTGTTGATTTGAAATAGCCCCACGCTGGCAGAGAATGACTTCTGGATAGCATGCATGTTGGCCCTGGCAGTTATTATTAACTCTTATTTCTTTACATTGCTATCTTCTAACGGACAATGCTGCAGACCTCTTGGGAGAGGGTGAGTAATGCTTGATTTCTAACCCCAGTTCCTCCAAATTGTTAATGCACAATTAGCCTAGTCCTGCCTTTTCACTCTTTTTTTTGCAATGTAGTGTTAGTTTGTTTCCCCCTTCTCTCTTTCTCTCTCTCCTGCTCACTATTTCCATTTGATCTTCATATATGGACTTGTAGATGGTCTGGCTGGGCTTACCGGTGTTAGTTCTGAGCCACAGATTTCAGATCCGTTTGCAACAGAGCCCACCCCAGCTGCTGCTGCTGCTGCTGCTGCTACTACTACTGAAATAGCACCTGCTTCTGCTACATCTACAGCTGCCGCTGCTCCTACCTCTGCTGAAGTGGATCTCTTTGGAGGTTAGTTTCATCACTGAGGTTTTTTCTCCCCCTCCCTCCCTCCCTCCCTCCCTCCCTCCCTCCCTCCCTCCCCTCTCTCTAAAAAAAAACCAAGAAAAAAGGATGAGAAAACATTGTTGAAACCCACTGATTTTCATAGATTCGCTACAGAACTGACAAAATGTAATACTTACACCTGGAAGCTTCAGGATAGCCCAATTTGCGTGTTAAGTTTTCCAAAGGCAAGGTTGCTTTTGGGACTGATCACCATGGAAACTTGAAGTGGGCCCAAGGGATGGCAAACACACAATATTAAGTTGCTTATATCACTCTCTCTGCAAAAAGCCATGGGAGGTAGGAAGGCCAGGCCAAAGAGGAGTGGGATTCAACCCTTTTCTCTATGCTGTGGTCCTGACAAAAATCACCCCACCTCTGAAGCTGCCAGTGCTATGGGAGGAAAGCTCCAATAGTAAGCAGCATGTAGCTGCTGTGAATAATGCTTGGGGAAAGAAGGGGAAGTGATAACACTGAAACTAGTTACTATTAAGCTTATTGTGGAGATTGCACAAGCTTTCCATGTTTGGGACTCTACCACAGACCCGCTGTTGACACAGCAGCAGCTGCTTCTACTAGTGCTGTAAATCCTACGGATTGTACCCTAGTCTTGACACAGGATAAGTTTCATGCTAAAATGTTTGCACTGCAGGAAGAGGTATCATTGGTTTATTCCTCTTGGGCAACATCCCAAAGGCTGATGGAGAGAGAGGGAGGCTCAGCCATTCTCTTACCTCGTTTTGCTATTCTGCTAATCTATACAGTATTTCAAAGTAGGTCTAGGCGATATCTGGTTTTCAACCCTGAGATATATCACCAGCCAAACATTGTGATATATCGATATATCACAATATTTGAAATAAGGATGGAACTATGTAGAGATGAACAGTCGAAGGTTTGTTTTAAAGCAAGCTTTTCAGAAGAAGTACACACACACACACACACACACACAGCATTGTGCAAAAAGAACAAATGGCTGATTAGGAGGTTGCTCGGGTGAGCAAGACATGATCCATACAGCAGCTAGGAAATTGTGTTCCATTTTCAGAGTCTAGGTTCAATATTTTGATGTGGCTTTAATATAAAGCTTCTTAATTATTTTGTCAAATCAGAACTTTTGAAAATTGAAATGTTCTCAGTTAATTATTGGACAACTGCCATACAGTTTGCTGTAATGTGTTAAATGGAGAATACACAACTTCAGGGCAATGAGAACTTGGCAGATTCCATTTCCTGTTGCTCTTCTATTTTCTTCTTCTTTTGCTCTTCAGTAGTGTGAAATCAGCTTTAGCTTGGTTCTGTTGCAGTTCAGACGCATGTCAACATGAGCTTTTTAGAATAGCTGGCATCAGTAACTTTTTGTGTGTGTGAAGATGTATATTTTTAACATGAAAATGCCATGCCTAAGTTAACTGCATGTAAAGCTTTTGTGTTTGGACAAATTGTAACTTAAAACATTTTCTTCCTTTTTAGGAGTTGCATGGTACAGTATTCAGATTTAGGGATGCTAGTTTGCAATTCATAACCCTCCTCTCTTTAATGTCCCCACAGCCATGGTTTCTTCAGTTCCCCCTCTTCTACCCTAGTCACTTCACCTACCCATCCATTCACAGATGATGGATTAGGCTGGATACTTGCATTGCCATAGAGCAGTCTACAGTGGATAATAGTACCATGAAGGGGAAGGTGGGAAGGAGCTGCTTTCTTCTTCACCACTATACTTAGGAAGTATCAAATCCAAAACCAGATGGGCAATGGAAGCCTTTGATGCTTGGTTTGTGTCAAGACTTTAAATTAAATTTAAAACAATTTGAAATGGGACTTGTCCTCTGTAATTCATTCTGCATGGCGGCAGCAGTGGCGTTGCTTACAAAGGCTATCCAGATGGCACTGTGGAATTAGCAGTTGGGGAGGAAATGGTACCACTGTCAGTTGCTCTGTTGCAATCATCAAATGATCCAGATCATGTAGACAGAAGCCTTCACACATACAGTTATATGCATGGAGGCTCCTTTCTTGCAGACACATTTATGTGCAGGTGCCAGGGACTTGGGCTAGTCAGTATGTGGGCAGAGCCAATTGGCACACCCACTCCCCACTCCTGTGATTTATAGAATGCATTAGCGTATCTGCCTGCATACAGCTACTAAGTTCCCCATACAGTTGTACCTTGGATCCCGAATGCCCTGGAACTTGGACTTTTTGGCTCCCAAATGCCGCAAACCTGGAAGTGATTGTTCCGGTTTGCAAATGTTCTTTTGGAACCTAAGCGCCCAGCGCAGCTTCCAATTGGGTGCAGAAGCTTCCTGCAGCCAACCAGAAGCCGCGGTTTGGTTTTCGAACGTTTTAGAAGTCAAACAGGCTTCCGGAACGGATTCCATTCGACTTCCAAGGTATGACTGTATTAGATTAATCCTGATAATGGAAAACAGTCTGAGCTAGAAAATCCCACACTACTGCTGGATTATGACTCTAGAAATTTTTAGAGTAATTTCCATTATTGCACAAAGGCACTATTAGATACCCATGGTGTGTGGATGATAGTGTGGAAGAAAAGGGTGTCAAACTGCTTAGGACAGTATAACCAAAAATTGTAATTACTGTATATAATTCTAAGAAGATGATATATACTCAGTGTAAGATTATGATTATTATTTTTCTAGTAATTCACCTCCTTAGGGAGTAGGCTGTATATGTTGGAATATCAGTGTGATTCAAGTCACATTGCAAGAGCTATTTAGAGCAAATGAACACCACTATTCCATTCCTATTGCCATAAAATCAGGAATTGTTGCAGTTTATAGTACATATAGTTGAAGACTGCTGGCACAGTTTGGTTCCTAAATCTTAAGAAATGCCCAAGATTTAGAATTACTGTTCAGTTATGTATGAGAGAGCTTGACAGAATAGGACAACGTCAATGTCTTAATTACAATTTTTTAATCCTAATTGTATACAGTCCATTATTTTGGTTCTTTTTTTAAAAAAAATTATTTTGGTTGTTACATGAGCATGCTATTCAGAACCCTTATACAATGAATATCTTGTCGCTATTCGCTATCCTGCATATCTTGCCTGTGACCCGCAGGCTGTCTCTGCATCCTCACCTACTACAAGTTGATTGAGCAAACAAAACTACCTGCTGGTATCTGCAACAAAAAGCAACAACCCAAAAAACTCCGGTGGGGCCCTCCCCACCAACAGGCTTGCCTTTCCAGTTTGTATAAGGGAATCTTTTCTATGCCATTTTTAACCTGGTTCTTTTTTTTCTTTCTATATTTTCTTCTTCTTTTAATCCTTCTTTAATTTCTGTTCCTAAAACTGCATTCAAGATGCCTTTGCAGCTTCTCCTGGTGAAGCCCCTGCAGCAGCTGAAGGGGCGGCAGCACCAGCTACCCCAACCCCTGTAGCAGCAGCTCTTGATGCATGCTCAGGAAATGGTGGGTTCCATCTCATTAGCTAGTCCGTCATTGTCGTGTTTGCCGTACTGTTGAAATAAACTACATGGCAGTATGTTTGTTTGTCTCTATCTTTCTTTCTCTCTCTCTCTCTCCCCCACCACCCCATGACTTCCTTTAATCTTTTCTCCAACAGCTTGGGAGGTAGTTCTGATCTATCAAGCAGCCCCCCCCCCATCTGTAGACCCCAGAGCATGTGTAGAGAAAATGTGGTTAATTTTTTTCTTTTCCAGTGAAGTTCCCCCACCCCCTTTTTAACTGAAACATCCTAACAATGCTGAACGTTAAAGGTCAGTCAGTGGGTTGCTTCCTGTGGTTGCTTCCATAACATTATAACAGAGTTACTATAACTTTAGAAGCTTTTTAAAAAAACCTTATTTTTTAGGGGTGGGGGTGGGGAAAGCTGTGTTTATTTACCCCTTGATGGTAAAGATGGTGGAGGTTTAGCTAATGATCTCTTGTGTTTTGTGTGTATGCATAATATACTATATATATCTCTCTCTTTCTGTGTGTGGTTTTAATCCACACTCTGTGTGGTTTCTCCCCATCTCCCTCCCTACTGATCCCATGTATATATTCTGCCCTTTCCTTTTACAAGACCCCTTTGCCCCATCTGAAGGCAGTGCAGAGGCTGCTCCAGAGCTGGACCTCTTTGCTATGAAGCCCACCGAGACCAGCGTTCCTGTAGTTACCCCTACAACTAGTGCAGCCGCTTCAGTTCCCGCAACTACTCCTACTCCAGCTGCTGCCGTGGCCCCTCCAACCCCTGCTACTACTGCTACTACTACGGCCACTGCCACTACCACTACTGCTACCACGTCTGCTACTACCACTACCACCACCACCACCACCTCCTCCGCTCCTACTCCTGCTCTAGATATCTTTGGTGGTAATTTGTTTTTAACTCTTTTTTGTTAATTAAAAAAGAATGTTTCTGGGGGAATTGATCCTGGATGTACAGCATATGCAAACAATCTTTTGCACGTATACTGTTTGTGACAATTGGAAAGAAAGAAACAAACAAAAATTCCATGCCGAAGCTGAAAAAACTGCCAAGTCTTGTCTCCCAGAAATGAGTTAAAGACATGTGTGTTCTTGATCTTAGATTTGTTTGAGTCTGCACCCGCTGATGCCTCTGCAGCACCTAAGCCAGACGCTACTCCTAGCATAGACCTGTTTGGTACAGGTAAAGAATAGTACTATCCTTTCCCTTAAAAACCCAAACTCCTCCTTCTCTTAATTGCTTTTCTATTTTGACCAGTATTTTGTGTGAAGCATCTCTCTCTGTTTCCAATCTTCATTTGTTTTCTACTTGATTTTTCTTTGTCTTCTGCAAGATGCTTTTTCTTCTCCACCAACTGGAGCTTCTCCTGTGCCTGAGAGTTCTCTAACTGCTGATCTCTTATCTGGTGAGTGTGCTTGTTGCTTTCTCTCACGTGACTTATCACGACGCTTCCCTTCCCAAGTATGTTTAAATACAACTCAGTTTGAGCTGCTGAAGAGTCAGTGGTTATTTTCTTCATCGATACAAAGCTGATCTCTCCTCTGTATGCATTTTCGTTGAAGTTTGAAGCAACTTGTGGAACAACATTTCCCAGAGTATTTGGGAAATTATTTCCAGGAAGTCCCATTGGGTTTGAATCTTACCACCTGCTATGTGTGGCAAGGACAATAAAGGTTGCAAGGTAGTCTGGAAAACAAAGAAGTGGCAATGTTAAGCAGACTCTGTAGAGACCTGGAACTCAATAGAACTTCTGATTTAGTGGCCATGCTTAAGATCATATTGCAGATGTGTCATGACAATGACAAGTAGTAGTGGTAGCATGACTTGGTAGATACAGGGAATTTGGAGGGAAGGACTTGAATATGAAAATTTCTCTCTGTGGTAAAAAGTACTTTTTGGGTCAGTTGATTTCATAGATGAGCCATTATCACAAGATGTCAGCGGAGTGATAAAATATTTTTAAAATCCTTATGGGTATCAAGGAAAAATAATGTATGATAACGTTTGTATGTATAGAAGATGAATAGAAACGGTCACGGAACTCTCTGTGTGTGTTAAAATAGTTGCACTGCTTGCAAAATGCTTATTTAAAGTACTATAGTGGAAAGAACTAAATTTTGGATACTGCATGAGAAATGTAAAGGGAACATGTGTGCTGATATCTCAGAAGTCAATGTTTACTGTGTTTTCATGGATCCAATGTAGTTGGATCTCATCACTCCTGATTTGCTTGTACTAAATATATCATGCTTACTGCAGTGGACGCATTTGCAGCACCATCGTCCCTGCCCACTGCCTCCCCAGCTAAAGTGGAGTCTTCAGGTGTGATTGACCTGTTTGGTGGTGGGTATTGTTCCTTCTCACCATTAGAGAACTTCACATTTCATTTCAGTTCCATCTCATTTTTCTTCACTAAGTTCCTTAACAGTTTTGTTGGTTATAGTTTTGATGTTGTTACTGAATATGCATTTAAACTGTTTGCTATAAAATAAACCATTAGCCTTTTTATTTATTCCATCCACTCTCCTGATTTTCAGCAACATTTCATGCATGGAATTGCTTTCTTGCTTAAATAACTTGAATTATTACATTCTTCACCTACAGTGTGTATAAATAGAGTGCTTTGCAGTGATGCTTTTATATTGCTTGTGTGGTTTCTATTTCCAGCTGCCTAATATCTTTAAGTAACTAGTAAGGAATGGAGTTCAGAAACTTTTGTTGATGTATTTTCAAATGGGAGAGCTTTGTGCGTTGATCCCACTTCTGTGGAATTTGATACAGAAGGGCAAAATTGTGGAAGCTTATCAAATTTTACAAATTTGAGAATCTGAATTTGACTGTACCTTAATTACAGTATGCTTTTTCCATTGAATGCCTGTGAAATCTTTCCCTCTAAAATATTTGCATACATGTGTTTATTTTCTGTACAATCAGGCTTTCAGTCACTTTGCCAATGATGGCAGGGAGGGAGGTGTTTTTTTTTGCAGAAAGCTGAGCTTCCATTTAGACAGAAATGGTGGACCTATGGCCCTCCAGCTGTTATTGGACCAGACTCCCACCATCCTTGACTACTAACAATGTTGGCTGGGGCTGATGAGAGCTGGAGTCCAGCAACATCTGGAATGCCACATGTTTCTCCTTCCTTCAGCTAGACTGTACCTAAGTGATTTGCTTCAGATCAGCGAATGCAAACTAGTAATTCAGTAGGGTGGTATAGGATAGCTTTATTTTGCTTTCTTCTAGAAGAGCTGTGATCAAAACTTGCTAATATGCTTGGTGGTGGTTTTGCTGCAGCCATTAAAAATGTCACTTGTCTTGTTTTGGTAGGTCCAGGGTTGTGTGCTTTGCCCCAAACTTGTATATTAACCTACTCATTGTTTAAACCCTCTTGCCTTTTATTGCTTTCTCATGGAAATACCTATAGATGCTTTTGGAAGTAGTGCTCCTGAACCCCAGCCTGCAACCCAAGCTGCTTCTAGCTCCTCTGCTTCTGCCGACCTATTGGCTGGTAATGAAAAACAATTATGTGCTATTCTTAACATCATGGTGGTAATTTTTGAAAAGCTGTCTTTCTTGGCATAAACCAATATTTCTTTACTTGAGCACAGATATTGGGTGATCGCTTACAGAAGCAGCAAGCTTCACTCCACTTGCTGCATTAGAAAACATGACTCTGAGTCCAGGGGGTGGGGAACATTAGGCCTCTGCAGCGCTAAATTCCTTCAGGGTAAGGGAAGTGGTTGAGGACCACCTGCCCAAGTGGGTGGAGTCAAAACACACACCACATCTGTCTGTCATGTTCTCTCTCACACACACAGATGCCGAAACATCTTAGCTTGCCTTTTTTAGCATGCAGAGAAAAGAGGAAGTCATTTTTTTTTCAGTGCTAAAAGCTTAGCTGTGACTCATTAGAATTTCACAGGGAAGTAGGAAGTAATGTGATGTGAGAAACCTGATGTGGAGGCCTAGTGAGCCACTTTAAATCTACAGGCCAGAGCTTCCCCACCGCTGTTCTAAGCCAATAGAATTGTGTTGTTGCTAGTTCTGTTTAGCCACCCCTCAATGGACCCGATATACATTCTCCTTGAGGGCTTTTGCACAGCCAGAAAGTACCCTTGAACTCTGATAGCACCTGTTGCTTCCCTGGATGAAGGATAGAGAGGGGTATGTTTAATGTGTATAGAAACTAGCCTACTGTACAAAGGTAAAATTTGCAACCATTGCTCTGCCCACCACTAGCAGGTCTCCCCTGGAAGGCTGCCCAGAGGATAATGTAGCCCTTGGTATGAAGGTGGTTTTCCACCCCTGCTTTGGGTTCTAGTTCTTGAAGGCTTTTTTTGGCTTTATCAGACCCTTAGTAGTAATAAGACTGACTTAAGCCTTCTTAGCTGTATTATTTTGCCTTGCAGCCCAAAGGAAGCACATTACTGCTTCAGCCCTCTTCTCTTGCCTACTGCCAATTGTTTATTTTGCTCAAGTTAATGCAATGAGTGAAAACGAGGTTTATAATTGAAATGTGTGTGTGATTTGTCCTCCAAATATACTCTCCAGCTTAGATAATTGCTAATTAATTCATAAAAAAATTCCTTCAGTAGCACCTTAAAGACCAACTAAGTTTTTATTTTGGTATGAGCTTTCGTGTGCATGCACACTTCTTCAGATACAGTGAAATAGATCTATTTCACTGTATCTGAAGAAGTGTGCATGCACACGAAAGCTCATACCAAAATAAAAACTTAGTTGGTCTTTAAGGTGCTACTGAAGGAATTTTTTTATTTTACTTCGACCCAGACCAACACGGCTACCTACCTGTAATTAATTCATGACTGCTGTGGAGATGACGGTGTTTACATTTTTACTTATGAATTTCTCAGAACTAATGCACTAGATAGGCAGTAAAAGGAGTAGCAAAATCTTGAGGCATGCTCTCTGATTCAGAAAATGTACCTTGATAGGACAGTACACAAATATGTCAAAAGAGCAGTATAGCCATGTGTACCACAATGTGTCTGATGAGATCATATGTCTTTCACTATATTATTCCTAGCTTGGGACAGTTGCAGGCTGTAAACAGTGTATAAAGCTGGTGTATATATTTCACAAGTGATTATATAATTATTAGAGTTTCTTTTCCCCCTCTAATGAAGAATCATAGCAAATGGTCAAAAGTAACTTTTGAGTTGTTGGCAGCAAGTATGCAAGCTCTTACATCAAGCCTTATCTCAGTTCTAAATTGATCATGCAGCAATGATACCTTCCCTTCTGTAGAATGGGAAGAATAACTGTACATATCTTTATAGAGTACTGTTCAGGCTGATGCAGACATAACCTGTAACCATAGTTAACAGTGTGGGTCACAGGATTGTATGCTACCTTCTCTTCCAGCCTACGGATTTCCTCTGTCCCACTTCAAATTGTTCCAGTCACTGCCAACTCAGGTTTTCAATATGTACTTAAAAAAGGTAAACCCAGTTTACAGCAAAGCAGCATACAACTCCACGAAGAAAAAATAAAACAGAGCATAGCTGCATTAAGTACTGAAGGGAAGGAAATGATACAGCAAGCCCCTTTGATCACTAATAGTTTGATCAGGACAAGAGGTGTTTTTTGTTTTTGGTTTTTAAGTAATAAGTACTACCAGAAAGTGTTCTGAGCGGATGGATGTACAACAGTCCCCAGTTGTTCCACTATGTAAAGCAAGAAATAGTACCATGTATCCAAAAATTTGCTTTGCCCCATAAGAGTATTCAAATCTGTGTGTGCTGGCTAGCTTTTAGTAGTTATCTAATTACTTTCTCATGTCTCCCTCTTTCATTTTTCCAAAGGTTTTGGGGGTTCTTTTATTGCTCCTTCTCCTTCACCTTCCCCTGTTACTCCAGCTCAGGCTAATATACTACAGCCCAATTTCGAAGCTGCTTTTGGAGCATCACCCTCACCTTCTCCTGGCAGCAGTTCCTTTGATCCCTCAGGTGAGTTGGAGTGTTGTTTTGTTTTTGTGAATTTCCAGAACAAAATGCTGGTTTCATTTATGAGATAAGATGCTGTTACAACTCTACCTGATGTGCAAAAGGGCATTCAGAGGGAGCTCCTTGGAGGCTTTAAAATTTTCGTGCCTTGTGTTTCTTTGTCCAGTTGTCTTTCATAGGGTTTAAACACAGATCAAACCAAAGTCCTCTCTTTGCATGTGCTCTATATGCATGTTTGTTTAAAGGAAACTCCTGAAATCAGATACTTTGTACTGTTTATTCAGTATATGGATGTGTGGTCTTGCTATTTTTGCTGAGCCTTTTCCAAGCGTGCATGGCACCAAAATATTAGATATAATGGACTTCCAGGGTGTTCTTCCCTTGACATAAAGCTTAACCTTTCATCACTGCTCTGTCGTTTTCTGTTTGTATCTCTTTCATTCTATACTTTCATGCTGGGGCCTTGCTACAAATTTGCAATTTGGGTGAGTTCTGCAACAGAATAAATAAAAACAAAATATGTTAATATTGCTTTGCTTTATTTGATCGCTTGTCGGAGCATAGTGCAACTCAGCTTACTAACATTGGCATGCACATCTGATGTGAATAGGTGTACTCACCATGTAATGTCGGTCTGGCTTAGAAATTGCTACCTAATTAGGTATAATGGGATGAGATCCTCTGGGTTGTGGTATATTTTTCCAAATGTAATATTTGAGCTGGAAAAGTTACGCCAATCCATGACAATATTATATTCTTTCTGATACCTTCTAAAGCAAAACTTTTAAAGGGAAAAAATATAACCCACTATCCTAGCTTGTAGGTGTCAGAAATGAAATACTTTTGTGGTGTGGAAAACTTACTATGCAGTTAGTTTTCCAATGGACGTCACAATAGCCTTATTAATACTTCTGTCCCAGGAATTCTTACTACAAGTTATCTTCTCTGGCTTTCTTACCCTTGCTTAATGTTGAGCAGGTTTTATGTTTTCCAATTTTCTTTGCACCCACAACTATCCATTCTTCCTGACACATTTAATGTGTACTGTTACAAGAACTACCTAGACAATCCCAAGGAGAATTGGCCAGATGTTTGCCATAAAGTATGCTGAGATAGAAATTGGAGGACAAAAATACTTGTTATAGAGAAAATTCAAGGAGATACTCTGAAACTTCCCATGTTTGCCTGCCAGAAGCAATAAAACCATTGCCATATGGTGTCCCTAATTTCTAAAAGATAAATGTGGGGTAGTTCAGATGTTTTTGAAGGGAGAGAGATTTAAAAAAATTGGCTATAAGGAATTAAACTTGGGGATATCATAGTTATTGAATGTAGTTTATGAAAAGACTCTCTGGTGGCAATTCCTTCCACATCTGCAATTCTGCAGCAATCACAATTCATTTCAGTAGTTACCTAACTCCATGCTTTCTTTCCTGGTCTTAGAAAGCTAATTGGCAAGTGGACTGTGATACCTTGAATTCATATACAAATAGCGGCATACTGTCTAGTTCAATTGTTCTTCCCACCACAGGGGAAAATGAAGGGCTGGAGTGTGCAAGCCTGAGACATACTCGTAACCTCTCCCAAGGACTATCCTGGGGGGGAACAGTGTCCAGACAGACCCCCTGTTTGACATTTCAGAATGTAACAAAGACCCCATAGAAGATTCTTGTAGTATAATAATATGTGGTCTCATCTTGATTTTTTTTTAAAAAAACAACAACCCATAACTTCATTTCTCTTTCCATCTGAATTCATGGTAATGGTATTGGAAGCTAAACAGTGTTGAAATGCAGGGTATGCTACATCTTAAGAGGTTTCCAAGGTAAAATACTAGTCATTATTTGGATCTCTTCAGAGTATTCATTAGAATACATTATATACAGGATTAGTGTAAGCTTCAGTGTGTTAGCCAGATAGCTTGCATGCATGCCTTCCATTGGCATTACATTAACATTAAATCTATGTGATGGTGGTACTACGATCTGTAGTGATTGTATGTGTTACGAAGTTCATGGTTTGACCATTTTAGATGTCAGTTGCCTTGACCCATGTTAACCCAGGCCGTGCTTTACAAAAGATTGGCGCCCTAAACCTACTGCTCTTTTTTAATCTACAGTGTTTGATGGCTTAGGTGACCTCCTTATGCCAACTATGATGCCATCTGGTCAACCGCTCTCTGCTTCAGGAATAGCCGCCTCTTCTACTTCAGCTGGAACCAAAGGCATTGGAAGTGATCTTGATTCCTCTCTTGCGAACTTAGTAGGGAGTAAGTTTGGGAAACTGCAGTGCTTGGAAGTGGGTTTCGCTTTGGTTTTTTCGGTGACCCATAGTGTATCGTACTAATCAGTTGAACATGATTTACAGTCAGTGTGCCTCTGTTCTGTATCTCTTCAATAGCTATTGCAGAAGAATGTGTTTCTTCCCCTATAAGGAAGACAAAGTGATTAGGTTTTCATTTTCTGTGTGACAGGAAATTCCTGTTCCCATCCTGAACTTGTGACACTGAAGCATATACAACACTTTTTTATATTGCTGAGTTGGCTCAATTGTACAACAAGTTAAGCAAATCACTTGAAGACTTTTTTTGAAAATTAGATAGTAAATTGAAGAATAATAGTTCAAATAAAATTACTCGCATTCCTAAAAGTAGCGTTTAAAGTGAGAAGTAGAAAATTAAATTTGTGGTTATATGGATGGCCAGTAAATGCTACCTAAAATAAGCATTGATTTCTGGCTTTGCCTTATGCTTCAGAGATTAACACTCAGATGACAGTAATAAAGGCCATGTGTTTGCATGAAGATGCCCAGAACAGATAGGATTATGAAATTGCATCTCAGTGTTGCATCTGAGCTTGAATACAGTAGTATATATTGTGTGTCATTTTTATTTGTCACTTTTTTATAGCTGAATAAATGCTGCTTAAGTCTGTTGGCCCTTACTGATCCAATGAGCTCAACATTGCATTCATTAGTCAGTGGTTTCATTAAGTCAAGAATGGAGAACCTGTGGCCTTCCAAATGTTGTTGGATCCCCTTTCCAATCATTCCTGACCATTAGTCATGATAACTGGAAATATTGGGAGTCCAACACTATCTAGAGGAGGGTTTCTCAAACGTGGGTCTCCACCTGTATTTGTACTACAAACTAGGAGGACCGGTGGTCAAGGATGATGGAAATTGTGGTCCAAACCTTGATCTAGACTCTAGTGGGTCACTGGTTCCTCAGAACTGCTGCTAGATGGCAGCTAAGCTTGTTGAACCAATTCTCCAACTCATAAAGCTGTCTTATACCATGTTCCTATGTATAAAATGATCAGGCATATTTTGGTCATTGTAAGAACTGTTGAAATAGATGTTGATATATTTATATGCAAGTTGGGCAAAACTGAAGTTTTCAAATTACCTTTCCATCTTTGCAGATCTTGGAATTTCTGGTACAACAACAAAGAAGTAAGTAGCTAGTAAAATCAAAATTTCAGACATGAATATACTGTACTTTTTACTGACTGACTTTGCATTTGCGGTGCTTCTATTTATTAGTAGTATTTTTAATTAAACTTCTGCTTCTGCTTCCCTATAAACAGTCTTTAAGTGGTTATGTATTCTTTCAAATCCATTCTTTGGAAAGGTGACAAAAATAGAATGGTCTTGTCAGTAAAAACCTGGTCTCTTAGGACAGAATGGAGTGCTAGTACTTCTCTCCACAGTTTCATAAGTGAAAGCTTTATGAATTGCTGTATTTTCCTTTGCATACTGAAGATTAAGGAACATTGTACAGGCATACCTCAGAGATGTTGTGGGTTTGGTTCCAGACCACCACAATCAAGCTAATATTGTAATACACTGAGTCACACACAAAAAAATTGTTTCCCAGTGGCATGCAAAAGTTATGTTTGCACTACACTGTAGTCTATTAAGCCAAGTCCCCAAGGGTGCAGGGGTGGGAGGGGGAAAACCTGACTCCAGCTCCAGTGGCGGAGGAAGAGGAGTGCAGGGGGGAGCACCGCCCCCAGCAGCGCGATCCCGGTGGGGTGCCATCACGGCTCCCCCCACCCGTGCTGGGCGCCATGCCCCCAGGACCTGCGCCAGCCCCCCCCCCGCCGCCTGCTCTCCTCCCCCCCCCAGGTGCTGGAGCATGAAGCTCTGCCACTGTCCATCGCTATGCCAGCTGCACTCCCATGGCCAGAAGAGCAGCAGCGGTGGCAGGAGGCTTCCTTCCACTGGAAGGCTGCCTACAGCTGCATCCGTCTCCTTTTAAGGAATAAAGTGCAATAAAGTGCAAAGTGAAGCACAATCAAATGAGGTATACCTGTATTTCACTTTGTAATCTAAAAGCCAGTCATAGTGCGAATCTAAACATTGCTTTTGTTCCAGCCCAAAATATTGCACTGTTTCCAATTCTGTCCCTTAGCTGGTTGGTTGATTAGCATTCAAAATCATTGTCTGTTTTAGGGGAGATCTTCAGTGGAATGCAGGAGAGAGGAAGTTGACAGGAGGAGCCAATTGGCAACCCAAAGTAGCACCTGCGACATGGTCAACTGGCGTTCCTCCAAGTGGCCCAATGGTATGTAGTGTTGTTGATACTCATTATTTTTAGTGAAATGCATATGAATTGATCAACTGTTTCAATAGACTCTGCCACAAGCAAGAGCTTTGTCACCCTAGAAAACCATTATTATGGGCTGGATTGTCTGAAGTCGGTTTACACTAATGTTAGAAAGTTTAGGAAATGTATATCCCATCCTACTATTGTTTAAATTATGTAGTTATCTTATCATTTGTTCCAGGAGCATAACACTTCCTTGGTGTTTGAATGAAAGCATGTTTTCAATTTATGCCTCCTGTACCGTTAGTATAAACTCTTTCGTTCACCTTACTTCAGAAAATAATCCAGAGTGCTAACAAACCAAGGGAAGCTAGAATATTTGTTAAAATCACTGTTGTAATACTGTTGTTGGTTGTTGTGAAACAATCCACCACCTTGGGACAGCAGTCTGAAATATAAAAGCTGTCAAAATAAACAAGAAAATATTCAGCCAATATTCTAAAACAGTAAAGAGACAGGGCCTGGCAAATCTCAATTTATTGCATGGGGTAGGCACCACTCCATAGAAACCTTTGCCTCTAGTTGCTGCCCACTGCCTGCCCAGCATCACAGGGCTGCATAATCTGAAACAGAGTGTCCAGTGATGATCTGGAGAAGAACATATGGAAGAAGCCATTTGTTGTGGTCCCCTGCCCCCGTCATTTAAGGCTATAAAGCACCTTGAATTGAGCCAGGAAATGAACTGGCAGCCAGTGCAGTAAAAACAAGATAAGCATGGTGTGATCAAAATGCCTAGCTAAAGTATCCTAGTGCCACATTTTGCACCTCTTGCCATCACATGGCGACATTATGGCCAGTTCAAGACCCAGCACGTTTCAGAGTTCTAGATTGTGGCAGTTTAGTGGAAAGGGATTGCACACAAGGCAGGAACCAGGGCTGAAGTCACTGTGTTCGGATCTGGTTATGAGGCTGTCTGCTTGAGAGACAAATGAATAATGTAGAGATATTGAATATTTTCAAAGGTAGCTCAGAATAAACCCAGAACTTTGTAACATTCGAGAAACTAAATTGATGACTGTATGTAAGGGTGTTTTTTTTTAATTGTACAGTTGAACCTCTGTTTACGTAACCCTCTGGTTACGTAAACTTCGGGATGCGCGTGTGGCAAACCCGAAGTATTTTACCAGATTTTGCCGTGGTCTGCACATGCACAGAAGTAGTCCTCAGGTTGCGGAAACCTCAGGATCTGACCGGACCTCCGGAACGAATCCTGTCCGCAACCGGAGGTACCACTGTATAACTGTAAACCCTTGAGACTTACGTGAAAGGTGAGTTAACAAGGAAGAGGAGGATAATTGCTTTTAATACAATTAATCTGTTCTCTGTTGGTTTAACTTTGGCAGGATGTGGAAATGGCAGAATGGGCTTCTGTAACGAGTGTTGAACAGTGACTTAATGTTGGAAGTGAGTGTGTGCGTGTGTTCATATCTGTATATAATCTGTAATCAGTGTCTGGTGTTTGTTATTCTGGTTTCTAGACAGGATCTGGAGCTCCAGCAGGTGCTGCCCCTCCTACATCAGGTGCCCCCCCTGCACAGCCTACATCAGGATTTGGGATGGTGAGTGACATTTAATAATAGAGATTGTACTTGATCAGTCATTTTCTTTTTTAAAAAAAAAAACGATGACAGGAAGGCTTGCCACCACCTGCCACTTAACCTTTGCTTCCTCTTTAAGTTGGTTATGCCCAAGACTTGTATATTTTGCCCTTTAAAAGCATTCAGCAGGAGGAAAAACAGAAGTCAGCCCATATTAGGGTATACCGGTACAACCTACCTGAAGTGTGCATTGTTGTCGTAGGGATTTGATTTTTGTATAGTGGAACTCTGGCACACTCACTGGACTGTGCATACCTGAAAGGATGGAGGCTAGCACTACAGTATCTGTCTTGCCAAGATGTTGTCAGAGCCCCAGCCAGCTAAGACTCAAGCTTGCCTTGTTTGTACTGCATGCATCATTTGTTCTCTTAATACTTCCCAGCAACCTCCTGGATCAGGTGTCCCAATGATGCCACAGCAGCCAGTTATGTACGGACAGTCTATGATGAGGCCGCCATTTGGAGCAGCTGCAGCGGCTGGTGCACAAGTAAGGGCTAGCAATTTCTCTTTAGAAGGTCTTTTTTGGGGGGAGCAACTTAGCTTTTATGTCTCCTATTTTGTCCTGTGACCCTCTCTTGTATTTTCAGCAATTTACCTTTTAAACTCATTTGTGGGTTTTAAACATTTAGAGTTGTCCCTTGGAAGTCGAACGGAATCCTTTCCGGAAGTCCGTTCAACTTCCAAAACATTTGGAAACCAAAGCACGGTTTCTGTTTGGCTGTAGGAAGCTCCTGCAGCCAATCAGAAGCTGCGGAAGCCCCGTCGGACATTAAGCTTCCCAAAAAAGTTCAAAACTGGAGCACTCACTTTCCTGTTTAGATTGTTCGGGAGCCGGAACGTTCAACTCCCAAGGCGTTAGACAATCACGGTACGACTATATTCCAGTATATTTTGGCTTCCATGCAAAGCAGTTGCATTTCTGGCTGGGGGAACCTGGCCAGATGGGCGGGGTATAAATAATAAATTATTATTATTATCTGTAGTAATATAAAATGCTTGCATGCCCCTTTCCTTTAGCAGAGGAAAATGGGTTTATCGCACCCATTTTCTTTCATGGTTGTGGTTGCTGTCCTCAATACGAGCTACGGTAGGTAAATAAATCACCAAGCAATAAATAAATAAATAAATAGTAAAATGCATTAGTTTGTACTCAACATAATAAAACTGGAGAAGATAAAGTTCCTTTCTAAACAAAACAGCGTTCCGGGTCAGGGAGCTCCATGAAGCAGGTGCCATAATGGAAAAGGCCCTGCCATCCTCCTAGATTATACTTCTGTTACAAGGGAGAACTAAAGAGGGATCTCTGTTCAAACGGCCGGATTAAATGTAAACTACTGAAAACTTCTTCTGTTGGATATAAGCCACTATCTCCTCAGAAGTGTACCTGTTACAGTTTGTTCCATCTCTAGATATGCTTAACTTAAAATGTGACTAAAAATGTGTCTAAAATAAGTTACATCTGTGGGACTGGGTGTAACATTGGAATGGTTTTCATCTTCAGATGATCTATTGCATCTTAATTTTGCTCATACGTGAATCCTAATATTTATCTTACCATTGTCCTTATACTCTTCTCTTCTCTCTTTTTTGTGTGTGTTTGTTTCATGCTCTTCTTGACTGATGGGAAACCCGTTAAGCTCTCTCCAAGTCCTACACCTGTCACTCAGAGTCCCAAAAAACCACCATCAAAGGACCCATTAGCGGATCTTAACATCAAGGATTTCTTATGAACTGTTTAAGGTATAGCATTGCCGGACCTGTTTACTTACTTGAACTTTCTTTTCTGGCATTTGCTCAGGTGACTCAAGTCAAATAACTAATTTTTCTTAAGTTTGAAAGGTTTTAGCAGTGGCCGACTTTGGGGATTCCAAATATCAGTGGTTCCTTGTTCCCCCCCCCCAATGCCTCTCGCCTTCCGTCCCAAGTCATTGTTTATTTTAGATCTTACAATGATTTATGTGGAAATTATTTAGTTTGGCTGTGTATTTTTTTTGATGTTTTATTTATTGCTTATGACTACTTTTGTTATGTTGTAAATGTATTTTTTTCATGTTGCAAGCCGCCTTGAGCACGGTTTGAACTATGGAAAGGCGGCATACAAATAAAAATTATGTTTGTATCTTGGTAATGCCAGATCATGAAACTAATTAAAATGCTTGTTGCTTAGTTTTTTCTCTTTGCTCTCCCCCACCCCCACCCCCAACTTCCACAGCTGTAGTTTTCTGTCAGGATAACTGAAGATGCAAGCTTGGAATCTGCAAACAAGAATTTTGTTGCTCGGAGTTGTCCAAGTGAGCCACCACTACCAAACCCAGTGCTTACAGATTTCTCTCCTACTTCCAAAACGTGTAGCACAGCTGTGAAAGTGAACATTAGGAATGTGTACTATCTTAGTTGTTATCCCTCTTCTCTCTCTCTCTCTTTCTCAGTTTGTGTACTTGGGTTATTATTTATGTGTTTTACAACTTTAAACAATGGATGTATGTTTCTGATGCCTTCTTAGTGCTTTTCTGAACCTATCCAATAGGGGCAGATTATGCCGCTGTTGTGTGGTGAGCCATTTGGAGCGATGTGTCTGTGTTTCTGGAGGTCTCCGTGTAAATAACTTTGGCAAACCTTCTAATTCCCCCCCCCTTCGAAGTCCAGTTTCTCTTGTATATCTGTTATACAAAATAATAGTGTAATGATACCAATGTAGTAAGAAAACAACACTCTCAATCCTACAAACTCTTTTTGTGTGGAAAACGTCCCCGTCCCCACCAAATGCAGGATTCTGAATTTGTCGTGGAATATGTTTTATTTTTGTGGCACTGTACATGTTAAAGATAATTTTAAAAATTAATATAAAGGAGAGCTCCCATTTAATACATCTTCTTTCAAGTTCCTTTGCAAAGATTTTTTTCAAAAAAAATATTGAACATACCTTATCAAATATATTTTAAAATATTTAAGAGACTTTTGTTTTCCATTTTAAAACCAGCTTATTTATCAGCTCTTGTTTTAAATGCACTGAATATAAGTAAAGGGCAAGTTCCTTGCCATGTTGCTAAGAGGGGGGAAAAAATCCTAGCTGGGAAGACATTTTAAGGATTGTCAGATTAATTAGGTCACTCAGTGTATCTGTTGGCAAATCATGAATACTTTTTATTTTATTTTTTATTTAGCTTTTATGTACATCTGTTAGTTTGGTGCTTCTCTGTATAAGCCTTGGACTAGTAGTGTTTTTTCCATTCCGATACACCACTATGTAACTTCCGTACTGTCTGTGATTAGAGGTTGCACTAAATTGGAGAACTGCACCTTTACTGTAAACAGAGGAAAAAAATGTGTTCCTTTAAACGTTTTAGTTTGTTCTCTCATACTGTTTGTGCTGATGGCTTGGCTTAAGATTTTTGACTCCTTAATAAGGTCACTGTTGATCAGTGTTACAAGTGGCTTGGCAGCTCTTTGTAAAAGCATATTAGGTTGGAAAGATGTTCACCTAAGTCTTTCAAATTAACTATTTAATCAATATATGGTACCATTTTTAAAAAGTGGTTGTATCTGAACTTATTGTGGGGATAACATACACTGTAATGACAGAGAGTTAGAGAGAGAGAATTTCAAAGTGGGTTTTCTTTGTATTTTGATTTGAGAAAAACCAGTGCATGTGTACCCTCTGAGATGCAATAAAACACCTTGATCAAAGTAAATTAAAACATAAAAGTTGTGTCCTTTGATTGTTGCCCTGATTTCGCCATTTGGTGCTTCTCCCAGGGACACAATATCTGCTGACTACAGTTTGACATGCTTGTTCAGAGCAGGAGACATCTTGCTCTTTGAGTCTGCTGGCATTTTAAATTTTAAAGCTGAGAATTCTCCAGCCTACTAAAGCAGTCATGACTGGCAAGTACAACCATATGCGTTTTTTTTTTTTTTTTGCTCAGAAGTAAGTCTTGCTGTATTCAGTGAGGCTTACTCCCAGGAAAGTGAACCAGAAGAAGGTAACAAAGTGAGGAGAAGGGAGATATGAGCAATGCGTGAAAGAGAGTGTGTGATCTATGGATGTATGGGGTGTGTTTTGAGAGTGAGAAGGAGCAGCTATGGATTTGAGGGGCTGGGTCTGACCCAAATCTACTCTAGCTGGTGGATCACAAGGTTCTGGCACAAAAAAGTCCCATAAGCCCATTGCCCCCCCAAAACCCCTGCACTTTGGTCTATAATAGTACCAGAGAATAATTAAATTGCTTTTTCAAATCTAAAGCTAATCTCAGTGCTGACCCAAGACATTTTACTGCCTGAGTTCACATGGTAAGAAAAAAAATGCATCAAACTGTATTATTTGTCAAACAATAGGATCAATACAGATTGTGGTGAATGACCTGTGAAAACTAGCACTGGATATGAAGAAAGTGGTAATGTGAACATACCCATAGTGACCAGAATTATATATACGTATATATATACCTATATTATATATTATATATCAGTGCTCCCCAACCTTTTTATCACCGCGGACCAGTCAACGTTTGATAATTTTACTGTGGCCCGCTGAGGGGGGGGGGCGTTTATTGTTTATATTTTATTTAGATTGTTTTGATTTAATAATTTTAATTTAATTGTATTTAATGATCCTTAGGCGGCCCGGTACCAATTGATCCACGGACCGCTACCGGTCCGTGGCCCGGGGGTTGAAGACCACTGTTATATATTACATATATGTATATTATGCATAACTATTGTGCAGTTATACAATATGTTATGGAGGCATTATGAGATCGATTGTTTTTGATGCCTTGCCTATAGCAGCTGCATATTGAGTTAACACTTCTATTGCACTCTCCACCACAAGCCCAATATACCTTTCCTGATTAGTCTCACTGCTAGCTCAGACCTCCCCCCTTCCTCTTCTCTGTGTATATCTGTGTATAAAATTGGGGTGGGGGTGGGGTAGCTCCATGTGGATCACTGCTCATCTCTTAAAGTATGAACATGTCAAAAAGATATAGTCCCAATACAGGTCCTTGGATGAACCCCAATTCTCTCTTCTGTGTTAAGAAGTGTGCATTTATTCCTACTCCCTGCTTCCTGTTATTTAACTAGTTAGCAATCCATAAGAGGACTTCTATATTTATCCTATGACTTTTAAATTCACTCAGGAATCTTTAGTGAAGGACTTTGTCAAAAGTCCAGGTAAAGAGTGTCCACCAGTTCGATTTTATCCACATGCTTGTTGATACTCTTAAAGTTTAGTGAGACGGGCCAGGACTTTGCAGAAGAACATGTTGCTACTGCTTGATCGTTTTATCTTAGCAATTTTCACCAAAGCTTTCCTTGAACAATGCTTTTCATCAAAACAGACCTGTGATTGCCTGGATCCCTTTTTGAAAATCGGCTGCTTTCCATTCCTCTGGTGCAGAGGAGAATGTAGCATCAGAAGCCTCCATTCTGTTCAATCGAATGATCCAGTAATGGCCATCTCAGATCTCAGGCAGAATTTAATTTCCTGGTAAGTAGCTGATGCAGCAACTCATTTTCAAGCAGGAAATTTTCTATAAGGGTATAAATAATTTCACACATTCAAGTGAGAGATTGTGTGATTGTAGTAACTATTGGTCACCATAGTGTTGCAGATATTTCTGCCGCATAAAGCCAAGCCATAGACAGAAATGGGAGACTCAGTGAGCAAGGAGATTCCCAGGCCTGTGCTTAAGAATCCCAGAGTCCAGGCTGTACTGTAAACCGAGTTATTGGAGAAGAGGTGGGATCCGCAATCTCCAGAGTCAGTCTGAAAATTGTATTTTCAAGCTGGTGATTTGGGGGCAATTTTGGACTTGGTTTAATGCTGAAAATTAAACAGGTCTGTTCAGGAACAAATCCCCTTAATTTTGGTGAGCCTTGGTTTTTAAGTACAGACACCTATGATTGACACCTTAATCGCAATTTTTCTAAATAATTCTGCACTGCTGGGCTATGTAAAACTCAAAGGGAAAAGTTATTTGTGTACGTCTTGGGTGAAGGATATTGTGGAGTTCTTGGACATTTAATCCCCTTGGTCAAGTCTGGACATGTGTAGGTTGCATTATTGGGAATTACTGCAAAGTTTTGAGAGCTGACCTTCTTAGCATACTTCTATTTTAATCTTGAGATAAGTTTCCAAGATACAGCTGGAGTGGTGTTTCTAAAAGTCTGGCTCCCAACATGCTCTGAGGGGCTCCCCCGCTCCTGTCCCACTTTTCACCCAGTCAACAGAAAACCATTGTGGTTGTGATGCCCCTTTCAAACACTGGCTCCCTCCCTCTTCTCTTCTCTTTTCCTTCCCTGTATGGTACTCTGTTTAAATTGTGTGTGTATATGTATATTAACATTAAAAATGAAACATAAAATATAAACTTGCTGGCTGATCTGTTCTTGCGTTTTCTGCTGTGGGGTTGTTGTTGTTTAGTCGTTTAGTCGTGTCCGACTCTTCGTGACCCCATGGACCAGAGCACGCCAGGCACTCCTGTCTTCCACTGCCTCCCGCAGTTTGGTCAAACTGATGTTGGTAGCTTCGAGAACACTGTCCGACCATCTCGTCCTCTGTCATCCCCTTCTCCTAGTGCCCTCAATCTTTCCCAACATCAGGCTCTTTTCTAGGGAGTCTTCTCTTCTCACGAGGTGGCCAAAGTATTGGAGCCTCAGCTTCAGGATCTGTCCTTCCACTGAGCACTCAGGGCTGATTTCCTTAAGAATGGATAGGTTTGATCTTCTTGCAGTCCATGGGACTCTCAAGAGTCTCTTCCAGCACCATAATTCAAAAGCATCAATTCTTCGGCGATCAGCCTTCTTTATGGTCTGCTGTAGAGGACTTGAAAGTGGGGTTAATTTAAGTGGACAAGTCCTATTTCAAAATGTTTGAGAAGCAGTGAGCTCAGAACAGGCTTTTGGATCTAAGGCAGCCCTCTGCTGGGTATATAATAAAAAAATACTTAACACAGTTAAGGTTCCTGGTTCAATATTAATCCTGATTTGCTTGCACAAAGCTAATGGTTAGAAAAAGGGGTGTGTCAACGCAAGGGCCCTAGGCTGCTCTTTCCATGTGTGTGTGTTTGTGTGTCTTTGTGTACATGAGCGCTTTCCATTTATGCCTCCCAAACCGATGTTGGTGGTTTCCTAGTAGCTGGTGTTTGAGGGGATATATTTCTGTGGTGTGGTGTGGTGTGTCACCTCCCCTCAATTAGTATTTTCCCCACCCACAAACATGTTCACTGGTGCACATGACCCTTTTTTTAAAAAAAAAGCTACCCCAAAACATGTTTTTTTCTGAAATTCAAAGTTTTCAATCTATCAGGTTTTCACAGAATCATAGAATTTCAGGGTTGAAAAGGACCCCAAGTGCCATCCAGTCCAATCCCCTGCAATGTGTGAACTGCAGCCCAAAAATCCCAGACCTCTGCTCAAAAAGTCCACCACCCTCCACTGCCCCATCACCAAGCAGCTCTCACTGTCAAAAGAATCTTCCAGTGTTCAGCCAGAATCTCCACTTCGCCCACTGGGCCTAGTTTTGCCCCTGCCATAAACTATAATACCACAGAACAGAACTAAAAGAACAGTAAATAATAATTTTAAAATGTGTGTGTTATGTACTGAGCTGAATCCTAGAACAATAGGATTCAGAATCAGCGGGAGCTACCCAATCCAACTCCAGGTGGAAGTGAATCCGCAACCTGATTGGCCTGCTGGAGCAGCCAATCAGGCGGCTGGCAGAAGCGAATCTGCTACCTGATTGGCCTGTAGGAGCAGCCAATCAGGCTGCAGGCAGAAGTCAATCCACAATATAATTGGCCCACAGGTGTAGCCCTGAAGTAGCCAATCACGCAAGGCCCATTGTGTAAATAATGTATATAAGCAGATGGTTTTGGGAAAAGAGCCATTCTTCTTCTTCTCCTCTTCTCCTTGATGACTATGAGCTGAATAAAGAGCATGAAATTCACTCTCGACTCCGAGTACATTTCAGTGTGTGTATTGCTCCAAGTCAGGAAACCTGAATTGAGCAGGGGGAAAGTGTGGGCCAACACTTCAGTGAGGAGGATGTTATGTGGACACCATGGAAAAAACAGACACAAGCAACTTCAAATCCACATTAAACTCTAGTGTGGATGAGCCCTAAGTCTGGTTTTTATTGAGTACAGTGGTACCTCGGGTTACGAACTTAATTCGTTCTGGAAGTCCGTTCTTAACCTGAAACTGTTCTTAACTAGAGGTACCACTTTAGCTAATGGGGCCTCCCGCTGCCGCCGCGTGATTTCCGTTCTCATCCTGAGGTAAAATTTTTAACCTGAGGTACTACTTCCAGGTTAGTGGAGTCTGTAACCCAAAGTGTTTGTAACCCGAGGTACTACTGTATTCATTCTGATGTATTTATGGAGTAGTCCTACTAAGCATACATTTTGATGTGCTTGTGGGGTGTTTACATATCTTCTTGTTAACTATTTATTCACCCAGCACTTGTTAATGTAAGTAATTCATCCTGTCACTTTCTTGATTTCAAAAGCCTGTGGTATTTTATTTGAAAGTGGATTTGTCTCTCTAGGGCAACAGAATGTCCCCCCCCCCCACTTTAATTGTGCAAACCTAAATTTCCAGCGTGCGTTTCAATCCCAGCCACAAAGTAGTGTCAGCCTTGAGGCAATCTGTATGTTGCGACTCTGTCCCTGCTTCTATTTTACGAATGATTTTATTCACAATACTAGAATTACAAGAAATTCTGGATCCAGCAGGTGGCAGTCAGGAACTTGCTTTGAAACTGAAGTTGCATATAAACAGAGCCTAATAACTCAACCCTATACATCCTTTTTTTGGGGGGGGGGGAAGTAAGACTAGATGAGTTCAATGGGATTTCCTCCTAAGTACAGTGGTACCTCTGGTTAAGAACTTAATTCATTCCGGAGGTCCGTTCTTAACCTGAAACTCTTCTTAACCTGAAGCGCCACGCCGCCAGAGCACGATTTCTGTTCTCATCCTGAAGCAAAGTTCTTAACCTGAGGTACTATTTCTGGGTTAGCGGAGTTTGTAACCTGAAGCGTTTGTAACTGAAGCGTTTGTAACCCGAGGTACCACTGTAAATGTGAATATGTTTGCAGACTTTGTTTTAGTTGTTGTGTGCTAAAATCAAACCTCAGTTCTGCCCATGCTTGGATGACTGGTGGAAATCTGGTTATCTTGCAAAGATACATAAAACTAAAACTGGAATCAAGATGTTACTTTGCGGTATTCTGCAAGAGAAATCCCAATAACTTTATGACAAGCAAGAGCACTAAGTCTAGCAAAGCGATAGGAAGGTATTACCATCTTTCTCCATACCCTATAAAGACCTAGCTCAGCCTTCCCCCATATGGCGCCCTCCAGATGTTTTGGATTCCATCTTCCATCAGCCCAAGGCAGTATGGCCAAACTGTGGTCCGAAAATATCTGAAGGGCACCAGGTTGGATGATCTAGATGATCCATGAGCCACATTTCATTGTCCTGATCCAGCTAGGGGTTGTGTGCAGAAGTATATTTCTATATAAGCATCAAAAGGAAGAGGGCCATTTTCAGTTGTGCTCCACCCTGTGAAATACTTTCCCAAGTGAGGCCTGCCTAGAGCCAACACTTACTGGTGCCAAGTTAAGACTTTCCTCTTCACTGGGGTAATTGCTGGTATTTCAAAAAGATTTGAAGCTGATTGTAAGTTGCCTAGAGACTGCCCTGTGTTAGATGACAAACAGATTTAAATCACTATCCTAATAATTAATTAATAGGTGATCATCATTTAAGTAGACCCAATGAAATTGAGTCATGCTCAATAATTTCAAAGTCACTTAAGGACTTCCATTTGCTTAATGGGGCTTATCACCCTCTCTTCTCCACATATTACCTGAAGTTGGCTTCATCATAAAGACGAAGCAGAGAAACCAGAGCGCTCTGTTCCTGCCTTCTTTGGTGCACTGATAAGGGTGGCCCTTGGGAGTTGTAGTTTTTTCAAGGGCAAAAGCAGTAGCTCTGAACAGCTGCTTAGGTGGAGAGATTGATAATCCTGTTACTGAACGCTGGTTTACAAATTGATTGAAGGAATATGTTTGGTCCCTCATCATCCTTTCTCCTATTCCTCAAGTACTACCACAATTTATCTTAGGTGGGCCATATGCATACATCCCAACAAGAACGTATTTTATTGTGTTATAACTCTATGAGGTCACAGCCACACTACATGTTTAAAGTGCAGTTAATTCACATGACTTCCCTCCCCAAGGATTCCAGGAACTGCAGTTTACAGCTCACAGAGCTACAACAGCGAGCATGCTTAGCAAACTACCGTTCCCATGATTCTTTGGGGGAAGTCATGTACTTTAAATGTATGATGTGGATATGACCTGAATCTGAAACCAGCACAATTTCACCCAAGGTTTTTGGCCTGAAGTAAAAGGCAGGATTTTGTGAACCTGACACGCAAAAACCAGATTTACTGTGCTGCTGTT
Organism: Zootoca vivipara; assembly: GCF_965207765.1. Classification (NCBI taxonomy): domain Eukaryota; kingdom Metazoa; phylum Chordata; class Lepidosauria; order Squamata; family Lacertidae; genus Zootoca; species Zootoca vivipara. The sequence continues at coordinate 38,945,254 of NC_142586.1, read as the reverse complement.
TCAATATGTTGGCATCTAAGACGCAGCCTTTATAGCAGTTTGGATTTTTCACCAAGCAGTTTCAAAGTGGTTTAAGTGTTGTGGCAAGAGTTCATTTAACTTAGCTGTTTGTATATATATCTCAGGATCTTTTGGACCTCATGTGCATTTTGCTCATAAGTTAATATTATGGTTTACTTTTATCCTACCCTGTAATTTTAGTATTGTTTTCAATTTTTTGAAAAAGTTTTTTTTGTGTGGACTTTTCCAACAGCTAAAAGATGGATTAGGTTTGTTTTGAGGTATTTTTAAAAGCTGTTAAAGAACACATGAAATTTGCCAACATATTACTTACAAGCTTATAATTGTCGATTCTTTTTTTGGGAAGGGGTGTGTTTGCTGCAATGTGAGGACATCAAATATAGTCCTCACTGTCTCGTGTACCATTCACATTCAAAGACAATTTGGTAGGCAGGGAGGGGTAGCTCAGTTTCTTTATATTGCCAGTGATATTTGGTGTCAAAGCGAGAATTTACATATGGATAAATCTGTTTTTCTTTAATTGTTTTACCTCTCTTACATTGCACAAAGTTATGTTTGTGCAATGTCTGAACGTGTGTCTGGATGGGAATAAATAGTTTCCTTCCCTCTTTACCCTTTGACTGTTGTTTTTAACATATGCTGTGTTTTAGTGGTGGCACATTGTTGCTGCTGTTATATGTTACAGTATTTGCGTAGCTAACAGCACCTAATAAAAAAAATCACACCATTGGCTCCCAGAACAAGAAGAGAGGATCTTGGAAAACAACCTATCCTTTCCTCTTCTGTAGAATGAGAACGAATGTTGTGCCCTCCAGACATTGTTGGACTACAAGTCCCATCAGCCACTGCCAGTAAGGTCAGGGGTAAAGGGAGTTGTAGTCCAGCCACATCTGGAGGGCACCACTTTAGCTTCCCCTGAACTATACAAACAAGGGTAAAAACCAGAGGATTCAAAATACATAGGCCTGGCCAGCAATATAGGTAGAAGCCATGTCATATGCAAGTTCTAACAAAATAAACTAAACAATGTGAGAAGTTGCCATGTGGGTATATATGTATGTCAAAAGTGTGCTACAGGGTAGTTTACAATAGAAAGACAATGTAATGACATGATCATGCTTTGAAGGTAACATAAAAACCAGCCCTAATTCCTATTAAAATGAACATGGCAAGCTGTATTGATTAAAATCATGTAGGTATCTGAAAGTGTGTCTGATGGAGCACTGTTCAGAGGGCTTTGAGACATGCTTACATTTATAATTACTCCCAAATGAAACCAAGCAATATTGGTCACTATTTTGAAGTTTGAAAAATATTAAGAATGCCATGTTCAGTGTGTTGGACATTCTTGATGTAATCCTTGTCCCTAAGTGATATTAAGTGTGGTCTGAAGGTGTGGATGTGTGTAGTGCTTTCTGTTGTCATGGTCAGATCACCATCGTGAAATTTGGATTGGTGGTGGCAATTCACACGGCAAAGATAATATGCCCATTTGAATGGTGTACATCTGGTGACAAATGGATGAATTAATGGATGATTTAATGCTCTGGGGCAGGGCTAGTCTACCTATGAGGCAAGGTGAAGCGACAGGCTGCAGGATCCTCAGGGGCAGCAGATCCGATCTTTATTTCACTCACCTCTTCTGCCCTGGTGGGAATAGAGGCACCATTTTGTGGTTTGCCTCAGGTACCAAAATGTCTTGGATCAGCCCTGCTCTGGGGATTTTCCAGCAGAGAAAGCAGTGGTCCTGTCAAAGCCCTTGTCTCACTATAGGACATTGAGATGAGATGGGAAGTTGACATAATTGCTTCTGAACATCTTCTCCGGCACTGTGTAGTCTTATCGTCTCCCTGGTATTCTGGGAGGCTGTGGGTTATGAAACTTATAGATATCCGAAGACTGCAGCAGAAAGTTACTCTTTAGGTGAGTACCAACCATACTATCTATTTTTAAGAAATAAATAGGGGGTGGTAAATAACATTGTTTATGAACAAAGCTTAATTACTGAGGCATATTCCTTGAAAGTGCTTTCTGAATCTATATAGGGTTCAGATCACAGGAAAAAGATTCCACTGCTATAAAACTATCAACAGATCCTTGCTTTCTGAATTATGCCTTTGTTCTTCAGTTGTATCACTTACATATTCTTTTTGAAATTACATTGTCTCTCATGATGTTCCAGACTCTAGCAGAAAAGTTAGCCTCCAAATATAGCCCCAAAAGCAGACTCCAAAATGAATTTGGCCCCGGATTCTGCAGATGTTACCTTGCTAGCCTGCAGCTGCTAAGAAGAGCTGTCCACTGTGGTCTTGACACAAGCAAAGACACATGGCTGCACCCAGCTGTTAGAAAGCCATGTCATTTTCAGTCCAAAGCAGCCTGTAACTGATGTGGTTAGAGGGGCAGACGCAGGGCCCACTTAGACTTAGCCACTTGTCACGTGCCTACAATGTTGTCTCCACCTTGTATGTTAAAATTAAAGGCTGGGTTTTCCACTTTGGGATGAGTACTGCAATCTGCTGCCATCTGAGTTGCTTTCACTGACTTGGTACAGATGTAATGCTTTCCGAGATTACCAAAACATGGTTTGGTGACAGGGAGAGCCTTGTGGGCTTGCAAGTTCCATTCTTTCCTCTTGTGATCAGAAGGTCGGTGGTTCGAATCCCCACCACGGGGTGAGCTCCTGTTGTTCTGTCCCAGCTCCTGCCCACCTAGCAGTTCGAAAGCACATCAAAGTGAAAGTAGATAAATAGGTACCACTCCAGCGGGAAGGTAAACAGTGTTTCTGTGCGCTGCTCTGGTTCGCCAGAAACGACTTAGTCATGCTAGCCACGACACGGAAGCTGTACGCCGGCTTCCTCGGCCTATAGAGCGAGATGAGCGCCGCAACCCCAGAGTCGTCCGCGACTGGACCTAATGGTCAGGGGTACCTTTACCTAACTTCTATAGTCCAGTCAAGTATAGTATAGAAACTAGAGAATGAAACAAGGGAACAGTCACCATAACCATACAATCAGAGGTGGATTTAGGGGGCATGTGACAGTTCCCTCAGTGGTGTGCAGTCGTTTCACTTCTGCACATACAACCCTGAGATTCTTTGGTATGAGACCTTCAGGGTAGGGTAGCCGAGTAAATCCCAGTATTGCACAACAGGTGAAAGAAATATGTTAAAATTTAAGAGACTTGTGGGATCTGTAAGCTGCTCAGAGCCAGTCCATATCTTTGCCATGCTTCACATACAGAAGGCAAAGCTGGAAGTGAAGCAAAGTTGCTTGGCAATGGGGGTTAGATAGCTCCAGGACATGTCCCTACCTGAAGGTTGCAGCAAGAGAAGCAATAAACAATTGGGAAGTGGCCTGATCACTGCGTCCATCTGGGAAGTGACTTCCTGTCTGATCTTTGCAGAGGTTAATTCCTGTTTGAGAAGTCAAGTGTGCTAGCTTGCCTTCTTCCACCACCGTAATCACCCTCCATGACTAGGAGGGATACGTTCTGAAGTAGGGAGTCTGCTGCACTTGTTTAGGCTTCAGAACGTGGACACTGAAGGGGTCTAAATTGAACAAGGAGCCTACACAATTACAAAAAGCTCCCCACTGCAGAAGTTGTATCTCCAATCCGCGGAGGGTGAAGGGAACAGCAATAAGGGGAGAAGGAAGGTAGAGCTAGCATGCTTGTCTTCACTCTTCACCTTTGCATGAGGCATTTAGGATACCCCAAAAGCGCTTTGGAGACCTCTTGTTGATACAGACTACCCTACCCTACCTGTCTCTGTTGCACCCAGCCTCAACTGTACAGGAGGCAGGACTGACAATGTGGCTTCCCATTGAGAACCAAGCCTCTGTAGAAACAATTGATTTCTCATGAGTTCTTCCAGTTTATGAAGGAGCTGCTTATACCCACAAAAGGCAGTTCCAGAATAATAAATGGTGTGTTCTGAATTGCAACTACAGTACAGTATTGGTTCTTTTCCTGCTTTTTTTTTTAGTAACAGTTTAGTAACAGCGCAATGGGCCTAGCAGTATAAAGGTTTGAAGTCTGAGACATTTTATTGGTATATAGAAATGAAGGGTAGCCATTTAATGCCTGTTCTGGAACCTGTTTAGTTTCTTTTATTATTTATGCCAAAGTTTCTTTCTTTTTTAATCACTCCTCTCCTCAGAAACCAGATCCAGATGTGGAGTAGGCTTCGGTGAGTAATCTAGAGCTGCCTTTGGCAAGTGTGTTCTGTGCAGAAGTTTTCACAAGATTTATGTAAATCTAGAAAAAACAAACTATCCAGTTTAAAGCCACCCCTTTTAAGCATTTATGAGGTCAGAGTAGACTCTCTGTGTACTGCTTACTTCCTCATACAAAATGCTTAATCAATGCCCTTATAGTTCCATTAAATCTCTAGTTTTCTGCTGCCAAAAGCAGCAAGCTCTAAGGGATCAGGCGAGGTAAAGGCTAGTTAGTGTGAGAGGGCTGCTATTCTTTTCACTGTGTATTTAAGCTACATGACAGGCAGAAATCCTGCATCTGAACTTCCTCCCATCAATGCATAATTGGATCAAAAATATTTCCTATACACACACCCACACCAAACTTTCAGTGCAAAATTAAAAATGTGCAATAAAAATATGCCTAAAATGGACACACAATCCTGTCAAAATTCTTATTTAAACCTACAGTATTTAAACATGCATTTTTATATTTACATGTTTGGATTAATATAATTCCTTGCCAGTTAATTCAAGGGAATTAAGACAGTCTTAATGTTCTGGTTAAGGCCCTAGCCCAGGCATCCCCAAACTGCGGCCCTCCAGATGTTTTGGCCTACAACTCCCATGATCCCTAGCTAAAAGGGCCAGTGGTCGGGGAATATGGGAATTGTAGTCCAAAACATCTGGAGGGCCGAAGTTTGGGGCTGCCTGCTCTAGCCCATAATAATGAAATTTGTCTATGGATAAATGCATATCTACCAGTAAGAGAATGGCACCTTCAGACTGTGTGGTCTGTGTCCATACCCTATTCCACCACTACACAAAATAGAATATATTTCAAGCCCTAAGCATCAGTCTCATCTACGGTAAACTAATGCAGTTGCCTTCAGTAACACTGTGTAAACCTGTATATTTTAAACTCTTGACAAATAAGAAAGATCAGAAAAGAGAAAGGCTTCTTTTCATCGATCAGTTTTGTTTCTCTCAAATTAGACCTAATATTAATAGGCTTACCTGACAAAAACAAGCTCACACCTCTCATTGAGTTTGTCAACATAGCTACTTAAGCAACATATGTAAGAGGCTCGTTTATACTGTAATTATATTTTGGGAATGATTCATGTCCTTATGTGGCTGCATTGTTTTATACTTTCTGGATGCCCCATTATAAAGCAGTTGTTTTCTTTGTTATAAATCCAGCACTGTTGCGAGTTGTTTCTTTTTTGTTTCCCAGTGTCTTATCAATAAAACATTCAGTGGGTGCAAGCATATTTTTTATTCTGAAAGTGTGGCCCAGAGAGAAAGGTTTGAGAATCGCAGCTCTATGGTTTCTTTCTGAAATGGCTGCAGCCAACCAGCAAAAGGGAGACAAAGGCAAAACTGATTTGTTGAGATCTCTCCTGCTCCCTGATTTGTCTGATCTCCCCTCCACCCCTTTCCTTCTCTCCCTGCATAGTTTCTGCCTGGAAATGGCTGCCACCAACCAACATAGTACAAACAAGTGAGGAGATATGGAAGTGGGAAAACTCGAGCTGTTTGGATATCTGAATCTGTGGTGTCTATGTAGTGAGATTTGGGCATAATGGGAGGGCAGATAGTGGGACCTGTGTGTGAATTTTACATTGGTGTAATAGGCTAATTTATGCACCACCACCTCAAATCTCAATCCTTCATTCAAACAAGCAAGATATGCTACCAGAGATCTCCCACTCAGGCAAAAATACTCAAGCAGGACAGGTGAGGGAGTATGGCCTAGAGCAGGCATCCCCAAACTTTGGCACTCCATATGTTTTGGACTACAATTCCCATCATCCCTGACCACTGGTCCTCTTAGCTAGGGATCATGGGAGTTGTAGGCTAAAACATCTGGACGGCTGCAGTTTGGGGTTGCCTGGCCTAGAGCATGGGTAGGCAAACTAAGGCCCAGGGGCTGGATCTGGCCCAATTGCCTTCTAAATCCGGCCTGTAGATGGTCCGGGAATCAGCGTGTTTTTACATGAGTAGAATGTGTCCTTTTATTTAAAATGCATCTCTGGGTTATTTGTGGGGCATTATTATTTTTTCAAAATATAGTCCGCGTCCGCCCCCAAGGTCTGAGGGACAGTGGACCGGCCCCCTGCTGAAAACGTTTGCTGACCCCTGGCCTAGAGAGAGTTCTGAGGGCCAGACAAAGGGATCTGAAGGGCCATTCTTGAGTAAACGAGTTGGCAGAATTGTGTTGACCTACTTGGAATCTCACATTTTCCCCTCTGCACTCTGGTAAATCCAGCACTTGTAGGAAACTTGTGTGGGAAATAGAACTTTTATCTTCATGCAGGATGCAGATAATGCTTCCACGTCGCCACATGTTATCATGCAGCATCAGCGATTTCAGCCTGTCTGCATGTTGAAAGCTTGCGTCACTCGGCCTTTAATCTTGGTACACACAGTTGGCTATGCTGCAGCAAGTTGTTATTGTTGAATATTTAAAATGGAAAGTTTGTCTTTTGCGGAAGATTATGCAGGAAATACGTCTTTAAATTAAGCAGTAATAAAAGTGGGAGACCGATTTGTACTATCAAATAGATGCCTGAATGTAGGGTAGACAGAGGCCCAGGACAAAAACATGGCTCCATGGTCAGTAATGGATCAGTTCCTAATAACTTCAGCAGCAATTTGTTTTTGGCACAGAACTAATTATTGAAGGCATTGAGTTGCTAATCAGAAATGTTATGTAGACTTTCAGTGTGTTTTTTCTGGATTTTTACTGGGAAAGAAGGATAGCTTCCACTAGATCAAACTATTTATCCACTTTAGCTCATTATTATCTAACTGGTAACAACTCTCCAGGGGCTCAGCTGTTTCATATCCCTGGCTCAGTGGTGGCTAGTCCATTAGGGAAACTACAAAGTGAAATGGCTAGCAATTTTTTAACCCCCACACTGCCCCAAATGTCAAGCCCACACTGTTTCCTGTTGCACACATCCTTCTAGAGAGTCTTGGATACTTTTCTGTCAATCTCCCATTCTCTGGCCAATCAACAATATGCACCACAAAGACAATATCAGTCCAAAAGAATTGTTGTGTCTAGGAGGGTCCCATCCATCTGTCCCTGGGCCTAAAGGTTTTTTATTTGTATCTTACCAACAATTTGCCCTGCTCTGCAGTTTTCTCCTCCCTCCCGTTTTCATTATGTGAACCCAACTAATGTGGATAGCTTGTGTGTGTTGCAAGGAAAGAAAGGGCTTTTTTAAAAAAAACATATAAACTGTGGGGTAATTCCTCCTTGCTACCCTCATGAATCCACCCCCCCCCCTAAAAATTTTAATGGTTGTTTATAGAATATAATAGAACTGTGATTCAGGAACTCCATTTCCCACCAGGTGGCCATGCTAAAACTTCCACTTTGTGTGCTCTGCTGCTTTAAGAATGAGTGCCTAATAGTGCAGGGGAAATTAATTTAAAATGATAATGTTTCCATATAAACACTGAACTTTGTTAACAGATTTTAATTTTGTTTGGGATGCTTTCAAATGCATATTTCAATTATAGAAATGGTTAAAAGTAAAAAACAAATTCGCAAGTCAATGCCAAATTTAATATCCCCAAATAATTATATACACAAATGGTGTTTTAATAACATCTCATTCACACAATATAGAGATGATTTTTTAAAAATTTGGCCATCAATATATATTTTAATAGTCATTTATTTTTTTAAAAAAAATCTTTGTTCTTCCACACTGGTGGAAAAAAATTGATCAATACAAGTTAAAAACTGAATTACTGTAATGCTAATAAAAACCAAGCTTATATGAGCCTGGAGTATGCATCTTAATGTTACATATTAAACAGCATCCTGACAACCAGCTTTGTCACAAAGGTCTTTCACATACACTAGTACATTTGAAGTAGGAAGCTCAGCTGATATAATTTTTAAAAAGCTACTGAAATGTGTAAATTTGCAATACTTAAGCTCAAGTTAAATACTTTGCTAGTAAAAGTTGAGGTTCAGAAATGAAAATGAACCCAGTTGGTTTATTGCTATATAATAAGTCACCTAATATATTTACATAAGAATTTAACCTACATTTTCCGTAACGTTGAAAAGAATTATCTGCTTTTGGAAATTCTCGATGCTGAGAATGAACACAACTACCCAACCCAGAAACCCATCTGAGGATAGTCCCAATTCAATAGTCATCTCAACAATGTGTTTTGGCCTTGTTGTAAAGGCTTCCCCATTCACTTCAATGAATGGGCCAGAGATTTGTATTGAAAAAAAGAGAGCTGCCCTCCTCTCTAGTGAGGTGAATGGGGGCTGCCCTTACTCTCAAGTGCATATGGCCTCATGGGCCTATAATCCCATTTTTTAAGACAACCTTATTCATCTTTGGTATGTTTAGCTCTTTTTAACCAGTTTTCAAAACTTGAATTAGTAGTTGTCACTGTTGCCTCTTATCAAAATTAACATCACTTGATGTTGATGGTTATATTTTTTTAAGGCAGTGATTTGTTCAAAATAGTGACTGGTTAAAACAAATACACATTTACTGTAACAGTCTCACTTTTGCATATCTTCTAAAACTAAATTTACAGGCATTAAATTGTACTCATATGGTTTCTTTCCCCCCACAAACAGAAGACATGCTACATTCATTAAGTTTCGCTTTGCTATTTTAGAATTCAAGGGAAAGGAGTTTGTGGGTTTTGCATATGATCTAAACTAGGCTAACTTGGCAGAGGCATTTCAATGTGAAGAGGTATTGTCTACAGTAATAAGGGTTATGAGAGAGCTTTGTTTCTTGTCTTATCCCAGTGTTTCACAATTGGATTCTCCTGCAGATACTGTACAATAATGGACATGCAACCTGCGTAACAGGAAAAGAAAAAACACTTACTGGAGCAGAACCCTGAGACAAGTAAATAAGTTGAAAACAAAACAATCACATAGTTTAATAGTACCAGTTAAAAGAGAAGACACTTCTCCTTAAAAATGCAAGCAAACAGAAAGAGCCATTAGTTTCTGTTCCATAATATGAATGACTCAAATTTACCACAATTTAAAAACAATAAATACAGTAATACAATATGGGACTTTAAGTGCACATCATATCTATGGTCAATTTAAACAACTCAGTTGAAAAGAAATTCTGCTAAATGCTGTGTAAATGTTTTCAGCATATCAGAAAAAATGCTGGTTTCAAGTTCAAATAAAGTCAGATGCAGGTCACTGTACGTTCAGCATTTATTTTTGCAGGTTCTTCACTTCATAGCACTGTCAGATACTAGAGCTGATCTTGCATTGGCTGCCATTAGCCCTGTGCACAATTGTCATTGTTCCCATGTATCCAGAGGCAAATCTGGGCATATTTGACGGGAGTAATTCGAACGGCCACATTGTAATCCTGCTCTTCCCCATTGACATCCACCCACTGGTGACCGGAATAAATGGCAATAATTTTGCGCTTCCACTTCTTCTTGTTGGGCTCTTTAAGGCGAAGGTAGATTCCTGATCCGGTAGAGCCAGACTCGGCGTCACAATACTGGTAGAAGAGATCGCTGGATTCCTCAGACACGCTGCAAAACCGATAGACCAGTTGGCCAGATCTGTCAGCATCATATCCGGAAAAGTGGATCATGCTTCCAGGCATTGTTTTGCTAGCCGGGCTAATGCCCAGCTCCATGTATTTCTTCTTGTGAGGACGCTTGAGCTCCAGGACTGCATAGTCGTAATCCACTGCAACATCTCCAGTTATGCCTCTCAGCCAGCCTTTGGGGATCTGTGTGCTTTTAACTCTGGTCCACTGGAAGGAGGGCTTACGCTCAGATTTCCTCTCATTCAACCCAGATGCCTTTTGTTTCTTGCCAGCTCTCTTGCTGGGACCTTGTTCCAGCTGTTTGGCATCAGCATGGTGGTCCTCAACCTCTGACACTTCCCTCTTGCTCCTCTTGGCTCCCCTGCGTCTCTTGCCACCGCCCCCTTTGGATTTCAGCCTCAGCAACCCCACCCTCAGCTTCTTGCTGCCTTTGATGTAATCTGTGCCATCGTGCACACAGTGAGCAGCAGTGAGGACGTGCTTTGGTGAAATCAGGATGCCGCTGCAGCCCGTGGAGATCTTTACAGCGGTGTTGAAAGGGAAGTTGGTCAGGAAGCGCATGTCGGAAATGCTGAACCTGCTGTCGGTGCCATAGACCTGCCTCTTTCTCCGGGAGTGCACCTTGGCGGTGGTGTTTGCCTCTGGGTCAAGATCTGCTCCCAAAACATTCACCTCAGTCAGGGTCCGTGTGCCGTTCTCGAAGACAGTCTCGTAGGAGAGGAGCTCCTTCAAGTCTGACAGGCGTGGCACCGGGAGAGTCCTTTGGCATTCAATCCCACACACTCCACTCAGCTCCAATTTGGCATTTGCTTCAAATTTAGGAGCATCGAGGAGGAAAGTTTTTTCTTTCACTATCTGTGGTACTTTTCTTAACTGCCAGCTGAAATCTTGTTCTGCATCTATTCCATTCATGAGGCTCCAGACAGGGGTGGAAAACAGCAGTAACAGAAGAGCACGGTCCATCGTGTCTCTTGGTTTTCTGTTAAAAACAAAACACAAGAAGTGTTTGTTTAAATGTTGTAGCTTCAGAGATGTTTCCATTTAAAGAATGACATAAGTATTAGACTATTTTTGTAGCATGGTTAAGATATTTAAAAATAGCAACAACACTCCTAGAAAAACAATAAACTGAATATGTAGGACAAGGTACTCTGACCACCATCATTATCTTTCTCTATTTATAGATCTTTGCAATTGTGTCCTGTATTTGGCAATATATAACAATATTGTCATTAATTTGGCTATGAAAAGCCAGGAAGATTCATGAAAATACTGTATATTTCTTTCTGTTCACTCTGCTTTTAACCACTTGACTTTGAAACTATGATAAATCTAAGATTAAGTTCCTCCTGAGCTTAAACTTCAGCCATGGTCCCCCCCCCCCACAAAAAAAACAACCCTTTGTAGGTTGCCTGAAAATGACAGATTAGGGACATCTATACAGCTCCACACTGCATTTCTATCTACCTAAAGGCCAAACTAGATGAGATATTACTTGGAAGATCTGTCACAGTTATCTTAACTTCTAGGGATCAATGACATGCTTAATCTGTATGGCAAGGGGATAGGAATTGCTTATCACAGGAATAAATACCCCTGTTAATAACCTTCACTTCCATCTGGCATGATTTTCAAGCAATAACTCCTTGCTGCCATGTCTTCCTTGCCTAACTTCCCTCTCATTTAATTTCCTTTCCTTTTTCTACGCTAGGCTGCTTTGCTTAGGAATCTTGTGGAATCCTATTGTCTCCTCCCTTTTTAGACACACACTCATGGAGACCCTTCCTTTCTTCCTTCCTTCTTACATCACACCAACATCAATTACTTTCAGGTGCGAGGTCAAAAGCAATTCTTTCTCACTAGGCCTTTAACTGAACAGCATCGGCCAATATTGCTTTTAATTTTATCTGCTGTAACCCATCCCACAACTGTTTTATGGTGAAGGGCAGGATATGTTTTTTTAATGAATAAATACCAAGCTCTTTTCATGGGCTAGAACAGAGGTGGACAACCTTTTTGCCCCCTCTGAGGGCCATATGCAGCACTTTGACAGGCAGGTGGAGCTGCTTGCCAGTCGGTGGTAAGGACTTACTGGAGGGGGGGGCACCAGCATCTTCTTTCAGCCTTCTGTCCCACCCACCCACACTTTAATCTGTCCCCTCCCCAGCTGCATTGGCAGTGCTGGAGAGCACAAGCTTTAATGTGCATTCCCCAGCAATCCCAATGTAGCTAAAATAGTTGTTGCCACACTGCCTACCAGGATGGGAACAGTAATGGCTCATCTGGGCAGTAGAGGAAAGTGGACAGGGTTCCCTGGCACTTTGTGGGCCTACAGAGAGCTGAATGCAAATCTACACATCATCGTTCTGCCCAGACGCTGAGGTCCAGCGCCGAGGGCCTTCTGGCGGTTCCCTCGCTACGAGAAGCCAAGTTACAGGGAACCAGGCAGAGGGCCTTCTCGGTAGTGGCACCCACCCTGTGGAATGCCCTCCCACTAGAGGTCAAAGAGAACAACAATTACCAGACCTTTAGAAGGCATCTCAAGGCAGCCCTGTTTAGGGAAGCTTTTAATGTTTGATGGATTTCTGTATTTTAGTGTTTTGTTGGAAGCCGCCCAGAGTGGCTGGGGGAACCCGGCCAGATGGGCGGGGTATAAATATTATTATTATTATTATTATTATTATTATTATTATTATTATTATGCTGTTTCCCATAGGTGGACTAAGAACATCTCAAGCTATAAATGAAAGATGGGTTGTTTTGTAATAAAGTATGCTACAGTACAGTGGTTAGTACATAAACTGGTGGCATGAAAGGATAACTACCGGTAGGCCTGGAGGACATACTAATATTTACTATTGGTATTGCCTAGAGTTGCCAACTTAAATGGGGTATTTATATCTTCACTGTTTCATTTGAACTTCGAGCACTAGTAATTTGTGACGTAAAAGAAAAAAGCAAAGCATGTTTTTAAAAAGAACAACTTCCCTGACCGGGCATCTAAGTACCATTCTTATCACTAGTGATCAAGTGAATAATTATTTGCAAGCCTGAGCCAGGCATTCCAAGTTAGTTAAGGAAGGAGAAAACCCAAGGTATTCTTAATAACTTAGAGCAAATCTACACATCATGCCCATGCCTGCTGAATGCCAGTGAACTATGTAAATGGAACAAACATGGATTTTTACAGGTTGAATTTGATGCATTACAGAATTAACAAATACAGTGACTTCTGCCATTTGGAGAATGGAGCTTGCTTTCCTCTCCCACTTTATATATTCACCACTATGGAAACCTCAGACATGTGTGGAAATGGCAGTACCTCTAATTATACCTTCAGAGTTAGGCATTTAAGGACATGCATCTGGTTAGACTCTATGGTTCAATATTGTAATTAAAGTGCAGATCAGGATAAAGAGCTCTCTTTTGTTGTTATTATATATACTAGAGTTCAAAAAGGGCTGAAGTCTACATTAAAGGTTTTAAAAAATAATTGTTTTCAGAATTAAAGGCTAAAGGTGAAAAAGATGGAAAAGATGTGGCTCAAGTTCTAAAAGAAAGTAAGGAAGACAGTAGCTATTATTGAAATGTGGGTTTTCTGTGGCTTTTAAATTACCTGGAATAGCAATACAATCCAGAAATGGTTTGTGTAGCTACAGCAGTTGGCAAAATCCCTTCTTTAAAACATATCTGTTAGTGCAGCAAGCCTAAGGATCTTGCTATGTGAATCAGGGTGCACATGTTTTTATTTGATGGTAATCCACATAACAAGACAGGCCTCTGCAGGTAGATCTCTTGTAGCAAGGACATAGCAGTCAGTTGTAAAGTAACTCAGTTGTAAAGTAACCCCCCAGTCCAGTGGGTGGTGTTGAAATATTAGGCATGGCAGGAGACCATTTTAACATACAGCAGATCCCTTCCTGCCTTCTCTCCATGCCCTACTGAAGACTCCACTTCCAACAATGTCAGCAAGAAGGAAGTTGTAGGCAAAGAAAATGCCTCATTTGAGTTCCTTCCCTCTATCCACAGGCGCCAGGTCTTGGGGGCTTTGGGTGCCATGGCACCCACAATTCAGGGCTCCGACACAACTTCTACCGAAAGTTGCATCAGAGCACTGACGCAACCTCCCAGACCACATTGGAGGCCCTTTCAGTTGCGTTGGAGGTCTTGTGAGGCTTCAGATGTGACCTCTGAGACCCCGCGAGGCCTCAGAAGCACCGCCGATGTCACAGGTGCCATTGGGCACCCATAACGTGGGCCCCAAGTTAGCACCCCTGCCCATATCCTTGCCTTAAGCATATTATCTGCAGAAAATGACATGGAAAGGAGTGGGGATTTGAACCCTGGTATACAAGTCCCTAGTCCAGTGCTCCAACCACTGTTCTGCACTGGCTCTAATCCTCACACAAACTGCACTCCAGAAGCAGCAGCAGGATCTTAAAGGTAAAACAAGTAATGGTCCCCTGCAGCATTGGGTGCCATATCCAGCTGGAAGAGCAGCTAGGCCTGCACCATGCAGAACAGTTTTAAACTTCTGAACTACCACCAAGTTCTTCCTGATGAGGGTGATCCTATTTGATTGGGGTTGTTAATGGTTTATTTTCCCTTAGAAGGTTTTTATAATAAAACAGGCTGAGTGTTGCAACTCTTTGAAACTAGCCCTGACACCACCACAAAGACCACACCAGCTTCTTGTATTGCATTACAGTCTGTTAAATATATATTCCCCGCTTACAGCAAACTCAGAAAGGTAGCTTGTAATTAGCTTCTGGCTGTTTGGTACATGTGATCTAATGGAGACTCTTAGTGTTCCTCTACTGCTCTAGCTGTAGCTCCTGCCTCCCTCTTTAGCCCTCCTGGGTTCTCCTTCCTTTGGCCCCAAGAATGGAATGAAAAAACACCCAGATCTTCCTCCTCCTGCTGCTGCTGCTCTGCCTTGTCTCCCAGAAGCAAAGCCCTGAGCAGTGTCTTTCTTTGGCTCATACCCACACTTGCCGTATCAAACAAGTGCAATCTTTTGGAGAGTTCCTTAGCTTCTTGCTGAACCTAGACTTTGTGCTGCCATGGCAACGAGGCCAGAGCTCACCTTGCGACTCACTTGACTCTGGTTTGCAGGTAGAGTGATTATATGCCCCATTCCACCGAACACAGTCCTCTCTTTGGAGGGCTGCCAGGAGGATAGTCCTCTTTTTCATGGCATCCTCTATATGAAGGGCTGCCCAGCCCAAGCCTGGTTTAAAAATAAAGAACCATAAGAAGAGAGTCTGTTGGCCTTGAAGGTGGCCATCAGCAGTTGGTACCTTGACAGACTGAGCTCCCCACTGTTCCCCCCCCCCATATTTCCACTTAATTTTCAGTCATTATTTCTAAATTTCAATCTGTACATATCAATTTGCATGAGCATATTTTATGCAAAACTGCAACTGCTCTTTTTTTGGTCATGCCTTTCCTCTCTTTTGTAGAGGAAAGTAGAGGAATGCACAGCTTCTTAAAACGGACCACACATGTATCCTGCCCAATTGTGGGTGTTTTGATTTTGATGGTGAAGCATCTGGATTAGCCCCTGGATCAGATAGATATGCTATCGAAAGTTTTCCATGCTAGTAAATATTTAGTAGTTTATTAGTAATCATGGAACTTATTCTCCTTTGCAGTTCATCTGGAAACATTACAAGACTTCTACTTAAGGCAGATTGGGAATACATTAGAGGTAACTGAAAGCAGGTGCTAGTGTTTAAGATGTTTAACTGGATTATAAATTTGACAGTGTCTCTTATATTTGCTTTTCAGTCTATTCTTACTGGTTTTGACCCCTCCTGAAGGCTGAGTTGACTATGAACTAAAGTAAATAAATACTGCTTTTCTTCATTTTAACTTTCCTTTCATATTTTTCAACATGCAAGTATGCTTATGATGCTGCCACCAGAGGGCAGAAAAATCTAGACATATCCAATAATAGACTTTATGAATTCCCTAGAAGGCTGAAATTGTATTTTTTAAAACTCCTACTGTACTTATTTGAGTATACTATTACTGGAATATGGTATTATTGGTATACTTCTTCATTCAGTGCTGGAATTCCACTGGCAAGCAAGGCTTACCTGTGGGTTTAGAGATCTGCTGTAAGACAGAATAGGCAACACTGGGCTCGATGGAATAGTCTGTGGTCTGACTCCATGCAAGGCAGCTTCTTATTCCACAAAGCTTGCTGTGTTGTTTTCTTTTAGGGGGCTACACTTCTTTTTTATCTTTTTGAAAAATGCTTAGCACCCTTCAGACTATTTTTTTTAATGAAAGTACCATCTTATTTTTTCAGAAACTTACTGTAATATTGTTATAGGATGGCAGCTACTCGCCTTAGGATGGGCGTGCAAATCCCTTCATCTTAAAAAAATAAAAATTTATATTTATATACTGCCTACTGCAATGGGCTATGGTACTACCCTATTCCAAGATCTTTGGGGAATTTCTCTATTACATTATAAAAAATTTATTGTCAAAAAAGAGCTCAATACACAAAATACTTTACCTAGGTTTGCCCTTGGAATACGACACAAAGGTGCCATGTTCTTTATAGCCACTCCAGTAGCCTAACTATACCTGATTATCTTTTTATATTAGGGTACCCAGTACATGAGTTTCCAAGTTACTGTGTTCCAACCCTTCCTTAGAAACCAGCCTCCTAGTTAATTCCTTAAATGAACGAAAATATACATTCCGTATTACGGCCCACTCTCATAAAAAAAATACTGAGACTATACAATGGGCCAGAGTATTCATAATTCTAAGCCGACCTATGACTCAGCAAGAACAAACAAGCATGCTGGTAACCAGAGTGAAAAATCACAGTTTCTACACTCCTTCTCTAGTCCTGGACACTGTACTACCCACTCAGACCTAAGCCAAGGTTTGGCTTGGTTATGTGTAAACTTGGGCCTGTGGCTATAACCAAAGTTTGTTCTTGGATTACCACTTGCAGTTGAAGGAGACAAACCAGGTTCGCATATAATGCTCATCCAAACATGACTCCGCTCTGTATAGCATGGCAGCAACAAGGCCAGAAGAGGAGTGAAGTGGCCGCAAACTTCTGGGTACCCACTTGCTTGCTCTTGGTTTGGCTTAGCGTTATGTGCAAGCAAGGCTAAATTATTCTTTCTGCAAATTATCTTAGATGCCTACTCTCCAAAACAACTTCAAAAGCACACCAAATAGGTGGCAAGAAGATTTTGGGTTGTAAGCACCAGAATTTTACTCAGTTACATATACGTCACTTATGCATGAAGACACATTTTGGCACACACAATTATTTTAAGGAATCAGTAGAATGGTACCTGTCACCAGACAACCACTCTTTTGACAGGCTTATGCATACAGTACTGCTAAATTCATGGCATGTTTTAGAGAGGAAGCATTAAACACTGTAGTCTGTACCAGAAGGTGTACTTTTTATAGTTTACAAGGTTATTTGCAGGGAATTCCTGGATCTTAAAAGCCTTCAATGAAATTCAGTTACTTCCCTCCCTCCCCAACAACTTATGTTCCAAGTATAATAAGAGTGGTGAGTTTCCAAAACAGTGGCTCAAAAGCCACAGGAACTTTGTGCATGGGTCATCAGTGTCCAGTTATAAGCATATGCTGCAGAGGCTGAACGGGCAGGCATGGAAATTGCAACTAAACTCTCAGTATGCAGTTGACAGGTGACTCCCAAAGGAAGATGAATTTCCATTAGCAGATCCCTGAAAAAGTCTGAAACCACTGCAAGAAGAGAAAGAGTTGCTGTTGGCAAAGAAACTGTTATTTCTCTGTTTCTGGTGACGGCTTCATTACGTTCTTAAGGTTAGTGCTGTCAGCGCTAATCTCCTTACACTTTGCAATGTAAGAAGACCTGTGATGAAGTCTCTAAGGAGCATCCTTCATAGGTTACGAAGTAACTTTCGCTTCTAAATTCTTCCGCCTGCATCCACGGGAAGTACAGTAACATGCAGCTGGGTAGTTGTTGAATTATTTAAGATCCAAATGCTCATTTGTATAGTATCTACTCATTTGTAGATCTTTATTATAAGCTCTATTACATAGAAAAAATATATAAGAGACATATATAAAACATGCCACAACTGGACCTATTTTGAGGACTTGTTCAACTTTTGGAACAGCCTACTGTATAACCAAGTATCGGTACCTAAGCACAAAGCTTATAAAAATGACCTTGCAAGAAGACTAAAATAGATTGAAATTGGCTTTAACAATTCATATAATTCATTCTGCTTAGTGTTCTTTGAACTTGCAGAAACCACAACTCATTCCAGCCAACGGTTTTAAGGGGATACACAGCCTCACATTTACTCTCTATTACAGACTAATCAAAATCCCTTTGTCATTTTTATTTAAGTGTAACCACTCTTTAGGGGTTTCTCCCCCTCTTTCAGCTTCTCCATCTCTTTCTCCTGAGCTCATTTCATTTATTTAAACAAGGCTTCCGAGGCTGAAAATCAAATAAGTAACCTTAGTCAAGAGACTTTTGTGATTCCAACACACAGCTTGTCAGTGCTAGAAGCAGCAATCTGGATAAAATTAGTGTCAGTTTTCCAAAAAGGAAAGACATGGCTAGTTCCGCGGCTGGTTCTGCATTTAAAAGCTGGCTATTCCAGAGCAGCAAAATTGCTTGCAAGGACAAAGTTGCACAGTAGACACTTAAATCAAGGCTTTCTGGCTGTCAACTGTGCAAAATATAGCTATTGATAAAAATTAGTACTGCTCTCTTATGCATAAACCCTACTTAGGAGCACACTCAATATATACAGCTCCCAGGCTTCCCCCTGCTGCATTCTAAGTGCAAACTTTTAAATTCCTGCTCACTCTCCTCACCATCGCCCTCTTAGGAGTCACAGAGCGATGCTCTCCGTTCCTAGAATGCTGTCCAGCAGCATCCGCTGAACATAAAGAATTGATGTCTAGTTCAGAGCCGCCACTCATTTGGGCAAACTCTAGCACTGCCATGGAGCTGAACTTTGATGAGTCTTTGAAACGTCCCTATTAATTTGCTGGAGGGTGGAGGGAGCTTTTAAATTAAAAGTTTGCTCCTAGGCATATTGAGTAGAATTCGATGACACACCGAAGAAAGTGTGCGTGGATGGGACTGCAGCATCATTTGCTGATGTGCAATTTCATGGTATCCCCCGAAGATCTGGATTACCCCACCCCACCCCTTTTATTAAATATTGCTTCCTGACCTTTTACCTAAGATCAAGTGTAATATTTCACATTTCACCAATGGCTCCAACAAAATCAAGAACTCACTCATCGTTATAGCAACACAGAGAGACCATACACACAAACGCACCCCCAGAAGGTGTGCCAGTGCCAACGGGTTTAATCCGAAGCGAAATCCCTTTCTGCTCAGCGGGGCTTCCCTCCCTGCTAGGTGTCGCTTTGGGGATTCCAAACAGGAGGAACCGTCCGCTAATCTCGCCTTTCAGGTGCTCCAAAGAGCAACACGCCCTTGAAACGAAGCCCGGGCCATCGCCATACCTCACGCGACGGCTGCCCCGCTCGCCAAGCCTCTTGCCACGACGGTGCTCTTCGCGAGCCAAACCTGGAGCGACCCTCTTCTGGAAGCCCAAAGCAGAAAGCCAAGACGCCCAGGAAGCTGGAAAGGACACTTTCAGCCCTCAACGGAGGCAGGGCGGCGGCAGCAGCAGCAGCAGCCTCTCAGCTTTGGACGAGGCTCCTGACTGCAGGCGGCGGAGAAGGAGCCGCCAGGGTCTTTCCCTGCCGGGTGGGCGGGGAAGGGACGCGCCAAAGGAGGGGGAAGAAAGGCGGCTTGGAGGGAAGAGACGCGGGAGAAAGAGGCGGGAGGACGGGCCGCGACCGCCAGCCACGAAGGGGCAGCAGCTGCTGAGGGAGCAACAGGCTGAAAGGGGCACATTCCTCCCATACCAGCTCGAAGCGGGCCGGGGGAGGACAGGCGTGGCCCGCGCTTGCCGCGCCCGGCCCGCTTGGCGGAGGGGAAGCCGCTCGAAGGCCACGGCGAACAGGGGGCACCGTTTCGCGCGGGGCAGGTTCAGTGGTGGTTGCCGACTCCCCGCCCCCTCACGCCTCAAAAAAGAAAAAGTATACCATCAAAATATCAATCATATAATTTCCTTATATTAAAAGTATCTTTCATTATTGTTGCCCTAAACAGCAAGTGGCATTTTTATTACTATAATTATATTTCTCCTTTCCTCCAACTTGCAGCTGAAGGTAGTCTGCATGGCTCCCACTCTGCCTCTCCATTTTATTCTCACAACAAACCTCTGAGGTAGGTTAGGTTGTGAGAGGGTGTGGAGGGTTGGTTGCTATATTTCAAAGCTGTTGAGCTAGGGTTTTTCCCCCGGCAAAGTTGTTGAGCTTTTTTTAGTTTTGGCCCCCCAAAATGAAGTTTTTAAGCTATTTTAAAGGAAGGTCGCCAAAAATGACACTGCCAATATAGGTTGCCATGCATCTGGATTGTCCTGAACATTTTATAGAAATTTCTGCCCAGACACTGCTTCCTAATGCAATATTCCGGATATGTCCAGGAAATTCTTCAAGGTCACCTAGTGAGCTTTGTGGCTGAATAGATAGTTGGACTCTGGTTGAACTCGGTGCTGGGATACCTTAAAGATTAGCAAATCATCTAGACTGCAATCTTACCTGAGAATAAGCCTAACAGAACTCAGTGGGACCTGCTAAAAAGAAGTTTCGCATAGAATGGAACTGTTGAAAGCTGAAGGGTAAAAGTGGTTTTCTATCCTTATATGCTTGTCCTAACCTTTCTTTATGAAGGGAAATATATTGAAAGCAGACAAGTGAATGGGCAACCCTACGTGAAAAATGGAGTATGAACTGTTGCTAAGCCCATTGCCAGCATGGTCAGATTCTGCACAAGGAATGTGAATGTGTTTGTTCTTTGCATAGACAGCAAAATGTATTGGGGAGCAGGGCTGGCCCACATACAAGGCAAGGTGTGGCAACTGCCTCAGGTGGCAGGATCCACAGGGGCAGCAGATCCAGCCTCTAAGCAATTCATTGCCCACTGCTGTTTACTACCACAGTTGCAGTGATGGTTGCAGCAGACTCCTTGGCAACCTCTTCAATGTTGCCTCTATAGGTGACACTGCTGGTCTCCTCCCACCCCTAGGAAGCAAAAGGCATGGGCTGCTCTCTGGGGTCTCCTGGGCTCTGCACTCTCCTGGTTTTATTCAGAGCAGACCGCTTTCTCCTCCTCTGATTTGCACTTCAACCATCAGGTAAGGTTGATTGCATTCCCTGCTTCGTTCTCTATGTAGCTCTTGATTCCCAGCTTGTTCCTGGTACAGATCTTCACTCAACTCTTCTTTCCCTAGCAGGTTGGTGCCATTTTGTGATTGCCTCAGGTGTCAAAATATCTTGAGTCAGCCCTGACTGGGGGACTCCCTCATCTCCCTAAGTGACACCCCTGTCAACAGGGTTTCATTTGGAATGAGGTTCTTGTAAACAGTTTTTAATGTCAGAGCCAAGGTCAGCCTTGTAACATTTACAAGACAGAAATGTACTCCCCCCCCCCCAGTAACCACAGCCCACAAAGGGCCTTGTCACATCTGCTAAATAAGTCCCTAATGACAAGCTGGAATATTGAATTGGGATGAAGCTATGTTAAGCTGTTTTAGGAGTCTGGTTGAAGTGGTTTGAAAACATATTCACAGCCTAAAAAACCAATGGCTTGCATTGCTAAGAATCTATGCTCAAACCATCATTGATTTCTTTCTTGTGTTATATCCCAAATTAACAGCATTCATGCAGGTCACAAGCAGCACAAGAAGCATAAATGCACTTTTTGAATATAAAATGAAAGTGGAATCATATCACCATGTATTGCCTATCCATGGATGGAAGCCATGGCTTAAACCTCATTCAAAATCATATCATTTGATTAGCAAGTTCCATCCTCTTGTTTTTTACTTAGCATATTCCAAGACTCATCTCTAGCACTGAGGAAGATTCAGCTTCTGCTAAAAAGCAGAAATGAAGCCTTGCTCGTGTCCTCTTCCCTTAAATATATTCTCAGCACCACACTATGCTTTATCTTAGCTTTGCTTGCATTTCACATTCAGTATGAATACAGTGTTTTACTAGAGGATTTGGTTATGATTAGTACAGTGGTACCTTGGTTTGCAGGGACACAGGTGGCGCTTGGGTTAAACCACAGAGCCTAGGGCTTGCTGATCAGAAGGTTGGCGGTTTGAATCCCTGCGACGGGGTGAGCTCCCATTGCTCGGTCCCAGTTCCTGCCAACCTAGCAGTTTGAAAGCACGTCAAAGTGCAAGTAGATAAATAGGTACCCCTCCAAGCGGGAAGGTAAACGACATTTCTATGTGCTGCTCTGGTTTGCCAGAAGCGGCTTTGTCATACTGGCCACATGACCTGGAAGCTGTATGCCGGCTCCCCTCGGCCAATAACGCGAGATGAGCGCCGCAACCCCAGAGTTGGTCACGACTGGACCTAATGGTCAGGGGTCCCTTTACCTTTACACCCAAAAAGACACCAGAAATGAGTCACATGGAGATGGCTAAGCTGTAGACCAGTGATGGGGAACTGTAGCTGTCCAGGTGTTCTTGGACTTCAGCACCCATCAACTCCTGCCAGTACAGCCTATGGTCAGGGATTAAGGGAACTGTAGTTCAATGACATCTGGAGGGCTATAGGTTCCCCATCCCTGCTATATACAAATGATGTAGAGGCAGCAGCTTCAGTAAATGTTCTCCGCTTTTCTTTATCCTCACAGCTAGATGTTAGCTGAGTCCAGCACAGTAGAAGAGACAATTAGGCTCTTTTACTTGCTGTCTTATATTTGGTATTCTGTACACTTGAAGTTCAGTAATATGAAGTGACCGAATTCCCTCAATGTCTTTTATATAATGTGATAAAACACAAGAAGTGTCAAACAACAAAACCATCACAATGAAGAGTTTCCAAACTAAACAGGAAACTGTTGTGGGTTACTGACATTTTTTGGTTAACATCTCTTCACTGATGGTACAAGAGTTCATAGTGAGTCACTCTTCCAAGTCAAGCTCATAGTTTTTGAGTGCCATAAGACTTACATAAGCTTCCATTATAAAACTGGCTATGTAAATGGGAAGATAGTATAGTGGTCTCACCTTTATTGAAGAGCAAGGACATACCTCTCCATGCAATTTAGTTATAGTATCGCACATCTCTGAGCAGTGCAAGATTCCAAGGGTTCCAGGAGTCAAGGGTTCCAGGAGTCAAGGGTTCCAGGAGTCCAGGGTCCAGTTTCCTTGGAATGAGGGACAGCAGAGACTGTGGTGTCTTTATTATATATGTTTTATTTACACTTGAGCCTATGATGGAAGGGCTCACAGCATTAACACCCCAGAAGGTCTTGCTTCTCCCAGAAATCAAGCATGTCTCCCACTCTCGCGCTTCTGCTGCTTCTAGCTCAGCTCTCACACACCACTCCAACTCCTTCTCACTACCTGCCAGGTGAGAGAGGGAGCCATCCATTTGCTCTCCGGCACAAAGCCATTTCCTTTGTTACCTTAACAACTCATACATGGGGGCCATTAACTCACCAAAAAACCCTTGCTGGATCCAGGAATTAAAAATGACTTCCTGACCTGCACCCCCCTCCAAAGGAAAAAAAACCCCGCAACAATAGGTATAGATGATTGTATTACATGTAATGTTTTACAATCTTTTTAATAACAGTTAATTTATAAAGTTACCTGTTCTGTGGCCAAGTGACTGATGTAATAGGAGGTATCTTGGTCCCCTTTGCTTCTGCCAGTGCCTAGCAATTCCGTCTGTCATTTTTATATTAAAAAAAACAGCCCTGCCTTCATAGAACTTACATCCAAATAAGCAAGATTGCACTTTTATTCAAGGAGTACCTAACCTGACATTATGCTAACATATATGTAAAAAAAGAAGAATAAAGTGTGTGGTCATTCTAATTCTTGAATATCATGATTCAGGAACAATGAATTATTTCTCCTTTTTGCATTTATAACCCATCTCCCCAAAGGCTTGGGAGTGGAGCAATGTGTTAAAAGGAAGCATGCCAAAAGATTTTCATGGACGCAGATCAGAGGTTGGTATTAAACTAAGTTTTATTTGGAATAGACCCATTGAAATTAATGGACCTAAGTTAGTCATGTCCATACATTTCAGTGTGTCTATTCTGAGTAAATATTAGCTGA
Source organism: Zootoca vivipara (assembly GCF_965207765.1). Taxonomy (NCBI): domain Eukaryota; kingdom Metazoa; phylum Chordata; class Lepidosauria; order Squamata; family Lacertidae; genus Zootoca; species Zootoca vivipara. The sequence goes on along the minus strand of NC_142586.1, from coordinate 38,921,233 downwards.
ATACTATCCCATGAATATACTAGACTAAATGTCATATCCAAAACCCAGCCTTAAGACTGCCACTATTGGCAGTCCCTCACCTTTTATCAGGCCTCTTATCAGGCCATGAATAGCTATCAAATAGAGGGGCACACTGTTGTGTTCTGGTTTCATCAGGAATACGCAACATACAGAAGTGCTTGCTATAAATACCTAATTGCCACTGGAATCCTCCCAGCATCGAAACTTAATTCCTTCAAAAGTAATTTTATCTCACTAGAAAGTGAATGAACTCTCATGCTATTTTAACATGCCCCCAGAAATTGATCTGATGACTAATAAACAGACATTTGCTTTGTAGTGCATTTATACAAGCTGGTTATCTTTTCAGATCACCTAAAGAAACACAACCAAACAATTCACTCCAAAAACAAACAAACAAAAAAACCTATTAACTTTCTCCTAACATTCTTCTTGCTTATTGCTTGGGACCTACACATGTTAATGTTCATGAAGGAAAAACCCACGCTACAAAAGCCACAGCATATAATAGCTCTCGGTTTTAAATTAACATGTGGACATTTGGTTTGAATTTTTAGTTACCACACTCCTATTTTGTTTTTAATAATTGTTTGGTTAGTGGCTCCCATGCTAAGACAACTTGCAGACAGAATTTTCGTCCTTTTTTCCACATGCTTTAAATGTTTGGTGTATACCCAGTTATATTTCCTTGGGAGCAGTGTTGTATTATTGATAAACTTAATGGCTGTTTTTAACTGTGTATGTAAATCACCTAGAGATGTTTTTAGATATGTTTTGTATTAGGCAATAAATAAGCACATTTCTACTTGCCAGATTGAGCAATCCCCCACTTTCCCCACCATGCCTTGCTCACTGGGGGGCAGGGAGGTTCTCCTGATCTTCCAGAGCAGATTGGGGGGGGGAGAGGAAGGAGGTGAAGCCCCACTATGCTACCAGGAGCCCTTGCACTGGCTTCTGCTAGTGCACCACATTAGCTGAATCTAGATGAATAATAAGCTATGTATTTAGGATTGCAGTCTTTAAGTATTTTCAAATAACTCTTTAGCCTTACGGACAAATAAAAATATTTTTACCTGGTTCTTAAATACATCAGATTCAGAGCCAGGAGTGACACCTTGGGGAGCATCTTCCAAAGCTGGGGTGCTACAAATTAAAATGCTTGTATTCGTCATCCACCCCCCCACTTGCCTCAACAAATGTGGGGGACTCAGAGATGATCCTCCAAGGCTTATCTTACTATTTGTGTTGATTGGTGTGAGAGATCATTTGGGGTCATTGCTCTCAAGTTAGTGGGCATAGGATTGCAGCTACATTAAGTGGCAGAAGCTGTCTGCGATAATTTTTAAAAAATCAAGGTGTTATTAATGCAACAATACTAATACATTCAGATAATGCACACACATATTTATTTGCTTTTTACATCATAATCCCCTTCTTTGTATGTTTTGGTTGCATTTCTTTATGCATTTATATTCCACCTTTTGTCCTAGTTGCTCAGTGTGGTGTGTCTGGTCCTCCCTGTCCCCATTTGATCGTCTCTAAAACTCTGTGCGGTAGATTAGGCTACAAGACAGTGATTGGCCCCAGGTGACCTAGTGAGCTTCATGGCTGGGTGTGAACTAGAACCCCGAACTCCCCGGTCTTAGTCCAGTGCTCTTATCTCTGGCTCTATTTGCTTGTTGCTGTGCAATAAAAGCTTCTTTGGGCTTGAAGGCATCCTGAGCAAGTTTGCAGATGACACCAAATTGGGAGGGGTGGCTAATACCCCAGAGGACAGGATCACACTTGAAAATGACCTTAATAGATTAGACAACTGGGCCCAAAGCAAACAAGATGAATTTTAACAGGGAGAAATGTAAAGTACTACACTTGGGCAAAAAAGAAAAAAGAAAGGCACAAATACAGGATGGGAGACACCTGGGTTGAGAGCAGTACATGTGAAAAGGATCTAGGAGTCTTGGTAGACCACAAACTTGACATGAGTCAACAGTGTGATGCAGCAGCTAAAAAAGCCAATGCAATTCTGGGCTGCATCAATAGGAGTATAGCATCTAGATCAAGGGAAGTAATAGTACCACTGTATTCTGCTCTGGTCAGACCTCACCTGGAGTACTGTGTCCAGTTCTGGGCACCACAGTTCAAGAAGGATACTGACAAGCTGGAACATGTCCAGAAGAGGGCAACCAAAATGGTCAAAGGCCTGGAAACAATGCCTTATGAGGAACGGCTTAGGGAGCTGGGTATGTTTAGCCTGGAGAAGAGAAGGTTAAGGGGTGATATGATAGCCATGTTCAAATATATGAAAGGATGTCATATAGAGGAGGGAGAAAGGTTGTTTTCTGCTGCTCCAGAGAAGCGGACACGGAGCAATGGATTCAAACTACAAGAAAGAAGATTCCACCTAAACATTAGGAAGAACTTCCTGACAGTAAGAGCTGTGGAGTGTGGTGGAGTCTCCTTCTTTGGAGGTCTTTAAGCAGAGGCTTGACAGGCATATGTCAAGAATGCTTTGATGGTGTTCCCTGCTTGGCAGGGGGTTGGACTGGATGGCCCTTGTGGTCTCTTCCAACTCTATGATTCTCTTCTAAACAATCAGAATACAGCTTTGTGGCATGGATTTCAATGTTGTTGGTGTGTTCCATGAATCTTTAATGACAGCACTGAGGAATTATCTTAATTGTGACAGTGGTGGATGATTTTTTATTTATTTTTTTGCACTGAGCCTGTCAGAACAGAAGTTTCTTTTCTTTTTATATTAATTTTTAATTGAATTTTTTGTCAGAACGAAGAATGAAACAAACAATGGTAAAATTACAAATTGCAGATATAGTCAAAGGTGTCAGACGAAGTAAATATTAGGAAACAGTATCAAGTACAAAGATAAAAAAGGACCAGCGTTTATGACACATCAGAGGAGTTAGCTGAGTTCAAAGAATTAATCCAAAACGGAAAGTGATCAGAAGGAGGCAGAGGTGTATTGTCTTTTTTTTTTATTATATTTTTTATTACACATTTTATCAACACACATAGAAAAACAGTACATAATACAAAAACAATACATAATACAATAATACAAATACAGCAAAAAACAAAAAACAACATCAACAACAAAAAAAAGAAAAATATATAATCCCGAATCCATTTTAATATTCATTGTCTTCTGGCTTCCCCAGTTCCCCACTAATTGATTTTCATTTTTATAAACTTCTGTAGCAGATTCTAAATCATCTTTCTTACCCATCGGCAGAGGTGTATTGTCCCTAAGATTTGCATGAGAAATAAATAGAAACCAAACCTTGTACAGTATCTGCATTTTTCTCCCCAGCTTGCCTACATTCTTGGGTTAACCTATCATCTAGTGGCAATTGCCAAACTCCGATGAAGCAGGTTTTAACTGAAAAAAACTTACAGGGTTAGGCAATCAATAGTTTTCAGAGCAAGAGTATCAAGGAACATACTAATGTAAAATTAGTTGTTCCCATGGAAGACTTGTGGCCATTATGCCTCCTTAAAGGATTTTGAAGTCTTCAAAATTTAACATGAACTTTTCCTACCACCCAGATTATTAAACTTGCATATTTAGATTGGGGTGTGTCATACAGGTCTGTGGTTGGGCAGTGGGAGGGGACAATCACCTGAATTTTGTGCATGTGAGAAATAGAAAGATCTGGCTACCTGTTCGTATAACCATTGGATACAACCCACAGACACTTGAAATAAGCATAATTTTCAGTAATTAATGCAAACCCAGCTTCTCCATACTATTATGTGTTTAGTATCTCAAGAATCCAATTTGGTCCTAGGTTTAATAACATCAGTTTGATTGGATGCATGTTGTAATATTAAAAACAAACTTGGTACACAATTGAAATCCTGTACATACATCAGAATTAACTGATTAGGACTGTAGTCTTGATTCTAAACACATTTGCCCCAATATTGAATTCCAGGTGTACATTAATGCAAACAAGTAATACTTGCATGAGGGAAGACTATGTTTACCTCAGTGGAGAATAAAGATAAGTTTGACAAGATAAATGATAGTACCTCCTTTCTGAGAGCCTCTTCAAATATCTGATAATATATAGGAATCCAATATTGGCTTTTAATATCTATATATAGCTATAGATATATAGATAACATATTTAGTAAACTGATTTAAGTCTTCACTTATAACTCTGCTTCTATATTACAAATGCAGTTTATGCTGGAGCTTTTTCTTTTTTCTTTTTGCAGTAGAAGGGTGTTGAATATTGGCCGTCCTAACAGCATAGTTGAGTGCTTAGCACTGTGTTAAAGAAATGAAATACTGTATTGGATTCTCTTTTCTTTTATGTATTCTTATATGTTTTCACAAGAACCTTTTATGGTACACATATTTCAAACTGAATTCATTGTGTTCTCATATGGCTGATTGATAATAGCAGGAAAAGTGTAGCTCATTCTTTTTTCCACGTTTTCCTTTGAGGCAACCCATAGATTTCATAGTAGATGTTGAAGTGAGGGAATATAACATATTGGTCATTTAAGCACCTGCGCTTTGTCCCTTTTTTGTACTACGGTATTTCTAACCCAACTGAAGAAAAGCATATTTACTGTTGCTGTTAACTGTGTGTGGTGATACATCCCACTTTCTATACTTAATATGTAAGGAGCCCATCTTCTGTTTAATTCTGCTGATTCGCCGTGTGCGGAAGGGCTCCTACCTTACACAACTGTACATAAATTCAAAACCTAACTGCTGCGATCATATATATATATCCTGTTTGCTAAAACGTTAATCTATAGCCTAGTACCAGTAGTATTTTAGATGTGGTGCAAAACCAGGCAGGCAGGCAGGCAGGCAGGCAGGCTTTTAAAATAAAAAAATGAATGTAACAAAATGTTCTTTATTATAAATTATGAATGTGAAATAAGGTAAAGACTATACTACTGCTGTAGACTTGGTTTCCTTGAGCCAGGCTTTCAGGAAGTTCTCACTCTGGTCAGCTCCAGAAGATCCTCTGCCTTCTCCATTCTTGTCATTGTTCCTTTCCTCAGTCCCCAACCTTCCCTCTTTTGCACAGTGAAGATTTGTAGGGGGCTTCTACACATATGTATCAGTGCTCCCATAGAGTAGAAGCCCCCTTCACCATGCAATGAGAAGAAGTTCAGAGACTGGGGATGTGGAGAGCTCAAAAATGTAGGGAATGAGATTTTCGTGCACATCCAAGCACTGTGCACCACGTCAGCATTTGCATGTTCATGCAAACACCTGAACATGCCTCATGTAGGACCCTCCCGGATGACTCTAGCTGGGCCCAGGCAATGATTGGATCCAATGTTTCTAGTTAAATCCTAAGAGAGTATATCTGTGAGTGGGGAGGCACAAATCAGGTATTTCTAACACCAGAACAATGCCATTGAAGTCCGTGGGATCCCTCCAGTAAAAGTGGTTTTAAAACTTAAACCCTAACTTAACAAATGAGAAACAGTTGCCTTCAGTTCACTGTGAGTATCTTTGAACAAAGCAAACTGGGATAGGGCAGTCTCTGAACACTGCAACAGAGGTTTAAGAATCACATTGGTAGACCACCCCATGTAACGTTAATGTTTCCTGTGGGGTTTGTTATGTAGAATTTCCCTCGTAATTCCTTTATGGGTCTAAATTAGGAGACACAGACATAGATTAAATGAATTCCAGGGCCTAAGAGAAGGTTGTTTACACACATTCCTTTCTCTCCCACGTGCAGCGTGGAGAAAGAAAAGAATATCCCAACTCTACATTCTGAACAATTTCATACTGTAGTTTTTTCAGCAAAGCTACAAGGAAGGCCAGACTCAGTGGAATTAGACCAGCATGAAATGGGTGGCTTAACAGGTTTGAGGAAAACATACTTTTATGAGTGAAAACAATTGTTTTAAAGCTACAAGTGCAGCAAAATCAAGACAGCTGCCCAACGCAAATACATCACATTATAAGTCAGGTTTTATTCTTGTTTTTTTGTAAATTGCTTAGCCCTACCCCCCCCTCCCAAGATGTTCAAAACCATACACGATTAAAAATACAGATCAAATATAAAAATACAAAACCATAAAAGAGTTCAACAACTGAGATAGTCCAAATGTCTGCATATCCACGCCCCCACTGTCACAGCTGGCTGGTACTATGTTAGCAACTTGGAACTTTTCACAAAAACAGTCATATGTTAGGTAGGAGAGAAGGCAGAGACTGATTTATGCTAACAGATACTTTGTTCGGGAGTCTGTCTGGGGTGCGGAGGTCAGAGAACATCTACAACACCCCTGATAGTTTAACGCTCATTGCTGGAGCTTTACATGTTTCATGTCTGGGCATTAGCACTTGCAGTTATTTTGATACTTTGGAAAGTCAAAAGATGTGCTCATATTAAGATCCCCGTCTGTGTTGAGTAAAGACTACCACAGGTAGAAATGCAAATTTCCTAATACAGTACTGTGGAAACTTCAGTTCTTACCCTGTGAAGAATTTCAGATATGCTTAAGGCTACCCTCGCAAGTCTTTGCGTTACAGAGTCTGGACTGTGGAGCCAAACAACTGGGAAAAGCTCCTCCTCTGTTGTTTTGCCAGGAGAGTTGAGTCATAACTGTGCTAACAAATAAAGTATGTTCAGAAAATTATCACATCACATTTCACCTCCTTAATACAAAATTGGACATATCTTGTGTCTCATAAAACACAAGTAAATTTTCCAGCATTAATATTCTGGGGTCACAGGAATAAATGTTTGTGTCCAATCCTCTTATCAGTGACCTTTTTGGGGGTCACAGAACTAGCAAGGCCATTTAGTACTCCACCGTTTCCAAGACAGAGAACATCTTGTAGCTGGTTGTAGCATCACAACAGTAACAGTTATTACTATATTAACTGCTGGCCTTGATTTATTAAGTTATAGTACAAGCCTATGCATGTCCACTCAGAAATAAATCCCATTGAGTCCAATTGGATTTACTCCCAGGTAAGTGTTTTAGGAATTCAATCTAAAAGTTTAAATTGCAGATTTTGAACTCTAATGTTATCAGTCCTTTGGGAATTAATTTTCAAATTCTCAAATGTATTTTGCTGGCAATCCTAGACACACTTACTGGAGAGTAAGGCCTATTAAATTTAGAGGAACTTACTTCTGAGAAAGCATATTTAGGACTACAATGTGTATCGTTTATTAGTTGGCATTTATTGCGCCCCTAAGGATAAACTATTTCTCGCATCTATTAGAAGATATTTTTACTGTGGCTTAAATTTTAAAAAGCATTTCATGTTTTAATTTTAAAAAAATAATCCTCTGCCTTGTGGAAAAGGCTCGTTGTTCTTGAGCAAAGGCGTTGGTATAGGGAGCTCAGGCCAAGAAAACTGTGTGCTACATAATAGTGTTGGGCACTGTTGCTGATATTGGTTAGAGTTCTGTTTATACATGGTTTACACTTGAAATCAATGGGCTGTAAGAAGCCAAACTAGAGGCAGGATTACGGCCATTCTGAATAGGGAATGCACTTTTCCTTTACTGCCAAAATTAACAATCTGGTACATGTAACACAATGGCTCAAGAAAACTAGAGAAGAAGCTGTCGCTTTGTCAGAGGCAATTGTCTTGAAAATCAGTCTTAGGCTATATACACATTATCAGATAGGGCATACTTTTTCTCAATTCGGATTGAAGCTGCTTTGGGGGAAAACACAGCAAAAGGTAGTAGTAATCTATGAGAAACAGCAGGATAGCTACAGGACAGCTATGGATTGTGACCAATGTGTATATACTGCTTCCCGAACCAATAGTGGGAATACACTGGGGGGGGGGTGCATAGCCTTGGACTTAAAAAAACAAAGAGAAGCAGAACACTGTTAGCTTCACATATGTAATAAAAACAATGGCTTTTTGCTCTTAAATAAATTAGCAGTAGCCTTTGTTGCTTTTTAATATTAAACAAAACTGTCACATTCATTTCAGCATTCTCAGAAAATCACTTTTCTTGATGCCCTGAAATATGTAAAGGTACCCCTGACCGTTAGGTCCAGTCGCAGACGACGCTGGGGTTGCGGCACTCATCTCGCTCTATAGGGCAAGGAAGTAGGTGTCTGTCTGCAGACAGCTTCCGGGTCATGTGGCCAGCATGACTAAGCCGCTTCTGGCGAACCAGAGCAGTGCATGGAAATGCTGTTTACCTACCCACTGAAGCGGTACCTATTTATCTACTTGCACTTTGACGGGCTTTCGAACTGCTATGTGGGCAGGAGCTGGGACTGAACAATGGGAGCTTACCCCGTCATGGGGATTTGAACCACCGACCTTCCGATCGGCAAGCCCTAGGCTCTGTGGTTTAGACCACAGCGACACCCACATCCCCTGGAATATGTAAATATATGCAATATATAAAATGGTCAAGCCATTAATTTTGTGATTCGGATAACAGCAAAACATAGGATTAAGCTTGTTTTTGGCAGTGCTCTGCGAACCTTTAATAGCTGCCTGATAGGGAAAAGAATTCAGCTGAAGAAACTTTTCCCCTGGCTGCATCTTCATGCTGGGAAAGGCATTTTTGTCTGTCATGCCGGCTCTTAAGGACACAAGACCCCTGCCAGGAAAAAAGAGAGTTGCTCTTTTTACAAGGAAGCTGTTAAATTGTTTGGTGCCCATAAAGAAATAAGCAATATCATTTCATGGTAACTTTTAAAAAAAACCACACACATCAGCACATCATCACGTGATATGAGCACCTTGTGAGGATTATATCATTGCTGTTTGCTTGTCTAATCAACCTTTTTGTGAAATGGATGCACTGGAGACTTACCCCACAATGCTTGATTTATTACCTTGAGCTGTGCAAAAGGCAGGCCTTTGGTGATTTCCACATGAGTGGGGGCTGTAGAGACCAGCGTGTTAGCTGCATCCCCAATGCCATTCTCAGCACCTTCAATGAGTTGGGTGGAAAACCTCTGAAGTGGAGAGCCTTCCATGAAGGCATGAGTTTTATAACTCTGGTTTTCTGGGGTTTTTTAATTTTATTTGTTCACTTAAGAATGTATCGGCAATACACATAAAAAGAGGGGATATGTTCCTAGTTGCCTCTACCATGTTTCTTGCAGAGAAACTCAGCTAACTTGTGTTATTGTCACGTTAAGATGGCCAGGATGAGACATTACCACAGGAAAGGGGGGGGGTTGTGGAAGATGTCAGTCTACATCAGGGAGTAAGGAGGCTGCAGGGCATGTGTGGTGCTGAAGCTGATTTTATATAGCATCACCTGCAGGGCACAACCTCTTCCTCCACCACAGTCAGTAGCTAAGAGAACTCTACAGAAGAGACAAGCCCTGTGGTGTATGGACTGGAAATGTTCCAAATTTGATTGCAGGCCTAAGCTGTAAGTAAAAGCTCTAGAGCTCCTCAGCATCACCAGCAGGGGGAGTTACATAGTGTTCAGAGGAAAGAAGAGCATCATGATGTTATCGCTAAGGGTTTGCTCAGGACTTCTATTGTATTTAGTACAGTCGTACCTTGGAAGTCGAATGGAATCCGTTCCAGAAGTCCGTTTGACTTCCAAAATGTTCGGAAACCAAGACGTGGCTTCCGATTGGCTGCAGGAAGCTCCTGCAGCCAATCAGAAGTAGCAGAAGCCGCAACAGATGTTCGGGTTCCAAAGAACGTTTGCAAACCGGAACACTCACTTCCGGGTTAGTGGTGTTTGGAAGCCAAAACATACGAGTCGCAAGGCATTTGTCAACCAAGGTACGACTGTATACATAGTAACTGCTGCACTTACATGTTTGAACTGGAATTTTTTCCCACCGTGTCTGATAAAAGTACATCATGTTTGCATATGTGATGTGTCTCTAGACTCTTTAAGTAATTTTGTGACTTCATTATTAAGGCTGTTAAAAAGAATTTAGAGAACAGGAGTGAGACCAGACAGTGTCATTGACATCATTCCCACTCCTCCAAGAGGAAGAACTGGGTAATAGCATGAGCTGTGTAGCCACAGTCAGTCCAAGTTACACTTGCATCACCATGTGTACTTTTTCCACTTAAACCTGAGTACGGTAGCTTAATATTTGACTTAAATCAATGCACAAATACATGCTGGACCAAACTTTGCATTGAAAGGACTGGCAGCAAGTGATAGAATCATAGAATTCAAGAGTTGGAAGCGACTCTGAGGGTCTTCTAGCCCAATCACCTGCAATGCAGGAATTATGGTCACAGCTGTCCCTGGATGGGCTCGAACCACCAACCTTCTGGTTAACAGCCAGACACACGGGCCCATTGTGCCACAGGAGTGTAAAAGGATTAAAGTTCTCCTCCCTATTTGTTGCAGTTCTAGTAATCATCACCTGCCTGTCCTGCAGATGCTATTTGCATTTTTAAATGTGCATGGAAATGCAAATACACATGGGTAAACATCATGATGATTAATCCAAAAGCACATGCACCCTGGCTCTAATATTCATTTAGCTTCTACGGGGCCCTTTTCACGTAATCTGTGTGTAAATTCAGCATGAAGAGCACGGTTCTTCCGAGATTCTAAATAATATGGGGATTCTCCACAAATGCGTGTTCAGAAATAATAAGCCCACATCCCGATTGAGAAATACACCCTCCATGGTGATAGGGAGATAGCTTAGCTCACTTATCCCTAACCATGAATTGGTTTTATGTATCACTAGCTGGCCCTGCACGCGTTGTGCTGTGTGTGAGTCTGTGAAATGGAGGATAATAGCCCCCCCTTCAGATCCCCCTGAGCCTCAGGAGTCAAGGCAAGATACTGTGGAGAGGGCAGGTTTCATCCCTGTGTCTCCCCCCACCCTGTTCTGACCCATTACATATCCCTGCCCCCTATTTGGCCCCCCATCCCCCCCAGGCAGGTCCCTACCTCCACTTGGCAATGTTGGGCCTTGTTGCTAGAAAAGGCCTGTTTTCAGTTGGTTTGGTCTCCAACACCTCTGCCGCATGGATGGATGGATGGATGTGAGTGGTGGATCTTGTGGTGGAGGCGGGGTTTGTGGGTGTGGTGTAGATTTCACAGGAAGGGAGGGGGTGTACTGTGGGAGGAAATTCACTTGAGGGCGCTGTTTTACTTTGTTGAAAAAGAGGTTTGTACTTGCGGAGGTGTGAGATTTGAGGGATTTTTTTTAACAGCGCTCGGGGAGTGGCCTGGATCATTGTGTCAAAATTTCAGGATTATTGGTCAAGCGGTTACGGAAAAAAGTGGATCCCACACTTTCATGATTTTTACATTATAGATAGATAGATAGATAGATAGATAGATAGATAGATAGATAGATGATAGATAGATAGATTAGATTAGATTAGAACATCTGAAAATGGCTTATATTTCTGTTCATTTAGCTTTATTTCTGAAAGCAGATCAGCTCTGCTTCCATTTACTGTACATATGCTTTTTCCTTCTATTTTAAGGTAGCCAGATTCCAAATCTCCAAGTTAAATAGCATGGTGCAATTGGTGAGAAGGAAGGACAAGGCATTGCTACCAGCAATTGATGCAGTATGGAGATGCTGCCCATGGCAAACATATGCCACGTTTTTACCCCACAGATTACATTCAACAGGCATCTGGGTATTTTGCATACTTTTATGAAGTGCCACATTCTTCAGGGCTTTCCTATGTATTACACCATGTTTCTTAGTTCTATCCCAAATGAAATGGATCCTATGCGCTCTCTTAAAAGTCAGTGAGAAAACTGATTTAAATGGAAGCAAAAACATAGCCTAGTGCTGAAGGGTTTTGCATTTCTACTTTGTTAGGCGGCCAAGAAGCTCCTTTATAAAATCTTGACATTTTACTAAATTGTTCAAGTCTGCCAAAAAAAAAAAGTATAAGAGCTGGAACTTCTCTAACTTTACAAGTGAAAACTATGTGTGAAATATTTAATGGTGTTGGAATACAAGAGTACATCAAAACATTCAGACTATCTAGGGGATCAGGTTTCTAAAAAGCTGGAATATAAAGGCATAATTCTATGTAATTAGACCACTGACTGCTGTTAATTGCTGGAACAATATAGGTCTTTATAGTCACAATGTTACACCTCATAACTGGAGGTTCTGTTGATAAAATGGTATCATTAGGAAATAAAACCATTTGGCAGGTGTTTCCTGGAAAACTGCTGTGTTGGAAATAATCAAGGGAAAACAAACTAGAAAAAAAAGTTATATTTGGAATCCTGTAGTAAAATAAACATATCTGTTAGAATTTATATAAAGATGTTGGCCTGGTTTGCAAGCAATGCTGCACCTCGTTCTTGTGCTATATGGGCGAGCATTCATAGGCTGAAAGGAAGCATCAGGCTTGCATGAGTCCCCCTTCCTCCTCTTCCTCTGTTACCAGTGAATTTTGCCATAATAAATAAATGCAACTGATTCATTCTGATACTTGGGTAGTAGTTTTCAACTAAATCTTTGTGCAACCAGAATGACTTCCACTTGCGCTATGAAACTCCTCCCTGCCTGCCAACATGCATGCCGTACGTACACCATGCCCAAAACTACTCCAGAGGATTGGGGGAAGCAAAATTTAGGGGGCGCATAGGGGGAGGAGAGGAGGACTTAGTGTACATGTGGACTTCTGAATAGGAGCTTTCAGGCACTTTGTTCCTCCATCTTTTTTACTCCTGCACTGTGCTAAGCCAGAGTTTGGTTCAGTATATTATCTGAACCCTGAGCTCATGCTTAAGGTCTCTCCCTGCTAACCATCAGTTCTAGCCAAGGTTTATTGAAGATATGAAAAATAAAAATTGCCCCACGGTATTTTCAACAGTTCAAAATGTATTTCAGCAGTTTCAGTGTGTGAAACATCTGGCTGTAGCCTGCACAGTGACTTAATGCACAATCCAGCTATATTTACACCCAAGTGCATGAGAGCCAAGATGTAAATATTTCCCACTCAGGAGATGTAGGCTGCAATAACACCTGGGTGCAAGGCTACTGAGCTACTTGAGTAGATATATATAAGATGCTGCTGTTAATGGGGAAAACATGAAGAAGGAGATGTGCCCAGTGGGGAATAAGATCTTTCAATAAATGTTTTAACAAAACATCCCCCAAAGGCAAAAAATAAGGATAAAATAGGCATGATATATCAGGGACAAGCTCCAGAAAACATAACTGTCCCTGGTAAATGGTAACAATTTGAGCATACCAGAAGATATGAAGCCAAATGTAGTCTTGGTAAGTTACCACTGAGAATTCAACCTAGAATTTATGTTTAAGTAATAACTGGATCAGATCCTAAAAATTCAGTTCCAAAGGAGCATTCCTATGTCCAACCAAAGGTGTAGCATTCATGCCTGGTTTGTGCCAAGTATATGAGTGCAAGCTATTCTTTATTCTAAACAGAAGTTATGTCACAATTTAGAAATGCATTTTGTCATAGCAATTTGTGATGTGTTGTTTAGAATAAGACAAGCGAGACTCACGAGTAGGATAAACATTACACATAATGATGTGTTGTATTTTTCAAACACTGGTTTTAGTGCTACCAGCATAAAGACATGCAATGGACAATCCTTAAAATGTTGCTGTGGGGCTGCAATCCAAAGTATACTTGCTTGGAAGTGAGATGTACCTCTGATTAGGCTACAGTTTGGGCCCAATATATTTTGCATCTCAAGTAGCTGCATTACACCATCCAAGAGGGGCATCCCAGAATCCCACATACAGTCACACTGGAGTGTGATTATTTTAAAACTTTGTGTGCCCATGCATGTGTTGCAGCATATTGTCCTAGTTAGAGATGGGAGAATGACCTGGTTGTAAGTTGTGCTTAATGTATTTTTATAGACCAGACATTAGCTTTGTCATAAATGGTTGGGTGAGTATCAGCTATTTAGTTGCTAAGGGTGTATTTGGGAAAAGCTCCCCCCCCCCCCCCGGTGTGTGTGGTAGAGGGGAAATGTGGGTGCAGCTTCTGTTTCAATTATTTTATGTAGTTGCCAGGGATGCTGTATTTTTAATGGTTTTATGATTAAAAGAATATTTTGTTTTCCTGTTAATTACATTGCTTTAAATAGTTTTTTTTGTTTTGTTTTTTGTTTTAATGCAGCCTTCATTGGTAATGGTTTATTTTGATATTTTGTAATACTTTATTTGTTGTTTTGAGTGGGGTTGTAAACTGCTTTGAGATTATACATTTTAAATGTAAAGTGGTGTAGAGATGCTTTAAAATGAAGCAGCTTTATAGAAGCCCCTAAAAATGTTGCTGCTTCAAGAAGCCACTTGGATTTATTGGACAGCTGAACCAATCCTGGATGATTTTGCCTAACATTACGGGCCTTGCATATCCCAGAAGAGAAGGCTGGAGTAAAAATGTGCCATTTGCTTGCACCTTCCAGTGGGCTGGCGGGAGGGAGAAAAACACGTGTTTAGCTTCAAGTGTAGCAACTCAATTTAGAGAGCAAGAGCAAAAAAAAAAGAGCACAAACTATAAGGTCAATTTCAATCCATGCTGTGTAAGAGTGTGCAGTTGTATGTGTGGCTGCAATTGACAGTAATGAAACTTGTATAGACAAATTCTGAAAGCTGAAAACTATAGACAAGTTGGCCCCAAAAACCTTTATAGCGTGCCTTTTGTGAAAAAGCTTCTAAGCTCTGGAATGCGTTGCAGCCAAAAGGACTTTCCGTTCTCATAACCTGCTTAAACTGCTGCACATGCAGTTAGCTTAAATAATGCTGTACTGAGTTGCATATATACTGGCTAGGCAAGCACTTTCCAAGAAAGTTCATTATTGTTGCTGCTGTGCTGTAGCTATCCAAGTGAGGCAGATCTGAAAGCTGTTTCAGTTCACACTTGCGTTGGGAACCTATAATGTGTTTTTTTGAAAGCAGAAACATTTCCAGCTTTAGATAATTTTTTTTCAGTAAAGTGGGCCACATTGCTTGCCTAGTTTATTGTGACTAGTAAAATCTAATTGGAACTTTAATGTTAAAGAAATCACACATTGTTCTATATGGGTATGTGAAGGTTACATTTTTACCCTTTGTTGTTGTTTTTAACAACACTTTGTAGCAGTCTGTTGTAGTACTTTAGCACCTCTTTAAAACTGGAGGGTTGTCAGTGGGCCAGTTTTTACCAAGGCTAAACAATTTTTTTTTATTTTTGCGGGTCAGATGCTTTCAGCAGAGGTCCAATGCTAGATAGTAAAAAGTTTAAAACGTTAGCATATTCTAAAACATATACATGAATAAAAAAAACTTCTTTTTTTTGGAGAATCTCCATCAATGAAAGTTGCAAGCAGCAGAAATAGATACTGCAAAAGCAGTGTTATGATCCTCTTCTTAGAGCAGGGGACAACAAGGTTTATCAGTCCTGCGGAGATCCCTCCATGGGCTGGATCACACACGCGCATGAGCAGACGTGACTTCTGGTGCCAGGGAAGCGACTCCCCATGTTGCGCCGCGCGCGCAAGCGGGCAACTCAGTTCGGGGGCGGCTCGTGGGCTGGTCAAAGACCTCCATGGGCCACTTCTGGCCCATGGGCCTTAGGTTGCTGACCCCTGTCTTAGAGCATTAGGCTCTAGAGGACAACAGTCTCCTGACAAAAAAAGAATAAAAAATTAGCACTGAACATGTGGCTTACAAACAAACAATGCTGTGTGTGTGTGTGTGTGTGTGTGTGTGTGTGTGTGTGTACTGGTTAAAATTAAATTAAAAAGCGATAATTCCAACAGAGACATCATGAATGCCATTAAAAACAGGATATACCGCAAATAAATATTATGTATATTTTCTCTGAGTGGATAAAACGCTCTACCTGTGGTGCTGAAAAGATCACAGAGAAGGGGCCAGGTGGTCCTTCCTTAAAGAGGCTGGTCCTGGGAGGAAGCCCAAGAAAGCCAAGGTGGGAGGCTGTGCTGGTTTGTTGTGGAATTGGAACATAACTGCTCCTGGGTGAGAGCTTTAGGTGGGGGTCAAACCTGAACCTTTTTGGAGGTTGAAATTGGGAGGGAGGAGAGGTTTGACTGACTAGTGCTAGTGCCTCCAGGTGGACAGCTCCAATGGCTGGTGATTGTGTCGTCTCCTCACCAACAAGAGAGGATTGGTTAGATCCTTTTTATATGTATTGAGGGTGATACTGTATTTGCAGTGCTGGGAGAAACCAGTGCATTTGCGATTTTTGATCATTGGTCGGTTTCAGAGAAGATGTACCTGGGTTCTTATGGTTGGGGGTGGGGGTGGTGCTGCCATCTCCAAGGTTGTGGGGCTGGCAATATATGATGCTGTCAGCCTAGTGGTGTTGCTGTGGAAGGCCAGGCCTGCCTGCCACAATGAATCACAACTCATTCAGGATTTCCTTGTGGATGAGGGCCTGCACTTCTCATTTCTGTTGACAACACAGGGACAGACTAGCATAATATTTTATTTTTTATTTTAGTTGGCAATTATACTTAAGAACTTGAGAGTACAAAAAGTCCATGTGCCTTGGGATCTGGCAGCTTCGGCTGTAAAATATAATCATCACAAATATTTCAATAACATTGTCTTGTTCTCTCAGGACAAATGCAAAATTATCATACCATGAGCCTGGAAATAGCCCTCTGAGGAATATAATGTTGTGATATATTGGGGCAGGGAACCTGTGTCCCTCAGGGTTGCTGGACTACAACTCCCATAAGCCTCAAGCAGCATGGGAGAGTCATGGGTTCTCCAGCCTTTAGGGTTTAGAAATGGTTGGTGGGCATTGGAAGTTCAACAACATCTGGAGGGTTTAGAAACTGGTTTAGAAACACTGAACTATGTGCAATTTTATAATATATATTATACTAACAGGAAGTGCTCGGTGCTGCCCAGAAATTCAAAGAAACCTAAAAAAAATGTGATTTTTAAATGGATAGTGTAAATTGTGAGTTTTAGGCCCGTGTGTGTGCACACATGATACTGTCCCCACTCCCTGCACGAAGAGTGCCACCTTCACCATGGGAACCCTCATGTAGAGTTTAGAGATGGTATCTCAAGAAGCATTCAAATTAGTGCAGGTTCGAACAGTCATGCTAAATTGGGCAACAGTATATTCAGAGCTGTCCAAATTGGCACAAGCTGAAACCATCGTGTCAAATTTAGTGATACCCATCTCAGGAAATCTCGTGTGGAGTTTGGCAATGATCTCCCAAGAGGTGGCCAAACCTATAGAGAAGAAGCAGACAAACCACTTTCCAAAATTTATAGTAGATAATAAATACAATACAGAAGTTATTAGTATTACAGTATTTTAGCCATGATGTGCCATAAAGCACACACACACTTGGCAACTGGATTTCTCACACAACCAGTCCCACCAACACAGATCTAAAACCATGCAGGAGATTATATTTGTATACTGAAGTGTAACTAATACCTAGAATTAGGACAGTACAAACAGAAAATTGTGTTTGTTTTAAAACAATGTATTAAACACCCACCCCGCTATAGCTCAACTAGGAAAAAAAGTTTGAGTATTATTTGCATTGCATTTGTTTAACACAAATAATTACACCTTGTGAAATGTGCTTGTACTGCACATATGCCTCAGTGAAATATGTTGGTTGAGAAATAAATGTTTAAAATAACTAAAGGTTGCCTGTGCACTGATGGTATGTTCCCACACAGATTTGCATGGAGGTGTGTACAAATATTGGACAGCTCTAGAGGTCTCCACACCCTGTCTCTTGGCCAACTTCTGGTTTGTTTCCTTTACAACTCCATTAATACTTTCTCCTGGGCCTCCTTAGAAGAGTTGAAAATTATCTCAATGACCTTTAATGTGTTTTCTTGAATCAGCTATACATGGAAATTTAAATTCTCTTGAAATGAAATTGATTTCAACCACTTCACTCATTATCTTGCCTACATCATTCAGCATGGGTGTTCTATTTACATACAGTTTAAAATGAAAGGTTGTGTATCTCAACAGCGGTGGCAGGGTCTGTAATCCCTGTGATACATTTTTAAACTCCGGAGATACTGCGTGTTGTTGATATGTTATGAAATCTTTGCACATAGTATAATGAGGTTGCTTTTTTCACCATTTGGGGGCCAATTTGCCATTTCTCTGCGGTCATTGGCATTGGCCTCATGAGTTCCCACAACTACATCAAGAAACATTACATGTGAACTGGGTTGTACATGGATACCCACAAGCAAACGGATGAATGCAGGATTTTCATTGTCAGTACCTGCCCCATAAAAAAAAATATATAGCAGAAGTTAGATTAGATCCAGTCTTTATTGAGCATACATTTTGATTTGTTTGAAAGGAGTTATATGACTGTGAGCATTCACTTGCTTGCAGGTTGCTTACATGTCTTCGTGTTAGTCATTTGCTCATCCCACACTTTTCAATTCATCTTTCTGTCACTTTCCCAACTGCAAAAATTCAACTTTTACTTAAAAGTGGATTTGTTGTGCTAGGGTGATAAAGCCCTTTAATCCACTTTAATTGCACAAACCTCGAGTTCTGGTATGCACTTGCTTCTGTCCCTGCAAAATACTGACAGGCTGGACACAATTCTAGTCTACCACTGCTAAGCTTTGTGTAAGCAAATTAGGATGAATGCTGAATAAACAGGTTGTTTGGAGCAGCTCTGTAAAGTGACACTTACCCATGCCACCTTTCACATTAGTTTGCCCAGAGACAATTGTACAATTAAAATAGCAGCTTTGTCATGGCCTTTGGCTAGTACAATAAAATCTTATTTACAGATATAAAATAGCATACACAATCTGTGTCATGGACATATGCCCTGACTCCTTTAAGTACTTAGCAATACTCCTGTACACACAAATAAAGACTCTTTTTGTGTACAAAGGCTACTTCCTGATCAGCAGCTCTCAAGCCAAACATCAGTTTAAAACTCAGCAGTTTGGATATCTGCTGTAGGAACTACTAATAGGGAAATGT
Source organism: Zootoca vivipara (assembly GCF_965207765.1). Classification (NCBI taxonomy): domain Eukaryota; kingdom Metazoa; phylum Chordata; class Lepidosauria; order Squamata; family Lacertidae; genus Zootoca; species Zootoca vivipara. Next base: position 38,902,314 of record NC_142586.1, on the reverse strand, counting down.
CAAAAATAACTTCAGTGTATGGTAAGGTTACCAGATTTTTTTCAGTGAATCTGGGGACACTTTTCAACGTCAATGGATTTTGTACGGGGACCGATTAGTAAATCCGGGGACTATCCCCAGGAAATGGGGACGTCTGGCAACCTTAGTGTATGGTGCAAGCCTGTGTCTCTTCATTGCACAATCTGTAATCATGGGTGTAGCCTCTGAGGTGCAGAACTCAGTACATTACCAATTGCTTTCCACCATGGAATGATTACGTTTGTGAAATACTTCAAATGGGAACAGTGTTAGCCAAGTGAAAGTTGTTAGGTTTGGGTAAGGATAATCATAGGTTTCTTGATATTGCAAGACTGCTAATCTGCTCAGTTCAATTGCTCAGCTGATGGGTGACACTTTCACAGTGTTGAGAAAAGGATTATCACCAGCTAGTGTCTCCAAATGAAGCTGCAGATTCATTTTTAAAAGAGTGGTCAATCCATGGGATTACTAAAACACTACAGGTGCAAGCCTATGCGCACTTACAATTGAGTTCTGTACCTTCTGAGTAAAATACGTATAGCATCAAATTGCAGATGACATAGGTAATAGTAGTAGTAGTAGTGGTGATGATGATGATGATAATAATAATAATAATAATAATAATAATAATAATAATAATAATTGTACCCGCCCATCTGACTGGCTTGCCCCAGCCAGTCTGGGCAGTTTCCAGCACATACAAAAACATAATAAAATATTAAACATTAAAAACTTCCCTATACAGGACTGACTTCAGATGTCTTCTAAAGGTTGCTACTTATCTCCTTAATGGAAGGGCATTTCACAGGGTGGGCACCACTACCGAGAAGGTCTTCTGCTTGGGAAGGAAACCATGTAAAATACATACAGACTTATTGGGTGCCGCTACAGAACATATCAAATTTTTGGCTCCTGAGCTGTCCTCATAAGCAAAACAACTAGAGGTATATTCAGTTTAGTAATGGTTTCATCCCTCTCAAATGATGCAAATAAATAAGTCAGTTAAAACTTAGGGCGGGAGCAGGTTAAACATAGATCGAGCATAAAAAGTAGAAGGCCTTGTCCTTTTTTCAGTGAGCTACCCTATGAAAAAGGTTTTAAAGGGAAAGCAGGGTGGGGATTTCCCCTTCTAGTTTTTGTTAGCTTTAAATAGTTCTGCTTGTCCTTTTAAACCCTTTTCACAGTTAGATGTTTTTAAACTCCTATATCTTCTACAGCTTGATCCTATGCCTATTTACTTAGCTTGTGTGTTTCTTGGAAAGTAATCCTCTGGTTCAGTATGAAGTAATCCAGTTGAAATCCCCTTCTGCCTTATATTGTCTCTGGGGGGGGGAAGCAACCCAGGGTCCATATTCCACTAAGAATGTCAGGTGGTCATACACTGGAGCGGAGAAGGTGGGTGCCTTACCTCTGCAAGATTCTGGGAACAAATGTCACTGTAGAATAGAGGCCTTGAACCATAAAACAGCAGTGCATGCAATATTACTGACAAGAAGCATGTAAAGGAAGAATGGAACAGCCGTATTGTTATGCTCCTGCCAATTCTCTGAATGGCGAGAAATTCAGGCATTGCCAGGGTTACAGCCGGCGGTGATTTAAGTGGAAGGGGAAGTTGCAGTTTGGCAAGGGTTTTGGGGAAGAAGCAGGAAGTGGGCTGAACACCATGCAGGGCTGAGGAAGCCATCACCACGAGGCACGGGCAGTGTATAGCTGATTGATCTGCTTGTGCAGCTGGGCTGGCTGCTCTTAGGAGGGCAACAAAGGACTCTCTTCTGATGTGAATGCTCTGGACCCTCTCAATCTATATGCAGGTGTAAATATGTGTTGATTAACCATTGGCCTGATCCACCAGGCTATACTTACGTTCTTATGTTATTACTGAGTATTCTTTTCATGTGCTAGTTTACACATCACATTACGTATCAAAGGATTATCCAGATTATGGGTGTGCAGTAAACAAATATATTAAATTTCATAAGAAATGTATCTGCATGTGCATGACTGGCACTAGAAGTTGAAGATCTCTATACTCTTATCTTTGTTAACTGATGCTATTTTGGAGCACAAAGGGAGCAAAACTTAATTTGGGAGTTTACAAAAGCAGCTCATAATACTGAGTGACTATAAACAACCATTAATCCTATGATTATTTACCACAGTGTACATGATACCATATGAGAAGCAAGACCTAAGCGTATGGTAGGATGATTTTTATCCACTTGCACCCAAGCAAAATACTGTATGGAAACCAGGTGTGTCATAAAATGCCTTTCAAAACCAGTTTTCCATACCAAGGAACAAGTAACTCATTATGGGGGTAAATAGTTATCAGTAACCATTTTAGAAACCTATTTTTATCTTGTTCCATATAATGGAAATTGTACTGCCAAAGTAGCAAGACAAGCTCCCCCTCCCCTGTCAGCTGGTAGTCACATTTCCTTCAAAACAAGGCAAGCAAGATGAACCAGCACAGCTATTTGGCAGAAAAAGGCATCCGAATCCTGATTGAGCAGCCTCAGGATTGCATAAGAATGACTTTTAAAGTCACTGGACTCCTTAACTATGAAGTGAGATAGTATCACAGCAAAACAAACAAAACCCCAAACTCACAAATAACTCCCTTCCAGTCGGGATTCAGGCCTCTTCATGGGACTGAAACTGCCTTAGTCACACTGGTTGATGATCTCCGGTGGGCTAGGGATAAAGGTGAGAGCTGTTTCCTAGTTCTGCTGGATCTCTCAGCGGCTTTTGACATCATCGACCATAACATCCTTCTGGACCGTCTGGCTTGGGAGCTGGGTGCACAGTCATACAGTGGTTCCGCTCTTTCCTCCTGGGCCGTGTTCAGAAAGTGGTGGTGGGGGATGAGTGTTCAGACCCCTGGGTTCTCACTTGTGGGGTGCCTCAGGGTTCTGTCCTCTCCCCCATGCTCTTTAACATCTATATGCAGCCGCTGGGAGAGATCATCAGGGGGTTTGGGCTGGATGTTCCTCAATATGCGGATGATACCCAGCTCTACCTCTTTCAAATCAGAACCAGTGAAGGTGCTGTGTGAGTGTCTGGAGGTGCTTGGAGGATGGATGGCGGCTAACAGATTGAGGTTGAATCCTGACAAGACAGTAGTACTGTTTTGGAGGGACAGGAGACGGGCAGGTGTGGAGGACTCCCTGGTCCTGAATGGGGTAACTGTGCCCCTGAAGGACCAGGTGCGCAGCCTGGGAATCATTTTGGACTCACAGCTGTCCATGGAGGCACAGGTCAATTCTGTGTCCAGGGCAGCTGTTTATCAGCTCCATCTGGTACACAGGCTGAGACCCTATCTGCCCGCGGACTGTCTCGCCAGCGTGGTGCATGCGCTCTATGTGGGGCTACCTTTGAAGGTGACCCGGAAACTACAACTAACTCAGAATGCGGCAGCTAGACTGGTGACTGGAAGCGGCCGCCGAGACCACATAACACTGGTCCTGAAAGCCTACATTGGCTCCCAGTACGTTTCTGAGCACAATTCAAAGTGTTGGTGCTGACCTTTAAAGCCCTAAACGGCCTCGGTCCAGTATACCTGAAGGAGCGTCTCCACCCCCATCGTTCTGAGGTCCAGTGCCGAGAGCCTCCTGGCAGTTCCCTCGCTACGAGAAGCCAAGTTACAGGGAACCAGGCAGAGAGTGCCTTCTCGGTAGTGGCACCCACCCTGTGGAATGCCCTCCCACCAGAGGTCAAAGAGAACAACAATTACCAGACCTTGAGAAGGCATCTCAAGGCAGCCCTGTTTAGGGAAGCTTTTAATGTTTGATGGCTGGGGAAACCCAGCCAGATGGGCGGGGTATAAATAATAAATTATTATTATTATTATGGATTTCTGTATTTTAATATTTTGTTGGAAGCCACCCAGAGTGGCTGGGGGAACCCGGCCAGATGGGCGGGGTATAAATAATAAATTATCATTATAAATTATTATAACTCACTAAATAATAAAAAACAAAACAAAACAAAGAGTGGGGGTGGATCTAAGTCTCTACTAATAAATTCACTTAATTTGGAAGTAAACCACAACTGAGCTCAGTCCTTCTTTGTAAATGGTATTTAAGGTTGAAATAAAAATTATTATTTCTTTAAAACACTTCTTGCGTGAGGTAAGGCAAAGAACATGTCTATTTTAGTAGCCTCCATGCTACTTTATTTCTTTTCAAGTATTTATTCTTGATACAAGCAAGTGCAACTTTATTTCTTTTCGAGTATTTATTCTTTACAAGCAAATGCAAACAATATTATTCAAGTATTGTTCTTCAGGTGGCTAGAGTATGTAGAATGCATATCCTGACTTGCTTCATTATGAAAGTTTATATTTTAGTAAGTATAGGCTTTCAGCTTCACTGACATAATGAGGTCAACACAGAAAGATGAAAGACATTTAACACTGCTCAAATTAAAAGTCCAAAGAGATGTTGTAAAGGTCTTGTGCAAATCTTGCTCTTAAACAAATAAGACAAATGGATTGTTATTTTCCAAGGACAATTTCCCATGTAGCCCATTTCTTTTATTTATTTATTTATTTAAAATTATATTCTGCTGTTCTAAAAAGTTGCATGAAACGTAATATGAAAGCATAATTTTAGGGTTGCTACATTATATAATTAATAGAACTATTGTTTATCATGCCTAATGCAAAGTGGCTAAATGTTAAAAAGCAAAACATTCTACAAGCACATCTCTATGGCCAACCCAGGATTATTCATCTCTCCAGTGACTGCCTACACAGTCCCACAGATTTAACTCGTCCTAATTTCTATTTGTTTCTATCTTGAAGTGGGGGAAGGCTATTCCACAGCCATGCAACAAATAATAATCAAGAGGATGTTGCATTTGAAAAGATCTGCTATACTTCTCTTAGGAAAAGCAGTAGTCCCATTCTGAATTCCATTATTTCTACTATCTTTTTATTGCTAGTAACCCTGTGAAACTTGGGTGGGTCTTCACAGTGCCCTTACCTCTGAAAGCAGAGGCACTTGGGGCAAGGCCTAACCTGCAGAGCACAGCTGCTATGGGAACTCACACAGGGAGATACGGTCTGAAAACTGTAGGCCAAGATCGTATGGGATAGCCATTTCTTTTCTGAGAGAAAAAAATTTAGGAGAAAGGAAAAGTAGTTTAATCTCAGGGCACCTTTTTAGGCCATCACTAGAGAAGTGTGGTTTGAATTTTGGAAAAGTGGTATTTTCCTACAATGTAGGCAGAAGTGTAAGGAACATCTGCTTTCCTTTGCATTCAACTTTGTCTGGAAAATGGGCAGGGACAGCAGTAACAGTATCTCATGCTTGTTATTTTGCACCAGCCATGCTAACTGCCTGATACACCCCCCCCCTTTAATCATAAAAAAGTCTAATCAAGTTTTTAGACGTGGAATATTGACAGTGTAATCCTACACATGACTACTTAAGAAGAAAGTCCCATGGAGTTCAATAAGACTTGCTCCCAGGTAAGTGTGCAGCCTCAGAAATGTGCCAGCCTACTAGCTTTCTTTTGGCTTAAGTATCCCCAAGGTGCCTTATTGGTGGTGCAACACTGGTGAGTCGGGAGATCTCAATTCTGGTTCCTGATATGTCATCTGCTTCCCTAATTCTGGGCCTTGCAGTAGCTTAACATACTAGCACATTTGAGGATTTTTGGTGATGTTGCGTATTGTTTCTTCTTACTTTATGTAAACACTTTTTAACATTAGCTCCCCTGAGGAAGATTAGCTTTTATTGCTATTATATATTGCACTTGAATTGACATTGCAGGATTAAAAATGTAGAAGCCAATTCTTCAGATGAAATCTATGTAGACAAATTCCTGGACCTATTAGGAATGCAGGTGAATACCAAAGGGGTTGCTCAGGACAGCTATGGTCTGGATCTGCAGATATATTTGTGCAGAACTGTGCAAAATTGTCTGAAAACACTGTCATAAAAAAGAGAAAACACTTTGTTTTATTATACTTAAAGGTTAAAGTCTGTACAATGTGCTGATGCAGGAAATGTTTGACAACATATGAACAACTGTGCAAAGAACCTGATATGGTCAGCTACCTTTGATTTTCATGGCTCAATGGATAAGCAGCAAAATTTCTGGGCACAACAGGAATGGGGGGTAGTCCATAACCCTCCAGATGTTGCTGGACTACAAATCCCATCAGTCGTTGACCTATGGTGTTGGCTTGGGATGATGGGATCTCAAGTCCAAGAACATCTGGAGGGCCACAGGTCTCCCATTACTGGAGTACAAGATTCAATTACTGCTTCTGATGATTGCACAAGATTGTTTTCAGCTGTTTGCTGCTTTCCTGATGCTGCAGATACAAACCATTTACTGCTACTGTCAGTGGACTGGCAGTGATGAGTGTGGGCACTCACACTGTCCTTGTGTGGCCTGAGGGTGTCAGGCTTGCTGACTAAGCTTGCTGGTCATTAGCAAAAGTACCACCGTCACTGGGACAAACAGCTCTCCTGAAGCATTCTTAGTGTCTCACGTTGCTGCCAATGCTGTTCTCTTAAGAAAGCTGCCAAACAGGTAAGGCACTTTATAAAAATGCAAATCTATTCTGTAGAAACGCTCAATCGATCAATACTCTCCTTCTTTTTTGCTAATGCTAATCAGGAAAACTATAGATTAATTGCTCAATTTACACAGAAACGTCATTGTACCATCATGAAAGTGTATTTACAGGCAATTCATAAAGGACCAATGATTTCCACATTCAGGGTGTGAATTAAAGGCAGTTAATTATTAAAGTACATTGCTCTGTCTCAAAATACTTCTGTGCTGAATATTGCAAGATTCCGGATAGTCAAAAGCAAGTACTTCTTTAAACTATGGATAACCTCCCTCTTATGAAGTAGTGATAGCTAGAAATTCGAATGGCTTTAGAAAAGGATTAGACCAATTCATGGCAGAGAAGGCTACAAATGACTACACATCATGATGCATAAATTCATGATGCTGGGAATTACAAGTTGAAAGAGATTGTGGAGTGGGGTGAGGATGCACGGTTGTTGTTGTTGTTTTTGAAAGTATCCACTTTTCCTGACCCCCAATTTAATTTGATTTGGAAAAATCTCATTAAAAATGTGTTTAAAATAACTGCTGCTGTTTTTGTGATATTTAATTGATTGTTAACAGGGTCCTGTATGGAAGCCCATAATATCTGAACAGATCTTTCAGATATCACAGAACAGATGTTGGCAACTTTTTTTTTTAACGATCTGATTTTACACAGCAGTTGGCACCACTGCCCCAGCACCCATGAAGGAGCCAGGCACCCACAAATTCCTGTGCCAGGGCAATGCACGCTGCATGGCACCCATGGCCTCAGGCACCCATGGGACCAAGTTGGTACTCCTGCATTAAATGGGGGGGGGATGTGTGCTATCATTTTGATATCTTTGGTGTGGCATTGATGCTGAAAAACAAACAAATAAAAAAGCAAACGTGCATGATCTCACAATAAACGCCAGTCTATGAGACTCCTCTCTCTCCAAGTAGGAGCTACATGCACGGGGCTGACGCTGGAACCTTCTGCCTGCCTCCAAGCCGTGCTCCCAGTGCATGCTGTTGGCATTGACCTCATGTGGCAGGAATCAAAACCCCTGCCTGAGATGGGCCTAGCCCGGGCGAGGCCTCGCCACTTGATTTCGGTCCATGTCCAAAAGGGGGCCAGCAGCAGTGCGTTGCCATAAACGGGCGAGGAGGAGGAGGAGGGAGAGGCCTGCTTTACCACATACCCTCACAGGACACGACCGTCCCCGCACGGTCTTTCTGAGCTGACCCGACCCGATTTACCCCACAGGCCCCCACGCTCAGCCTCGCTCAGCTCCCCCGCGCCCTCAGCGTGACTCAGCGGTTTCCCGTGCCCCGCTGACCCCTGCGAGGAGGCGGCTTGCGAAGGCAATAATTCTCCTCCTCCTCTTTCCTTCTTTCTCCTCCTCTCCCCCACAGCCTGTCCTCCCAAGAGGCGTTCGCAGGCCACAGGAGGAGGAGGCGGCAGCAGCAGCCACAAGTGAGCACCCAGCACGAGCAACAGGCGTCACCGCTAACCGCCCGGCCAACAGCTCTTCCTTCCCGCCTCCCGTTGACTGACTGACCGACCCCAGGGATGGAAGGAGCCGCCACCGCCGCCGCCGCCAGGAGTCCTCCCTGTGAGGGGGAAGCCCTGCCCCCAGTGTGGACTCAGAAGAGGGGCTACGAGGTGATGAGGGACCCCATTCTCAATAAGGTATACCTTAAATGGAGTCGGCCTGTGGGGTGCTTGTGTCGGAGGGTCGGTTAACGAGGAGAGGCGCGAAAAGTCATGAGGGGACCGGCGTCAACTTACACATCTTCCCGCCACCCCACACTCTTTATGCACGATATATATTCCCCCTCTCCCTCGGAAGTGAATCGTGCTGGGTTTAGTAGGCTTCCCTGGCAGTTTGCAGTGCTTGCAAGCGCAGCGTCGGGAAGTTTTCGCCGGCTGAGGGAGGTTTGTGGTGTTGTTGTTTTCCCCCCTCCACGCTCGCTTTCCCTCTCCGTCGCTGTAACCGAGCCGGTTGGCCTTTTCTGCCTTGGCTCCGCCCCAGCGCTCGGCTCTGGCCTTTTCCTGCAGCCGTAGGGAGAGAAAGCGAAGCGGGTCAGCAAAACACCCTCCTCTCTCTGCGCGCGAAAGCCCAAAGCCACGCTGGAGCCCCCGGGGAGTTTTATGCCGAGTTATTCGTCCCTTTAATCTTCTCACTCCCCATCTCATGTTCAAATGCAAGCTGGACATGGTGCGGTGGTGCTGTTTGCTTATGCCTTATAATCTGTACACACACACACACAAACACGGTGCTCAACTGGTCAGAAAGTTTCATAATTGTCTACGCTCCCGCAGGGTTGCCAACTGGTCCAACAGCAACCGCCCCAGTTTGCTTCTCTGTCCTTGACAGGTTTATGATAGGTGCTGCAATCAGCAGGGCGATGGTTCTCTGGCAGAGCAAACTGCTGTTCAAGGGACAGCCACTTCAAATATTGGAAGAGGTGTCTGCCCTGACCCTTAGGGCACAAGCACCTTGTTCCTTTCCAACAGCCAGGCTGTTAGGGCTACTGGCCACAACGTGATCTCCTCATGTGGAGCAGCAGTTTGGCTCTAGTCAGCTGTCTGTTCCTGGCAGTAAAACTTGACTCTTTAAGCAAAATCTGTGAGTGCCTCTGTCATGATCAAGTGGTGCTATTGCCTTTCCAGAGTCAGACCACACTATTTAATAGGAGACTCACATAAAAAATCCCTGTGCCATTTCTCTCCATTACCTACTGCCTTCCAGGCAACACTGTAGGATACTGTGGCTCCAGCTCCACCAGCCCATTGGATATGAATGGTCACAGTTGTCGGGTAAGTTCTAAACTTGTTCTAAACTGAACAACTTACAGAAAGAGAGAATTGTTTTAAAGATGTATGGGGTGATACATGGGGTGTGAAATCGCTAAAAGGATATGCTTCTCTGATATCCTTATTTTTGGGTGCGTGTGTGCAAAGAGAAGAGTATGAAATGCACGGAAGCAGAAGATTAGGACGTTACAAAAGGAAGAGAGAATCAAGTCCAACCTAGCTGTTTTATCAATCAAGAAGTTAAATATCTTTTCAAAAGTCTTAAACTTGTCTAAAACATTTAGAAAAGCACCATAAAGGAAATTATTACTCAGGAAAAGATGGGTAACAGCACATGGATTGTAAAAAAAAGGGGGGGGTGAGGAAGAAAAGAAATATATTCCCATTGAATATGGAGTACTTTGGGAGTTACCTTGGGGCCAGCTTTGTGCATTACTTCAAGGTGGTGGGAATTAGGATTATCAACATAACCTCTGCATGTTTTCTTGGAAGTCAATAGTTCAACTAGATAGTTTTAGACCCTCGACTTACTAGTCTTATGTCCCCCTTCTGTTTTTAGACAACTATGTGCATGGCTTTTGGAAGGGCTGGAACTGAAGCTCAGTGGTAGAGTGTCTGCTTGCATGCTGAAGGTCCAAGGTTCTTTTGTTTCAGATTGGACTAGGAATGTCTCCTGTCTGAAACCCTGGAGAGCTGCTTCCAGTTAGAGTAGAGTCCAGGGGTGTCCAACCAGTAGATTGTGATCTACTGGTAGATCCCTGGCTGATCCTAGTAGATCGTGGGATCCTTATTGTGTACAAAAAGTTATGGGGGGAAAGCTAAAAAAAACTCTTGTGCAATCCCCCCCCCCAAAAAAACTCTGGGCACTTCCCTCCTAAAAAAATCTCAACGACTCTGGGCAATCCACCCACCCCACGCATGCTCCTCCTCCCTCCAATCACAATGGGTAGATCACTGCCAGTCTCTTGGGAGTTGGACATGCCTGGACGATAGCAAGCTACCGGTAGATGGACTAATGATCTGACTTGGTGTAAGGCAGTTTCCTATGCTCCTAATGCATGGCAAAGTGAGTTGTGAAGCACAGATGTCGTATACCCATTCTGTGCTTTACAACTGCTTCTAAAGTCCAAATATGTTAGAACCAACCAAACAAAAGTTTATCAACCCTGATAAGAAAGATATACTTTGAGCATGTGCAGATTTGCATGGTAATCTCAAATCATAGCACTATCATGACTATAGGGACAGACTGGTGGTGAGGTTGGGGTCATGCGCTGACAGGACCTCCGCTGACCCATCAGAAGTTTTTTCTTATTTCACAACATTTATATGCCACTTGATTGTAATAAAACCTCAAACCAGTTTACTCTTTCCATGGGGATGCCGAATATAATATAATTAATAGAATAGAATAGAATATAGAATATAGAATAAAGATAAAGGTAAAGGGACTCCTGACCATTACGTCCAGTCGTGACCAACTCTGGGGTTGCAGCGCTCATCTTGCATTATTGGCCAAAGGAGCCGGCGTACAGCTTCCAGGTCTACTTGCACTTTGACATGCTTTCAAACTGCTAGGTTGGCAGGAGCTGGGACCGAGCAACGGGAGCTCACCCCGTCGCAGGGATTCGAACTGATTTTAGTGTCATGAAAAGATGGCCAATTTTTAATTTGATTTATTATTACAGTACTGTACTATATTTTTACTGCAAGGAAAAGGCATTTCTAGAATTTTCCATCTTGGGAGCCAAAATAACTTGACTGGTTGACTGGGGCGTGAAACCATTTGCTGCTTGGGCTTATGCAGGAAAATACCTTGGGCAAACGCTGACTAGTTTGGATTAGAGCTTGCTCTACTATGGCAGTTAAGATAAAATCAGATGTTGCTGTTTTCTAGAAAAGACCTCTGTGTAAGATACAAACAGTTACCATTTTAGCTATTTGTTGTGGGTTCATTAGCTCATGACAAAGGAAAGAACATTGGATACTGGTTGTTCCCAAGAAGATAATGAGCTGCCAGTCATTTAGCCCTGACTGAGGGTTTTGGAGGGTAAGGAAAAGTAGAAATAACAAACCAGTATCCAGTAGAAAATTGATGAAAACTGGCCATTTAAAAATTTCTCTTAAAAAAGTAGATGGTGGTAAAACTCTTGATCTAAGAAGTAAAACGGAATTCTATTTATGTGCAGTTTAATATGGGAAGCTATTGCATGAAAGGGAGTTATTTCAGCTGAAAGTCTTTGTGAAGAGCACACCTGCAGAGTTTGTATGTTAGACTGGAGGGCAGTTATGAAATTCTGGGCTCTGTTTAATTTTTGTTTATAGAAGTGATTTATTTGATATACCGTATTTTTCTGTCTACAAGACACCCTCAAGTATAAGTTCCCCCCTATTTGGGGGGGCTCAAATTTAAGAAAATGGGGGGATGCAAGCAAAATTCCCAAAGTGGCAGCCAATCCAAAGCAGCCTTTGCTACATCCGCTAATAACCTGTCCATTTGACAAAGCAGCAGCCAATCCAAAGCAGCCATTGCCACATCCACAAATAATTGATTGACAGCCCTGAAGAAGGTGAGGAAGGGGCACTATGTGTGTGGGGGAAAGGATCCAGAAAGGCTGGCCGGGTGGGGTGGGGAGAGAAGCCGAGTGGCTCCTCAGAGAGAGAACTTTTGCCTCCCTTTCCTTCCCCCCCTTGAACTCCTCCTTCACGCACCCCGTGCTCATCCCTCCAGTGGTAATGGGTAGATCACTGCCAGTTTATTTTACTGGGTAGTAGATTGCAGCCTGGTCTACTGATTTCATTTTATGGATCAATGGTCTCGTTAGATAATAAAATTCATGTTCAATTGCTGTTTTAGGGGTTGTTTTTAATTGTCTGGAATGGAGTAATCCATTTTGCATTACTTTCTATGGGAAAGCACACCTTGGTTTTGGAACGCTTTGGTTTTGGAACAGACTTCTGGAACGGATTAAGTCTGAGAACCAAGGTACCACTGTATAAGTTACAGGTGCCTTAAAATCTGTGGACCTTACCTTGGGATAATGTGGATGTTTCCTCTTCAAATGTTTTGCTAAAACATTACTGCCTCTTACAATTCCACATTAACTTGTGAAGTTGTTCTTTATTGGATTATTATAGTGCCATATCTTTGTAGGCCCCATTATTAGGGTCAATTTACATATTCATAGTAACCATATGTAATATTAACTACAATACTGCTTTTCCAAAGTGGGCTTGGACAGGGAAGTAAACAAGAAGCCTGAGTATGAGCAGGTGGTTAGACCTTTCTGACTTGCTGCTTTCCCCTTGAAATCTCCCCTTTTACCTTTTTTCACTTGGAAGTTTCAGGCTGGATCCACAGCAGTTGTAAATTTGCCTGTGGGGGAAATGAAAAAGGTGAACATAAGGCTAGTGATCCATGTGGATGTGTTGGCCTAAATATAATTTATCAGTATTGGAGGATAGGAAGTAGCCTATTTTCTCATTTTTTTCTTTCTTCTAAGACCCTCCCTAGGATCTTCATATACTGATTCATCTCTACTTTCTCTGTTTATCTTTGCTAGCTGCCAGGTTGAGATAAAAATTTTTTCTAGGTTTTGTCTGTAAGACTTTACCCCCCCCCTTTTTTTAAGATGGAGGATGAAGTTGTCCATACTTTATGATGTTCATATGAAATATGAGAATAGAATCTATCTACAGTACTGTGTATCTGTCCTAAGGTAATATGAGCAGCAGCCCTTGGTTGAACTTAGGGGGAGGGTCAGTATAAAAAAAAAAATTGGGGAAGGTTTACAGAGTCTGACAATCCCAGGTCTAGACAGAATGTCAATATGTAAACCAAAAGCTCTGCAGAGTGGGACCTAATCTTCTTAACCTCTTTGTAAAATGCCTATTTTTCAGGGGGAATCTACCGGTAAATGTTAGATATGCTGAGCTGGCTCATGCTTCTTCAGGCAGGAAGGGAGCCCGGACTTCAGTAATTTCTTAAGACAGACAATGTTCAAGGAGAACTCTATTTCCTTTTGGGAATAACAGGAAAGTAGTGTGATACTGCTTCAAAAAAATGCTGTTGAAGTGGTATTGTAGCTTCTGTTTCTTTTGGAAGTGAGTGCTTATTTTATGTCTCCTGAAAATGTTTCAGAGCAGGGGTATCAAAAATTAAAACTGCATGGGACACTGTGCATGTTTTATTTCAGTTGTATTATGTGTGAAGGAGAGAAAAAGCAAAACAAACCTAACCTTCCAGGTTTTCTTAATGAACATAAAATAATGACTTTTTCTCTTTGAGGATCATCCGCCTAAACCCTGTTCAGGGTCATAGTTAACAAGAAACTGCAATTTCAGTCACTATATTGGCTTTGGTTTTCTGTCTTCATCATTCTCAAGAGTGTGAAATGGGCCATGAATCATTGATGCCAGAGCTACAATTGATGCTACAGATTCCAGTATTACTGAAGCTCTAAAATTGGGATGCGGTTAAGGAACTTTCCAAATGTTGATAAACTATAAGTTGCATCAGCCATGACTATTGGCCATGCTGGCTGGGGCTGATGGCAGGTGCAGTCCCAACAACAACATATGGAGGGCCACAGGTTCATAAGAAACAAAATCCCCAAATACCTTACAAGGTTACTGTAGGGATTACTGAGAAGATGCATGTGAAATGCAATAAACACCAAAAGCATTATATAAATGCTCAGTGATTTATTCACACTGTGAACATGCTACAAAGAGCCATAACACAGGCAGGAGGCTAGTAAAAATGATTGTGGTCATACAATTTTTGTGTAATTATCACTCTCAAATACAGTAGCTTGGGTCTTAACTTTTTGAGGTTCATGTAGGAAAGCAGGAAGAAGGCGGCTAGCAATAATATCTTGCAGACAGCTGTTTGGGAGTGCTCTTACCCAAATGTGATATCTGGTTTTGCCAGATGTGTAAGACTAGCATCTGACCCATCCTACGATTAAATATTGCTTCTCTCCTGTATCTTAATCACAGGGAACTGGAAAATCTGAGTAATAACTGAGTTTCCTCTTCTTAAGATCTACCCCCAGCAGTGGCCCTGGTGGCCACAACACTGCTTTGTTGTATTGCCACTACAGAAGGTCAGCTAAGGATGAGAAATGATTCTCACACTTTCTGACTGTCCACTACCTGGAACTAGTTTGGCTATTACTTTATCCATGCCGTAGCTGCTTCTACAAGGCATGTTTCCAATCATACATTATATTTGGTCTTGTAAAAATTGTGTGTATGAAAATTAGTTTGTTGATAAATGAACATTATTTCATTTTTTGAATGATAAATTAAGTGATTATATGCCATCATATTCTCTGTTTATGTCTAATAAATTACTCTAGGTTTGTTAAGATGTTACTGCATCTGAATTTTTAAGAATGCGGTAGAATGTGTAGTATTGGTTTTTAATTATTTGTGTGTATACATATACATTATTAATTTTAAAAATGGAATAGAATAATGAGCTACAATAACTCATGCCTCTTATGTTGGCCTGTAATACACTACAAGTTTGTAATTTGTGGGGTGATGACCCCTCTGTGTGTAGACATGGAAGAATGGACTATTCAAGTGACACAGACTAGAGAGTTGGAGAGTACTGTCTGACAACTTTGAGAAAAACTTAAAATAAGCCTTGGTTTTTCTCATTTGTTTCCCTATGCTGTTTAAAACAATATTACCAAAGTGGCCAGGAATTTGTTCTATGTGATTGCGGACTGACCTAGATTCCAGATGCCTGCATCTCAAACAGCCTTCAGTTTCCTGAAGTGGCTTTATTTTCTACATAATTTTGACATAGTTTTTAGATGCCACTTGGGTCTTCAATATGGTAAATCATACCAGATATAAAACGGCTGAGAAGCTACCATATATTCCAATATGTGACGACAGCTACCACTTACATAACAATAACCATTTATTCCAACTGGTTAATCTGACCAATTTATTCCTACTTAGACCCCTTAAAGTAATTTGGTGTGTGTGAGGGGTAATTAAAGAGTACTCAAAAGGGCCAATTTTACATTTTATTTTTTCTATCCACAGAACAGGAAAAAACAAAAATGAAAGGGTGTGTGTGTGTGTGTGTGTGTGTGTGTGTGCAGTCTGCCACTTAGATGAGGACATAATGTCATGATAAACATGCACACAAATCCATTTTAAATTGCCACATGTACACAACCTAAACACCAAAAGTCCCTTAAAAAGGCAAAAAGAAGGGACTGGACATTCTCTTAAAAATATAATAATTTTCTAGGCAGGGGCAGGAAGAACACTCATGAGTCCTTACAAGCTGTTTGAAATTTAGGGGTCTGCCACTTTTCTTGCCCACCTCTCTGGCTGCAGCAAGTAGAACCTTAATTCTACTACATAACAAGAGGTGAGCAAAAGTACAGAAAGCAGAAAAAAACTGCCCTTAAAAATATCTTGAGCCATTTCAGTTTGAAAGATGGGTGCCACAGAGCTCAAGTGGCATACATGATTTCCTTATCTCCAATTTTATCTTTACAACAACCAGCAATAAGCAGCCCAGCAATTTTCAGCAATCTTTTTGGCTGAGTGGAGACTTGAAATTCGGCTGTACAAGTACAAATCCAAAAATTTAGCCACTAGAATACACTGCTGTAGCAGTAGCAGTAGCAGTAGCAGTAGCAGCAGCAGCAGCAGCAGCAGCAGCAGCAGCAGCAGCAGCAGCAGCAGCAGCAGCAGCAGCACAATTTCACTACAAACTCTAACAACACACACACAGTGACGTATTTCAAGATTTTAAAAAACTGTACAATAGTCAAAGATATTAAATGTGAAAAGATTGGCTACATAGCTAATATATTTCTCTACACATTGCAACATCTACACACTAACAGAAACTAGAATTCCCACTAAATCAGAGATACCCAAAATGGTGCTCTCCACAATGAACTCCAGCCAGGATGTTAGCGATAATGAGAAATTAATCCCTGTTCTACCTTAACAAACATGTACTATCCAACAATACAGTACATCTGACCTATGGTACAGACACACCTTAAAATACTGCTCTTAGGCTGGAGCCAAGCTTTTTATGGGTTCCCTCACCCTCTCATAACAGTTTCTACTGGTAACTACCAGTAGTTCTCTTAGTGGTGCAGCAATAAAACTGCTAGCACATTTGCAAAGCTAAGCAGGGTCCAGTATGGTTTCAAATTGGATGGTGCACTGCATATTGAGATGCCTGCATTGCAGGGGGTCGGACTAGATGCCCCTGGGGTCCCTTACAACTCAACAATTCTATGATTCTGTGACTTTTCTTTGCAAACATCTGTTTATTTCAAAGAAACATTTAACACTAACATGAGAAAAACTTTACCCACTTTGAAAAATCATCATCAAAACTGAAGGATATTCTCATCTCTATTTAACAGCACTGGGGAAAATGGCTAAATAATATTTTATGAACTGAAGATACACCATTTAGATTAATAGCTCCATTGCTTATTTAGTTACTTATCTAATAAGAAAGCTTATATCCTGCCTTTCCACTGCCAAAGCATTCTCAAAGTTAGTCGAAAACATTTGTTCAAAATAATAGTCTTTCAACTTTTTTAGTTCTTTGTCAACTCTCTGAAGATATAATAGGATGATCTAACTTTGGCTCCTGCTTGCCCCACATCATCTTACTAAGAATGGCATACAGAGTCATACAGTTGGAAGAGATTCAATGCTATCAAGTCTCATCCCCTTTTGTGATATTACCGTAACATTGACTACACAGACGGTAGCTGACTTTAATGAGCTGCGCCAAAATAGAGGTCAGAAAATGCTGGGACCAAAGATTGCAACTATGCTTAAAAAAATAATAATAATCTAGCACACTGTGGGGCAAAATAAAGTCAGAATGCTCAAGAAAGAGCAAGAGGTGGCCAAGGGAATTGGATTTACTATGGAAGGAGAAAAAGACTGGACCAGATCTGTTGTTAATAAAATATTTCCAAAACTAAATGTAAATGGAATAGTAGTTGTTCAGCTCTGCAAATCTATCCAGCCATTTCTCCACACGTGTCAAAATCACTTCTTTGTCATTTCCATCAGACAACAGTGACTAAGAGACTGATCTATGAATCAGGACACCACTAGTATTATCACTAGTTGGTATTATACAAGACATTCACTCAGCCTTATCCACCTTCTGCGATAGAGTGATAATAATTCAGATTTAATTTACAGGGACATTAAAAGTTATAAACAAAGCATTAGCATTATTATTTTCTTGCTCCATGTGGCCACTGCTGGGAATGAAGAAACTCATATGGAATTGCTGTAACACATGATACACATAGGACTAAATATAATATGTTAGTTTATGCATTACAGCTGTGTCCCAAATCTTATAAAAACCATTCAGAAACAAAGATGTGCTATTATCTCCCAGTATATGGCATTTCTAATTTTGTTGCTATTAAGAAACATGAATTCATCTCTAATTTATATGGCCTTCTTTATATAGCTGTTTATGTTGATGGCAAACCTTTTATTCCCATCTCTGATGGAAATCAGAGGCTAAGAGAGTATGTCTAGATTGATTTCCATTATTTTACACATATATCTTAAGGAGGACATAATCATATGGAAGATTTGCATAATATACCCTAAACAGGAATTTGTCAGTGTGGAGAGTGGGTTTACTGTTTTTCTACCCAAACTGTAGTAAAATTTCTTTTATACGTGGAATTGAAAAAGAAGGATTGGTGATCAGCATAAATTTGGCAGGTGGCGAAAGAAAAGGCTTTCTGAGCAGTGACTGCAGCTGCAGCACCTAGGGAATGCTCTTCCCAAAGATGTTTGCCTGCCCCCCGCATGAATACCTTAAACTCCTACAGATTCTTTCAAAACACCTGGATAGGCTTGTCTAAATGGGAATGTCTTCCGGAACCATCAGAAAGAGTACAGTGAAGGTGCCTGCCTGATATCAATAGGCATGGATTTCCAAAGTGCTGGTGCTATATGCAATTTGTTCTTGTTTAATTGCACTGTCTTCTTTATATGGTGACTAATGAATAAATACTGAGTAAATAAATTCAGTGAATAAAACCAATACAGAGATATATGTAACTGGAAAGAACTACGGCAGCAGAGATTTTCTCTGCTAGTTTTAAACATACACTTCAGGATAGTTTTATGAGAGACTGCAGAAAGAGCTACTCTGGCAATGAAGTTCTTCAGTTTTTTTATATTGCAGATCCCAAAATACTTCTTGGACCCTTGCCTGATTCATTGTCAACCAAGCAGATTTTTAGACCCCCTGATGGTTAGTTGTTGGGGCCCTTATAAGAGACGGACAACTCCTTCTCCATCAAGACATTTCACAAGGTGTACATATGTAAATGTTTGATCTACTATTGAACTTTCGGTGATGCTTATAATATATGTTCAGTACTTTGTGTCCTAATACAGGAATGTACACTGTTCTGTAAGATTTTAATCTGATCTAACAGAACAGATAACAAATCCAATTAGTATACTCTCAAATTAGAAATGCCGCATAGTTACAAATACCTTTCCAATCTGCTGTTTAGGCTTTCCTTGATTTTGCCCTCTTAAAACATCAGACGAAAAATTGATTTTTGTACTTATTGCCCTTCCTTTAGCTCAGGCATCCCCAAACTGCGGCCCTCCAGATGTTTTGGCCCACAACTCCCATGATCCCTAGCTAACAGAACCAGTGGTCGGGGAAGATGGGAATTGTAATCCAAAATATCTGGAGGGCCAAAGTTTGGGGATGCCTGCTTTAGCTCCTATGTGTTTAGTCCATTAAGTTAAACATCCTTTAGTGATTCAGGAAAAATGACAAGGTGTTAAATGAAAATAAAAGCTTGTTGAGGCTTAGTGCTAACTTAATACTTATAACTATAGCTGGTCTGAAACATAGTGGACTGTTTTGCGCATCATGTTGAGACAAACTGGCTAATCATGAACATGTGGGGCCAAGAGAAGAGATTGTGTCCACTTTGCTCAAACCTGGTTATACTACTCCTATGTTGTGCTGTGCTAAGCCATGCTTTGTGTTGTGTGAACCCAGGTTCATGATTTAACTCTCCCAGACAAACCAAGAAGTGTAAACCATAGGACAAACACATTGTTCATGGTTAGTGTGGAGAGAACTAAACATTGAGCCTGGACTTGGATGACATGCCAATCCATGACTTAGCTCAGCACAGCAGCGGAACAACTGGGAAAAAACAATGTGGCTGCAGTCTCTTCTCCTGGAGCCTGCAAATTCACATTTTATGCATGATGTGCAAACTAAGCCACTTATTTGCTTTCATTCTGACTAGTTCAACATAGTACCAAGCCAAACCATAGCTTACTTAGCCCAATGGTTGTGCAGCAGTTGCAATCTCTCCAGGAACTGATAGGTTTGTTTGCACAAAGTCATTCTTTAGCTTTTTGTTGTGTTATATGTGAACTGGGTGATCATGCAAATTGCTGTACTGTAGTTGATGAGCCCGGGTTTGCATATACTGTAACACTAAGCCAAAGCATGGGTTAGCTGCTTCCAGGAGCAGGAGCAGGGAAGGAGTGAAGTAGCCATATTTTTTGCTCTAGAGTCTAGAGAGTCTAGACTCTAGCATGCTTGTTTGTCCATACTTTTTCATAGTTGGTGTTACTTGTGAACCAGGCCGTTGTGAGCCAGCTAGTTCAACCTTTGATTTATTTGCTTCTCAAAGTTTTACAGCAGTACAGACAGTATAGCCATCTGATTATATGATAATTGAGATACATCAGATAGTTTCAGTTGGTAGGGTTTCCTTATTAATAATTCTGATGTCCACTGCTGCTATTTTTTATTATAGACCTTGATTTCCAGACAGTACAACAAACAAGAAAAAAACCAGGCAGCACTTATGAAAATAGTGAATCAGCTGATTTGATTTCAGGAAAAAACCAAAACAAAACACTGCACATGGAGATTATTAGTGTGAACATAAAGCAGATTTGGCCTTTAAAAGATGTCTGGAACTAGTCTATGAGCAGCTCCTGAGGGATGCTTACAGATAAACCTTTCTCTCGCCACATGTGTTGGATGAGATGTTTACTAGTTGGATGAGAGCTGAGAACTGGAAGAGATGAAATTTTAATTAACTTTTTTACCTTGACTTCAGTTTCTGGACTTGTACTATGTGTCCTTTAAAAATGTTCAGGTTCCTTATATTAAAAAATAGATTAAAGAAGCAAATGATAATAATTTGTGAGCAACTACGGTAGCTTGTTATATCATTATAGAGAACTTATATTGCCGTGGAGTCTTAACACTTAATATTTTATTCATTTACATTCCTTACTGTGGTTTTCAATTAAATTTTTGTTTAGTCGTTTAGTCGTGTCCAACTCTTCGTGACCCCATGGACCATAGCACGCCAGGCACTCCTGTCTTGCACTGCCTCCCGCAGTTTGGTCAAACTCATGTTCGTAGCTTCGAGAACACTGTCCAACCATCTTGTCCTCTGACGTCCCCTTCTCCTAGTGCCCTCAATCTTTCCCAACATCAGGGTCTTTTCCAAGGATTCTTCTCTTCTCATGAGGTGGCCAAAGTATTGGAGCCTCAGCTTCACGATCTGTCCTTCCAATGAGCACTCAGGGCTGATTTCCTTCAGAATGGATAGGTTTGATCTTCTTGCAGTCCATGGGACTCTCAAGAATCTCCTCCAGCACCATAATTCAAAAGCATCAATTCTTCGGCGATCAGCCTTCTTTATGGTCCAGCTCTCACTTCCATACATCATTACTGGGAAAACCATAGCTTTAACTATACGGACCTTTGTCGGCAAGGTGATGTCTCTGCTTTTTAAGATGCTGTCTAGGTTTGTCATTGCTTTTCTCCCAAGAAGCAGGCGTCTTTTAATTTCGTGACTGCTGTCACCATCTGCAGTGATCAAGGAGCCCAAGAAGGTGAAATCTCTCACTGCCTCCATTTCTTCCCCTTCTATTTGCCAGGAGGTGATGGGACCAGTGGCCATGATCTTGGTTTTTTTGATGTTGAGCTTCAGACCATATTTTGCGCTCTCCTCTTTCACCCTCATTAAAAGGTTCTTTAATTCCTCTTCGCTTTCTGCCATCAAGGTTGTGTCATCTGCATATCTGAGGTTGTTGATATTTCTTCCGGCAATCTTAATTCCGGCTTGGGATTCATCTAGTCCAGCCTTTCGCATGATGAATTCTGCATATAAGTTAAATAAGCAGGGAGACAATATACAACCTTGTCGTACTCCTTTCCCAATTTTGAACCACTCAGTTGTTCCATATCCAGTTCTAACTGTAGCTTCTTGTCCCACATAGAGATTTCTCAGGAGACAGATGAGGTGATCAGGCACTCCCATTTCTTTAAGAACTTGCCATAGTTTGCTGTGGTCGACACAGTCAAAGGCTTTTGCATAGTCAATGAAGCAGAAGTAGACGTCAATTAAATTAAGCAATATAAATATGACACATAAACGTGAATTTGCCTCCTGCATATAATCTACCAAGGCTGCTATTAGAATAAACTTTTAACCTGACCAGTTGTACAGTTTCTAGTTAGGCATCTATCTGCCTATCTATATTTCAGATTCTGCACAGTGACACATGACATCAGCAACTATATGGGAAGTGTAGAGACTATGGTTGTGTACATATCATAACCTTAAAGCACAGTGAATAATGTGTTTCAAATGCATTTGTATGTCATAGCTGCCAAGTTATCCCTTTTTTAAAGGGATTTTCCCTTATGCTGAATAGGCCTCCTCACGAGAAAAGGGAAAACTTGGCAGCTATGTTGTATGTCATTTTACACATCGGCATGGTTGGATGTGTTTCTTAGTTGCCTGCTGTCTGTCCAAACTAGTGAGCAGAGAGGGTTTGTGGCTATGGGCGTAGCCGGAGAGGCAGGGAGGGGCAGCTGCCCTCCCAATCAATAAAAATCAATATAAATAAATAGCCAACTGAGGTTCTGTCCCCCTTAACCAAAGGCCTGCCCACCCTCAACAAAATCCCTGGCCACGCCCATGGGTGTGACTTATATTTTTAAATTGGATTGAAACTTGTTAGGTGGAAAACACATCAAATGCAGTATTTCTCAAAGTACAGGATAGATGTGGATTGAATTTGTGGCTAATATGTGTACATAATTTCACAAACCAGCTGTGGGAGTGCGCTGGGTACTGATTGAAAATGGGCATATGTACCATAATTGTGTGTGTATACCATATTTATTAAACAAGACCACTCACCCATGGTAAGTTTGTTTCACTTGAAAAGGCTTGGCACACAGAGTACTGCAGGCCACCAAAGTAAATGCTGCTATTTGTTAGATTTATGAAATACACCTCTGCCCCACGAGGACTATAATCTTTTTCTAAGCTATTAATAGTATAATTCTTGCATTACATTTCGACTTCACATCTGGAACCTGGTTAAACACATACGGCAAGTAACCTCAAGTGTAATGTTACCCAGAGCATGTTCTCATAGGTGATTTTTACAATGGCTGTTGCTAAGTAAAAATATTTCTTGTTGAACATGTTTTTCTGGATAGAGAAGTGTAAACGAACCACAAAATATAACAATTCTCTAAATCTATTTCTTACTGTGAAACAGATAAATAGGTGTATGTGATATTATTCTTTGCTTTGTTTAAATAGAAACATGTTTGAAGTGTTGTGATCTCCAAATTTTATTCTTAGAGTAACTTACAAGACAAGTATTTCAAAAATACAAAAATGGATCCATTTTTGTAGGGCCAGGGCTCCACAACTTCCTATGTCAAATTGCCAGTGTCAGCAATGTTTCCCCCCCCCCCATCCCATTTCATGCAATCTGCCCCTGTGGAGAAGAAGTGGAGGAGTCTGTTTTCCTTTGCACTAGAGAGGCAAAAGCAGCATGAAGACTCATGCTGCTCTTACTTTCTGCTTTTCCAAAGCCCCATGAAAAAGGAAACCAGCACACAGGACTTGGGGAAAGGGCAGGGTCTTGTTTTACACCACACAAAGATAATTCCAAGGGCTAACAGATGCTCCCTTGCAAATGTTTCTTGCTACAGGAAGCTATACGCCGGCTCCCTCGGCCAATAATGCGAGATGAGCGCGCAACCCTAGAGTCGGTCACGACTGGACCTAATTGTCAGGGGTCCCTTTACCTTTATATTGCACTAATGAAAGTCTCCCTCCCTCCAATAATGGTCTGCAATTCCTTTGCCTCCTCTCCCCCAAAAATGTTTTCTAGGCCCAGGTTCTGTACATGACCCCCAGCATAATTTCATGCAGTCTAGTTCCAAAAGCCCTCTACAAGTAATCAGTTCAGACATTTGGCGAGAGTGTTCTGTCCCTGCCCTTGCAATGTGCTGAATGGGGAGATTATACTTAAAGTTCCTCTTTTTATGACCGCTCTAAGCTTTGCCTTGGATACCTTGCTAAAGATACTACAGGTCATCCAATATTATCCGCTGTGAAACACACAGATTGTCAGTGATGGGCTTCTATTTGCAAATTCCTTTTATATTTCTTAGTTCAACCTTTCTGGCCTTTTAAAAATATTGCAAATGCCTTCTATGCATGCAGGCATTTCATAGCTAAGGATAAGCATCTAGGACAGTGTGTGTCTGGAATATTAAGCTGTAACTCCTTAAATATGGATATTTAAAATATTGAATATTTAAATGTGGTTTTAAGCTATCCCGCATTCCTTCGAAATGGGTGGGGGAAACCCTGAAATAAGGAAACATACTCTGCTTTTGAATACTTAGTTCAGAGAAGACAGATGCCCCAGCTGGGAACTTAAATATTTACCAAGGCAGTTTTTTGTTTTCATTCAAATGGAATCCTATTTTGTTCAAAAAAAAAAAAAGAATATTTATGTACGCCACCACAGCGGCCAGAATGTTATTGGCACAGAGGTGAAAAACAACAGAGATTCCATCAGTAGAAGAATGGAGAGGTAAAATGACAGAGTATATAGAATTGGCTAAATTGACTGGAAGGGTAAGAGAACAAAAAGACCAGAAAACTCAAAAAGAATGGAGTAAATTTTTGGAATATCTTAAGACGTATTGTAAAACAGTAAAAACACTAACAGGAATGATGTAATGTCTACAATAGTAGAAATAGAGTTTGTACAGATGAAGATAAAGTATACAAAAAATAGAGTATGGAAATAAAGCGTGGAATTTAAAAATTAACAAATAAAACCAAAGATGAAGTAAGGGGGAAGTCAAGTTCGGCAGAACAGATTTAATGGTTATTTTGTATTTTGAAGAGATATCCCTAAATTTGTAATCTGGGATATACGAGTATGTTTATGTTATGTTTATCTTTATTTATGAGAAAACAATAAAATTATTGCCCCCCCATTTTGTTCTTCCCTTTCATTTCTCTCTCTCATCATAGCAGATAAATTAAAAATAAGCAAGGTGTATATTTGCATGTTTGAAGATTCTGAGTTTATGACAAGCTGAACCATATTATAGATTTCAACAGGTTACCCTATCCAGAACAGCTGTTCATAGACAGATAATGGTGTGACTGTTAGGAAGTTGACCAGGGAAACAAGGTTGCATGCTCCAAACTTGAATAAGGTCAAGCCACTCACCAATTGGAATGTCTACATTTTGTCCCTTGTTGGTGAGAGGCTTAAAAAGCTTCAGTGCTGGTTATGTGATATCAGGGACTCTTGGGGATAGCACCCTCAGTGGGCCCACTTAACCTTGAAGAGACAGACCTGCAAACTGATAATCTTAGGCTATATCTGATCTTGTGTGCTCTGTACAAAGGGGAAATCGTTGCACTGTTTGGGTGGTGGGCTCTCTGCTGGTCTTGAAAAACATTCACCACCAGTGGGGCCAAGAAAGCTTCATGTATGGCTAATACATCTTTCGTTTCAGAGCTCACCAAGGTCTTGCCCAGAACCTGCTTTCAGGCCATTGCTAAACCCTGGGACATGCAAAGAGCAGTTTGTTCAAAGTGCCTTCCGCACATTACCAAGTATACACAGTTTACTCATTTGTTCAAGCTCAAGCCCCACAGCCATTCCTTTGAACAAACTAACTGTTACTAAACATAACATTAACACTCTGGTAGCTAGCTGAATATGAGAATAGTTACATTGTAATGTGTTGATTATTAGTGTTCTGGTTTAACACGAATAATCTGAGATTTTAAAATTGAGTCACACTGTCATAGTTACAAAAAATATTATAGTCCTGGTGTTCAAGGAGCCCTTCTACAGTGTTGGTTGGAGCATGGTGCTGATAATGCCAAGGTTGCAGGTTTGATCCCCATAAGGGACAACTGCATATTCCTGCATATAGGGGCTCTATATTTTTAGTTGTGTATATCAGCACAAGACACATACCTAGTTTATCCTAAGTTGTGTCAGTCTTTAAGGTGCCATAAGACTTTTATTTTCTGCAGCTGATGAATGTGTGACTACCTCTCTTGAATTTGTCATTATTGTAGTTGATGTGCTCAAGTAGCACCATTAAACCCTTGGCAGAATCAAATATTTTGTTACCATGTACCAACATGCCTTCCTGTGAACAGAAAATACCTAAAAGTTCTAATTTCAACTTGTTTATGTTCCTCTTTTCTCTATTACTCAAATAGCCTTTGGAAAGAAACATTTTTGAAAATTCAAGGGTTCTCCCAGGTTTATACTTCCAAAGTTTTTTGTTTATGTTGAAAATAGCTGCAGTTTTGGAAATCATAATCAACTCGTGATAAAGAACACAAAGATTGAGTGGGATATGTGGCAATGTAACGATTTCCATCCTGCTTTCCAATAAATAGTATAGAAGCCAAGATACTAGCTTACAGATTTATTCTCACATCAGTGGTAGCTTGCTGTATCCCATTTATTTTGTCTGTATTCTGTAGGATGCTGCTTGTCTTGCACAAACTGTTTGCACCCTGATCAGCAAATCGCATTGGCAGATTTGCTTGTGGCAGAGCCTATAGAGCAACTAGTAGTTTTCATGACATCCTTATGTTATCTTTTCATCCTAAGCACATAATAAAGGGTAAAGGTAAAGGGGCCCCTGACCATCAGGTCCAGTCGTGTCCGACTCTGGGGTTGCGGCGCTCATTTCGCTCTATAGGCCGAGGGAGCCGGCGTTTGTCCGCAGACAGCTTCCGGGTCATGTGGCCAGCATGACAAAGCTGCTTCTGGCGAACCAGAGCAGCGCACGGAAACACCGTTTACCTTCCCGCCGGAGCGGTCCCTATTTATCTACTTGCACTTTGATGTGCTTTCAAACTGCTAGGTGGGCAGGAGCTGGGACCGAGCAACGGGAGCTCACCCCTTTGCAGGGATTCGAACTGCCGACCTTCTGATCAGCAAGCCCTAGACTCTGTGGTTTAACCCACAGTGCCACCTGGGTCCCTAAGCACATAATACTGATGTATAAAGACTCAGGTTGGGCTGTTGGTCCCTTTTATAGGCAATATAAATGGTTTATTTTTCAGATACTAAGCATCATCTTCTGCAAGAACTTCAAACTCAGATGAAATATAAAGTTGAATCTATCTTGTAAAAATATAGCAACCTGATTTGGTTTCTCTGTGTTGTAAAGGCCTTATGTGAGCAAAACCTTGCTTCTGCAAAGGGAAGCTCCTCTCATTCCATTCAAAGAACAAAACTTTTGGATCCAACTCATTGTGTTTAGAGAATTCCACAAAAAGTACATTTTAAAAAACTTCAGAATTGTTTTTATTTGAATTTCTCCTCCACCCCACCCCACTCCAAAATTGTTTTGTACATTTGTAATGATAAATTTCTCCAATTGATATAAATGTGACATGTTATGGTGTGACTTGTTCAACAGACTTCAGTGGGAGTGACATGCAGCTAACAGTCTAGATCTGACCCATTTATCCTTTTGTTTCATATGTAAAATATGTAAAATGCTCTTTTGCTTCAATTGCTGCTGTGCTCTTGGAAGGGTTATTACTGAATTTTTGTCTCTCAATTTTTGTAATCCCCCCCACCCATAATTTTCAGTGTCAGAATATTACTTTATGCTTAAATCAGGAAACATGTCTTATAAAAGATTGATGGATATGTGACTACACTTTAACCATGTAGGTTGTCATGCTGTTGTTGGTTCTGTACAATTTATGGATGCATGTTTCTAGTGAAATATGAATGTTACACAAGTCACTTTTTAATAATTGAATGGTATTTGTATATGCAGTATTTGTTTACCAGAAGACTTCCATAAATATGTTTTCTTTAGTTGCTGACCAAATCTAATTTATGTACGATGTAGGTGGCTTGGAATGTTCAGTGCCCACTCGTACGTTGAGCACTTCAATCTGTGGGGAGTAGAATTGGAGAAGAAATGCTAGATGCTAGATTAGAGAGAGAACATAATTGTCTTTTTCATAAAAGTGTGCCTATCGACCATTGCTGTATTAAAGTGATGCTTTTAAAATGGCAAAAAAATGAGGCAGTGTGGGGATATATTTAATTGTGTTTATACGACCTGAAGAGAAACCATTGGGGAATATAGGAAGCCCCGAACATCTATTTTTTAGATGTCCTTTCTATAATGAGATACTATTGACCACTTGCTGAAGAGGGTTGCTGACCTCCCGGAAAAACACAAATTCAATCTCCTTTTAGGCAAAGATCATAAGACGACCCGGATGGTCGCAGGATTCTGTCTACAGATCTGTAGGCACAGACCATCCCCCGATACAAATTAGTCCGTCAAGAAAATCTCCATACGGTGACTCTGGGCCAATTTTCTATGGTAGTTTTTCCTAAAGATTTTTATGTGTTTACGCGTTTAGCGTATTTTTTAAATATGTAAGCCATTGCTGTATATTGTTTTAAATGTCTCCTTTGCTTTTGGGAGTGCAATCCCATTATGTGTTTTACAAACTGGTCTCTGACCATAATATTAAATTATATTATCATTATTAATGTGTTTTTACATATTAATGTAGTTGGTTTCTAGAAGGGCCAAAACTTGGTTTGAGGAGGTTAAGATCCCTTCTGAGCGAACCCTGTACCAACCTGGTGGGTTCTCTGCATTACCCTAGTAGCTCAGTTACCAGGTTTGTCAGAGGTGGTGGTGGGCTGTGAGTCTTTTTTTGGTTCTTTTGCTCATTTTTACTATGGCTGTGGTGTATTGCCAAGACTGCAGTTACCCACCTACTACTTTCCCTCATAATGCCCTGAAGATGTAGGGCCTAGAGGCATTCTGGGGAAAATTAAGAATGGGAATGATAATGGAGCAATGCTTTTTAGGACTGAACCTTTGCCATTTTCCCTCTCATTAGTCCTGTTCCAGACAAGCTGTTTATTGAGCATTCATCATGACTTGTGTCCGCATTCTTTGTTTGTAGATTATGTGATGTTGCTGTTTATATAACATTTCTTCATTGCACTGAGGCTATATAATGCCATCTGATGTTGTTATTGTTCCACACTTCCCTACACATTTCCCTATCACTTTTCTTATTACCACTTTTTTAAAAAGTGGGTTCGTTGCACAAGTGCATCAAATCCACTTTAATTGCACAGCCTATATTTGCTCGTATATGAATTTCCAGCAACAGTTTGGAAACAGCCAAGTTCATATAATCTCTCAATAGGTAGTAAAGCATTCATCAAGCTTTACAAGAAGAAAATTCATACTATTTACACACACATTTTTATGCAGAATCTCAGAAGCAAAAGCAATGTATATCTCAAGTTATTAAGTTCCCCATATTCATTAAAAATGTGATGATGTGAAAGTAAAAAATGTGCAGGCCAAGTAATAAGGTGCTCCTGTTCCACATACAGTACAGTATGCAGATTTAAAGTCTGTCTGGAGCTGACTGAAATAATTGAACACTTGACATAATAACTGCAGTGATATGTGGAAAATATGTTCACCTCTGAGACCTCTGAGTATTTTTTAATAACATGTTTTGGCTGCCTGTGGTGTGAACGTCTGTCATACTCCAGGAGTTAAAATATAATTTCCTAAAAGAGTTTTAAAAATATGTGATTATTAAAACTCTGCTAAATAATTTTAATATCTGAAATTTTCACATTCTTTCCATTTTCAATACTTGGTCATCTTTGCGATGCTTGAAAAAACCATGAAATCAAAAGATAAGAAAACTATTTTGATATTCCAGATGTTTTGTATTGATATGAACGTTTTTATCAGTTGTATTGCTACAACAGCCTTAAGCCAGTAGTTTATTCTAAAATGATGATTTAAAAAAATGTTTTTGAGAATCTTGGTCTTCATCTTACAAGCTGCAAATGCAAAAGATTTGTGCAACCATAGCTAAAGTGGATCTCTGCAGCAGCCTAATCTTCTCCAAAGGAATAAAAAGAGGGAGAGAGAAACTGTATGCTTACAATTTGATCAGGGGTTCTCAAAATTCTTGTAGTTCAGAAAAATGAAGGGAAAAGGCATTGAAAATTGTGAGATGAATGAATGACTAAAAGGAAACGTGTGAATTCCTGCAAGCAAAGCAGAATAAATGCAGGAAAAATGATCATTGTCACATAACATCCCCACAAACAAATCAAAACGAATGGCTAATAAAACTGGCAATAATCTATTCTCTGCACAAGCTTTGTGAAAGGAAATCGAGATGACACTTCAGTAAATAGGAGCCGTTAGTAATCACCTGCCTATAGAGACTATAGTATTTTTAAAAGTAAAATTAGCAATGTTCCAACTCATTGGACAAAAATCCCTTTTTGTAACTTGGATTCTATCATACTTTGTTTTGGAAAACAAATGGAACTATCCATATTTCATTATTTCTTGTGCTGTGGAAACATTGTGAATGATGCATGTGAGTGTATTCAGTTCTGAATTAGAGCCTGACAAGCAGCATCCGTGCAGCATGTCAATTATGCATAAGTATTGCAGCTTTGGGACGTGGGTGGCGCTGTGGTCTAAACCACAGAGCCTAGGGCTTGCTGATCAGAAGGTCGACGGTTTGAATCCCCCGCGACGGGGTGAGCTCCCGTTGCTCAGTCCCTGCTCCTGCCAACCTAGCAGTTTGAAAGCACGTCAAGTAGATAAATAGGTACCACTCCAGCGGGAAGGTAAACAGCGTTTCCATTCGCTGCTCTGGTTTCACCAGAAGCAGCTTAGTAATGCTGACCATATGACCTCGAAGCTGTACGCCAGCTCCCTTGGCCAGTAAAGCGAGATGAGCGCAGCGATCCCAGAGTCGTCTGCGACTGGACCTAACAGTCAGAGGTACCTTTACCTTTACCCATTGCAGCTTTATGTAGTTAAAGCAGGGTAGGATTGTATGCACTTTTCCATGGTACCTTGACAGTTTCTGTCTGGCATACAACAGAATTACCTGTTTTACAACAGAAGGGGTAAATTTTTACAGGTAGGTGTCAGCTGTGCTTTATAATAGATCTTTTATATCTTAGTAGTTTCATTATATTATGTGGACACATTTAAACTGCAAAAAGGATTCATTTCTATAAGTTTGGAGGAAACATTTTTATACAATACTGTATTAAGGGGGGAATATACTTTTGAAATGATGCATTATAAGTTCATATCATGAAGCAAGTTTAATAATATATAAAAATTTGTTGGTTTAAGATTTTTAAAACTTGGGGCTTCCGGTCCGCCGCGCCGGTGAAGAAGGATGCAGGGACTTCGCGCTCCGAAGTCCCTGGCCTCGCGGAGGGGGGGAAGTCCGCAGAGCGAGCGGACTCCCCACAAAAACATCGGGAAGAGCGTCCCGGTGACTAAAGCACCCAGCGGTTGCTCCGTTTGCGATTCCTCCGCTGCCCGAGAGCTCAGTAGAGCGATCGAGAACCAGCGGAGTGGAGTCGCGGGAGCCATTTTGGGTTCCAACTTACCTCCTAGAAGCGAAGCTCCGAGTCCTTACCCGGTAAGCGGCGGATTCTCCCAAGAAAATAAAATGTCAAAGTAAGTCTGGACTTTAATTTGGAATTTGATTTGGACAATTGGCTTAAGGGAAGAGACCAAAAAAAAACAAAAAACCGGGAGTCAGTCTCTACCCTTTGAGCAATCAGGGGCAGTGTTTTAGCCCGAAGCCAGAAGAAAAGGAATATAGAGAACTAAAAGCCCAAAGGAAAGTTTTTAGTAAGAAATCCCTTCTCAACCCGGGACTCGGTACCCCAGGAGAAGCAGCGAGGTGCTTACGAGAGGGAAGGTTGACAGCTGTCAACAATAAAGGCTAAACGATTTGCGATGAAAAGAAAAGAGATACAGTGACTGTATTATAAGAACTTTGGGAAATTACTTTTCAGCCATATTGGATCTTTTTTGCTTGGGAATTCAGACCCTCCATGGCTCTTTGTCCTCTTATCTCTCTTCTGCCTTTGTGTGAGAATGTCAACATCCGGAACATCTGTTTTTCAGAGGACAGTGTTAAAACTTCTTGGAGACATTGTAACTGGGCAACAACAGCTCAATGCACAGCTAAGAGACATTAGGGAACAATGTCAGGAACTGAATAAAGTTATCCATAACGGGATTGATAATGGGAAATCAACATCTGAAGATAAAGTGCAAGATTACATAGAAGAGGAAGAAGGGAAAGCCCAGCTAGGAGAAAAGACTGAGCAGGATTTATGTGAATGCCTTGTTACCTCTGAATTGGAGCAACAAGAAGTGGAGCAACAAGAAGTGGGACTGATTTCATGGGAAATGTGGGAAAATGCACATAGGCAAGGGAAAGAGTGTGGTATGATAGAGCGGTAGAGAGAGGGGAGGGCAAATGCTTGGGTGGCAAAATGGGATACATTGGGAGTGGGATGAGGTTATTTTGACCTAAAAGTAGGCTAGAAAAGGAAAAAATGGTTATGGAATTGGGATTGGGTTTATGGAATTTGAGTTTGGAATTTGGATTTATTTTGGAATCGCTGTATCAAATGGGGGAAGGAGTTCAGGAGAGAGGAGGAAGTAATAAAGGAAAGGAGTAATATTATGAAAAATCCTTGTGGGAAGAAGATCAGGCTAGGGAATTAAAATATGATATCTGTTAAAAAATGTTTTTATGAATTTTGATAATGGTATGATGTAAGTTTAATGATGATAAGTTGGAATTCTCTTTTTTTCTTTGCAATGAAACTGTATGTAATGATTTTGAGAAACCATGATAATCAAGGGGGAGAGCCGGGGGGAAGTCACCCCCTTTTTGTTTTGTTTTTTCTTTTTCTTTTTTTTCATTTCTGTCTTAGGTCAAAAGACATGTTTGGGTAGATAGTTGGGCGGTTGCCCTCCTCTGTCTTCCCTCATCGACCTGGGGCGCACTGGTGGCAGGGGTGGGCTCTGGGGGGGAAGGGGGGGAAGGGGGGGAAGGGGGGAGGAGATAAGCCCGGCTATAGAAATGAAACGCCTTCGACCGTCCAGCCTTCATAGGAACCTCTCGTGGCAGGAGGGGGCCTGGGGGGGTGGGGTGGAAGAGGGCGTGAAAATATGAAATGTATGTCTTGCTGTATCTTATTGTGTAAAATGAAAGATTATTGCTTTTTGTTTGTAAAACTAATAAAAATAATTATAAAAAAAAGATTTTTAAAACTTATGAGTATATAGAGATGTATGTATGTATGTTGTGTATTGTGGTTCTCTCTAACAAACTAACTATCACTGCATTTTAAATGTATCTTCTTTTCAATAAACACTTTTCTCTTCTCTTTAAAGGGTCTGGCTTTCACCCTGCAAGAGAGACAACAGCTGAATATTCATGGACTGCTACCTCCTTGTTTTCTTAGTCAAGACGTTCAAGTTTTAAGGGTTCTTAGAAACTTTGAAAGACAAGCATCAGACCTGGACAGGTAAAGTCTTGAACTTGAATCATTTTTAAGGGACTCAGATATTTGTTTTTAAAAAGTGCTTTTAGGGAAAATATGACAAATGCTGAGATTCAACCAGTTATACTGTACTGTATTGGCCTGAATATAAGCCACAATTTTCCCCCAAACTCCGACCATGAAAAGTTAAAGTGCGGCTTATATTTGCAACCGTACAAAATTATCCAGTATGCTGCCAGGAGCGTGGGGCAAACAGCACCAGGAGCACGGCAACGCAGGGTAGTACCAAGGCCAGGAAGGGAGAGAGCGAGGAAGGGAGTGGCTTATATTCGGGTATTGTCTTTTTTTCTTTTCCCCCTTGAGGTTTAAATGTGCAGCTTATATTTGGGTGTGACATGTTTGGGCCAATACAGTAAATTTCTTCATACTTCAGTTATCCATATTGGCCTCATGTGCAACTGAGAGATAACACCCTTTGTTTATAGTTTCTACAAATATAATGCAAGATAAATTAAAGGAGGCCTTCACTTTCTGCACATTTATAAAAACAGCCTCTCTTTCATCAGCATAGCTAAACAAGGACTGAAAAAATTCATTGGGTGTTCATCTCAACACCTTGGCCTCACACAAACGAATTTAAACAATGATTTATGTTGCCATAATTACGGTACCAGGTCGTTGACAGTGTAATCTGCATATACAGACATTTGATTAACAAATCACAGTGGCCAGTGTCCTCATGTTAACTTGATAATTATGCAGTTCTTCAGCACAATGGACTGTTTGAGGAGGTTGAAAAGAGCAACATGATAGGAACAGAGAGAAGCACTGCATGCTTGGGCATTTTCCAAAGAGTGTGCTGAGCACCTCTTTCTGAACAAGAACACTACTCTGAGCATGGAATTGTATGTGCACAAACAGCCACTCATCCTGATTTGTAGCCAATTATATGGTAATTTAAGTCTAAACATTGATAATTTTGTTGAGCAGTTGACAGAACTGGTGTTTGCACTAAAAAAAGTAAGCATAATTGAAAAATATTTGTGAAATACTTAATTATGGAATCAAAAAGCATGTAGTGGCTTGTTTGGAGGTGTTTTTTATATTGCTAGTATAAATGTAAGAAGTATAGGCATGTAAAATCTTTGACATGCCTGTAAAGGGTACATCCTGATGCCCAATCTAGTGTAGATACTGTCTGTCTGCATTGCAGTGTTTTCAGTAGAATACACTCTTTGTTACATATAAATACAGGGGTACATTTCATTGAATGTACTGCAGTGCAGATATAGCATCCACAATGGATATGGAAGTGCACCCTATTTACTCTGTGCTTGATTCTATGTGAGGCTGTTCCCCTTTAGCTTAATTGACAGGCTACACCAGTTTTGCATTAAGCTGCTCACTGCTCTCTGCTGCCATCATTTGGTAGTAGCCTTGGAGTAACATGCACATGTAACTATTGATTCCTGTGATTTTGAAGGGGATGATGTTTCCCACAAGTTCCTTCATACGCCCCACCCACTGGGAGTAGAAGACACCTGACCCATCCTCTTTTTCTCCATGCAGCACATCAGCTTTACTAGTAGAGGGTGTTTGTGATAGACACAGCACCAGTACTGAACCATTTAAATTAGAGTCAGGTTTGCTTATGTTCTTAACGTGAAGGACTATATCCATTTGTGGCAGCCTGCTTGTTCAACAGTGGTTTCATAAGTGGGAATTTTTGGTTTAGTGAACCAACCAAATCCAGTGGGAGTTTTGTGCTTGTGAAAGATGTTTCATGACCACTTGGCACAACTCGTATAATTATATTGGTGGCAGTTAAGCTGTGCACATCAACTTCAACTCTAAACCTTCTTGTGCTAACATTGTGTTGGGTGTCACTTAATTTCTATAGTTGCTTGCTTATTTTTTATTTGGTGGCAAATGAGATATGGGACAAAAATTCAAGCTTTTCTTGCATTTACATTTTTAAAGGATATTCCCTAAAAAAGCAAGCAAGCAAGCAAGAAAAAAGAATTCCACTAGTCTTTTCCACATACTTTGCTGAAAAGATCACTTTTGCAGGCTCTGCAGTCCCGGTTTTTTTCCTAAAGAAATGCACAGGAGAATGAAATATTCTTAGGGGTTTAAATAGAAGCAGCTGGTTTTGGAAAATGAAGAAATAAAATGAAAGTGGGCAACTGTTCAGAAAAAGACTGTGTTTCAGCCCTCTCCTCTGGCTGCTATGCATGCCTGAACTGTCTGGCATAGTCTGCATTAGGTTATGCATAATACATTCTCCACCTGTCATTTTCCTATAGAAATGAAATGGTGTGTCCAAAAGGTTCATCCAGAAAAACTATATATCGTTCAGAATGAAAGATTATGAACTTGGTTACTTTAGAGAGGGAAACCCTCCTGGATTTCAAATGTGTCTAAGACAGAGATGGAGAGGAGGTGAAAGTATTCATTGGACATGAAATAATGCACATCTGGCAAGCAATTCTGAAAATACCTAGGAAAAAATGAATGTGCAAAATGTTAGTTATTTTCCCATTTGATGGATAAAATGTTTATAATGGAAATTATACACTGCAATTGTATACCTTTATTATCTGACACGTCTGGCCAGTGTCCAAAGGAGCTTCTGCATTTGCAATGGATATGATATGCAAGGCACAGAAATACATGCAGCATCCTGAACATAAATGGGTTTGGGTCTGATCATTGTCTGATGGGGGACCACATGAGAAGCCTATGCACTCGTCACCTTAAATTCTCTTGGAGAAAGGTGGGAGAAAATGTAATCAGTGAATAAAGCAAATGAAAGAGAAGCTTTAGAGACCTTCCTTTTGATAACAGCTGCCAAGCACTGCTAACAGGTTGCTTCAGAAAGTCTCAGGACCTTTTGGAGCAACTTCTCCAGCAGCCTGAAGAACTGAGGGTGATGTACGGGGGACGGGGGGTCAGGGTAAGTAGAAACTCCATTATGACTGCTGAAAAGTGTTTGTATGTGCACTGGGATCTTTGAAACCATTTTTATTGCCTCTTTTTCTCCAAAGCATTTATGTTTGAAACTGAATAGACTTAAATATTAGTTGGGGGGGGGGATAAAAAAAGAGATAGCAAAGTCATCTTAGCAACCTTATCAAACTTAGCAGAGCAGTAGACACAAATTATAGTTTCCAGGGGTGGCTAACCTGTGACCTTCCAGATATTGTGGGATTGCAACTGCTACCAGCTCCAGCCACATGGGCGTACCCAGGATCAAAACTAGGGGGGGCAGGCAAGCCATGGGGCCCGGCCACGCCCCCCAGCCACCCAATTGGCTGGCTGGCAATGACGTGGCCGGGATCCCCCCAGGAGGCGTGGTTTACGTCCACGCCTCCCGGAGGGTGAGCATCCCGGCTGGGGCGGCAGAAGGCGGATCCTCGACGGGGCGGCAGAAGGCGGAGCCTCGACGGGGCGGCAGGGCCCGCCGGAGCGAGCGCAAGGAAGGCGGGACTAACCGTGGGACGCAGCTGGGGCCGGAGCTGTCCACCTCCCAGACCGCAAACGGGGTCATGGGCAGCGGGCCGCCCGGTGCCGCCACACTGCCCGGGGGGCTGCCCGGATACCCGCGTGCTTTCAATATGTGTTTTTTTATTTCAAGTCTGGTGGTGATATGGTATAGTTAATGTGCCTTGGACTTGAAAGAGACATCCTTTCAGAGATGAAAAATACCTTTAATTGAAAAAATACCTATTTATATCTAATTCACTTTTGGTTTATATATAGATGACTGTATAATTATATAATTCATTTTTCACAGATATATTCTGCTGATGAGCCTTCAGGATCGAAATGAAAAACTATTCTATAAAGTGCTGACTTCTGATATTGAAAGATTCATGCCTATTGTTTATACTCCCACTGTGGGTCTGGCATGCCAACAATATGGTATAGCATTTCGGAGGCCAAGGTATGTAAGGTTATCCTTCACATACAAGTAATTGTATCTTTCTTCCTCTTGGCTGGTTTCTGCTACCCCCCCCCCCCCCCCGGATAGTTGAGTGTAATCCAAAACTCGAATCATTAGGATAGTTCAAACTACATTAAGTGTACTTTTAGCATAGGTAAACTGCAAGTTGTGTAGCACTACAAAAATAAACTGGTGGTACTTCAGCGTTTTAATAATTCCTAATTATTTTTAACATTGCCTAATTGAACTAGATTTGTGGAAGAACCAATATTGTATGTTAATAAAAGGTAAAATAAAATATCCAACATTGATTTAATAATTTGAAAAATATTAGCACTGTTAATATCAAAGGTGGATTACAGTTTCAAAATAAAAATTACAAAGGTCTGATTTTTGTAATTTATTTTTCTCTAAAAATGTTGAAATAAGAACTCTTTAAATCACTTTAAGATGCTATTATTGCCCTTGGCAACATCAGGCAGTCTCTGCAGTTCACATTTATTTTCCTTCCAGTTGTGTTGGTAGCCAAGTTTTTTCTTTCTTTCATTTTATCAGAGTTTTCTCATAGTATATTTATACAGTATCACTGTTTACAGTGATTCCCTTGGTTCTCTTTTAAGGGGCTATAAACTCCATTACTGAAATGTTTGAGCAACACAATGCGTAAAATGCTCAGAAGTTAATATTTTTAGACTTCATCTTAAAGGGAAAGATCTGCTGCTGTTTATAAATTGATAATCACTTCTGAAAATAAGTGAATCCACAATACTAATGGTAATTGTAATTCCACAGCCCTTATCAGGGTTTTGCAATTGTTGTATTAATGCTAGAAATATGAGGGAAACAACCCTACAAAGGACCCTTTCATTTTTGACCATCTGCTTGGCAACCTGAATCAGTTGAATTCCAGTGATGTGTGTGATATTATTGTGTTAAAATAATTTGCATAATTTGCACTATATTGTCCTGGATAAATATGTATTCTTGTTTTAAATGCTGTGATAGCAATAATTTGATAGTTGGGTGGATGAGGGCACAGATTTGGAGCATTTTATGCTTCTTTGAGAAGAAAAAAGTGCCACATGGAGTAGGTACTTTCCAGCACTGAAAAATATTCTGGTTAAGAACACCTTTCTGCCCCACATCACTGATGAAGGGAAAGGAGTACCAAGATCCAGGCCAGCTCTGCGAGCTTGTGTTTCTGGAGTGGCAGGCTCCCAACATTTTGTACATTATTGGCATTGGAAGGAGCAGGAAGCCTATGAGGAAGCACTTTCCTGGTCCATCTGAACCAGGATTGGATAGGACCTTGGAGACAGTCAGATTTCCACCCCATGATCAGGATCTGGATGTGGTGTGGAATAGGTAGTGCTTTTCTCTTCCTCTTTTTGAAGTCACCAGCTCTCATTTGTCTGCTTCTTTGAGTTGAATATCTTCCATTGAACCTTATGATGTTAAACTACAGTACCCACAGCCACTATATCTCCCAGTATTATGTTGATTTGCACAGAGACAACGTATTTCAGGCTAAACTCCCATCCCAGTCCTGATAGTGAGAGATTGCAAAAGGCTGTACTTTCTGCTAGGGCTTTTTTCCCAGCTGGAACTTGGTTCTGGCAGCTCTCAGATGGGTGCCATTGCCATTATAAGAGAACAAGGGAGGTGTTCATGGTGAGTTCTGGCACCTCTTTTTTCTAGTAAAATAGCACTGCTTTCTGCTCCAAGGAAATGACTTCTGTGGAGCAAGTACTGGTACTCAGATATCTGAGGTCATCAGACTAGAGCATGATTGTGTATTTCAAAGAGGACAATGGACTTTTCCTTTCCCAGGGCTACCACCTGTGCTTAACTAGGATTATTATCATTTATTATTATATTTATACCCCACCTTTCCTCCAAGGAGCTCAAGGTGGTGTACATGATTCTTCTCCATCTCCATTTTATCCTCACAATAGCCATGTGAATTAGGTC
This sequence comes from Zootoca vivipara, assembly GCF_965207765.1. Taxonomy (NCBI): domain Eukaryota; kingdom Metazoa; phylum Chordata; class Lepidosauria; order Squamata; family Lacertidae; genus Zootoca; species Zootoca vivipara. The sequence continues at coordinate 38,863,213 of NC_142586.1, read as the reverse complement.
AGGTTAATATCATGCTGTGCAAATCTGTCAATTGTGTTACAGTTGTACACTGAGTTTTTATATAATCAATTATGGTGTGTTATGTCATTCAAAATGTGAATGAAGCTGCATATGTAGTGTTTAACTGAAAATACAGGTTAGGTACTAGCATGTTCCTGAGCATTTAGCTTTATTGAGGGCTTTTGACGTACTGTAATAGAATTTATTTCCAGCTTTTGCCTCATGCCCATATTATTTTTTAAATATTATTTCCCCCTTCTCATGGACCTGTTTTAACTGCCCATCCCATAAACCAGTATAATAAAACTGAAGTCCGTCCTCAGCATTACTTAATTACCTCCGAATAGAGTAAATTGATGTTACCAAATGGGCATAATAGGTTGTCTAGCTTTTTCTTGAAGTCTTATTTGAAGGGGGGGACCCCATCTTACTAAAATGGAAACATAAGCCATTTCCTTTCTGTATTAGTGTTTCAGGAAAATAGTGTAAAATATAGTATAAAAATGACAGAATAGCATAGTTATGTCATTAGAAAGCCTCTAACTTGGGAATTGCTGTGGTATTTCTGGTATTAGTATCCCAGCAGATCCACAACTCTTTATAGATTTTGCACTGGTAACTTATCTGATATTGAGGTTAATTCCTGCTTTCCCTGTGTTTCATTAAAAAATGATTATATCACAAATCAACAATAAACTTAGGTATTTTCCCCATCTATGCATAATTACAGTTATGATAACTACATATGTGCTGTGTTTTGAGCCAGATTTTCCAAACCCAACAAATGACAAGGGGTGTAATGTTACACTAGATTACAGTTACATTCCCTTCCCTTGCTTGTTAAGCTTTTTTTTTTTTAAAAAAAAAACCCGTTTAGGCCAGGTCATATAATATTTGTAATTCTTTACAATTTTGATGTGCTCAGTCTGGTACAAATGCAGTTGTGATCTAATGAAATGAAATCTGCTATGGAAGGAGGACCATTCCACAATCCCACTTCATTTATGGGACACAGTCTGTCTCCATGCAGGAACAGCCAAGCCCTGCTTTCTTCACTTCGTTCTTGGTCTGCATGTCACCACTGTGACAGGCCATTGCAGGGAATGGGAGGCCTGCTGCAAGCTTCTGTTCACCTGACACTGTCGCTGATCAAACACCTTGGGACCCACACCAAAAGGTGTTCCAAGTAGCCTAACAGCGAATGGGGGTTAGGGTAGCTAATTGCACATCAGTAAAAAAGAGAGAAAATGTGATGCTAAAAAAGAGGTGTGCATAAAATTTGCATGTGCACAGATTCACACACACACACACACACACACAAATATATATATATAATATGTATATGTATGTATATATATACAAACCTTTAAAAATAATTGCTATAGTTTATATAGACTGTGACCTGTCTGCTGTGCAGGTCCTAACTGTTGATGGGCAAGTTCAGGGCTCTTCTTACTTGAATGGGCAGTCTGGTTTAAAGATAAAAAAGAGGACTCTCCTATACAAAATAAGATGTGTAACCACTCAAATTGGGTTACATAGGAATATGGAAGGCATTCACATGTATCCCATTCTCTCTAATATTTTAGTGTGTTGCACATATAAAAGGGAAAACAGCCTCTGTTGTGTCTCTTAAGTTTCCTCTCCGCCACAAGTATTCAATAGTTCTTCCTCTCAAATGGTTTAAAGATGTAGGCGTAACACTTAGCTTAATTAAATATCCTTACAGGATGTTCAATTGGTAGCTTCCTGACTTACCTCTCCAAAGCTGCCAGACAAAATTATAGATGCAGACTTCTGCACTAGATTCTTTCCATCTGAAGTTTTTTGATATAATGTTTATTTTATATTCTTGAATTGCAGTGAATTCTTAGATACGGTATGAAACATGCAGTAAGTTCATCAAAGACAGGCTAGCTTTCTTTGTTTCCTTCACAATGTGGTTTGCATATGTAGCTTTATTTTAACACTATAAAAGATCCTCATAGGAGTGCATCTAACAGTATTGTTCTGTGATTTCCTTTAGCTTTTTTTTCTTTTTAAGTTGTAAACCTGCAGGAAGGGGACCATAATCACTGCTGTACACTACCCAGTGAATTATGATGCCTTTAACATAAAATATACTGATAACAGTTGCATCTTAAAGGTTTGCGTGGGGGAGTTTGGCAGGACACTTTCACATGTGTTCTTTTCAGCTCCTTTCTCATGTCGTTAAGCAAGGAAATGTAAGATCAGAAGCAGCTTTGTTGTATTTTACTTTTTCTAGATGTTAATATACATGTGGGTGGCGCTGTGGGTTAAATCCCTGAGCCTAGGGCTTGCTGATTGGAAGGTCAGCGGTTTGAATCCCCGCGACGGGGTGAGCTCCTGTTGCTTGGTCCCAGCTCCTGCCAACCTAGCAGCTCGAAAGCACGTCAAAGTGCAAGTAGATAAATAGGTACCGCTACAGCAGGAAGGTAAACGGTGTTTCCGTGTGCTGCTCTGGTTTGCTAGAAGCGGCTTTGTCATGCTGGCCCCATGACCTGGAAGCTGTACACTGGCTCCCTCGGCCAATAACGCGAGATGAGCGCCGCAACCCCATAATCGGTCACGACTGGACCAAATGGTCAGGGGTCCTTAATATACATGCATTTCTTTGACTAAAGAAAGATACAGGCATTTAATTTCATCTCTATCAAGACCCAGACCTATAGTGCTGAACTTGTCCCTGTTGTAAGGTGCTTCTATAGTTTACTAGCAATCACAGCTTTATTTCTGCAAGCATGAATGCATTTCTGACTACTGCAAATCCATCATCCCAATACCATATTCTGAGCCTAGTGTGTGAACAAGGGACTCCTACAGTCCTTCATTTCCCCATGTATAGCTTTCTGCTTGTTCTCTGCCAAAGTGCTAGCCGCTATTATGAGGTAGATTTTGTGTTCCAAGTTTTGAGTGAAAGGTATAAGATGTCTTACTTTATGATCCCCCCATTGTGTCTTGGACTATTCTGAACCACATTTCAAATTTCTGTGTTTTGTGAGAGAACTATATCAATGCTAATACCTGACTATGGCCTCCTCACCCTCGAAATATTTACTGAGTGACTGTAGAGCTTTGTATTTTGTCAATTCTGTTTTTACTTTGAAAGCATCTTTCAATGTGAATGGTCCCATTGATAATCACTGGGTAGTTATTACATGATACCTCAACAGGTCAGTAGCCTTAACATTTCTCATAACGCACAGTACAAACTGTTTCCCCCCCAGTATACAATGCACTACCTCTGTTTCTGTGTGTGGTCTACTACGGTATATAGAGTTCCCACAGCTGTTGGTTTCAGCATCTTGATTGTCAGTAATGACATGATTTTAAAAAACACACAGCTCTCTGGTTACAAACCAGAAATCCCATGGACTCTCTGTCACAGTGAATGAGCTTTCATAGTACAACCTGGGTATATTTCAAACACAAATAACTGATTTTGTTCCAATTAAGGTTCTACATGATTTGTTTAAAGGAGATTAAAACCAGTTGTACCACCAAAGTGTTAGTATGCACCTGCCAGACAACATATCCTTTGTGTTTATAAATTGATGCTGGTCTCGTAGAAAGCTATACTTTCTAATTTCAGTGGTACGAAGCAGGGGAGAGAGATGTCAGCTAACTTAAAATACAGTCTTGTCAGTATTGAGAAATATAAGCCAAGTTTTTGTTTTTTAAACAAATATTTGCTGGTAATTCATGCTCAAAGGTATATCCTGCTAATAGTCTGAAAAGCATAGTACTGTACTCTTAGAGTACAGGCAACTCCCCACTTACGCATGAGTTATGTTCAGGGCCCCCGCAAAGCTTTGTTGAGGCTGCTCAGCCCCCCTGCCTAACAGCTGACACATGGGGTAATGCAGCCGTTGCCGCTTTGTAGCCTCAGCAAAGCTCTGCTGCCCCTCAGGCTTGCAAGGAGATCCTTCCCACAAGTGTCATCTAGTCCAGCCCCTGCAATGCAGGAATCTTTTGCCCATGACCCTAAGATGAAGAGTTGTGATTATTTTTATGATATAAAATGGAAGTCGAAAGCAACCCCATATCCACCAGTTCCTGGGTTGTAGGTTATTTTTGTTCACTTAAGTACACACCTAAGGGCAGCTAGCTTGTGTATAGTAGCTAAACCTACAAGTTGAGCTATGTTCCCTTCAAGAGAAATTGTCATGCTGCCATCAGGTAAAATGCTTCTGCTGCTCTGTTTATGTAACTGGAAATAATAAAGAAAAACTTTTGCTGAGAAAAGTCAGGAGGAAAGAAGCCTATAGAGTTTCTTTTTCTTCTTTGGGGAAGGTGTTGCTGATGGGCAAGATCAGTTTGAATAACTTATGAGTGATCATTTGTTTCTGAGGTGAGTAAAACCTTTGCCTCTGTAATCTTTTGCATAGCTGCAGATATTCTGCCTGAGGAAAACCAAGCATATTCCTACACCGGTACTTATTATTGTGATAGACTGACCTTCTTGGACTTGCCTCTCTTGATATGCCAATAAAACATTATTGTCTCCATGGCACAATCAACTGATAGTGGCACATGTATTATGTGTACCTCAGTATTATGGAGCATGTGAACAGCACTAGTGGCTCCTACTTAAACTTCTATATAAAAACTAGCTGGCTTGGCCACGTGTTGCTGTGGGTTTTTGTGTTAAATGGACCTTTTTCTGTTAAATGGACCTTCAGAGTCTCCCTTTAGAGTCCCCTCACCTGCCCTGTCCCAACCCTGACTCCCCTACTGTAAGTTTTAAAAGTAAGACTCCCCCACCTACGCGTGTTCCTGAAAATGTCCCCACCCCCTACTGCTTTGGCTAACTCAGGGTCCTACCTCCCCCCATGGCTATGTGTTTCCCTCCTCCCTTTGTTGTGCCTCATCCCTGTGAGCCCCCTCCCCCGTTGTTGTGCCTCATCCCTGTGATTCCCCCACCCTGTGAAAGGCCCATATTCTGTTTGTTTTTGCCTGTGGCCTACTGGGCAGTGTTGTGGCCTACTCAGTTTTCCCTGTCCCAACCCCCCCCCCCCTGCTTTGGCTGACTCAGGGTTATTCCTTCCTCCCCATGGCTATGTGTTTCCCCTCCTTCCCTTTTTTGTGCCTCATCCCGGTGTTTTTTTTGTGTTTAATCATTATTTTAACACATGTGTTTAATCATTATTTTAGGCATGAAAGGTGCCCTGATGGGCATGGAACGTTGTGGCCAAATTTGTTACATTACGGTTTAGCAGTTATGGAGAAAGGCTGTGACCTCCGCACGTGCAATGCCTACATTTTTATATATATAGATGGTTGGAAATAGCTGGGGTGATTTACCACCACCACCGCACAATTTTGTGGAGTATCAAGGAACTCCAGAAGAGTTGTTGTGTGTTTTCTGTGTGAAAATAAGATTATTGCAAAATTCCTTTTAGATTCCTATATACCGTACTAATTGTGGACTCATAACTTCGTATGAGTGCAGATGCTCATGTAGCCAAAATGACATGATCTGAGTATAAGAGGGAGGGTATTTGAAGGCTTGGAGGAAGTCACAGGTTTACAAATGTACAAAAATCTTTTGGGGAAAACACATGAAGGGGAAGAAAACCCAAGAATGTCCTAAAAGGACTGAGCATGCATTGTGACCACAGGATGCTGGCTGACTGTTGGAGGCCTGAGCCTGTGTGTGTGTATGTGTGAAAACTGGAGGACTGGAGAAATGAAATGTAATATCCTGGAAAAGGGCATGGTTGAATGACTGAAACTCTGAACAGGAGGCATCTAACTTTAGCATTTTGATATATATTTAAATGGGGTGCCTCATTTAGCTGCACATGAATGATATTGCTACTGTAGAATTGCGCAGTAGTTTGAGCTGGCAGAGTATAGAAGAGAAGGATCATGTATTTAAACATGTATCTGGTCTGAAAAATGCAAAAATACTAGCTATTGTAACTGAAATTTCCAACGTACAGTGATATAAGAAATGCTGTCATGTGTGGGACAATTCTTGTTGCCTTATTAAAAGGTTACCTTTGCCATAAATCAAGTTGGGGGTGGGGAGGCGAGAAAAGAATTCCCCTATAAAATAGCAGCTCTTTGAGGGAGTCTCTCCACCACCACCTTTTTCAAGCTGCAAGTTTAGGTGTGGGAAAGTTCAATGGAACTTTTTCGTTAAGATGCCAAAAACAACTTCTTTGCCCCGTCTGTGGAACACCCAGGTGTTTCAAGTTGATTAGCAAGCTCAGTGTAAGGAAAAATCATGACCAAGTATTCCATTGCTTAGTTTTGGAAACTTCTGAAAAGTGAGGAGGCTAAACATTAGGATTGCATTTCCATTTGTAATATGGAAAGCAAGTTCAATTGTTTGCACCAACGAAATCTTGAGCAATAATTGGAAATCATCAGGGCAGAGGGAAACTACCATCATTTGGAACTTACACTACTGAAGAAAATATATTCCATTTTAGAATAATCCTTAAATTTTATATTTAATACTTTCTGCATTTACTGAGTGTGAATCTGTAGACTGTAAACCAAAAGATAGAGCATGTTCTGCCTTCCCTTCCCTGTCCAAATTCTGGTAAGATCAGGAGCAGATATGTGGTTCACAAATTTCCTCTCCTAGAAAGAGGGGTTTCTATTGTATTTTGTAGGAGGTGATCCTATGTTCAAATAAATGTGGTATATTTCAGTTAGGGAATCACCTTATATACATGTCTGAATTAAAGGCTAGTATCTGTTCCTTATCATACTGCATACAAAAGTGAGAGAGAATTGCATCTTGGACTGATGAATGAGTGCAGTATAATTTCTTAGGCTTGATCTATGTTGTCTTGTTTAATGTATCATTGCCATTAGATGAGACCCCATGTAGTGCAATGCATGGGGCTTCTCCTTCCTCTCTTCCCTACTACAGCCTCCACTTGTTCTGCCCAAACAACTTGGGGAGAGTGGGGACCCTCTGGAGCAGATTTTGGGGACATGTGGGCTGGAAGGGGGAGAGAAGAAAAATGGAAAGACCTGTTGCACAAGTGGATTTCTGTTGCATAAGTGGGCAATCATATTTTAATGTCACCCTGCATTCTGAGAAGCCTGACAAGGTAACATGACTTTTGGGATGTATCATGTGGCTAGGTCTCTCTTCCCCTCCCTGAAAAGGCAATTTGGGAATGTTTGTGTGCATTTTGCATAAATTATTGCATCAAAATACACAGGCCTGGTTTGCATGTCACATTAAACCATGGCTAAAATAAAACTATGGTTTAATGTGAACAAGTGGCATGCTGCTTAGGATTGCATTGTTAGAATATAATTACAAGTCAAATAAAAAACACTGCATGAGGCATCTTTGTTAAAGGGATAGGGAACCTATGGCTCTCCAGACTTTGGACTACAACTCCCATCATCCATGACAATTGTCCATGTTGACAAGGGTTAACAGGAGTTTGAGTTCAATATTTGGAGGGCCACAGCTTCCTTATCTCAGCTTTGTTATTTCCCTTTTTGTTTTCTGATATTTTGTTGCACCTGGTTATAGGGGATGAGTGTGATGGTTGATATTTTTCAGTTTTCATCAAATGTTTGTGGTAGGTACAGATGAAGACTATATATAGAGAGATGTTTGGAAATTTATTTGGAAAAGTATGGAGTATAAGTACATTATATTCTCTAATGAATTAGGGTTGATTTTTTATTGACTCTGGGCCAGATAAAGTCCAGATGCTTAGTCCTTTCAAATGTTACCTTAGGAATTCATCCAATTTATTTTTTAAAATTTCCATGGCAAGGTTTTGACAGTCTATTAGGTCAAAGACTCACTAATATATTTTAATGAAGTCATAATTAAAATAGACTCTGTGTGATAGCCAGCATAAAAATCAGCAATAAAATGAAATAATTTATACAATTCATAGAATTTTCTACCTGCTCACGTTACACATATTAGGTGGATAAGGGGAATTATGTGAAGGAAACAGGACTGCAGAATCTTGAATATTCATCAGTGGCTCAGTGTGATTCCAGAAGATTGAATGTTTTTATAAATGCCTCTGAAGGAGCAGTAGTTGGTGGATGGCATCCTGAATAGATTAGTAATTTTACTGTGAGTTAAAGATTAAAATGAAGGCAACTGATAGGATGGCATTAAATTGTGAATGTAGACAAAAGTTCAAAGTTTTTGCCCTGACATATTTACTTGTCATGCTGACATATTGTCTCTGTAATAATATGTGGGGTGCTCTTAACACCCAAGCATAAAGTTTAGGACTGATTTATTTCTATAACTTTTTACATACGCTAAGTGTTGCATACATTACACATCTGCCCCCATGCATGCTGTTGTCTACTCTGTCATTCATATTTCAGAAGGAATAATCCATAAGGCAAGCAATGGAGAGAAGCTCTTCCTTAGACTGTCCCTCTTACCCTTATGACTGGGCTAGGTCAAGTAGCAGAGGCAACATACTTCTGGGCTAACCTCAAATGATCTCCAATGCCAGTTTGCAACACATTACAATGCAAAATGAAACAGGACCCATCCAGCAGCCCTTGTTCCATTTGCTTTTGATGGCAGAGGCCAGAGGTTCCTTCTCTGTGCTTTTGTAGTTTCAGGATAATTTATTTGCTTGTATCATTGCCATAGCTTACATTGTTGTACAGTGGTACTTCTGGTTACAAACTTAATTCGTTCTGGAGGTCTGTTCTTAACCTGAAAGTGTTCTTAACCTGAGGCACCACTTTAGCTAATGGGGTCTTCCGCTGCCGCTGCGCCATTTCCGTTCTCATCCTGAGGTAAAGTTCTCAACCCGAGGTACTACTTCCGGGTTAGCGGAGTCTGTAACCTGAAGTGTCTGTAACCCGAGGTTACAGGAGAAAGAGCTAATTCAACAGAATGCTGTTCCAGAGTCCTTTATCTGCTACTCTATCCCCATGTTCTTATTTGCCAGTGGGGTCTTTTTGCTGTCTCTGTTCAGCCTTCCGATAGTGTCCCTAACTTCCAAGATTATCCACTCAGGCCCTCAGCAGCACATAGAGTTCTGGATTCAGCTGTCAGCACATTCTCAGACTCTCACTCCAGGGGTTGCCCCAGGTCCTCAGCAGCTTGGAAGATTTCCAATGAGCCTCTGTAGTAGAGAAAGGTCCTAGCAATCTGGGCCAAACTCCAAGACCTGTCAGCACTAGTTCCTGCAACCTCTCTTAATAGCCTCACCCCCTCCTCCTTGGAAAAGCAAGCATCAGAGTCTGTCCTTTTCTTTTTCTTTTAAAGACAAAAGTCCCCCCACCTTAACATCATGAGTCTAGATGTGCCAAGGAAGCCCCTGCTCCTCAATCTGTCTGATTTCCTTTATCTCCAGTCACCCCCCAGTCAGTGTTTACTTTGTGCCTGCCTCTGGGAGCTCATATTCTAATAGTGTTCCATTGCAAAAAGGTTGTCTTGAGTCTGTCCATTATGGAACGGCTTTGCCAGTTAATAATGAATTGTTAGTATTCACTGTTTTCAAGTACCAAGTTTACTATTTTGAATCAGATTGGTCTTTCCAGTATTGCTTGGGGGTTCCAGTACTTTGTCTCTGTGTCCATCTTGCTTATTGCCACTGATGAGCAAACAAAAGAGATGGATTGTTCTAAACCTTCCTCATAATTATGTCACATACCACAGCTTCGCAATGTAAAAATTAATCAAACACAAAGTGTTGTTTCTATCTGGTGCCCAGGTTTGATGCTACTGGAACAAAATGTAATAACAGTGTTTGACCCAAAAGTGATCAGACTTGTTTAATTTGGAGCTCAAATTTTATTTCTAAAATATATTGAAAAATATGTTTTTACTTAAATTGCAAAATAGGTTTTTTGTTTTTGTTTTCTGTGTTAGAATAAAGTTCTGAACCAACAGGTGTATGCTACAGGGAATGTTCACAGTTCTTCTTTTGATTCAGTCCTAAAAATATGTATTCTTCAGTGAACAGTAGAACAGGTTTCTTAGTAAATATGTTTAGGTTTGAAGACTAGTAGCCCTATCTTATGTATTATTACTGTCAAGTGGACTAACATTGTTTAGCTTTCAATGGATTGATTTTTTTTCTTTTTTATTGCATCATGGGATCCATTTTCTTGTGGCTGGGTTGTATGCTGTGTAGATGGAACAGGCAAATAACTTTGTTACTTCTCTCAGCAGTACTGCCTTCCAGGTAATGCATAAATCAGACTCAAGTTCTAGAGGTGCCAGAAAGAAAGGTTCCAAGGATATTTCAACAGCACTGATGTCCTGCTCCTTTTTTAGTGCAATTATCGTATTAGGAGATCTACCACAGCATAAAGTGCAAGAGCAGTTATCTTCTCTCTATGCCAAGATTGTTTGTTCCTTCTCATGACAAAATGAATTGATTACAATGATCTGCTGACAAGTATAAATAACTACAAGTGACCCCAGCCATACCATAAAAGTATTAATACTAATAGCTAGAACAAGATAATTGATTAGAAACAAAACTAAGAGTAAAAAATACACTGGAAAATGATAAATTATCATCAGTTTATCATCACCTTCCATGTAAATGACCTATTTGGCTCATTTTGAGGTTGTTTGTTTTTTAAATTCCAACCTGAAAAGTCTTCTCCGGATTAAAAAAAAAAATTCCTTCAGTAGCACCTTAAAGACTAACTAAGTTTTTATTTTGGTATGAGCTTTTGTGTGCTAATGCAGGCTAAAATGTTACAGGAGTTGTCTGGGATTCTCTTTTCCCAAGAGCTGCCCAAAGCTCATTTGTTAATCTAGAGGACAGAACAGTTTTACTTCCAGTGGAATATTCTGAAAATAATCTCAAAACGACAAAGAATCCTATAACACTTTAAGGATTAACAAGTTTATTAAGGCATGTTTTTGTGGACTAGAATCCATTTCATGAGAAACATGTGTTTGGTGTGTTTATGATAGATACATGTAATTTCCAAATTAGGAGCCAGAGACAGAGCATAGATTATAAGAAGTATTTATGAGTGGAGGCAAATGTGGTTTGACAATCTTGATATCAAATTTTCAAAAACAGTTATTATAATATTGTGGCAATTTTTGATCCTGAGACAATAAGACACTTAACTCTCCTCCCTCACAAGTGTATACAGAGGGCCCATGTCCTGTCTGAAGTTGTGACTCCAGTGAGCACCAACTGATGCTATGGATTTTTTTGTTTGAAAAAACCCACTGCATTTGGGAAACTGTTAGATACTAAAAGAACATAGGAAACTGCCTTATACCAAGCCAGACCATTGAGCCATCTAGCATAGACTTCTCCATAGGGTCTTGTGCAGAAGTTTTTCCTAGCCCTACTTGGAGATGTTGGGTATCAAACCTGGGATCTTTTGTGCAAAGAACATGCTCTGCCACCACTGAGCTATGGCTTTCATAACTACGGTACAGTGTTACCTCCGGTTGCGGCTAGGATCCATTCCAGAGGTCCGGTTGGATCCCAAGGTTTCCGCAACCGGAGGTACCTATTCTGTGCATGCATGCAGCACGGTAGAGCAATTCTGCGCACGCGCGTGCTAAGAAACCCGGAAATATACTTCCAGGTTTGCCACGTGCATATCCCAAAGGATACGTAACAAGAGAGGCACGTAAGTAGAGGTACCACTGTATTTCAAATAGCTATTTTTTCATCACATTTCTTATACAGTGGTACCTTGGTTTCCAAACGGCTTCATTGACCAACAAATTGGCTCCCAAACACTGCAAACCCGGAAGTAAGTGTTCCGGTTTGTGAACGTTTTTCGGAAGCCAAATGTCCATTTTGGCTGTTGGCATGGTTTCTGGGGCTAATGCCTTGGTTTTCGAACGCTTTAGAAGTCAAACGGACTTCCAGAACAGATTGAGTTCAAGAACCAAGATAATTATTTTTTCCTTACTAGCATCCAAGCAATTTGTGTGTGTGGATGATGATGATGATTTTATTTATACCCCGCCCATCTGGCTGGGTTTCCTTAGCCAATTTGGGTGGCTTATAGCAGCATATATAAAAACAAAAATAAAACATCAGACATTAAAAATGTTCTTTATTTGATCCTTGGAATGTTGTATCTAAAATGATTACCTCATCTCTAGCGCATTTTAATTCTACTGCCAGCTTGACTTTTTTCCTAGCTAAATGGGTTGCATTGTTTTAACCTCTTTTCATAAAATAGATTATCAATTACTGGAGGATATATTTCATATTTTACATAAATGAAAAGTTTTATACTTGTTTGGGTTTGAATTCATCTTTATTAAATGAGTGTCTCAAACAGGACACTATATTTCATATAAGACTTCAGTAGTGTCTGGACAGCATAGGCGTCAACTTCCAGATAGGAAAATAAGGTAAAATAAGGGATCAGCGGCAGCGCGGCACCGGAAGTCGCTTCTGTGCATGTCCAGACATGCGTAGAAGTGACTTCCGGTGCCCAGACATGGGCAGAGCGGCAACGGAAATCGGTTCTGTGCATGTCCAGACCCGTGTCTGCATGTCTGGGCAGCAGAAATTGCTTCTGCGCATGCTCGGGCATGCACAGAGGTGATTTCCGAAGCCAAGTGAGTGAGCAGCCAGCCGGGAGCCGGGACATGGCTGCCGGCACTGGCAGGAGCTGCAAATCTGGGGGATTTACGGGATATTTTTCAATTCGGGAGACCAGCGGGAAACGGATTTAAATCCGGGGGTCTCCCGCGAAAAACGGGAGACTTGACAGCTATGCTGGACAGTGTGATTCTGCCCCTCTTTCGTTTTTTTAAAAAACCTAATAATTTCATTGTAACAATTTGGGTTAAAAATCGAGGTCATGAGAAGTTTAATTTTAAATACCTAAGAAAATCTTATGAATTTTAGACGATCCTGCAGTAAATACTCACATTATGATGCTGTAGTGATAAATTATATTTATTGCTATGACTTACTTAGACAGTCTAATAAGATGCATGGGAATGTTCCCATGAGAATGTCTTGAACATGAACATATCCTAATATGGTTTAGGTTCTCCATTTCTAGCACAAGGCTGAAATAAGTCTGCAAATATTAGTATCCTACAAAAAACAACAAAAGTGTTACTACCCTGCTAAGATATTAATGGCTACTGCTTCCATGGACCCCCGTTTAAAAATTGGTATTACATTGGCTACTTTCCAGTCCTCGGGTATATTTTTGTTAGAAGATCAGCAATTTCAGATTTGAATTCTTTAAGAACTCTTTAAGTGGATCCAGTCTGGACACAGTCATTGGCATCAAAAACCCAGAGAGTTTGCAAGAGAATTAGCAGCATTCCCCCATCACTCCTGACAAATGCATATAAATAGCTTTAAAAAATAAATATAATGAAGATAAGATCTGTATCTGGAAAAACCACACTAAAAGTCATATTTAGGCTGCAATCCTATACTCACATCAATAGGGTTTATTTCTGAGGAGTCATATACTGGATTGCATTGTTAGCCAAAGCTTTTTCCTGCACTGTAGAGTATGGGAATATGTGGGAGCATTTACCGGTATATCTGTTTTACATTGCCTTCCTTGCTTCTTGCCACTCTCCTTGCTTCTTGCCACTCTCTAATCCTGTTTTTGTGGGATGAGAGGAAGTTTCAGAATCATATTGGCTCTTTCTTTCAGAAGAGGGGGATTGCTTTTCAGGGTTTCTCCATGTCACCAAGTGTCATGGGCTGGTTTGCTCTTGTAGCAAAGTTGTTCCTAAGTTCAGCACACTATGATAGCCATTCACATATGTAAAAGTAAAGGGGTACACTTCTGGGGTACAGGCTAAACCTATTTCTCTTCTGGTGATCTCAGTGCCTGAAGTAAGAAGCAAATATTGCCTTAGCTGTGTCTCAGATTACAGTTTCTTTTATGTTGTCCATGGAACTCAATGAAATTCACAGGGAAACATGCCATCCTTAGTATGTGTAACCCCATCCTGGGTTCCATTTTTTGGTCATGTTGTGGGATGGAATGTTGGGAACTTGTGTGACGTCTGTAGCCTATTGTCATGATGTGTGGGTATGTGTATAGGAAAAATAGGTAGACATGAAATGCATTTCTGTGTGATCTGCACAGTCACATCCCCGCTACAGAATTCCTGACAGTGTTAGGCTGGGCTATCCCTTACTGCAGTACTGTCCCTGCTTGCTATGCTTAGCTTTTCCACATAGGAGTGCCAACCACTCACTTATATGGGAGAAAAAACCTAGATGTACATGTGTCTAAATTCATCCTCTGACTCTAGTGATATTCTGTTGACCCCCCCCCCCACCAGTGACAATAAAGTCTGCTTAGCCCTATCCTCGGTTCTTGGTTGGCTGGCTGGCTGGTTGTGTTTCCAGCATGTTTGTGCGTGTATATGATGCCAATGATTTAAAAAGAGAAAGCTTCATGCCTGAAAAGGCTAGTTTAATTTATTTATTCATTTTAATTTAAATATTTAAAATATTAAAATATTAAAATAAATATTAAAAATATTTAAATTATTTTCTTACAGAGGACTCTTCATCACTCCCCATGATCGAGGACATGTTGAAACACTGCTTAAAGCATGGCCTGAAGCTGTCATCAAGGTAGGTTCTTTAGTTACAAGTAATATGTGTCGGTCTCTGGATAACTAAAATAATACCAGTAATATAAGTCAGAGCTTAACTATATGATTAGCAGAATGATCTGGTGTACATTGTGAGTAGGAAGAGGACTGTATATTTGAATACCACCAAACAAAAATACAGTGTTAATCCAAATGTATGTTATGAATCATTGGAAGTAAATTGAAAATCTAATCTATTACAAGTTTGCCACAAGTCCCTTACTACTACACATGAAATATTCATAAAAAGTGGCCACCTCAAATAGTAGATAGTTACTGATCTATGCAGAATACTAGTTTCCACAGTAGTCATTTTACTGTGGTTTTTTATGCCTTAAATCTTTAACATGGACCTCCCTCACTTTTTTCTTTTCACTATTGGAATTGAGGTCACTGTAATATATACACATTCGCTAACAATTTATTTGTTTATTTAAAATATTTATATACCACTCTTCACCTAAATGATACCAGAGTGATTTACAATATATGCACCTAATGCAATAAAATCCACATATTAAAATATTGAAAAACATAATAAAATTCAAACCACTGTAGCCAATAGTTAGAACCAAACAAGGAATTAAGAGCCAGCAACACTTGGGTGAAAAGATGAGTTAAACAGACACTAAAAACTCAATTTTTTTGCCTGCCTTATTTTAGAGGGAAGGGAATTCCACAGGCCTGGTATCACTAAGGGAAACTCCATCCCCCAGGATGCTGCATAATTTGCCTCAGCAGGCAGTGGTACAACCAACAGAGCCTCCCATGAATATCTCAGCACATGAGGGCACCAAGCTGCTGTACAGGGGCATATGTGTCGTCTTAAAATTGGCTTGGCAGCAATTTGGCAGCCAGTGCATTTCCTTCAAGAATGGTGTAATATGATCATGGTAGTTGCCCCACTTGGCAGCCTAGCTGCCTCAGTTTGAACCAGTTTCAAGAGAAGCTGTGCACAGAGCATATTACAATAATCCAGTCTTTGGGTTGCCAACATGTGGGTCACTGTTGCTAGGCCAGAGTGGTAGCTGCTTGGCACACCAGCCAACGCTTATAAAATGTTCTGCTAGCCACTGAAGTCACTTGTGCCTCCAGCGACATTAACTAGTGCATCTGGCTACATGTTCTGGCTACTGGGAGGTAGTAATGACAATAGCCAATGGGTCTTACACCTCTTTCGAACTTATATGTTGTTTCCTTGTGGAGCCGGAACAGAATAGAACAGAAAATTTTCTATGGAATGCAGCACCGAATACCTAGTTTTTAAATAACTATGACTGCATTCCTCAAGAATTCAGCAGAAGAAAAGTTCATTAAAAGAAACTGAAACTATAGCACATAAAGCTGTACACAAAGAGCATAGAGATTGTAATTTCCTGGGCCTTAACGTGCCTGGTCCCCTTCTTTTTCACCAGTAACAACGTCTAATGTCTTCTCTGATATTTAAGCAATTTTCTTGTTCACATCATCTTATACTAAGGTTACCAGACGTCCCCGTTTCCCTGGGACAGTCCCTGGATTTACAAATCAGTCCCCTGACAAAATCCATCTATTTAGTAGGAAATTGAAAAGTGTCCCTGGATTCATTGAAAAAAATATGGTAACCTTATCTTATACAGTTTTTTAAACATTTAGCCAGAAGACAAACCCAGACTTCCTTTGTCAGCAAAATAATCCTTAAATTGGAAAATATGAGTTGCTAGACCAGTACAGTGTAATTATTCAGACATGTTATAGCAGTATGTTAGTCATGCATTGGTGCAAGTGTTTAGGATCAGGGTGCCAAGCTTTCTTTCTATTTCAATCACATAAGCTGATTCAGTATCAATGTTTGAGCAATTAATTAGAGTATCTGATTTTTTTGGTGGGTGGAACTGTTCAATTAAAAATGCTGCACCAATTTCTTGGGGAGCAATTTAAAAATATATATAAATAGAAACAAATGGCAGCTACTGTTTTAAAAGAGGCATTGTATTATGTGTGAGAGAACTTGGCCAGATTACCTTTTCTAACATTACTTTGCTGCAGCACATATTTGCATCACCTAAGAATACTGAGAAATTTTAACCAACGGTTCCACTTCCATTCACAGAAGTGTCTTTTATCTATTGGATGATTCTGCAAGTGGAAGGGGGAAGCTGCACCTGCAGCCTCTTGTGCCCCCCCCCCAATATCTGCACTAGGGGAGTAGAGAACCATCTAAAATAATGTGGAGGTGGGCCAGGAATGGGGGTCTGCAAGAGTGAAATGGTGAAAATCGCCTTCTCCCTTCCATTTGTGGAAACCTCTGTTAGATCAAACACCCTTCCATGAATGGCAGGGCAAATTTATTTATTTACGACATTTCTATCCCACCTTTTTTCTTTAACATGGAACTCAAAACAGCATACATGGGATTCTCTGGCAGTCTCTCTTCAAGACTTGGATGAGACCTAGATCTGCATAACTCAGTGTCTCCCCCTCCCCCCACTTTGCATCTATTTGTTTCTCATATGCAAATATAATGGATCCATTAATCAACTACGACTCATGCAGTTACAATAAACTAAAGATTTGTTTGCTCAGATAACAGCCCTAAAGAAAATGTAACACACCAAAGCAGTATGGAATGCTTTGCCACTGTTCTTAATTTGAATCAACCTATTTACGAACGGACATGAAAAGAGCTTAGGACACGTTTTCAATTTTACACTGCTTATACTACTTTCCCTCTAGGCTATTGTGGTGACTGATGGAGAACGTATTCTTGGCCTTGGAGACCTTGGTTGTTATGGAATGGGCATCCCAGTGGGTAAACTAGCACTTTACACAGCATGTGGAGGAATGAAGCCCCAGGAGTGTCTGCCTGTTATGCTTGATGTGGGAACTGACAATGAGGTAACTGTTGTTTCATGCTGTCTTGAACATTTGATATATTTCAAGGAAGAAACGGACAAAACTGCGCAATAGTATTTGCCTGTTCAGCTAAAAGGGTATGGTTAACATTCTTTCCCAGAAAAAAAAAATCTCACTCATTGCATGACAGTAGTTCTGATGTATATTTTAAACATTGTGTTACAGTCCAGGCAATCAGTCTGTCTTTGTAGACTAGCCATTTTCCAACTTGGGTCTCCAGATGTTGTTGAACTACAATTCCCATCATGCCTTACCTCAGCTTGGGTTGGTGGGGTTGTACTTCAATAATATCTAGAAAACCAATGTTGAAGAACACTGTCCTAATGCAAGCTCCATGGGATATGGAGCTCAACACAAGGGTAGATACAATGTTTTGTCAAAGTCAAGTGTGCCAAGGACCGGTGGTGGCACACCTTTAAAATACTCCTTGCATAGTGCGCCTGCTATAGTTTATTGCATTTGGAATGGGCTTAGCTCCTGCCACAAGAGGAAGGCGCTCAAGTAATGTCTTGTGTAAATAATGGGACAGCAGCACTACATTCTATGCTCTAGTTCCATCCATGTAGTTCCTATACTGAAAATAAATTTTCCAGCTGTTGCTGGTATTAGTGGTGACCTTATAATTCTATGAGCAGCACATTAGGAAACACTAGTTTGGATCCTAAGAACTGCAAATGGAGTTCTACTCACAGAATGGGATTTCCTTGCCGTTTCTTTTGGCTACTCCAAAAAATTGTACCTGAAGATTGTGGAATGCCTCCAGAATAGCATGCAATGTGGTGTATCAGGGCCTTAAACAAAATAGGGAGGTTGGTGGAAATCAGAGACATCCCCTAGCACAAACAGAACTGTTCACACTAAGGTTTTACCGGATACAGACCACTGTATATGTGCAGTGTTATTATATTACTCACGCTTAAAAATAATAACATTTGTGAAGGTTTTTTAACCTTAAAATCTGTCCTCATGATTGTATCCATTAAAAGAAAAATCCCCATGGTTAGGAATGCCTGGGCACATGGCAATTTCTGTAAAGTGGGGTAATGATGTACATTATTGCAGAGCAAAACTTATGGAAATGATTTGTATAAGGCTATTTTAATAAACTCAGTTGTAGAAGGGGAATAGTGGAAATGGGATGTGATGAAATATTTTGGATGGTTTAAACTATGTAGTGATGAAAAGGAATGCAAAAATAATCAAATGCTTTTGAAAACAGATCTGACCATTTACTGTCATTGTTCCAGAAAATAAGAAAAAATGTAAAAATGCACGCAGTGGATTTCCCAGCCATTAAGACAGAGAGAATCTTGGAATTCAATTTGAAACAGGGAACAGATCAGTACAGTATGTTAGCCTGCTGTCACTGAAGCAGATAGTCTTAGAAGAGACTGAATTTATTAAAGCTAGTTGGGAATTTCCTGATGGAAACTATTTTGATTTCTTAAAAATACTGTGTTTAATTGAAACTGGAATGTTGTGATCTTATTATGCTGTGAAATGGAACTTCCAGTGGCAGGCAGAGCTGTCTCGTTCCTAGACAAAGGCTGCAAGCTTCAAGACTGTTTCTACACAGTTTCTTTCATAGGGTTCCGATTATATTTTATTAGATCTTCCTAAGCCACTGACAAGTCCACACAGATAATTGTTATTTTAGTAGGAACAAAATGTTTCTGTACCAGAGCTTCTAGCTAGAGCTGGACATACATGAATCACCTTCTTTAGGTGGTAGATTACATAAGAGGAGCAATTTGTCTGCCTCCAGCCTCCATGTACATAATTATTAGCTCCAGCCCAGGATGCACAGGATGTGTGAACAGACCTCCAGCTATAGGGTGGTATATAAATTCAATAAATAATAAAAAAAATAAAAATAATTATGTGTGAAAATATCAAAAGGTAGCCCAGCCCTGTTTCATGAATGTTGGATTTGGACCTAAAGCACCAAATCAAAAGTATTTCTGTGTGGAAGCAGCCAGTAAGATTTGAGGCTAGGTAGCAACTGAGCAACTGTTCTCCTTTCACCCCAGGATAACGTGGAGAAAAACCTAACCAAAAGGGACTTAAAGATTCAGGTTTAATGCAGTATTCTTTTTCTACTCCCAAGTCATAAGGGTTATGCAAAGCACTGCCTTGCTTCAAATATTGCATTGCAAACAACTTTTTGTCTTCTCTTCTTGCCTTGAAAATTAGTATAGGGATCAAATGGAGAATTTCTTTTTGACATCTCTATGCTCAAGGAAGAGGGTTTGGTAGTATGCATTACCTCTTTCTTGGAGGCTGAGCTGGTATTAGAGTTTAAAACATAAGAGTTGCAATGGGACTCAGCATACCAAATTTCATTCCAGTATCACAGTTGGAAGAGTTATTGCATTACGGCCAAATAACTCTACAATCAAATGGGATGCCAAGTGGGCATGTTCAGCCAACAATTTGGGAGTTTTGGTCAGAAGGCAGTTGAGAGACAGTAGTCTTGTAAGCAATCATCTCAAGTTAGAGGGTGCATGTGTATTTTTCAAACTTAGGACTTTATAACTCAGACACCTATAGTAGTAGTAATAATAATAATAATACCCCACTCATCTGGCTGGGTTTCCCCAGCCACTCTGGGAGGCTTACAGCATAACTGTATAAAAACATACAGTAGTAAAATATTAGATATTAAAAACTTCCTGATACAGGATGTCTTCCAAAAGCTGCCTTCAGATGTCCTCCAAAAGTTATGTAGTTCTTTATCTCCTTATCTCCCCACACCCACCCACACCCTGTCCCCCCAAAACAGTACTTCTGTCTTATAAGGATTCAACCTCAATCCGTTAACTTCCACCCATCCTCCAACCGCCTCCAGACACTCACATAGGACATTCACTGCCTTCACTGGTTCCAATTTAAGAGAGAAGTAGAGCTGGGTATCACCCGCATCCTCGTGAACACCAAGCCTAAACCCCCTGATGATCCCTCCCAGCAGCTTCATATAGATGTTGAAAAGCATGGGGGAGAGGATGGAACCCTGAGGTATCCCACACGTGAAAGCCCAGGTGTCTGAACACTCATCCCCCAACATCACTTTTGGGACATGACCTAGGAGGAAGGAGCAGAACCACTGTATAACAGTGCCCTTAACTCCCAACCCCTCTGGCCGGTCCAGAATGATACCATTGGTCAATGGTATCAAAAGCCACTGGGAGTTCCAGCAGAACTAGGAAACAGCTTTCACCTTTGTCCCTAGCCCACTGTAGATCATCGTCCAGCGCAACCAATAATACCCTTATTGTCAATGTACAACCTGTGTACAATGAAATTAACCGAGCCTCCCCCCCCAACACTCAATCTCATTGCACTCTGTGTGCTTGTTGCACAACACACCAACCCCGAAAGTCAGTTGCACTATATTATTTTCCGTTCAGCAGCCTAACAGCCCACGGATAGAAACTGTTTTTAGCCTGTTGGTATGACTGATTATACTTCTATATCTCCTGCCCGAGGGTAGAAGATTAAAGAGGTGCTGGCCGGTGTGTGAATCGTACTTGAGAATTTTTCTTGCTCTCCTAAGGGTGGGTAAGGGTCAAGGAGACAGGTGGTCAGTTTCACTCCTCAAAGCAGCCTGTCCATGTCCTCGGAGGTAACAGATTAGAATTGATCCCATGCAACTTGACTAGTCAGGACTCTAGCACTCTCCCACCCCAGCCCTACTCCCGCAGTCTACCTCTTTCTTAATCTGAGCGACTTTAACTGCAAAGAAGTTTGCAGAATCATTGCAGGAAATCTTAGGGTCCTCATCAGGCAAAGGTGGCTCCATTGGATTGAAGCCACCTGAAAGAGTCTCCTGCTGCTGTTTTCTGCAGATGCAATAGATGTGATGAAGAAGATCTTCTTGGTAGGCTCAACATTGAGCTCTAACCCATGTTTGGTCGGATTCAGAATGAGTTTTCTGCCACTGGTGCTCTAGCTGTCTCAGCGATTGTTTCATCGCCTTCAGCTCTGGGATAAACCACAGGGCCATCAGGACTCCATGCAATTGAAGAGGGCACTTCGGAGCCAGACAGTAAATAGCCCTGACTAACTCTGCATTCCAGCGGGCCACCAGGGAATCAGCTGAGAGGCATTCACCATGGGATAAAACATCCCCTACCACTCTCTGGAAAGCATTTGGATCCATTAAGTGTTGGAGGTGGACCATTTGAATCGGTCCCACCTCCCTTTGAAGGAGAAGGGTCTCAGAGAAATCTAGATGCTCCAGGAAGTGATCTGATCATGGCATTTATTGTGTTTCACTTTTACTTAATGTCAGATCACCTACGTCCATAAAGCTGAACACCAGGTCTAAGGCATGTCTGAGGCTATGGGTCGGGCCAAACTTATTCAGGGACAACCCCATGGAGGCCATTCTTTCCAAGAGGTCCCAAGCGGCCCCTTGTAAGGTGGTGTCAGCATGGATGTTAAAATTCCTTAGGACAACCAAACCAGGAGAACAATCACCACAACCTGAAGCAGCTCAGGCTGGGAATCCGTGGTGCAGCAGGGAGGTCGGTACACCAATAGGAATTCTGCACTGCCCCTGTTGCTCAATTTCCAGAACATGCACTCAAAAAATTAAGTCTCCCCAATAGGATGCTTGGTGCAAACTAATGACTTCCTAAAAATCAATGTAAAGACTGAGTTCATGGAAGACAATCTTACTCGGCTACGAGTGATTGCCAAAGAAGAAGAAGAAGAAGAAGAAGAAGAAGAAGAAGAAGAAGAAGAAGAAGAAGAAGAAGAAGAAGAAGAAGAAGTTCCTTCACCCCCTGCACTAGGATTGAAGTGTTAAGATGCCACCCTCCAAGACCCCTCACTAGCTGAGTCAAGTAAACAACAACTCCAAGTTTGGATTGTTGTTTGCTTCTCCTGTGCACTAGGAGGCAGGAGCAAACTAGCAAAGTGGGTCCAATAAGCACATTTATGGTAAACCATTAACTGTAGTTCATGGTGATGTCCAAGTGCACTCTACTGTTGGTTCCTCATGGGACTGACAGATAAAACTGATGTTAAAGATAACTGTTATTTTCTTTAGAAAATAATGTATAATTTATATAAATTAACTTCACAAAATTTGGAACATCTTAATGTAATACAGTCTTAATCCCATGTATGTCCAAATATTTTTTTACATTGAATTAGGTCAGAGTGTTTATAAATCCAAGAGTGAATCATTCCAAAGAAGAAGAAAAATCAAAGGATATAAGATTACAGTGAGTGTTATCCAATTGTGAATGTACTGAGTACAATAGCACATGGAAACGCCAGTGCACATATTACCTGGAATGTGTTTTATTACACATGTGTGCAGCAGGGAAATGTAGACTTTAAATGCTTCCCTGATGTATTCTCTCTCTCTCTCTCTCTCTCTCTCTCTCTCTCTCTCTCTCTCTCTCACACACACACACACACACACACACACACACACACACCCCTCTGAGATTGCTGACTTTCTGTTTTATTTAAACAAGACAATATTTATAAAGAATCTACATGCTCTTGAAATGTGGCAAATAAAACATGTGTGAATATTATCAAGCCAATGCACGGCCTACTGTTATCCCTTCCCCTCATAGTAGGACTTGTACCGTGATACTCATATCTGTATGCATGACTGAGATGGTGCAGTTTTGAAATAAAGTGCAGGTATAGCTGTGGATTGGTATGGATATGCCACTTCCCACGCTCTTATTTGTGGGTGTAGCAAGTATTCCGTTAGGCCTGTTTAACACAATACTTTTAGTTTAAGCGAACTACTAGATGTGGCTGCTAGAAGCATTTTATATTGTGGAGCCTTCAAATGATAAACAGCAGAAGGCTGCTGTAGTATGAGGTGTCACTGGACCATTTCCATGCACAGATGCTGCAGTATTCTAGGGATGGGAAGCAGGAACCTATCATGAGGACCTCTAAAATGAAGAACCAGATACTACAAACTGTCACGTTATTTAATCTGGTTTTAGCTTTTTACTCATTTTAATTGCTTTTGAACATTTCAAATACTTGTTTTAACTATTTTTTCTGATAATTTTGTTGTCTAATTTTTATAAACCACTTTGAGGTTTTATTTAAATAATCAGACAGTATATAAATGCTGTTGAAATAAACAAGAACAAAAATCATAAATAACATACTTCAAATCCTTTTAAGCAGTTTGAAAATCTTCCTCTTTGTGTGAAATGCAAGTGGAATAAAATGGAAAGCATATAGTTTTTGTAGAAAAACATACTAGAGCAAAAGCTATGATCCAGGAGGTTTCTATATTTTTAAACTAATACAACTTGTCATTTATATAGCAATAGCAGACACAGTAGATCAACAATGTGTATAACAGGTGTGCAAAGTATTCTCCTATTGCAGAGGGAGTTTAGTGGACTAAGGTTTGGAAAATAGTGGCTTGACAGAAGCCACATAATGATTTGATGGCTAAAATGACATTTCAACCAGGGGGTATCCAGATTATGCTGATAATTTAGCCACTGCTCCACACCACCTCTCAAACTGCTGTTGCAACATATTATCACTACATTTGAGGCTTCATATGGAGCAAACTGAAGCGACAGACTACTAAAGTGGTAGAATAGATTATGCCATTTCAGAATTCAGGTGGCAGATAACACTGTGAATGTTTGCTGATAGAAACCTACTGCAAATAGAAAACCAGCACAGCTGCAAATAGAGTGGCTATTTATGCATCACCCCAAAAGACAAAAATACATCACAAAAGGAGATACTCCTTCATATCTGCTAATTTCTGTATAGATATAAATTCAGAAATAATTACTGTAATTTAAATAGTAATATAAAAAAATTCCTTCAGTAGCACCTTAAAGACCAACTAAGTTTTTATTTTGGTATGAGCTTTCGTGTGCATGCACACTTCTTCAGATTCTTCATGCACACGAAAGCTCATACCAAAATAAAAACTTAGTTGGTCTTTAAGGTGCTACTGAAGGAATTTTTTTATTTTACTTCGATCCAGACCAACACGGCTACCTACCTGTAACCTTAAATAGTAATATAATACATCTCATAATAATGGAAAAGGCTTCAGCCAGCTAACCTGTGTGCCTGCTCAGTCTGCTTTTCAGGTGCTAGCTGTGGATGAACAGCTGTAAGGCCCCATTTAATTCATCTGTGTGTGCAGACCAGGCTACTCTTTAGGAATAGTTATTTATACTTGCCACATGCCAGCATAATGACAAATAGGGTTGCCAGACTCAATAGTGGACAGGACTTCTGTGCCTTTAATTGCCCTGCTCTCTTTTGAGTCTGGAAACCTTAAAGAGAAACCAGCAGACCCTTTGCTTGGAAATTAAACAAAGGGTCTGCTGGTTTCTTTTTAAGGTTTCCAGACTCAAAAGAGAGCAGGGCAATTAAAGGCACAGAAGTCCTGTCCTCTATTGAGTCTGGCAACCCTAATGACAAAATTGATAGGCGGTTTCTAACTTTCAGCTGCATTATCTACATTATGCTAATACTGTACTATTTGTTGCTAACATAGAAGACCTTTGGCTGACTTACTTTGTTAGCTGCTAACTTGGCAACTGATTATTTTCAATAAACTGCCAGAGATTTTACAAATTCTTCTTGGTGTTTATTAATCTCTTATTTTTGATGCTCTTTTTAGAAGAGCTCTCAAACATTCACAACTGTAATGCAGTAAATGGCCATTTCTATATTTCTTTTAGCTCAGAGGTATCAGGAACTTAGAAGCTTAGTGATAAATCTAGATTAAACAACATGCACATGTATCAGTTTCATGTTAACTCTACTATAACAGCCAGCCTTTTATGAGCAAAAATGTAGCACTGAAAACAGTCTTTGAGCAGGTTTTGGTTTGCCTTTTTTAAAAAAAGCATCAAAGTATGTCCTATGAATTCATAGCTTTCAACTTCTCAACTACTGTAAGTCTAATGTAACTTACAGCGCACTGCTGCTAAAGCATATAAAAAGCGATCAAACAGAAAAGGGCAAATAACTGAAACTTCAGATCTCTGAATGGAAAAGTCAAATTCAGTAGCATCAGATCCTGCTGTTTTAAAGCAACATTGACCAAAAGATAGTTTACTTTCGAGGAAGACAACTTGAGTAAATCTACACCACAAGATTAATATATTATCAGAATTTCTCCCATGGCCACCTGGTCATGGCCAGGTTTGCTTTACTTTTATACTTTGCATGTTGATTGCATTATCTGGGCTTGACAAGGCATGTTACCCACACCTACTCCCTGAGCTAGCAGGCTCCACCTGGGCTGTAAATGGAATGTAATTAGAGTAAAGGAAATGTGTGTGTGTGTGTTATATCACACAGGAACACACCCATGTGTCATGTCTAGTACTTGCCTTAGACTAGTGAATTCCTAGAAAGAATCTAGTCACCTTGAGTCAGACAGTGGTCGGTGGGCCCAATCTGTATTGAACTACTCAGCCTGAGCTGATGACATTTTTGTATTAGGTTCTGATCTTCATGATGTATATAAGGCATTTTTTTATAAATCTCCCCTAAATGAGAGTTCATGTGGTAGTGGAAAATACCCATACTGTCCTGCTGTATACCTAGCAGAAATCTGAGTGAGGCATGTGAGCATGAGAGCATCTTGACATCTGCCCAGACTGTGTATATGTGATGGACATAGGGAACATATGGTTGTGGTGGGGTATGCCCAGTTTGCATGGCGTAGCTCACAGCATGCATAGAAACCTGGATAGCCTGCTATGTGCATGGCTCATTTCAAGCTCTCCAACAGATATGCACTTCATTGTGTCATCACTGCAGCAAGATTGTGAATGAAATGTGCCTGCTCAGGAGCATCTAGTGTACAACAGAATTATTAAAATTTTGGTTAGTTGGGTTGCTGTCCTAATGTGCCAGAACCCTCAGATTTTGAGAAGCAGCTCAAGATGTATGTATTGAACTTGTGCATGGTAATACAATGTTAAGTGTGCAGATAGATGCAGGCCTGTCCTAGCCATAGAGGCTAGTGGCGCGGAGAACCATAGCGCCGGGTGCTGGAGGGTGCTGGAAGGGCGCCAAGTGAGCGCAGGGTTCCAGCGATCTGGCCAGGACTGCGCTCCATGAGCTGAGAGGCTGCACCGCGTCTCTCTCCTCCGAGGACTCCGCGCTGCGCCTCCTTCTCGTTTCCCCAGCGCTGGGTTCCGCTTAGTCAAGCTTCGCCACCAGCGCGCGCACAGCTCCCAAGCAGCTCTTGATGGTCCTGCGGTGCGCGTGCTGGTGGCGAAGCTTGACTGAGCGGAACCCAGCGCTGGGGAAACGAGAAGGCGGCACAGCGTGGAGTCCTCGGAGGTGGCCTCCCGCTGCTGCCGCAGTCTACTTGGCACTCCCGGGTCCTTGGAGAGGCTCCGGAGGGGGGCGCTGGAGGGACCTTAGCGTCAGGGCGCTGAATGGGCTTAAGACGGCCCTGGATAGATGGCTGGAAAGTTTTGGAAGTTGGGCCTATTCTGAGCCACAGGCTTTCAGTGGCCATTGGAAAGTAAGCTTCACATCAGCAGAACTCTGAAACATATTGGCAGCTTTCATGAGAAGATTCAAAGGGGACTTGTGTTCTCAGGTTTTCCACAGAAACAGCAAGGGTACTCATGTTGCTTCAATTACTTTGGCAGTACTTTACAGGCAATGTACAGTAAATGTTGGAAGTCTCCACTACTAAATTTAAGTCCAACTACTTATCAAAGTACTTATACCTGGCAGGAGCCTCAGCTGGACTGTAAGCTGGCCATCCTAAAATCACTCACAGTTCTATTGGGTCTGCTATTCATGAAATGTTTATAAGTTTAGCTTTTAGAGTCTGACACCAGAAAGTTGTCAACACTTTAGTGTGAGTAAATGAGCACATTTCCTAAATGCTTTCCTGGAGCTTTATGAAACTTGGCTTCAGTGCATTTTGTTCTTTCTCTAGAAAAATAGATCATTAGAGAAGCAACATGGGAAGAAAAGGGACTAAAGTTTGTAGTTCAGTAGTAGGAATAGTTGGAACCTGGGGCTGTCTGACCTAATAAGCATTGACACCATGGCTGTCTTTGTTGTTGCTGGTGCTTGGACAGCGCCAAGAACCAGGAACATATAGAACATTGCTAGGTTAGGTAAATCTGCCCCCGTGAGGTCATGTCAGCTGCTACCAGGTGAGATGCAGCAGCAAACCTCTAGAATGGAGTGGGATGCTTGCTTA
Source organism: Zootoca vivipara (assembly GCF_965207765.1). NCBI lineage: Eukaryota > Metazoa > Chordata > Lepidosauria > Squamata > Lacertidae > Zootoca > Zootoca vivipara. The sequence goes on along the minus strand of NC_142586.1, from coordinate 38,835,527 downwards.
GAAAAGATACTGCATTCAAATCCCTCATACAGTGGGAATCATGCATCTAAGCAGTATGAGATAGTGAGGAAACATGAGTATTTGATATTGTTGGCATAGGATTGTATATCAGAGCTCTGTGACCTTGTAAATCCATGATACTGGTTCAGAAGAGGAAGTATATTTTGACAATATTTGGCTCTGGTTGCTACTATCAAGATTCACTGTTCAAACCATCTGTGTGTTTTAGTTAAAAGTGTGCCATATATTTCCAGTTATTCAACTTTAAACAAGGGCAATAGAAAGAGGGCCTTTGTTATAGCTATCCTAAAGTCTTGATTTGAAATAGTAGCTGCTAGTGAGCTTTAGCTCTCTGACAAGCAGATTTATTAAAGAAAATGCATAGGAATACTGTACTCAACTTACTCCATACCTTATCCTGTACTGACTACTAGAGCAACAGATACTGCCATGAAGACTGAGACTATGAACAGGGACAGAATGCATATTTGTGTCTTCTTAAACTGTTCTTAAACTAAATAAAAAAATTCCTTCAGTAGCACCTTAAAGACCAACTACCGTAAGTTTATATTTTGGTATGAGCTTTCGTGTGCATGCACACTTCTTCAGATACACTGTTCTTAAACTGTTCTTCTTAAATAGTTAAGGGAGAGGTTATTTTTCCTTGTTAAATAGTATAGCCAGATTATTCTCTAGATCACTTTTTGAAAGAGGGACAAGCAAGACTTGTTGCGGACTGCTTATTGCTGATGCAACAGCTCCGTGATGTACCTACAGATTTAGCCTGTTACTTCCACGCTCCTCGTGGGACAGCCTCCTTATCAGTGCTTTTCTTCTAGAAAAAGGGGTTCTGGTACTCACCATGAAATTGTTCCAGTAAGTGCCACACTTTTAACCACACTTTTAACCACACTTTTCTTTTAGAAAAAGAAAGGTGCTGATACTGTGTGCCCCTTAGTACCCCTAGAATAAAGCACAGCTCCTTGCCCTGTTTGAACAGGAAATCCCCAAGTCTTATTTCATTCTAGCCCTTGCAGTGGCTTCAGAAATGAAGGGCAGATCATTGCGTGTTATCCTGGTACCCAATACAGCAGTTTTGCTAAGTTGCGGAGAAGTTAGGTTGAAGGTTTGCACCTGCACATTGCTCTCTCCTGCCATGGGACTATTTCTTGGTAGCCCCAGGGCAGCTCACTGATGCACAACTTGACCAGTTGCAGTCTGGATGATGAAAATGACCCCTTGCTATTTTTCTGAAAGGCAGAGTGTATCACTGCAATGGGGAGAGATTGTCGCCAACTTGTTCATGAAGTTGGAAGTCATGTTTGAAATAACTATAATGAATCCATACTTGCTGATGGTTAGGCTTCAATAACAGTAAAAATGCCAGAATAGAAAAGGCATTGGTTTCTTGGAATGCTATTTGCCTGAACATTAGCTCAGTTTTGACTTTAGCTCAGTTTTGACATGAGCAGATAAATGCTTGGGTTGGTTTTTTTTTAATGCTATGGGTACTGCACATAGTGGGATCTGTAAATTATAAGGTATGATTTGACATCTGAAACTCAAAGCCAGCCGTTACGCTGAAGAAAGAACATAATATGTACTCTGTAATTGGCATCTTCATTTTTTCCTTCCTCTATCACTATTGGAAAGGCGTTTCTGATCTACAAAATTTGACTTTATAATTTTGTGAATTTAACTTTTACTTCATCATCTAAGAATGACAGAAAATGATCCCACACATTATGCTTTCAGTAGTTTTGCCTTTATGGGCTAATAAATAAATGTATGTATCTATATTCTAATCTTGTTCATTCTCATTCTACAGGCATATCTACTCTACAAACCTGTAGCAGTTTTTAAAAAGTTCTCACAAAGAATCTTGGGAATTGTAGTTTGATGAGGTGCTGAGAATTCTTATTAGAGATCAGTCTCTCCCCATGATTCTCTGGAAGGATGTGACTATAAACCAGTTAGGCAAAGTAATCCTACTTGGACAGGGGAGGAAGAGTTAAAGGCGGACAGTCTGCCCAATCCAAACCTCTGTTTAGTTTGTGCTGGCAGGGCAGAAGAGAGGGTGTAGAGGGGCAGTTTTCCTTTATTCAAACCCCTCCCCCCTCCATTGGTTGCAGTGCCCAAGGGCTCACCCCTGGGCTGGCATACTTTTATTTCAGCGCTCTGAAACATGTTCTGGGGAAACCCAGCCAGATGGGCAGGGTATAAATAATAAATTATTATTATTATTGTTATTATTTCCACTGTTGTAACATTGATAGCTCAGGAGGGGCAGCCATGGAGGTTTCTGTTGCTGCAAGAAGGAAGCCTTTGTGGATGGCCCTCTTGCTCTTCCCACAGAATTCCTTCTCTATCCATGAAAAAGGGGATCCACAAAATCCTATGACCTCTGGGACAACTTCCCTAGGACCATAGAATTGTGCCCTTAATTTCCAGTTTAGAGATGCCAATACAGTCTTCGTTTTTTAGATTAGAAACACTCAAATGATAACTTGTCTGATATATTTTACCTTATTGGCTTTTATTTTCTTTTTTAACAGGAGTTGCTAAAAGATCCTTTGTATATTGGGTTGAAACATAAACGAATCAGAGGCCAAGCTTATGATGATCTTATTGATGAATTTATGCAAGCTGTGACTTCCCGGTAACTGATTTTATTTGTGTATTTTACATTGTTGAATGCTTCTGAACTTCATGGTACTTAAGGATGACTAATTAAGAAGAGATGGCATGTTTTTCTTTTTTGCAATTCTTAAAAACTTTATAAAATGCAGTTCAAGTTCATATATTTATAATGATGAGCTGCCATAAGTTTACTTGTGCAGAATGGCAAAAAGTTGGTGGACGAAAACATAGCTATTCTTACTATACTATATAAAACACTTAATTTACATTGAAGAAAACCAGAATGAGATGAGGCATTCATTTCTGATGAATTCCAATGCCACAGTGCTGTAGAACATAGAGATCTGTCATTATGTGTAATGGCCAGACCCTATGTGCTACACAACCAAATAATGATCATTTCACATGTTGCCAAGTTCCTGGAAGGCACTATTCTGTAGGGATTTGTGGAAAAACCATACGTAAATCACATGGAGGGATGGTTGTGCATGTGGAGCTTTTCACTGCGTAGCAGCAGGGTGTACCTGCTTTAGGGAATTCATGACTGATGAGAGCTTTGCTCACATGTACACAGATGAATGAATGAATCAATGAATGAATAAATAAATAAATAAATAAATGTTCAATCATTACATGTTGCATGTTCCCTACAATCTACACAGAAGGCTTGGATAGAGCTTTTTTTTTTAAAAAAAAACCAAACCTATGATGCATACTTAAGTCTATAGGTGAAGGATTGCTGTCCCAGTGCTATAAAACAATCCTGAACAGCACACAGTTTCAGCAGCTGGAATCAATACTCGAGTTGTGCCATACCCTGGCCCAGACATTTCAGGTATTAATTTGCTCCCTACCTTCCACCCCAAAGAGGCAGTTGTTGTTCTAGCTTCTTTCCTGGGGACGTAGGGAGTCAGAAACTTATGTGAGTGATGAGGTTTAGTACTTAATAACATTACAAGGTGTGTTCTTCCTTGCTAACTTAAAAAAAAAAACAGTCCTTGCCTGGTACTGCAGTTACCCTTGGTTCCTAGAATATGATTTGATTTATTACCATATTTTTCCTTCTATAAGACACCCCCATGTATAAGACACCCCCCAATTTTGGACCTGATTTTTTAGGAAAAAAAACCTAGTCTTATACACAGAAAAATATGGTATATTTCTATGCCACTTTTCATTCGAATGAATTGCAAAGCAGCTTAGAGGCAATAAATAACAATAACATAATGTTGTTGTTTAGCTGTTTGGTCGTGTCCAACTCTTCGTGACTCCATGGACCAGAGCACACCAGGCACTCCTGTCTTCCACTGTCTCCCACAGTTTGGTCAGACTCATGTTGGTAGCTTCAAGAACACTGTCCATCCAACCATCTCATCCTCTGTCGTCCCCTTCTTGTGCCTTCAAACTTTCCCAGCATCAGGGTCTTTTCCAGGGAGTCTTCTCTTCTCATGAGGTGATCAAAGTTTTGGAGCCTCAGCTTCAGGATCTGCCCAGTGAGCACTCAGGGCTGATTTCCTTCAGAATGGATAGGTTTGATCCTCTTGCAGTCCATGGGACTCTCAAGAGTCTCCTCCAGCACCATAATTCAAAAGCATCAATTCTTCGGTGATCAGCCTTCTTTATGGTCCAGCTCTCACTTCCATACATCACTCCTGGGAAAACCATAGCTTTAACTATACGGACCGTTGTCGGCAAATCTACATATATAAAAATGTAAAAATCGTGAAACTGCGTTTTCCACTTTTCTCCGTAACCGCTTGACCAATCGTCCTGAAATTTTGACACAACGATCCAGGCCACTCCCCGAGCGTTGTTGGGGACAAAAATCCCTCAAATCACACACCTGGGCAGGTATAGACCTGGTTTTTCACCAAGTCAAACAGCGCCCTCAAGTGGCATAATACCCTCCTCCACCCCCTCCCTTTCTGTGAAATCTAAGCCACACCCACAAACCAAATGACATCATCAACCAAGCAACTGATATCACCAAGGCGGCCATTATCAGACCCCCTAGGCCCCCACCACATAACCAACATTGCCAAGTGGAGGTAGGGGCCTGCCTGCAGGGGATGCGGAGGGGGGGCGAATAGGGAGCAGGGATACGTAATGGGTCAGAACAGGATGGGGGGAGACACAGGGATGAAACCTGCCCTCTCCACAGTATCTCACCTCGGCTTTGCAGACTAGGCCGCTTTCCAGACTAGGCCAAGTGGAGGTAGGGGCCTGCCTGGGGGTGGGGTGGGGTGTCCGAATAGAGGGCAGGGATACGTAATGGGTCAGAACGGGGGGGGGGGGAGACACAGGGGTGAAATCTGCCCTCTCCACAATATCTCACCTCGGCTTTGCAGACTAGGCCTCTTTCCAGACTAGGCCAAGTGGAGGTAGGGGCCTGCCTGGGGGGGGGATGGGGTGTCTGAATAGAGGGCAGGGATACATAATGGGTCAGAACAGGGTGGGGGGGGAGACACAGGGATGAAACCTGCCCTCTCCACAGTATCTCACCTCGGCTTTGCAGACTAGGCCGATTTCCAGACCAGGCCAAGTGGAGGTAGGGGCCTGCCTGGGGGGATGGGGTGTCTGGATAGAGGGCAGGGATACGTAATGGGTCAGAACAGGGTGGGGGGAGACACAGGGATGAAACCTGCCCTCTCCACAGTATCTCGCCTCGACTCAGGGGGACTCTGAGGCTCAGGGGGATCTGAAGGGGGGCTATTACCCTCCATTTCACACGCACAGCAACGCGTGCAGGGCCAGCTAGTAACATAATAGAACATCACAAATACAGCACAAATCATATACGATTTAAATCAGGGAATGCCTATCCTCATGAGCATACCTTTTAACTTAATTATAATAATAATTGTGCTACTCTCAGGAATTCCACAAGCAGACTTCCTTTTTTTTAAAATTAATTTTTTATTGATTTTGCATAATAAGATTTTACATAATAACAAAGACCATACACATACATAACATATTTTTCACATTCTCCTACCCCCCTCCCAGAGCTCTCTCCTCCCACAAGAGAACCCCCCGAGAGGAAGGCAATCAAATGTGGTTCATTTTACAGTTGGGTCTCTATCCACCTCCCCCCTTCCCCCCCGAACCTCCCTCTGCCACCAAGAGGTCCCAGGATGGCAAGGATAGGAACAGGCGAATATCCACCCAGCTGTTGTCTAACTTTAACATTCAAAAACGATAAGAAAAAAGAAAAAATAAAGTAAAAATAATGACAAAAAAAGAAAAAACAGAAGAAAAAAAAGCCACAGCGTATGATAAAAACAAAAACAAAACACATAACATCAAAAATTCAAATCTTATCTAATTTCCTAAACATTGTCTATTGGGCTTCCCCAGACCCCCCCCTTTGTTGATTTTCATTTGCCAACTCCATCTTTACAGTTTTCACTATTTACCAACCATTCTAATCTCATTTAATTTAAAATTGTCCATTTAGCCAATTAATCAAATTATCAATAATTTTTTTATTTGTTTACTTATATATCTCCTTCCATTCCCCTCCTTCTCCCCACACTCCAGAACTCTCCCTGCCACTGAGAGCCTCCAGGGTACGGAAGATAGGAAGAGATGGCTCTTTTTCCAGCTGGTTCTCCCCCTCCCCCCTCCCCCCCTCCGGGAGTCCCCCTCTGCCACCAGGGAACCCCAGAACGGAGACGACCACGGGAGGAGGATTAGAGAACCCCGCTATCCCATTATTCATTCTTCCCAGCTATACTAATAATCTTCTTTCAAATCTAAAAAGAAAAACACACACATCTCTATTCTACTTTCCCTCCCTTGCCTGAATTTTCCTGCAAGAACTTTCATACTTTTATAAAATCTATATATCATTTTCTTATTCCATTTTAAATCTTATCTTCTAATTTTAGCCTCTTCCCCCCCTGTTCACGGCACCTCCCTTCTCGGATCAGCAAATTCCATAGTCCATAAACCAGTTTCAAACCGTTTTAGCCAGCCTTTAAACAAGAAACCTTTTTCCATTTACCCCACTCCCTTTCTGCGAAATTTTACATGTCCAAATTTTCCATTCCCTCGCTGTTGCCCCTTTATTGTTTGTATCATCCACTCAATGTAGGTAATCCTCTCCCACGGTCTTTGTTCCCTATGGGTATTCTGAAGTCCAGACATAATTTCTGCTCCCCCTTCCATGGGAGCGTCATTCCCCTGATTCACGTGCTCAAAAACTTTTTCCTCTTTCTTCTCATTGCAGACTTCCTCTTGATCCAAAAGCTGACATGTTTCTTGCTTTCCTTCTGTTTCTTGTTTATTCTCTTGTTCCAACGTTTTTTGTCCCTTGTCCCCTTGAAGAAGTCGATTTGTTTCCTCTAATTGAGCAATCTGTTTATGTGTTCCAATAGTAAGTTCCCATAAGAGTTTCAGAGTTTTTTCTTTAAATCCAACTGTGTAATCGTATGTTGACATTTTTGTACTCCTCTCAAGGACACAGTGCAATCCCAGATCACAGGAAGTGTTAGCATTTTTCATTCGATCACCATTTTTCCAAACTGGTTACAATGTATTCAGAAATTAAAATCCATTACTTGTTTCTAAATTGTAATCCAAGGGAGTTTTCGTAAGCAACTTTTACAGCTCAGTTTATCAACATTGTTTCAGAACTCCCTATTACACAAATCTTGCTGAATCCGTCAGGACCGCCGATTCCAGCGGTAGTAAGAGACTCTTCTCTCTTATTAAATCTCACACTCTCCCCTCTACCTTGTCACCAAGGGGGATTTCAGCACAGTTCTTGCAGATGCATAGATATAACAAATCCACAAATGACTTGGCAATGGGTATTTTCTTAACTGTTTCCACTTTCAATCAATATGGGGGAGATCGGCTTCCGTTTTTTAAATCTCCTACCGCTCCAAATTTAAGTCCCAAAAAAATTTTTTTAGCCTTCTTACTCACGGTAATCTATTTTTTGAATCCTTTTTCTTTGGAAGTATTCAGCGCTCTCCGCCTCCGGAACGGAGCTTCTCTTTGCGAAGGCAACAATGGTGCTCAAAATGGCCTCGCGACTACAACCCTCCTCGCTCTGGAGCTCTTATTAGAGCCTACCAGAGAGTTGGGGAGTCCGAATTGGGGCTCCGCTGAGGCTTTTCGTCCCTATAACGCTCGATATAGGGCTCTATGGGGTGCAGCGTCGCCCCCGCTGCTTCCCCCCCCTCGCAAAGACGGGCTGCCTCGGAGATCGAGGCAGACCCCACCGGACGGCGCTGGCGCTAAACCGGAAGCCCCCACAAGCAGACTTCCTGGCTGCCTATGCCTTGACATCCTCCCATGGATATTCCAGAAAGTGCAGGCAACCAAGGAGGCTTCAGAGTGCTCACAAGGAATGTTTTTTAAAAAGTTAACAAGGAAAAATATACTGTTGATTTGTGTTCATAGACTGATAAAGATTAAAAGAGACACAAAAACCATTTTGCAGAACTGTTGCCTTCCTCTTATTTTGAGACAGGATTAGTAATTTCCATCCTCAACATATGATAGTATGCCTTAAGCATTGAGTGATATAGACGAATGCTGCCCCTAGCACAAAGGGTATGTTTAGTTAAAAACCAGATGGCTCAATCAAGCATGCTCCATAGAACATAAAAAGAAAAATAAAACTGCTCATGAGTAGAAATCTTATGATCTTTGGCCTGGAATTCTTAGCACATAGTTCATGCTTAACTGAGAGGGTTCAAAAATTTTCAGACAGAAGACCTAAGCTTAACTATGGTTCCACACTGTGGCATTTATTCTGCAGTGGGAAGTAACATCATAAATTGATCACAGTTTCAGTTTCCATTTTTTTAAGTATACGATATCTCATTTAGTATATCTAGTCTTTCATAAAAGGACAAAATTATACAATATCTCATTTATTATATCTATTCTTTCATGAAAGGACAAAATGCAGAGTTATTTTAAGCAGGACTGCATAAAATGTAACTATCATATTTTTAACAAAGTTTCTCTGTTTTACTTCCCTTGAATCAGGGCCAAAGTATACATTATATGCAGCCATGTGTATCTTTTCTCCAGCATTTTCTTCTATTAAACAGAAAACCTTCTGGATTAAAAACAGGGGTGTTTTTTTTAGTGGGCAAGTGACCAGAAGAAAAAGGGTTAAGAAGCCTGTCCCCTTATGTCCCTCCATGAAGAAACTCACAGCCTTAGAGGCTGGTTTCTGGATTCCACACCCCCCCCCCAATTATTGTTATTATTAAAGAAAATGTTGTACTGCATAAAATACACACATAACATGTACTTTGGCCTTCAGTTGATATAAGAAACACCTACACCTACTCTTGTACCCTTTTCTTAAATGTGTACTGTTCACTGAGACTGTATTATAGCTTTTATGTTATTGTTCTTTGACACCAATCTGATTTGAGATTTTTACATCTGTTTAGGTGTTCAAAATTTAGTTGTGAGCTGACATTCTATGCATATAACATGTGCAAAATAATTTTCCCTTAACTTTTATGGGCTCTGATGATCAAAGTTTCCATTATTTGGAGCGGATCATGTGACATAGGCTTGGCTGCAGATTTTAGTCAAAATAATTAAATTAGTTGATCTAAATGATGCAACTTATTATGCAAACCATGAGTAAGGGACCCTGTGCTGGTTGAGCTGTACAACTATAGGCCATAGTAGATCCAACTTCACTGTAGTACCACTTTACCTATCTTACATAACCCCACAAACCTCATTTCTACAGCAGAAGGTGCCAGTATCCCTTCTTCATGAACCTTTCAGTGATACCTGGCTTCTAGGCTTGATAGCTTAGTACTGCTTAGCTAACCAACTCATTTTGGATGTTGCACACTTGATTTCTTGCAGGTCTTTTTTAGTCAACACTATTATGCCTTACGTATTACTAATTCTAATGCCATGTTTTGACTTTGGTTAAACCCAAAAGGCACAGGTAAAAATCAAATTTCAAGTGTCAGTGCAAATCCCATGTAAAAGTTATCTTAGGGTATGATCTGTTCACAGGCTCTGAATGTGAGCTTGCAGTGTCTTAAGATTTAGAATTAGCAAAAGTGCATTTCTCTAGGAGAGTTGGGTCATATTTCTTTCTTGTTAGAAGGCTGTTTTTAAATAAATAAATAAAAATGGTTTCACTGCAGGGGAGTGTTTGAATATTTTATTCTCATTACATGAACAGGTTATTTACCCTTACTTTGCAGCATTCTTCCTCAAAGATAACTGAATTGCTGAAACTTTGCATCTTTCTCCACTGTGCTCTCAAACTGCTGTTTGAATCTCAACTTTGGATTCTTTTCTTTTTTTGGTTAAGGACAAGACGATTCTATAGGCTCATAATTTAAATAGAAAATGTACAGATTTTGGAATGGTGGTTTTGTTTAACATTTCATTAGAATTATTACAGGACTTGCCATTAATTTATTCATTTGGCACAGTCTTTTACTTCAGCAAGGGAATGTATTGGCAAAAAGTCAGCTAAACGTGACTCTTACTGGAAATTGTGAAAGAGTAGTTGGGCTGCACAGCAATATTTAAATACTTTTAAATTCTAGAGTTCTCTGTTTAATCAGATCTTGGGGCCATTCGGTATTCATGGTTACCACAAGTCCCATGGACTGATTTTTATCCAAGGAAATTATCCTGCAAGTCACTCCTTTGATTATAATTACCATGTGGGAAGAGCCAATTCTCTTGCCTACTTGCAAACCTAGCCATCATGAATATGGTGAGACTTCATGAATGGGATGGAATTATTCAAGATGTTCAAGGTTCTAAAGCAGTTCTAAATAAATTTAGTTTCATATGTACTAGGAGTTGTAAACATACCCCTGTCCATTTCATCTTATACTGATGAAGTTGACTTTTGCTTATAAAAACGCGGGCTGTAACTACACAGATTACACAGTCAATCCCACAGGACTGTGTTTTTCCTATTTCAGCAAAGTATTTGCTGTGTGAAATTGGTGTGGTAAAATCACCTCATGACAACAATTTTGCCAGATTAGCTTGGAGGACATTCTGTTGTGAGGATGATGTCTTCTACGGGACTTGATAGCCTTTATCATGGTATTCCAGGAGAAGGAATTATCATGCCCTTCAGATCCACCCTGCCTATAGCTGTGTTTGATTGCCCCCCTCCCTTCTCTCATGAAAATCCCTTTATCTAAGCCCTTTCTAATGATCGGTTAGTGGGTTCCCCCCCCCTACTTGTGTCTCCTTCCATCCTCTGCTGTGTGTCTCTCTGTGTTGGGATATCTGGGTTTTTCTCTCTGTCTCCCTTCCCTCACCTGTGATTTTTCATGCATGGCTGTTGTCCCTGTGGCTTCCTTCCTCAGCCAATCACAGATGGTGCCAGGCAGCAAACTCATGCAGTCTTCCCGTTACCTAGTATTGTCAGTGGTGGCATGAATAACCCACTTCCCCCTCACCCCCAGTCCTTGGGTTTCTTCCACACTGAGGGAAGAAACTCCAAGGGGCAGAAGGTGTCATCCTCTTCCATTATTACAATATATCAGTTTGGGCTATCTGATGATTCAACACAAGTAGTGCTGGCTGTGACAAAAATGTATGACATTTGTTTTTCATTGCAGCAGCTGTAATATGTCACATTATTATTTCTGACTCTCAGGACTAGGTTTTTCATTTGTGCTCCCTGCGTCTCTCAAAATTATTTGCTGTGTTAGTCTTTATGTATCCTTCAGCAACCAAGCAAGGCATTTATCATAAATGAATGACAAGGAACATACATGGCAATTTAGAAAATGGCTAGCAAAGCAAAATATATATACAGAACATCTTTCCTAGTATGTCTAACATCCCCAAGCTGTACATTATGGGATGAACAAGCCAAGCAGTTGTGCAATATTTTGTCTTTGACAAATTTAGCTGCCTAGCGTGCTTTCCAGCTAGTTTTTTTTCCAAGGGCAAGCAGATAAGTATGGTAGCTGTTGACGTGTCTAAATAACTGGTGCATTTACACTTAGAGAGTACTAATAGCAGATGGCATAGTAATGGGGGTTCATGGTCATTGAATAGTTGTGTGGAACAGGGGTGGGCAGGCTTAAAGTTTATGTTTCAGTTTTTTAAAACTCAAACCCCAAGGTAAATGTCCTGGAACCAGGTGCCAAAAGAGTGGCTCAGAGGTGTATGTTATACCCTCCAAGTGTCCTGTTTTAAGTGGGACATCCCAGATTGACAGAGGCCACTGAGGCTTCTGATCCAAATCTGGGATTTCCCGGATGTTCTGTTTTGACTCTGTGCCAGAGCACGGGACCAAAAGACAGGCATTCTTGCTGTGGCAAGAATCCATTGGCTCACATCAGAGTGTGGAACCAAAAACAGGAAAAAACTTACCTTGACCCTGCCACTCTTCTTCCTCCTTCGTGGTGCCAATGGAGGAGGCCGGGTTCTCCCCCAGGCTGTGCCAGTTGGTGCAGCGTCCTGAGGCAACGGAGGCTGCAGAGGAGGAGGAGGCCAGTGGACAAAGGTAGGAGGGGGGAGGGAGGGGGGAAGTGGGTGAGCGATGAGATCAGTGGGATGGAGGTATGGTATGTGTAATAGATTAATTAAATCATTGAATTGTACGGGACACAGGATCATCTAGTCAAACCCCCTGCAATATCAGCTGCCCCACATGGGGATCAAACTTGCAACCTTGGCACCATACATGGTTAGGATGACCTGTGTACATATTCAGCCCAGAAACGAAGTGTTCAGCTTCACATACAAATTATACTTTGTCTTCTGTTATCTTTATTTCAGTGGTTTAATTTAGGGAAAAACAAAGCTCTTTTTGTTGTTGCTGTGGTTAAGCAAGTGAGAAGGCCTTTGGTGATATATTGCAAATCACTTAGAGATCTGCTAGTGGGTTTTGACTAATGTTCTGCCTGCCCTAGGTGAAGAAGAGGGAATTAGGAGCAAGAGGATGAAGAAAACTATTATAGGTCTTGGGAAGATGGAATAAAAGATTGGTTTAAATTAAGTTACCAGGCAGCCTTCGCAGTGATGCAGTCTTTCTTCTAATAGGTCAGATAATTACTTGGCTGAGAAAAGATAGCTTGATTTCTGAACGGCAAGAGTTAATTAATTATTTGACTGATTTATTCCCTAGCTGTGCTTGGCATCTGTAATATTCATGACACTTTTTAGAAAATCCACACATCATTCCCAGCTTCTGCATTTATAATCACTGTGATTTATGCACAACTGTAAAGTAGATTAGATTGGAAACACTGGAAAATGAACTGTAGTCATCATCATGCCTGCTACACTATACATACTTGGGTAGCTGACACTTCATTTGACATCCACTCTGAAGCCAGCTCTAAGTTAAGTCTATAAAAGGCCCACATACTGTCTTTAGCTATTGTGTTTCATAAATAAAGCCTCCTGGTTCCTTAATATGAAGTTGTTTAAATTGAAAGAGTACTAAATTTTTAAGACTCTAGTCCTGAACATGCTTACTAGGGAGTAAATTCCATTGAACTCAGTCAGGGCCGTCTCAAGCACGTCGGGCGCCGTGGTGCGGAGATTGCTCCAGCGCCCTCACCCTGGTGGGCGGGCGCAGTGCGCAGCACGGCTTCCATGTGGCTTTGCCGCGCGGCGCCCCCCTGCCGGCCCGGCACCTTGGCGCCCCACGCCACCCAGCCTACCCCTAGAGCCAGCCCTGATCTCAGAAGTTCCATTGAACTTACTTGGAGTAAACATACATAGGAATGCACCAAATACTAGAATTGCGTATGACTGGTGCCCACATAGCACAGTACTGTTAAGAAATTAGGTATGCACCTGGTTGTTGATATCTTAACCATCAGAACTTGAAATCAGAATTTGAGGTGGGTTTGCAGACTCTGGTTAATATGGGACCCAGTTAGCACTGACCATGGTGGAGGTTTAATGCTACATAATGCTGCAGGCAGACTAGTAAATTAAGAGAGAATTCAAAGTACATACAGAGCAACCACAGGAGCACTCAATCCCATATACTGCTCCCAGGCGCTTGCCATTTCAAAACTGGCAGTAGTATAACTATAACTCTTGCTTCATTTTTTTTATGTTGTCTTTTCTCAGCTGTTTCACTAGTGCGCTGCTCAATGCTCTGTCTATGTGAAATTATTGTGAATGAACATGAGAACTGAAAGGTGAAGTGGTTCAGTTACATTTTTATTAAAAGCAAATTTGGGTTAAAGAAGGGTTTATTCAGACTGGGGGGGGAACCAAATTTGGGCTCCATGACACTGATGCAGAGGTCCTACATTTCTTCCTTCATAATACCAATAATTCCATTCAGCAGTTAGAACAATATTGGTGCTTATTATTTAACTGATCTTACCAGAGGGAAATTATGGCTTTGTCTCCTACACAATATAGTGTATCATCCCCTACATGAAAGCAAAGTATTGCATTAAGTTTTAAAAAAGGAACTTAAGTTAGTCTGTTTTGGAAATAACAACAGAAAACTCAGTTAACTGCCTGCATTTGTTTTACCACTGATGGATAACTTCAAAGTTAGTAGCCTTTCCCTATTGCCAGTTTTATCATACTTTGAGTGGCAACTAGAAAGGTGAGTAAAAATAGATAGGGTTTGATCTATACAGATTTTAATAAGAAAGCAAGTTAAGAAATTAAGAGTAGAGGACATATGGAAATACTTCGCAAAGCAAATCCATCTGGAAAAACCAAAATATTCTTTTTAGAAACAAATCAAAGAGTGCCATACAATTTAAACTGCTTCTTTACATTATAATTGCTGTGTCTGTGATCATAACATTCCTTTTTTGTCTAAGTCAGTTATAGCAGCTTGAATAAGAAAACTGTCAAAGCTCATTCTTTAATACTTATATTATGAAAAATAAAGTTGTAATTCAGTTATTTTAAAGGCTTTAAAAATTATACAATGCAATTTGTATAAAAGCTACAGTTTGAAAAAAGAAAGAGATACAGACAAATGCAGTTGTTCCTTTGGGCTGCTTTCACTCTCAACAACTTCTCATTAAGTCCTGATGGGGAAAAGTTACAAGGATCCCTGCGCACTGTTCATCTTCCACCAACAATAAATTACACCTAGTGACCCAGCACTTGCAACTCTCCTCCCACAGCATCCTAATTCATAATACGAAAAGAACCTAGGCCAGGGGTCACCAGCCTTTTTAGACCCATGGGCACATTTGCGAACTGCAGAAAGGGTCATGGGCACCATATAAACAATGCAACCTAGCACACACTGCAACCTATTCTATTGGCTACAAAGCAATGCTTCTTTCAAGGCATATTTCAGCAGGAGAAGGAGAGCCTGCAAGTATCAGGGAAGGCCTCTGCAGGTACAGGTGTGCCTGTAGGCATTGTGTTGGCAACTCCTGACCTCAACACTAACATCAAATTTCACCATATGTACATAGTTGTAAGAGTCCTGAAATAAGAGCATGCATTAAACTGCCAATTATTACTTTCATCTTCTCTTGCACTTCCAGCTGTATAGAAAATCCATCTTTTTCTTAGTTTAGCTGTATAGTGAAAATCAGTGTTTATGGAGCTGGTCTTGTCCTATGACATTTGCTGCTTTCAATAGCCTTTTCATGGCAGTATTTTTTTGTTCCCTTTTTTGTTATTGTTATTTTATTATTATATTCCAACTTTTAATACTAGCTGGTTTCTCCAATGCAACATACAATCGTTTTAAAATACAAATATGGTCTACTTAGTTAAACTCATAAATGTGCTAGAGAAAGGAGATGGCATGGAAATATATTTATTGAGTAATTAAGGGTTAATGGAATGACAGAATACATGACAAAGGGTTTCCTATTCTATGAAATTAGTGATGGCATATTTTGTAGCGGTCTTTTGAAGTTAAAACATAAGAAATTTGTTATCCTACTGGTGGTGGTGCTATTGTCATTTTTAGATTGTATTTCTTATATTACTAGTACACTGAATGTTGTTTGTTGTTGCTTTAGTGTCTTCTCTTTAATTGATTATCATGCTCACTGTTTCTTTTCTCCTTATATTAATATTTTCTGTAAGACTGTTTATATGGATGACAAAAAATGATACATGAATCAATAAAAAAGTGCTGCTTTCTCCTATATTAAGTAATTTTATAGGGTCAGGCAGGCCTTGATAGCACTGCAGAATAATTGTCAGGGTGAGATTGGGAGGAAGGGGATACAGCACTTGCTGACATTGCTATTTTTGCTGTATAAAAAGACTCAATGCTATTTTTCACTGCAGTGTTTGAAAATTCCCAACTTATTTTACTGAGCAATACTGCAGTCATTATACTGGTAAAGGGTTAGCATCTTCTGGGCTGAAGCCAAAATGACTACTCAGCATTGGACTTTTTTTTGAAAAAGAGCTTGCCAAGAGACCACAGAAGCTGTAAATTATGGATGGAAAATATTTTTAAAGGACAGTATTTGCAGACTAAATTTACCAAGTGCAGCTGGTTTGCTATATTTTCCAAATCAGATTTAAAAATATGATCCAGCTGCTTGCATTTTGCAATTAGCTAACATCCCGACATTATGTCAAAAATCCTAAACTGACTTCCTGGCTTACTAGACGCAGGGGACAGTAGGCATTAGCCTGGAGTCAGTGGTAAGTTGAACTTTACAATATTTTGGGAGGAATTCAACATGTCACAAAGTTAAAGCCCCTTAGCAGTGTACAAGTTGCACTAATGGAATGGTTTCTGCAAGAAAAGGGCAGGACCCCTGCATGGTTCTTGTGGTTGTGCAACTCATTGCTGTAATTTGGATGCTTCCTGTTGCACAACCTGTTGCACAGTAAATTTCTGCCAGTGAAGTGTTGTGCTGAATTTCATATTGCGCAGCTATTGTTCTCAACTTCACACTGGTAGTCAGGGAACATTGAATCCGGACCTTTGTACCAGAACACAAATGCATAGGTGCCTTCACATGCTCATTTTTTTTTAGTATACAGATCTCATGAGAAACCAGTTGAGATATCTTGTATTGAAATGCCCATATCATATTTTAATTAATGTTCTGTTCTAGCAGGGTAACTGTCATTCCATTAAACTACTAAGGATTTTTATGGCATACCTTGCCAATCCATTTTCACCCAGTGATGCAAGTTGGTCAAATCTTTTACATGGAACAATTCATCTTAACATAATACAGAGTCAGAATTGTGGGTCTTCCAAGATCTGTACGGGCATTTAGACCAATAAGTGCACTGAGACAGGGACCTGTTGTGCCTATGTAGAGTAATACTTCAATTACTAGAATAATACTACCTAGACTTGGTCTGCTTCTAGGGAACCATCTGATCGGAAAGCAGGAAGGACCAAATAAGTTGTGCAATGGCTCAAGCATGTCTGCCATTGTTCCTTCCCTCCTCGGTTCCCTACCTACAAGTTCTGCGTAGGATTGATCTTTATTTGAGCTTTCCAAGATCATTCCAGTGGGAAGTGTGCTGCTTAAATACTTGAACACTTGTAATCAAATAATCCAAATGCCAGAAAAAATATATGCTTTGGTAATATTCTAACTTTGACATTCTACAGAAGTGACAAGACTACAAATTCAGGGCTTTGCCAAAAGAGACAAATAACAAACAAACAAATAACATTTTACTTCATGAAGTTAAATATTTTCCTTTAATTTGGCTCCAGTATTAAAATAAATCAGCATAATCTGAAAGCCCAATTCAAGATCAAAGCCATATTGCGCGCTGAATACAGTTTACTGAATACTATTGTGACCTGAATAGTTTTCTTTTTTCATGGTAACCAGTTTATCTTAAGACTGATTAGCTGTATTTTAAAATGACAACAACACATAACAGCAAGCATATTTAATCATATAAATAAAGTTTCTAGTGAACCTTGTAGGTATGAGAAACAGCTTTTCCCCAAATCATGTTGTGATTTCCAAGGGTGAACTTTATTTTGGCTTTCAAATTAATTTTTTTCCATGAGCATTCACCAATGTCTAATGTAAAAGAGAAACATATAAATCAGCCAGTGTGTGTCCTAAATCAACTTTACTTTCAACTTCAATTCTGCAATAATGACTTTATACATAACCTATAACTTGCCCTTTCATTTGCGAGGTGATACTTGGAAGGGACAAATGGTGGCTTTCACTTAACCTTAAGTCAATTAAGTTTGAAACATGATTGCTATTTATATTATAGGCTCAGGAAATGACCAATGAGGGAAGCAGCTTTATTTAATTTGTTTAATTCCATGTCAAGTCTTTGTAATAAGTTTAACTTCGCTAACTCCAATGAGGTTGGAAATATTAAGAGGAGACGAGCAACCATTCCTACCTACATCTACCTCTGGCTGGTGCACAAGCAAGGCTGGATTCCAGATACCTGGTTTTCTGATTGGTACCCAGCTCAAAAACATGCTTTTTCTCATTTTCACCATGTTACAGCATGTGTTACATGTGTTATATTTGTTGACCTTAACTGTAATTTACCATTCACACTGACATGAATCCTGGGTACTGTAGTTTTGTAAAGGAGGTGGAAATTGTAGCTCTGTGAGGGGAATACTAGTGTCCCCAGGTTTCTTAGGGAGAAAGTCATGTGCTTTAAATGTATGGTGTGAATCTACCTGCTGTTTGATTGGGTAATGTGTTATGTGGCTATAAGGGGTACAGATGTAATGCTGGTATGTGGTGAGGCTTATAAATGAGAAACAGTGGAGGCAGTTTATGTTCCAGTGTCTACCTCCTATTTTACAGAACTTGATCTCAGTACAGATGCCTTACTTGCCAAGTGGTATAGTTTTCTACCTTTGGTGTGCTGGGTCATTTCTGTTGATGAAAATGTGATAACCTTCAACCAATCCAAATAGTGACACTAAGTTTCTGTTTCCCAAGAAGATGATTTTTGTTACATACTCCCTGAGAACCTGGTTGGCCCTTCTGGTTTCTGTTCTGCTGGATTACTTTTGGTTTCTGTTATTGACCTCTCCCTTGCCCCTCAGAAAGGGTTGTGCTCACTTGATCACAAAAAGGCACTACAACTCTTTTGTTTATATTATCAATGTATTTTTAGGGTTTCCAAATCATGTAACACTTGCAGAAGCATATCCGATCAGAATAAGCAGCATAATTCTGAGCTGCCCATTGGCCCAGAAAGGCTTTCCTCCAGGAAAGTGCAGAGAGTTCAAGTTTGGCAGGCACTCTCAATAGAAGTAGTCTCAGAGATCAATCCAAACCTCTTGTTGACTGGCTGGATGTGCATCTGTTTATTTACATTGGAATAAATAGGTTTCAGCTTGTCTGCTGTGGACACCTATGAGTGGAGAAGGAGCAAAGCTGTCACAATCTTCTCTTTAGCTCCCTGAATGTGCACATATTCATGGTAAGCCATGGTTTGACCTAGTGTTACATGTGAACAACCTCTGTACTGAAAAAATCATTTTGAAATAAGTCTTCACTACATAGCAATAAAACAAATCAGTAACTAGGGGTGAACTACAGCAACCACAAAATAAGACAAACCAGCCACAACCTGATAAATTACTTCAGGTTACCATATTTTGAAAAGCAAAACACATTTGCTGTCTTCTACTTGTAACTATGGATCACTATGATGACTCTACCCATGAAAAAGAGGACATATGCCAACCCTACATGCAGAATGTATTAAATGAACAAGCAAACTTACCCACATTAACTATATGGTAGCTTGGTCATCTGTATTGATGGGTTCTTCCCTTATATTTTTTTTTCTACTGGAGGCTATGGTGTGTGGTGTGTTTCAGTAGCTTTTCCTTTGTGCAAAGGCTGTTGCTCTGTAAATAGGGAACAGAGGCAAAAAGTAAATGATTCCATAGTCCACCAGTTTAATGGTTAGAAGATAATGGTTACTGTACAATGTGGATGATTTCGCAGTTTGCACATCCAGGACAGGCTGTGTATCTGTGATAAGAGTCAACTTGTTTCCCATTTGTGGAATACTATTTCGAGCAAGGTTCACTTGGTGCCTTCATTATATATTTTTAGGCACCAGGAGAAAACATTCCTCTTCAACCAGGCCGTTGGCTGATTAATATTCTACAGCCTTTTAAATGTGTCTGTGGATAGGAGGGGCCATTATTGTTTTGCTGTTTTGTTTTACTTACTTGCTTGTTTTTATCCTGTATTTTATTCTGTGAACTGCCCTGAGATCTTATAATGAACAGCAGAATATAAATCTAATAAATAAATAAAAATAAGATCCTTGTTGAGTCAATGCACACATCTGATTGGTGTTACTGATTAGCCACATTTCATGTGATAAACAATAGTTAGTAACCAAGAATTCAACTGTCTTCAGGGTGAATTCTAAATTGATTGCATTGAATTAGCCTTCCTTAGTGCAAAATGCAAAGATTTTCCATTCCATGTGCTAATAAGAGCTCGGAAAGGCACAAATCACTGGCACCATGGGGTTAATAAGCATTTGGCTAAAATAGTTGAAAAGGTTACTCTCTCAGTTGATATGTTTGTTCAGTTGAGACTTGTTGGCAGATGATTTAAGTAAAGCAACAGAGGCTGTGTCAAATAACTGTATTTCACAGAACACATGGCATGATGAAACTGAACATAGTCTGTGCTCCAAAGAAAACTGCAAAGACTAGCTCTAGTTTTAAATGGGTGCTGCCATAGCTTATTCTGCAACAAAAATAAAAAATACTGTTTAAAAACATTTAAAGGGTGTGGGCTTTTGTTCAGGTTTTTTGTTTGAGTGGAAGATTCATCCTAGAAAAGCATGCCTTTTAAGTTCTTAAATACTGCCACTTTTATGTGGGGGGATGTGTTCATGTTGTAATGCTGTACAGTAGTGTTCATGAGGAAAATATGTGCTTACATTTAGCTGTTCAATCTCTTTTTAAGGAATTAGTAGAACTGTGATATATTGGGAGTGGTGCAGTATATAAAGGAACTTCTATGGTGTCAGAGATTTTTGGCTATTTGCTGATTGAATAATGTTGTGCATGTATTTTGTGTCTTATCTGTATATGTACACATATAGTTGGGAAATGAAAAAATGTTTTGCTCTTGTTATGGATAGTAATAGGCAGACCCTCTCCTGTGCCATGTTTTGCTTAGAAGTGATCCAGTGGAAAAAATAGCCTAGTGGATGTCTCGTGGAGTACATCTAAACTCAATCCATTTTTAAATGAATCAGATTTGAATTGGCAAGGCTCTGGAGAGCTCCTCTCACTTGTATATATACATGTTTGGGTTGCTTTCTTCCAGAGAATAAAATTTCATACAAAATAATAATCATGGATCGATTTTCTGTTTTTTTGTATTCTGATCTGTTGTAAATCATGAATAGGAAGAATAATGAATTCAGAGTTAGGTACTGAATATAATGATAGAATGACAACATGGCTGTATTTTTCCGCTAAACCCAGTGTGATCCCTGAGCCTTTAGATGAAGGCTTTAGATGTCACTGAAGATTTATATACACAATCTCAGTGTGAAGTTTTTTCTTCCCTAGAGAGTGGAAGATTTTGGAACAGTAAGCATGTCTGGTATGTTGTGGTCTTTAATGTTTCAGTTTGTTCTAACAACTACTCTCTCCCTACCTGACCAGTAGCAGAGAAATTGAACCAAGATGTTACAGCAGGTCCTGGGTGCTGCTTTGATTATAACTTGCATCTTCTCCTCAAACATGAGGAAGTGAAATAGGTGCAAAAAGGAGTTCATTGAAATTTTCTTTTGTTTTTATTCCTGGTTAGAACTGACCCCAGAATAATACAGAAGTAGGGGGAAGACGTAATTGGCTGAATACAAAGGACTCAGCAAGATGTTATCTTTGTAGTTTATTATAGAGCAAAGTGATTAATACATTGCATGTGAGAAAGAGAAGGCCAGACATCTTTCCACAGACATCTGTTTATAATTTAAATACTGCAAGATATCTAAAAACACACACTTTATGGTGATTCTGACTCATATCTGTAGCCACATACCCTGCTGTCCAAAGGATTGCTCCTACGCTATTTTTTCTTCTTGTATGTTCCCAGTGTCTTGTGTTTTGTTGACAAGTGATTTTCCCACCCATAAAGGCTCCCAATGAAAAAGCATAATGAAAACCTTGAGAATTTCTGTAGTTCTGTAACTCTTTAATCATGTGACAACACTGGCTAACTTTAAAGTGCCAATAGAACTTTGTGCAGGACTGTGTGTGTGTGTGTGTGTGTGTGTGTGTGGAGAGAGAGAGAGAGAGAGAGAGAGAGAGAGAGAGAGAGAGAGAGAGAGAGAGAGAGAGAGATATGCTTAGAGGCCATTTGATTTATATGACCAAACCATTTGATTTATATGACCAAACCATCTCATGGTTGGCACATTCCCATTAAATAGGAGTTTATTTGGCAACATTCATGAAGATTTGGTATGTTTGGTACAAATATGAACCTTGTATTTCACTACAGAATGTATTTTATGTCACACATTCTTTTTTTAGGCTTTGTATGATTATTATGATTAATCTGCAGGGAGGTGGGACCGATTCGGATGGTCCGCCCCCGCCACTTAATGGATCCAAATGGTTTCCAGAGAGTGGTAGGGGATGCTTTATCCCATGTTGATGGCCTTTCAGCCGATTTCCTGGTGGCTCGCTGGAATGTGGAGTTAACCAGGGCTATTGACTGTTTGGCTCCTAAGCGCCCTCTCCGATTGCATGGAGCCCAGACACGGATCTGAGGGCAATGAAACAATAGCTGAGACTGCTAGAGCGCCGGTGGCGGATAACTCATTCTGAAGCTGACCGGACACGGGTTAGAGCTCAATGTTGAGCCTACCAAGCGGCGGTAGCGACGGCGAAGAAGACTTTCTTCACCTCCTCTATTGCATCTGCAGAAAACAGCACCAGGAGACTTTTTCAGGTGGTCCGCAGTTTAGTGGAACCACCTGCTCCATCGGGGCCCAGTACAGGCCACATGATCTCCTGCAACTATTTTGAAAGTTTTTTGCAGATAAAGTCGCTCAGATTCGGGAAGAGGTAGACTCCACCGTGGGAGCAGGGCCAGGGCGGGGGAGTGCTAGAGATCTGTCTAGTCATGTTGCGTGGGATCAATTTAAATCTGTTACCTCTGAGGATGTGGACAGGCTACTTGGACGAGTGAAACCAACCACCTGTCTTCTTAATCCTTGCCCATCCTGGCTTATAAAAGCTAGCCGAGAAGGGCTGGGTGATGGGCTTCGCGGGTTGGTGAATGCTTCTCTCTGAGGGAGCCTTACCAGACCAGCTGAAAGAGGCGGTTATTAAACTGCTTCTTAAAAAACCATCTTTAGATGAGGCCAATATGGCCAACTATTGCCCAGTCTCAAATCTTCCATTCTTGGGCAAGGTGATTGAGCGAATGCTTGCTGAACAACTCCAGGCACACATGGAAGAATCCAGAATGCGGGAGCTAGACTGGTGACTGGGAGTGGCCGCCGAGACCACATAACACCGGTCTTGAAAGATCTACATTGGCTCCCAGTAAGTTTCTGAGCACAATTCAAAGTGTTGGTGCTGACCTTTAAAGCCCTAAATGGCCTCGGCCCAGTATACCTGAAGGAGCATCTCCACCCCCATCGTTCTGCCCGGACACTGAGGTCCAGTATCGAGGGCCTTCTGGCAGTTCCCTCGTTGCGAGAAGCCAAGTTACAGGGAACCAGGCAGAGGGCCTTCTCGGTAGTGGCGCCTGCCCTGTGGAATGCCCTCCCATCAGATGTCAAAGAGAAAAACAGCTATCAGATTTTTAGAAGACATCTGAAGGCAGCCCTGTTTAGGGAGGCTTTTAATGTTTTAATCAATTATTTTATTTTATTTTTCTGTTGGAAGCCGCCCAGAGTGGCTGGGGAAACCCAGCCAGATGGGCAGGGTATAAATAATACATTATTATTATTATTATTATTATCATCATCTTGTGATTTTATTCTTCTTGTTTTTATGGCTGTTTTTAAGTACAGATAAGGTGAACCCACAAAATCAGCAGCTAGCGGCAATCAGCCTTTTGGAACTTTCTTCTCTGTTAAGGCTGCTCACTTTTAAGGAAAGGGCTGGTCCTGTGGTGTTAATAAAATTAAAGAAAAAAAATTAATATCCATATTGCAACAATCATACCTGCTTTTGCCAAGTATTTAAAACTTATATGCAATGAGAAAGTCAGTGAACAATTTTTATACATCTTACATTTTTATGGGGCTCTCAAAGTTGAGAATGGGGTATCTAGTGAGGCAGCCCTGGTGCTACTTTGCCGAAAGCCAAGTCAGCTAAGGCACCATCCCTGTCATGTTATTATTTTTTTTATAATAATTTTTATTAGTTTTATACAAACAAGACAAACAAAACATACAATATGACACTGTCCCTTCATTTTCCCTCCACCCACCAGTCCACGTCTGCCACCAGTGGTACCCGTGGGCGTTGAGAATCAAAGGGGTCCAATTATAAGTTGGGTTTGGCCTCCCCCCTCCCTCCTCCCCCCTCATCCCCTCCCTGCCACTGAAAGGACCCGGATGGAGGAGCTCTGAGGATTGGTTTCCCCTCAGCTCTTTCATAAACATACTTAAACAAATACACACAACACATCAATAATAATAATAATAATAATATAAATTCCCAGTTCTTATTTTCTTAACATTATAATTGTGACTTCCTCGATACTCTTCCTCCTGGTTTTCCTAACTTCTCTAAATAATAATGGCGGATTTTCTATTCCAATTCAAAATCTTATTCTTATAGTATTAACTTAATCCTCCTCCTTTTTCATGCTGCCCTCCCACAGGCCCCCTCCTGCCACAAGGGGAACCCACAGGGCACAGCACTTCAAAGGTTCCATTTTTGTGTCTGGGTTTCCTTCCACCCCCTCCCCTCCCCTCTGAGCACCCCCTGCCACTGGGTGTCTCCGAGTAAAGAGAGGAGGACAGGCAGCTCTCTACCCAGACACCTATCTAAACTCACAGATATTAATATTAAACTAAAAATTCTTTCCTCAGCCATTCTTCTGACTCCCTCCAGAAAACACAGTTTTTTTAATACTATCATATCTCTAATCTAAATCTTAATCATATACTTTAGCACACTCTCCTTCCCCTCTCCCTATGTCTTTCCCCCCCAATTGGATCAGCATTTCCTTTAACAAGCCAAGATTTCGAAAACCGTCGTTCAAAAGCCAAGAAAAACCTTTTAACTAAAATTTTCACCCCACACCAGTTCTTTCCCAGTTCCGTCTCCAGGCCTTTGTTCCCCCCTGCCCCTGTCTTTCCCATCCCTCAATGACACCACTCCACATTTTGGTCCCTCCAGGGTCCTCATTGATCTTCATATCCCTTTGCTTCTCATTTTCTTGCTTTTCTTCCTTTTGAAACCCATGCTTTGCTTCATCCAAAACATATTTTTTGTAGTCCAAGCCACCTTCTAAATTCTCATCAGGTTGTTTCTCCTCACACACAGCCTCGAAATCAAAAGTCTCAAATTCCAAATTGTCTTCTAAATCCTGAACTTGGACTTCAGCCTCTACTGATGATAAATTAGGATGTTGCCGTTCCTTGTAAATGTCCTCCCATGTTTGTAGATAGTTCAGCACAGCCTCCTGGAAGGCTCGAGAATACTTTGTTTTCATACTTCTCTTAACCGCAAACAAACAGGAGATAGGGAGCAAAGGGTGCTGGAAAATTCCTTCCTGTTAAACGATCGGCTCCATCTTGGCTGGTCTTCTCCTTTGTCTTTAACTCCATCACAAATCCAGTCCTAATTCCAATTTGAATAGTTCTACCTCATTTTCAATCAAATTTTACCGTTCACAGCAATGTAGTAAATCCTCCCAGTCTTTTAACAGCTTGACAGCTTTTGACAGCTGTCAAAGCACTCTTCTCCTTAACAATGCTGTACCTCAAGGGGTGCCGGACTCGGGAGCTGAGAAGGGTTGGAAAAGTCTTTCTTTCTCTCGGGTCCACAATCCCAGAAACTTTTTTCTCTTTCGGCTTGAGTATATTTAAAGCGCCTCCCGATTTGCCATTAGGAAGAGATCGACTTCCGTTTCTTTAAAATCTCTCCTATTTTTCCAATTAATATTTTTGAAGTCCGAATAAGAATTTCACTTACTTTATGGAAATCTTTTATTTTCTTTGGAAAAATCCGCCGCTTGCCGGGTCAGGACTCGGAGCTTCGCTTCTTGGAGGTAAGATGTAGCCCAAAATGGCTCCCGCGGTTCCACCCCGCTGGCTCTCGATCGCTCTACTGAGCTCTCGGGCAGCGGGGGATCCACAAAACGGAGCAGCCGCTGGGCGCGTGAGTCACCGGGACTCTCTACCCGGTGTTTTTACGGGGAGTCCGCTCGCTCTGCGGACTTCCCCCCCCTCCGCGAGGCCAGGGACTTCGGAGCGTGAAGTCCCTGCGTCCTTCTTCTCCGGCGCGACGGCATCCCTGTCATGTTAAATGAGGATGGGAGTTGACATTTAGGCACATATCACGGTCCCGTTTTTTTAAGAAAATTGATGGTTTGTACTTTTTAAAAAAAGGCCCTTGGTCTCTTGGTTTTTAGTTTGCTAGGAAGCATACCAGATTCTAATAATAACCAGTAATTGTTACTACCTTCATTCAGTTCCAGAAGCAGAGGGATGTTTAAATGCTTTCTAGGTGAAGGCACAACAATTTCAGCAATAAAAAATTGGCTAGATTCCTAGATTTGCATTGAAAAGTAATAAAGCATGAGATACTGAGTGGAATCGCATGTCAGTAAAATTGTTCTACCTGAACAATGTTGGAAGATTTTCGCATCTACTAGACTGAATGCACTTCCAAGATCTCATTAACTCAATCCCTAGGGACAAGCCTTTTTGGACAGATAGATACAGTTACTACACATCTTTCCAGACCACAGTAGGGAGGAGGTATTTTAATCAAGTTGTTTCCTTACTATTGTCTTTGATAATTTGAATCTGTATTTGGAACAGTGGTACATTTTAAGCAGATTAAAATTAGCTAAGGCTGCAACTCTATACTCTCTTTCCTGGAAGTAAAGCCCCACTGGAATGCCCTGGGACTTGCTTCTGAGGGGGGGGGGGAAGCATAACGATTGTACTGTGAATGGCTATTCTGCTCATTACCTATAAACAAAGCAAATGAGATGTGGGGAAAATAAATAACTGAGTTATTTCACTGGTATCATTGTAAAACTAATCTGAAATTGAGTAAATTTTTGCCCATAACAGTATTAAGATTCTGGCGGCAAAGCAGATAACCTAATTAGCTCAGTACAGGTAATTGGTTCCCTGAATGGTACTGCTGGAAAGTTCTGAGCTGGCTATAATTCCACCTTTGGAAACAAAGCATATCAAAAGTACCATGTTCTGCTACTTGTGCGGGGTTTGGGAGGGGATCTTTTTGTATTTTTGAAAACAGACAAAGGATAAGAGTATGTTTTCAGTAGTTTGGGGGAAAATATATTCCATAAACATTTTGAAATAGAGACGCCCCAGAGATTATTATTTTATTTTATGCAACTGCAGTCATTAGCCCTCCCCCTGCCCCATCACAAAGGAAAACTAGATGACTGAGATTTCTAAACCTATACTTAAGCCTCAACATTACATTACTTGATATGGTGAAGTCACACATGCTTGCCGTTAGACACATAATGAAATATTTACTATTATGTATACAAACATTGATTGATTTTATTATTTAAGATATATTATGATTGTATAAAATGGATCCAAGTGCTACACTTTGCAAGCTAGATATGGCATGGTTTTCTAATTTTAACACATAGTTCATATGTATGTACTCTCTCAGATTGCCTGTTTTCTGACTGGCGGTCGAATAAAGAATGATGATGAATGCCTGATATCAATTGTTAGCTTGCTTCAATTAATTCCCAATTTAGTAGGCCTTGTGCAGATGCCACAACCTTCATCAGGAGCTTTTCAGGGTTTCTCCCCCTTCTGAAACAAACCCCATTCCCTTTTCATTGTTAACAGTTTAGCTGCTTTCAAGCTCTGATTGTAAATCCATAGAGCTAACAAATGTTGGCTTAGCTTAATAGCTAAGTGTGATTTGTGGTTGTCATGACACTCCCCGCCTCACACATCTTATCATGTACAAAGAATTTGGAAGGGTTGCTTTTTGTGCATTTGTGCTGTGCTTTTTGCCCTAGACAATGAGACACTTTTTTGCCTTCTCAAAAGCAGAAAAGGCCACAAACAAACAAACACCGCCCTGTTTCTCCTCTCATAGAGAAAGGGTGTTTTCTCTGCCACTGCATTGGGCTGCTTCAAGAAAAGCCCATCATCTTGCTCTCCAAGAACTCTGCAGTTCACAGATAATTCAGGACAAGGAATGGGGTCTTTGGTTAGGAATCTGGGGCAAGATAGTGACCAAAGGGGATAAGGATGAAGGTGCTACTGAAGGATTTTTTTTATTTTGGTTCCTAATCTCTTTACCATGAGGAAAAGCTCAGGACATATAACAGCTACACCTAGGTAGAGATTTTACAGCATGTCTGCTCCATTCACATAAAAAACATAGGAAACATATGCAAGAAGAAGAGGCTGTAGGGAAAGGGACACACTCGCTACTAGATTTGTTTATTAAATAAATACTTGCTGCATTCCACTGTTTTAACCAATTTTATGCTCATCTGTTATTGGTGAGGGAAAACGTCTCAAAACAGTGGAACATAGAGAAGTATGGAGATGGAGGGCTGGGGTTCTCTTTCCTTCCTCATATACCTCTTTGTGTACAGGGTAGACTTCCCACCACTTTACATGTGAACGGAGAAGTCCAATGCATGGCTGCCCCAAAATATCTAGGTTGGTGGTAGGCCTTGTGAAATACAGTATGTCAGTTCTGAAGCTGACAGACACACCTTCCTTAATTAGACAGTTTTCCTTTCTTCCTACCTAGTCTAACCTGGAGCTAGAGGTAGTCTGTGGTCATTGAGAGAAAGAGAACGATGGGACTGCTTTTACCACATATGCAAATCAGTCTTACTGTTGGAAGAAGAGTAGATTGCCTCCAGAACATTGAGCTGGATGGAAGAGGAGTTTTGCTTGGGTGAAGGACCTGGGTTGTGTCGTCCCCACCTTCTACATTTGAGTGTGACAAATTTTGGTTAAACACTGAGGTATCTATGACAACATCTAAGAAGTATTTCATGTATAGGTTTTGATTTACTAATCTGCACTTTTAGAAAACAATCTTAACATTCAGAGTCTTCATACAATATGTAGATATGTTTGGCTTGTGTCCAGAAACATGATACTGGAGGAACGTATTTTTATCCTGCTCTGATGGTCTCAAGGGCTTACATTAATAAGAAATGACTTGTCTGAGTCATAAGTTAAAATTCAATACTTTTCAAAATAAGGGATGGCAATTAATCCAAAACAAATAAGCACTTTGGGTAAAAACGAAGTATGGTATGTCATGCTGTAAGTAGACTCATTGATCTAAATGGGTCTACTCTGAGTATGATTATTATTGGATATTACCCTTTATCTATTGCAGGCGTATTTTATTTAAAATAAATAATTTAAACGTATAAGGACAATATGTTTTAAGTGGCAAATATGAAACAAGATACTTATAGTTTGATCCATAATATATGGGTCAAGAGTGCATCTTTTCTTAAGTTTTAAATTCTTGAAGATGCAGTATCAGAATGTGATATTAAGAAAGTGAAAAGGAATGGAATTGGCTGGCTATTATGCCTGGTATTCCTAATCTAAGCCTATAGTTTTATCTGATATTTTGAGATGTCTAATTCTAGTCTTCAGGTTACTTAGCTTTGGATGTCACCATAACTGACTTTGGCAGTCTCCTGCTTAAGTCTGCCAAACCTGCAGTTTAGTCCCATGGCTGTATGCCAAGGAGCGGCCGAACCATCCTTTGTGAGGTCTGCTGGCCATGCAGAATACAAGAAGGCAAATTCACAGGTTGATAAGTAAAACCTTAAGCTTACTAAAGGGTGGTTTGTTTGTTTTTAGTAAGCCTGACTGTACCTTATTCACAGCTGATATAACTGTTACAATTTAGCTTGGTGTGTTTAAATAATCAGTACTGTATGGTAGTACTGTAGAATACTTAACAGTAACAATCTCCATTTTTAGGATACAAGTACCTTTGATTTCCATAGACTTTTCAGGAGAACTGATACACAATACCTTTGCCAAGTCATATTGTGGCGGTGGAGTAAAGGAAGGCATAGAATGCATGCATTCCCAGAAATCCAATCTCTCTCTCTCTCTCTCTCTCTCTCTCTCTCTCTCTCTCTCTCTCTCTCTCTCTGTGTGTGTGTGTGTGTGTGTGTGTGTGACATGTTATTAAGAACTTATTGTGCTCAAGAGATGATAAGCTAATTGCAAGTGCCTCTAATAATAATAATAATAATAATAATAATTTATTATTTATACCCCGCCCATCTGGCCGGGTTCCCCCAGCCACTCTGGGCGGCTTCCAAAAAAAAAACAACAGAAATTCTAAAATACAGAAATCCATCAAACATTAAAAGCTTCCCTAAACAGGGCTGCCTTGAGATGCCTTCTAAAGGTCTGGTAATTGTTCTCTTTGACCTCTAGTGGGAGGGCATTCCACAGGGTGGGTGCCACTACCGAGAAGGCCCTCTGCCTGGTTCCCTGTAACTTGGCTTCTCGTACTGAGGGAACCGCCAGAAGGCCCTCGGAGCTGGACCTCAGTGTCCGGGCAGAACGATGGGGGTGGAGACGCTCCTTCAGGTATACCGGACCGAGGCCGTTTAGGGCTTTAAAGGTCAACACCAACACTTTGAATTGTGCTCGGAAACGTACTGGGAGCCAATGTAGGTCTTTTAGGACCGGTGTTATGTGATCTCGGCGGCCGCTCCCAGTCACCAGTCTAGCTGCCGCATTCTGGATTAGTTGTAGTTTCCGGGTCACCTTCAAAGGTAGCCCCACGTAGAGCGCATTGCAGTAGTCCAAGCGAGAGATAACTAGAGCATGCACCACTCTGGAGAGACAGTCAGTGGGCAGGTAGGGACTCAGCCTGCGTACCAGATGGAGCTGATAAACAGCTGCCCTGGACACGGAGTTGACCTGTGCCTCCATGGACAGCTGTGAGTCTAAAATGACTCCCAGGCTGCGCACCTGGTCTTTCAGGGGCACAGTTACCCCATTCAGGACCAGAGAGTCCTCCACACCCGCCCGCCTCCTGTCCCCCACAAACAGTACTTCTGTCTTGTCAGGATTCAATCTCAATCTGTTAGCCGCCATCCATCCTCCAACCGCCTCCAAGCACTCACACAGGACCTTCACCGCCTTCACTGGTTCTGATTTAAAAGAGAGGTAGAGCTGGGTATCATCAGCATACTGATGGACACTCAGCCCAAACCCCCTGATGATCTCTCCCAGTGGCTGCATATAGATGTTAAAAAGCATGGGGGAGAGGACAGAACCCTGAGGCACCCCACAAGTGAGCGCCCAGGGGTCTGAACACTCATCCCCCACCACCACTTTCTGAACACGGCCCAGGAGGAAGGAGCGGAACCACTGCATGACAGTGCCCCCAGCTCCCAAGCCCTCTAGACGGTCCAGAAGGATGTTATGGTCGATGGTGTCAAAAGCCGCTGAGAGATCCAGCAGAACAAGGAAACAGCTCTTACCTTTGTCCCTAGCCCGCCGGAGATCATCGACCAGTGCGACCAAGGCAGTTTCAGTCCCATGATGAGGCCTGAATCCTGACTGGAAGGGATCCAAATGGTCCGCTTCTTCCAGGCGTGCCTGGAGTTGTTCCGCAACCACTCGCTCAATCACCTTGCCCAAGAATGGAAGATTTGAGACTGGGCGATAGTTGGCCATATTGGCCGGATCTAAAGATGGTTTTTTAAGAAGCGGTTTAATAACCGCCTCTTTCAGCGGGTCTGGGAAGGCTCCCTCATGGAGAGAAGCATTTACCAACCCGCGAAGCCCATCGCCCAGCCCTTCCTGGCTAGCTTTTATAAGCCAGGATGGGCAAGGATCAAGGAGACAGGTGGTTGGTTTCATTCGTCTAAGCAGCCTGTCCACATCCTCGGAGGTAACAGATTGAAATTGATCCCACAAAACTTGACTAGACAGGACTCTAGCACTCCCCCGCCCCGGCCCTGCTCCCACGGTGGAGTCTACCTCTTCCCGAATCTGAGCGACTTTATCTGCAAAAAACTTTGCAAAATCATTGCAGGAGATCATGTGGCCCGTACTGGGCCCGGATGGAGCAGGTGGTTCCGCTAAATTGCGAACCACCTGGAAGAGTCTCCTGCTGCTGTTTTCTGCAGATGCGATGGAGACGGTGAAGAAGGTCCTCTTCGCCGTCGCCATTGCCACTTGGTAGGCTCGAAGTTGAGCTCTAGCCCGTGTCCGGTCTGATTCAAAATGAGTTTTCCGCCACCGGCGCTCTAGCCGTCTCAACGACTGTTTCATTGCCCTCAGCGCCGGGGAAAACCACGGGGCTGTCCGGGCTCCATGCAATCTGAGAGGGCGCTTCGGAGCCAGACAGTCAATAGCGCTGGTTAACTCCGCATTCCAGCGGGCCACCAGGGAATCAGCTGAAAGGCCATCGACATGGGATAAAACATCCCCTACCACTCTTTGGAAGCCACTTGGATCCATTAAGTAGCGGGGGCGGACCATCCGAATCGGTCCCACCTCCCTGCAGAGGGAAAGGGTTGCGGAGAAGTCCAGTTGCACCAGAAAGTGATCTGACCATGGCACTTCTTTTGTTTCGCTTTTACTTAATGTCAGATCACCAACATCCATAGAGGTAAACACCAAGTCCAAGGCATGTCCGCGGCTATGAGTTGGGCCAGACTTATTCAGGGACAGCCCCATGGTGGCCATGCTTTCCACGAAGTCCCGAGCGGCTCCTTGTAAGGTCGTGTCGGCATGGATGTTAAAATCCCCTAAGACAACCAAGCTAGGTGTCTCCAGGAGCACATCCGACACGACCTGAAGCAGCTCGGGCAGGGAATCCTTGGTGCAGCGGGGAGGTCGGTACACCAAAAGGAATCCTGTACTGCCTCTATTGCCCAACTTCCAGAACATGCACTCAGAGAACTGGGTCTTCCCAATAGGACGCCTGGTGCAAACTAATGACTTCCTAAAAATCACTGCAACCCCCCCTCCCCGCCCAGATGGCCTGGGTTGCTGTGCATAAGAGAAACCTGGTGGGCAAGCAGCGCCAAGAACGGGCCCATCGGCTTCCTCCAACCAGGTCTCTGTCACACATGCCAGGTCAAATCCTCCATCCACAATCAGGTCGTGAATGGCGGTGGTCTTATTCATCATCGACCTGGCATTGCACAGCAGCACCTTCAGGTCATGTGGGTATCCCTTGCTGATTCCAATATCCGTCCGGTCAGGACCAGACCTGGAGGCAGGGATAGTCCTCAGACAACGACTAAGTCTGCCTCCTCGGTAATGACATGGTCTGGTCTTAGCGTAACTCCTCCTCCTACCCGTGACCACTGAGATCGGTTGTTCCAGTGCACACACCCCTGTGGAATCTGCCCCAGCCATTTTGCTTGCTGGGACCCCCTCCCGGGCAGCCCTGACCCCTCCCCTTAAAAACAAAATAAAACCTCTGTAAAAAACAGCAAAGAACTCAACAAAAGTAGAACACAAAAAAGACAATAAAACAATAAAACCAAAAACAATAAAAATTACAAATACACTAAAATTTAACAGATTCCCACCCCCAACTAAAAATCCCTCCCACCTACCACCCCAAACACAATAAAACAATAAAACCAAAAACAATAAAAATTACAAATACACTAAAATTTAACAGATTCCCACACCCAACTAAAAATCCCTCCCACCTACCACCCCAAAGAAGATAAAAACATTAAAAATTCTTTAAAAAGCATTTTAAAAAGGACTCTGTGCTGTTTCAAGTTCCCCTGGGCAGCACCAGCAGCAGAGCGGCGGCAGCAGTCCTTTATGAGGCCTTCCAGGCCCCGCCCTAAACCAGGTGGAAGGAGGCAGGGACAGGGCCTGTGGGCACTCACAGCAGGAGAGAGTCCTGGGCAGCACCAGTAGCAGAGCAGCGGCAGCAGTCCTTTATGAGGCCTTCCAGGCCCCGCCCTAGACCAGGTGGAAGGAGGCAGGGACAGGGCCTGTGGGCACTCACAGCAGGAGAGAGTCCTGGGCAGCACCAGCAGCAGAGCAGCGGCAGCAGTCCTTTATGAGGCCTTCCAGGCCCCGCCCTAGACCAGGTGGAAGGAGGCAGGGACAGGGCCTGTGGGCACTCACAGCAGGAGAGAGTCCTGGGCAGCACCAGCAGCAGAGCAGCGGCAGCAGTCCTTTATGAGGCCTTCCAGGCCCCGCCCTAGACCAGGTGGAAGGAGGCAGGGACAGGGCCTGTGGGCACTCACAGCAGGAGAGAGTCCTGGGCAGCACCAGCAGCAGAGCAGCGGCAGCAGTCCTTTATGAGGCCTTCCAGGCCCCGCCCTAGACCAGGTGGAGAGAGGTAGGGACAGGGCCTGTGGGCACTCACAGCAGGAGAGAGTCCTGGGCAGCACCAGCAGCAGAGCAGCGGCAGCAGTCCTTTATGAGGCCTTCCAGGCCCCGCCCTAGACCAGGTGGAAGGAGGCAGGGACAGGGCCTGTGGGCACTCACAGCAGGAGAGAGTCCTGGGCAGCACCAGCAGCAGAGCAGCGGCAGCAGTCCTTTATGAGGCCTTCCAGGCCCCGCCCTAGACCAGGTGGAAGGAGGCAGGGACAGGGCCTGTGGGCACTCACAGCAGGAGAGAGTCCTGGGCAGCACCAGCAGCAGAGCAGCGGCAGCAGTCCTTTATGAGGCCTTCCAGGCCCCGCCCTAGACCAGGTGGAGAGAGGTAGGGACAGGGCCTGTGGGCACTCACAGCAGGAGAGAGTCCTGGGCAGCACCAGCAGCAGAGCAGCGGCAGCAGTCCTTTATGAGGCCTTCCAGGCCCCGCCCTAGACCAGGTGGAAGGAGGCAGGGACAGGGCCTGTGGGCACTCACAGCAGGAGAGAGTCCTGGGCAGCACCAGCAGCAGAGCAGCGGCAGCAGTCCTTTATGAGGCCTTCCAGGCCCCGCCCTAGACCAGGTGGAAGGAGGCAGGGACAGGGCCTGTGGGCACTCACAGCAGGAGAGAGTCCTGGGCAGCACCAGCAGCAGAGCAGCGGCAGCAGTCCTTTATGAGGCCTTCCAGGCCCCGCCCTAGACCAGGTGGAAGGAGGCAGGGACAGGGCCTGTGGGCACTCACAGCAGGAGAGAGTCCTGGGCAGCACCAGCAGCAGAGCAGCGGCAGCAGTCCTTTATGAGGCCTTCCAGGCCCCGCCCTAGACCAGGTGGAAGGAGGCAGGGACAGGGCCTGTGGGCACTCACAGCAGGAGAGAGTCCTGGGCAGCACCAGCAGCAGAGCAGCGGCAGCAGTCCTTTATGAGGCCTTCCAGGCCCCGCCCTAGACCAGGTGGAGAGAGGTAGGGACAGGGCCTGTGGGCACTCACAGCAGGAGAGAGTCCTGGGCAGCACCAGCAGCAGAGCAGCGGCAGCAGTCCTTTATGAGGCCTTCCAGGCCCCGCCCTAGACCAGGTGGAAGGAGGCAGGGACAGGGCCTGTGGGCACTCACAGCAGGAGAGAGTCCTGAGAGAGTCCTCTAGCTCGGAAATCCTGAAAACCAAGCTTTCCTCAGTTAAAATCTTATTTTCTGAATGTCGTATTGTTTACAAAGAACATATGGTGCTTATTTAATATTTTTCTTGAGCCAAAATTGACTTCACTGTAGCTCTGCTGTCTTTCAGCATCATAACCCAAAAATTGTATTGTGATAAAGGAATGAAATAATAATTATTAATATAGTATCAAAAGAAGGAACTTTACAAGAGATTTAGAAGGTCCTTGCCAAAGCAGATTATAAAAAACAAAATAAAACAAAATGAATAGATATTGCATTAGTGCTTGGATCATAGCAGTAACAAAAAATCGAGAAAGGAAGCAAAAAGGACTGAAGTAGTGAAGGGAATACAGAATGAAACTCTGCAAATAATGGTACTTCTTAGTATAGATGGTAAAAGGAACGCCTATGGAATACGATTTACATAATGAAATGTGAACTTCTCCTAAGGCTATTTAAAGGTGTGAGGAGAAATCACACATCTTCACAATGTCTCATGGCTTACAATGCTTGCTGTGCTATGTTGAGGTGTAGCACAGCGTATATCCTGTGCTCCGAGTGAAAGTTACAAAATTTCCTGTTTTCAGTTTTTTCTTCTTCATAATTTGAATTACTTGCACAACGTGTCCACAACATTTCAAATTTCTGTTTTGAAAATGTATAAAGTTGCTTGAATCCAGAGAAGTGTGAGCATTGTTCCACACATGGAACAGGGTTTGGGCTTGTCTCTGTTCTGCTGCAACAGTGTGTGATGTGGTGAGAGGAATTTGTGGAAATGGCGATCTCTCCTTGAACAAACTGAAGTGCCTTCTATTATATACCTACATATTATCTCCACCCGTACATGCTAGGGGGTGCACTGGATTTGGACAAAGGCTTAAGACAAGTTGGAATGTACAGTATTTGAGGAAAACTGAGCACATCTGAGGTTAAACAGGAGCTGTACAAAGCTGCACAATTCAAAGCAAAGACGCCTGAAGTGTTTCGGCCATCAAGGTATCAAATAAATGCTGCAGACAGTATACTAAAAACAAACCTCTTAAGTTTACTACGTATATAAGGAAGATGTTGGAATGTGAGGCAAAAGGGAGAAGCTTTACAAAATCCATCTTTAGGAAAACACCAGGATCAGGAAGGTGCAGAGGGATTTCCTTCATAACTTGCAATCAGGGTGATTTATTTTATCAGTACTTTCTTGTTCTGTGCTTTGGGGTCCAAATATGTTCAGTGCACACCCTTAATACATACACACTTAAAAATGTAAAATTTAGAATAGAAGACAAGATGTTAGTCATAAGACAGTTCTGGACATAGCTCATTGTTATCACATGTGTGCTATGTGCAGAAAGGTTCTATGCTGGACATCTCCAGTTAAAGCATGCCATGTAAAATATAGCTATGATTGCCAAAATATTAATATTTATCAGGCTGGGAAAGGTATCTGCATGAGACCTTGGAGAGTTTAGTATTGAATTTGCTGAAACAGTTTGACTTGGTATATAGCAGCAACTTATGTTTAAGAGAGAAATTGTGGTTATGTTTAATAAGAGAGATAAGGGGCCTAACAAGAAGAGAATTGGGTGAATGAAGACCCTGCATTGAAGAAAATAGAAATACAGTAATAGAGGGGGGAAATATGCTGGACTTTTATTACTGTGATTCTTTAGTAATAGCAAACCCCTCAAAGCATGGGGTGGTGGACTAAAATTGATTCATTGAAATCTGAGTGAACCTGAAGGAAGCAAGAGATCACAGCACCATATGGGAAAGAGGACAACAATTATGACTAAGCAGCAGTGAGGATCAGGGAATCCAGATGTTCTGTGACTCATACCACTTCCTAGGCTTTGGGGCAGCAGAAATCCAATTATTGGTAGCAGCTTAGAACAGTACTTCGTAATGGAAAAAATTCCATCGCAAACTGACCCAAGTTTATTGTGGAAAGAGCTAATTGTTATAGGGATGGTCAGCTCTAGGCAGAGGCTCAGTGAGGAGGAGTTGCTAGGGCAAGTACATCAGTAATCCCAGGGGTAAAGAGGGTAAGTGTTTCTTAGAACAGGGATGGCTACTCCCCAGTTTGCAGAGTTTTCTGGCAAAATATTTTGTTTGTTGGCAAAATAATAATCATAATACTACTACTACTGGAAACAGTGATGGAGTGGGTGGAGCTCAGAGGCCTGCTAGGGATGTAAATTGCCTGATCTCATCATCAGGTTGTTACTTTGTTGACCGGAGTGGGATCAATAGCCCTTTCCCTAACTCATCTGCACAAATCAGCTAAGGAGGGAGCTATGTGTCTGTGTGTATGCCTGCCTTGTGTGTGTGCATGTACATGTGTGAGTGTAGGATGGCCATACCCACTTTTAGACCCACCCATTGCTGGCATGCAGCCTCCAAAACATCAAGAATATCAAAATACCTAAAGTTGGTCCTATGTGTTAGGGAATGTGCACCTCAAACATGGATTTTATTGTTTTATACTGTTTGAGGCAGCAAAGATAGTCACACAGTAGGAGAGAAACTGGACAGACTAAATTCAAAGTTAAGATTTTCAAAACATTTTGATTTGAAGTTCAGAGAAATGTTTATGTATTCTTGCTTGGTTAAACTAACTGGTCACCTTTTGTGGCACTGTGATGAAGGGTCCAGATATTGCTCCATAAAACGTATGGGAAATCTGAATACCAGGAAAGTACTCTGAGTTGACAGTTCTATATAAATTGAACTTAGTGGGGCTTATTCCAGAATAAACGTATATAGCATTGAGCTGTGATCCAAAAAGTATGAGAAAAGTGGAAACTGTTCGATTCTTTATGCCTTCAGTCTACTATATATTTTAGAAAGTTGTCTGTTCTCTCTGCATTTCGGCACCAGTTAAGATATTGTAACCAAATGTTGGTTCCTGAGAGGAAGGACCATGATTTTGTCTGTCTTTGGATATACAGTGGGACACCATTTCAATCAAGATGTCAGACAGCACTGATTTTAACCACTGCACAGATTTTTTGGTTTCTTAGAGTTCTCGAGCAGTGCTGGGTATGAGGCTGCTAATGCTTTAATAACACCCACATTTTTATTTCAAGGAATAATTCACAGTTATGTAATACAGATCTTATAACATTACTAGCTTTTCTAGAAGATTATGTGACATTTATTTCTCCCCTAGCATACTCAAATAATAGTAAAATTATAGAGTACCTCTAATATTCTTGGAAGAGTTTAACTTTTTTGGTTTGACCCTTCCAAGAAGCCATTGTGCTGCAAAATTTTAAAAGGCACATTGGCACCTATAAGTTATTTCAATCTTTTTATTATAAGATGCCTTTCTATCTCTTCATTATAGCATAAGTAGGTGTTGGAAAGTGCAGGTCTGCTAATTTGGGCTCCATACTATCTTTGTTATCTGGTGGTACCATGTTATTTAATGATGAGCATTGAAAAGCATCACAAAATGGAAACAAACAAAACCAAATAAGGATATTTTGTTCAGAAGGGTTGGAATGGCATGACAGCTGAAGAGCCATACAAATATTTTGTGAGAAACCTCAATCTAGATACTAATTTGAGGCCTGCTTCAGATATTAATTGAAAGCTCTAACCTTTTGGTTATGCATGCATTTCCTCTGAAGCAAAAACAGATTGCTAAAGGTTAAATGTTGTCTTGGTTGTTAGCTCCACAGGGAAAGTACCCATGCCGTTAGTAGATTGTAGCCTTAGAACTCAGTCTACTGAGTGTTGACACTGTGCAAGATTTATTAACTGCTGTTAGACCTACCAGGATGTGGTGCTAATTAGATTGTACTGTTCCCTAAACCATCTTTACAGTGTTATTTAATATAGGAGGTTGTGGATGATTATACTGGTTATACGTGTATAACCAGTGAATGTACCATTTCTCCCCCATATAAAAGTAATAATATAATGGGTGGGGTGCTTTGAGTGAGAAGGATTGCTAGTATATCTCATGATGCTGCAGGCATAATGGGACTGTGTTAATGTACATATCTACATAGGTGCTATTTCAAGTGATTGTATATCATAGGTTCCAGCTTTGTTTCCTCATCTGTATAACTATACAGAAATAACATAGGTTGTTCCTACACAGAAATAAAATCCATGCAAATGATTAACAGATCTTTGTAGAGGATTAGTAAGAATAACCAATTTCACTTTTAATCCAACCTGAAAGCAGTAACAGAGTTTATTTGGTGATTTTCGAATAGATCTAGATGCAGTAAGTGACCTAAGCCAATGATCTTTCCATTTTCATCCTACTTAGCACAGGTCCAGATAACATATTCTTTCTAGGAAAAGGTGCAAGAAGTTAATTGAAATGAGCAGGAATGTTTTAAAGCACTTCTTGAAAATGAATAATAAGGGAGACAAAGCTCACTAGGAAGGCAGTCCACAAAATCATTGCTCAACTATAGCATAAGGCAGGTGACCAGCATATTACAACTTAAGTTTGTTATTTCTGTTTTAAATTTATGATATTTTGTATCCCCTAGGTATGGCAGAAACTGCCTCATTCAGTTTGAGGATTTTGCTAATACAAATGCATTCCGTCTTCTGAATAAATATCGCAACCTATACTGCACTTTCAATGATGACATTCAAGGTAATAAAATATATCTATTGTTCTAGTTAAAGAGAAAAACTGTCAACTTTAATAATTTTGAATATAAATAAAATATATATCCAGTTAGGTTATTCAGTTGTGCTTGAGGAGATTCATAGAATGACCATATAAGGTCAGAGGCCATCATTAGTTTGGTAGTTTGGTTCGTATAATTGCTTGCAGTGTCATTGAAATATTGTGTCCAAGTAATATTGTGGGTTTTTATTATTATTTTTCTAAGAATATATGTGCTGGTACAGCAAGATTAAGGATTAGATTGTTAGTCACATATTCCTTCTCTGCTTCAACATTTTAAAGCCAAACTTGTGTTAATTTTGTTCGTTTGGAATTTCTCCAGTTTTATTTTTTTTAAAAAATTATATTTATTGACATTTTCAACTTAAGATTTACATTCACATTACCATCTTACATCATATCATAAACAACCAACAAAAAAGAAAAAAGAAACAAAAATGAACAAGAAAAAATTACAAAAAAGGCAAAAAGCAAAATAGGAAAAAAAGAAAAGAAAAAGACAAAGCAAAAAGAAAAATCCAACTAATATTCCTGACTCTATTCTAATTGTGACTTCCTCGCTCCTCCCTTTCCGAGTCTAAAACAACCTCAATTTGGCAATTTTTCATTTTTCATTATTTACCAATTACAGACATCTCCGTTTTATTCTTATTCTAATACCATATATATATATAATTTTTTTACCACATAATAAATTTCTTTTTACTCTAAATATTCCCTTTAGCCTATTATTTATTCACTAAAATTATTCTAACTTATACAATTCATATTCTAGCATCTCACTTAACTCCATAAATTCTACAATCTTCCCTCCTTCACCCTGTGACCAGTCCCCGGAAATCCTGAACCAACTCCTGTGTACAATCCAAGTCAAAACCATTTTATCAGTCCCTCATTTACACTCCATCTCAACCCACTCCATCTCTTACCCACTCCAGCCCAACTTCTTCCACCCAGCACCCCCTCTGCCAACCCCCCACTGGTTTCTTCTTTTTCTTGTCCCGCCATTTAAAAAGTCCTTCGCCTGGATCTTGCCTCCCTCCTCTCACTAAGGAGGTTCGGATCCAGGTCACTTTCTTCGGCACAGCTTGGTTGTTGTTACCAGGGACCTGCCCCCCCCTCTCACTGAGAGAAGCAGCTCCTGGAAATCTATGTCCAATACAGCTCTTTTATTGTAACGAAGGTCCCGCGCAACCTCTCTCACCGGTTGCACATCGTTCAAAGTATAGAGCTCCTCTTGATCCTCTTCTTCTAATAAGTTCAAATTTTGATCCTCCAAAATTTCCTGCTGTGTCTCTAAGCTGACAGTTGGAGAGAACTGGTGCAGGGGTTCAAATCAGTAACTTTGTAAGTCTTCGATACTCCTTTACTCCCGTCGCAACTTCTTGAATTTTCCCCCAGACACTTTGTAGTCCATTCTCCCACATCTTGCCAGATTGTTTAGTCTATCTATATCCTTTGTCTTCTCAGGTTACAATATGGCGAATAGGCTGTTGTGTCAGAGACGGAATCAAAGTTAAGTTGGCCCAAGCCTCCAAGTTCCCATCACCGGGCTGCTGGAGAGCTCGTTAAAAATCAATCCAAATTTTTGCAGAAATCCACGTAATAAATCCTTCACCTCCCCTTGGCTCCGCTACCCCGGGGAGGGATACAAGTTTTCCTTTTAGCAAAGTTCAAAGTCCCGTTCCAGCGC
Organism: Zootoca vivipara; assembly: GCF_965207765.1. Lineage (NCBI taxonomy): Eukaryota > Metazoa > Chordata > Lepidosauria > Squamata > Lacertidae > Zootoca > Zootoca vivipara. The sequence goes on along the minus strand of NC_142586.1, from coordinate 38,793,920 downwards.
TATGGCTGCAGGCTTGTCAATTGCATCTTATTCCCTCGGTGAGGGGGGGGAACGACCTCCGTTTACTTTAAAATTCCCCTCCAAAGTCCAAATTCATTCCAAATTTTTAAAGAATCTTTGTTACTCACGATCTAATTCTTAATTTGAAGGTATCTGGTGCTCTGAAGCGACAGCTTAGGGCTTCACTCCGCCGAGGTAGCGAATGGATCCAAGGCTCCGTCCCGGACTGACTGCTCTCGGAGCTCAAACATCGAGCTGCCGGGTATCAGCCAGGACCTAGGGAGCTCCGCTGGATCTTCACGACCCCCGAAAGCCAAATCGGGGGATTTTTCGGGTGGCCGCGTCGCCCAGGCGGCTCACCCCTTCCTCGGCGGGGCCAGGGTTCTCGGAGATCGAGAAACCCGTGCCGAGCACTAATGGCGCCAGACCGGAAGTCGAATTTCTCCAGTTTTAGTTAAGATGTGAAAAAGGCTGAAATAAAATGAAGGATGGTTTCTTCATCACCTACCCAGCTCATTTTTTTCAGATGTAGAAGAAATTCTTCTACAGTTCCTGGGTGATGACACAGGAAAAGAGGACATGAAGGTTGCACATAGGTTAATGAGCACTTGAGGAAATTGCAGTGCCCCAAACTGGCAATTATTATTGAAAGTAGCATCAATTTAGTTATGACATGACAGATGTGCAGACTGAGACATCTTTGATAACTTTCTTTCCCAGATAGTGGAATGCACAACGTCTGGAAATAAAGGTGTTTTAAATGTGTTGTAAAGTATAAATGGATACTGAGGAGTCCTGAGCCCGGTTCTGACTGGGGAGGGCGGGGTATAAATAAAAAATTATTATTATTATTATCCCTATTCTTGCCTCTCAATCATGGGGAGAGAATAATGATTACTGTAGGTAGCCGTGTTGGTCTGACGTAGTCGAAACAAAATAAAAAAATTCCACTTAGTTGGTCTTTAAGGTGCTACTGGAATGAATTTTTTTATTTTGTTTTGTCTAATCCTATATACAAATGGACTTGAATGCTATTGCTAGCAGAAACAACTGTGCATATATAATTGCATGTTGGTGGTGGTGGCAGCTTTTCTCACCTCTGCCTCAAATATGCTTATCTTCATTTGCATATTTATGTGTGCTGGAGGGGCTGGAGTATAGAGATTTGGTACAGCTAGTGTATGCCTGGTAATAAGTGAACAAGGCAACAGAACCAGATTGTCTGGACATATCTGATGTTTCCAGTCTGCTTCTCCTGGTATTTATTAAGTGGTGAATGGCAGTGTCTGGTCCTGGCAAAAAGAACTGATTAAGTTTGAAAGGTTTGTTTGGGAGGAATTCAATATCATGCAGTTACAAAGGTTTCATCAGTGCAGGCATTTCTGCTTCCTTGATGGAACAATGTCCCTCTCTTCCCCCCATGTGCTGCTCTGGTGGTTCTCCCAACCCCCCAGAACCAATTTCTGAAAGTGCAGGAAACACATGAGGGGAGTGGGGAAAGCCCAATTATGCTAGCTAATTCTTTGTGCAGGCTTCCACTAGTGGAACCAGTTAGGCTTGTTTGTTTGTTTATTTCATTTAAATCCCACCTTTGCTTGAAGGAGCTCATGATGGTGTAAATAGTTTTCCTCTCATTATTTTTTAAGTAAAATATCTATACTATTATTACAGAGCAATTCTTTACATCAATTAGGCAAGGATGTCCATACCTGTGCTGGTGGAAAAGCCACTGCAGTATATACAGGCTCAGCTTAGGAGGGAAGAGGAAAGCTGTGGTGGTGTAGTGGTTAGAGTGCTGGTTTGGGACTGGGGTACTCCAGATTCAGATTCCCACTCATTCATGAAGCTCACTAAGGGACATGAGCCACCAGTCTCCATCTTTCAGCCTGATCTGCCTCCTGGGGTTGATAAATGTAAATGTAAATTAACACACCACATAGTTCCCCAGAGAGGAAAGGTGAGATAAATCAATATCCCAAAATAGTGCATCCTTGGAAAAACAAACAAAATCCACTAATCAGGTATTGTGCTAGCCACTGCTGTTTTTCTAGAAAAAGAGGGTACCAGAACTCACCTCCCTTGTTCTCTTAGAATGGCAAGAGTGCACCTGAGAGGTGATAGAAGGTGTTCCCATGAGTTTCCCCTGAAAAAGCCTGGTGCTAGCAATGATGCTTGCGTGCCACTCACTGTTAGAGAGAGCCAATGAATGACAGGGATTCCCCACCCTCCAGCATACCACCTGACATCACCACATATATAGCAATGTCATAACATTGCAATCCATCAGCCCTGGTTGTACCACAGGCAGGGTTTGGAAGCTCCTTGTGCTCCTCACAATTACTGTATGGCAGCACAACACATGAAAGGAAAGAAATGGAGCCCATGCAACACAGCACTCAGGTAGTTGCATCTGCAGAGAGCTCACATAACCCTTTAGTAACAAGGGTTAAAGACCTACCAAGGAAGGGGAAGGTCTTTTGGCCAAGCAGCCAAAGGGAGTGCTCAGGATATGCAACAAGGGGCACCACAAACACACACTGATAGCAGCAATCTCTAGTGACTCATTGCACAGGGTACAAACTTGAGAAGCATGAGATGGGAAACAGACCTGCTGGGGAAGAGGCAACATGCTGCCACTCGCTTTTTGCAGGCTTGGTCAAAAAACTAAAAACAAAACCCACACATATAACTCACAACACCATGTCAGAGACAAAAGAGAACAGCAGGAGGAACAATTTTGACAGCGGAAGAGCTCCACCAACATAATATGGTGGTGTCGTATCTTGCATTCTGTCATGTAGTTAGGCTTCCATTAAATTCCTATGATCCCTATGCCAAAAGAGCTTATGCATAGGATTGCATCTCTCCTGCTATTGGCTGTGTGATGTGTTAATTTCATTTTCAAGCAGAAAAAGGTTGATAGCCAAGATGAAAAGTAAGCCAACTCTCATAGTGCTTACTGTTGATGCAAGTTTTGCTTGCTTGAGAATTACAATATTCGTCTTTTAGGAATGAACCTGAAGACACAATTAGGTTGTTTTATATAAATTGTTTGCTATTAATAGTAGTCATATGGATTTTTGTGTGCTAGTAAAATGTTTACTGCAAATGTTGAAATCTTTGGCTTGCCTGCTCAGTTGTTTTTATTTCCCGGGCTCTTGTCTCATAACTTATTTTCAGTGTTTCTTACATCTGTTTTCAAAGTGTGCAGATTGCAAGACTATGCCATGGCCAACAGCATTCATTGTCCAATATACTGAGTAGTGACAGACAGAGCAACCCAAGGTTCCAGAGGAGACTAATGAAGTGGAATTAAGCAGTGAATCCACTGCCATGTCCGAAGCCCTGCTATTCTTGCTGTCTAGGGTAGAAGGGGAGGGCAATTTTACAGTTTTTGCCTGTGTTTGCTCCAGGCTACTGGAAAGGGTGCTCACTTTGGATGCATCAACAGCTCTGCTCCACACTGCTCCTGTTTAGCAGCCTTATGATAGTTACAGTACTGCCGTTGGGGACACCACTGGTAGTAGTGTGAGCTCTGCTACAATTTTGGCGGATGCCCTGTAGAGGTGGAACCCTGGCCAGCAGAGCCTGCTGGAGCAACATGTCCACCTCATCCTAACTCCACCCTGTGGTGTGGATCAGGGGTTACAATGACTCTGTTATTGTAGCTAGTTGGCTGCATGTCTCCTAAGAAACTGACATTTTTATTCCAAAGGGCATTGGAAGCTATTATTTGCTTTTACTTTAACCACTGATTCTACTTTAGTTACTTAATTTTAAACATTTTAATCTAATTTAATATTATTGTACAATAATAAGGACTAAAGAATAGTAATAGAAAGAGGGGACAGAACAGATAGCAATAATACATTGTGATAGAGAGTTAAATAAATGTAAATGAATTATATCATCTACTTTTGAGAGGGAAGAAGGGGCATTCAGAGTAATCAATTTAAGGATTATAGCTTTGTTGAATTTGGGATTCAACCTCAAGAATAAAATGTAGCTCAAACATGGCACCAAATACCGTTAAGTGTTGCATTCCTGTATCCAGGCATGTTGAAAGGAACAGTTTTCTGTTCTCTTTCTTTTTACCAGGTGGAGAAGGGAGGAGGCAATTGAGAGCAGGGAAATTGCACTGGAAAGAGAATGTTTAACCCTTTCCTATCAACTATTTCCCACACTTTAAGTCATTCTTCACTAGCAGATTTCCCCTCTGAGGTTCCAGGTCCATGCTTGCAAGAGAAAACAGCTAGAGTTGACAGAAAGCTCTTTGCAGAGTTTTGTCATTGTGCTGTATCTGTTGAATTAAATTAACGTGAAAGCAGTTTACATCTGTACTTTTATGAAAGCAGTGGCCAAATGAAGTATATGACAAATTAAAAAGCAAAGTGATCTGCCATGTCAGACATTTATAGATCTTTAATAAAACCAAAAATAAGTTTTGCTAAGGACATTGTGACACAGTAGAAGGGAGTCTGCTGCCCCATGAGGCTTAACAAGTATCCAGGATGTTTCCATTGAGCATGAGATTTTATTACAGAGCCCCTTCCACCCTTTAGCCAGAAGCAGCTGAAATTCACCAAGGTAAATGCAAAACTACTATGGTGAGGAGATGGAAGACCCACTTTAAACATCTGCTATTGTTGCAATATTCAGTCTACATGCTTACTTTTTAAAAAAAGGACAATGAGGAAGCACATAGCCTACCATCAAAAACATATGGAACATTCTTGGGAGTAGAGGGGAGATGTTAAATTGTGTGTGTTTGGTTAGAGTTGTTTCCCGTCCTGCACTTCAGTGGGCTGTCTCACAATGGTGATAGTGGTGTGGAAGTATTCAATAACGTAAAAGTAGTCTTCATCACTTGCTGCTGGTAATATTGCAGCTGATAGCCATTAGGTTCATGAGACATTTGCACATTTATACTCCACTGACAGTTGCAGTTGCTGTGCTACTAAAATTTTAAGTGGGGTGGGGGGGATGTTATTTGTATGCAGAATAAACACAATAGCTCTATGACAAAAGTGCAAGCTTGAGAGGAACAAGATGTTTGAACCCCAAAGTAACTTAGTAGAAATTTCATGGTTCTTGTATTATTATTTTTTAAATAATCCTCCGGAGAGTGCTTAGTATTCTTAATTTTTACAACATGTCATTGCCAGTTTGTGGCATGTATAACTTTAATCTGGTCTACATTGTTTATACTGAAAACAACTGGGAATATTCACTGGCCAGGTGTGACACATGGAAGTGCGGGATTTCTGTGCTGAAGATCACAATGGTCTAGAAAAGCAGATTTTCCTTACTATGCATTTGAAATTTATGTTAGCAGAAATTTTGCAGTCAAGACATTGCCTTTTGATGGAGCTTATGATCGCCTTGTTGTCCCTTTTCCTCCTCCTTTTGAAACAAAATGAAACTTTTGACCAGAAGTCAAATTTCTTCATGACATGTGGTTTATAGAACCCCTTCTTACATATTATGCAGTTTGCATAACCTTATTTAAGGTCATATTTAGTAATATTTTATTTAATGTGTTACTTTGATGTGGACATCAGCCTTGTGGGAATAATATGTAACTAGTAATTCAATTATCACAATATGTAAAATATATAATTCTACAATAAATACAGTAAAATACCAAACATTTGATATGTGTGTGTGTGTGTGTGTGTGTGTGTGTGTGTAAGAGAGAGAGATTACTTTAAATGCATTTGGATTCAGTTACAAGTTACTTCATCCTTTAATTCTTATCAAAACAGTGTGTTTTCTCCATTGTTTTTACAGTAAGATATTGTTTCACAATGGGATTACTGTTATTTTATGAGTTGGACCATATTGAAACTATTTCTTGTGTACATCAACTTTCCAGATATATTTCCAGTATATGTGCCCTCTAGCATTCTTTATATTCCATTATGTAATATTACCCTACACCATAGGCTCAAATCAACATTTTAATGCCATTACAATAATTTTGTAGCCTTTGTAAGACAACTTCTACATGTTTTGTGCCCTGAGGACACCTCTTCTCATTTCAACAGATGTGCTATTGAAATCTATTAAAATAAGTCTTTTAAAAGGAAGTAGAATACATATTTTCAGATTGTTATTACATTGTAGTAGTATAATTAAACAAACATTAATTTAACCTTGCTGTGTTTGGTACTCATCCTGAGCTTAAAACAAAAATAAAAATCAATGTGCTGCAATTTAGTAGCAGAGGTTAACATTGCCATTAAGGACAGGATGACAAAGGGTAATTTGTTGGTAATTATTAGCAATGACACAAGTTAATTTTAAATTTGATGAAGTAAGTTCCATTTTATTTTTCAGGAACAGCATCAGTGGCTGTTGCAGGACTTCTTGCTGCTCTACGGATTACTGACAAAAAACTTTCAGATCACACAATACTGTTCCAGGGAGCAGGCGAGGTAATACACCATTTATCCAATTATTATATTTCCTGTTATTATCTTATTTTTAAAAGTGAAGGTACATATAGCAGGTGTTGCTGTGGTCTAAACCACTGAACCTCTTGGGCTTGCTGATCGTAAGGTCAGCAGTTTGAGTCCGCGTGACAGGGTGAGCTCCCGTTTGTCTGTCCCAGCTCCTGCCAGCCTAGCAGTTTGAAAGCATGGTAGCACGAGTAGATAAATAGGTACTGCTGCAGCGGGAAGGTAAATGGTGTTTCCGTGCGCTCTGGCTTTCGTCACTGTGTCCAATTGCACCAGAACCGGTTCAGTCATGCTGGCCACATGACATGGAAAGCTGTCTGTGGATAAATGTTGGCTCCCTCAGCCTGAAAGCAAGATAAGCACCGCACCCCAAATTGGACTGAACTTAACCGTCCAGGGGTCCTTTAACTTTACATATAGCTTTCCTATTATTGACTAAGGCTAAAAGAACCTAATAAAGTTATATTCCTGAAGCTAAACAGGTCTGAGTGTCTGAATGGGGGTTTGCCTGGGTTGGAACCCCATGTACACCACCTTCCAGGATGAAAGAAAGGTACAACAGATGCATAACAATAAACAAATAAGCTGGCCAGTTAGTACTGTATATAGAACCCAAAGGCTCCATTGAAGCATTTCCTTGTTAAAAATTAACTCCTGATACAAGCATTTGGCCCTTGCTGTCCATTCAACCCCTTGCTCAACCACCCCCATCATTTTTTATTTTTTATTGGTATGAAAGTAACTTCAGTTTAAAATTTATAGATTGTGTCTATTAAGTTTTCTTCTTCACATTCACATACAATACATCCCCTTGCAGGCACCTTCAGTCCTTCCCGTCATAATATTTGAAGGCTATCACCCAAAAGAATCAATTTATTAACCAGATGCAAGGTCAATTAGTAAAAAACAATAATGACTACCACCACACAAAAAAAATATTTTTCATGGCATAAAGCAATTGGTAATCCAGTGTTACTTTCATATAGGTTTAGAGCACTGAAAAGCATATCTATATTGTCTGAAGTTCTCAGTCCTGCTTTTCCTTTCCACTACCCGAGGTTTGTTGTTGCTGCTGCTGCTGCTATGATCAAGAACTGTATGCAAGATGGAAACTAAATGGCTATTGTCCTTTGAGCTTTACTGTTATATGTAGATAGATAGATGTCAGTCTTATTGAGTAGCCTGGGAGCTTTTATGACTCAACAGAGTTGTCAGATATTGTTTATGTCTACTTGTGGTTTTTAATGTTGTATTCATCCTTTGGAATTTTTGGAGCCTGCTATGTGTATGTCACATAACCTTTTTAGAACGTGGCAGGAGGAGGTCCATTGGGTGCCATGTCACAGTTATTCTAGGACATCTGTTTGAAGAAATGTGCTTCTTGCCTAGGCCAGCTTTCTGACATAACTTCCATGATAACTTTCTAGCATGTCTCTAAGAGATGCCATTTTCATTGAACACAGAATCAGAGAAACAGTAAGCAGTCGTTTCAAAATTAAACAGAGATGGGTTATTCAAGCATCATGTTTGCTTCTCACTTTTCCTCATATATATCTCCTTTATTGGGGTACCAAACTGTGGTCTTTTAAGTGGTTTTTTAAGGTAGTACAGTTATCATTGTTACTGTGGCTAATGGGTTCTAAAAGAGTAAAGATAAGCTATAAAACTTGAATTTCATGACCAAACTATTTTTTCTCTCCTTTTTCTTGTTAAGGCAGCTCTGGGGATTGCCAATCTGATTCTTATGGCCATGGAAAAGGAAGGGACACCGAAAAATGAAGCCATCAAAAAGATATGGATGGTTGATTCTAAAGGATTAATTGTAAAGGTGATGTAGGTTTTTCCTTATTCTACAAATGCATATTTGAAGTATTCTACTTTTTCTCTACAATATTGGTTGAAACAAAATACAGTGGACACTCACGTTGCAGACGTGATCCGTGCGGGAGGCACATTCGCAACCCGCAGCATTCACAACCCGCATCTGCGCACGAGCGGGTTTTTTCCAGCAAGCTAACTAATGTAAACACTAAGGGGAATGTTTAACTTTGTGTTTTTATCTTCCATGAAAATATCAATTCATGTGAGTGTGTTCAGCAAGGTAAATCATATTTTGTTGTATCAAATGTTAGTCATACTCAGGGAAGTATGGGCATGACTAACTTTGGTCCATTCATTTCTATGGGTCTAGTCTGAGTAGAACTTAGTTTGATACCGTCCCTTGGGTTTACAGTAAACATGAAATTATCAAAAGGAGAAAAGAGATGCTGATACAAGAGAGAATTCCTTTGGCCGCCGGATGCCATCATGTTACAACTTGGAGAAAAGGATTTGGTTGATAGGAAGGGCATCACCCTCCTATTGGCAGGAACTGCAGATCTCGTTGCCCTGCGGGCAACACACCCTAGTTTGACCATCTTCTGGTCTGAGAACCTAGAGCAACACCACTGGTGAGGCGCAGCACTGCCTGCACATGTCAGCCATTCATGGGAGAAAGTTAACTGAGCTATGTCCCGCATACTAGCGCAGTTGGGTGGTCATATCATATGCCACCCTGGTAACACAAATGATAAATTGGACTTCTACCAGCCTGACAGAGTACACTTATCACCAAGTGGCAATGAGACCTGGCTGATGGATATTTACTGGGGCCTACGGGATTGGTTGCAGATGTGATTGGTTTGTTGGCAAGCTGGCAGGGAGGTGCTTACTCAGATGGCAGAAAAAGGCATTGGGTTGGATCCATAGTCTAAGTGCTGGGGTGGGGGTGGAGCCCTTCCCACCCCCAGATTCGGATCAAAACCAGGGTACCTTGGTAAAGGGGTCCAGAGGGAGAGTCTGCCATCAGACCATAGAACATCCTACTGGCATCCTGGTGGGACTGCCCCATTTGATCTGTGTCATCGGGAGATCCCTGAACACAGGATCGAACCTGAAGGAGCAATCAATCAGCAGGTGGGTTGATTGATTCAGGATGCATACCTACTGCCTATGCCATAGCCTACTACATCAGTAATTAAAAAAAAAGTTATGGCCAATTTCAATCCCATAATATTGTCTTGTCATCATTTCTATCATTATAAGGTCACCACTCAGATCACCGGCCTGCTGGGCTTGGCCCCACAAACATGAAGTTATTTATCAAAAGGAGAAAAGAAATGCTGATATAAGAGATAATTTCCTGCTGATATTTTCCTTTATGTTTGCCAGACTTCTACTTAAAGTTCAGCTGTGTTTCCTCAAATAACTCTATTGCATAGTGATGGAGAGGAGATCATGCCCTTCCTACATGCTGTGGTTTGCTATGGTATCAGCAGTGGTTAGAAATTCAAAGCTGCTGGGTGACTACATCAGTTACTCTTACCTCATTTCTTCCCCATGCCAGAGCTAAGACAGAAACATATATTTCAAGAACCAAAATAAAAGTGGTCATTTATGTTATAGATTTGAGGTTCTTAAAATTAACAAGAAAAACAAAATAATAGTTGGCCTCACATGGTCATTGAGGTTGTGTGCATTGATTTTGTGCAATCACTATAACTTCTGGCTAGATGGATGACGTTGCATATAATATTCCTGGAGTTGGATGAGTTTCTCTATCCAAAAAGAGGAGGTGATGTTTGTGGTTGTTTCCTCCACAGTTCTATGCAGTCATTAATATTACATGGCCCATATCTCTACCAAAGAGAGTAGCATGTAAATACAGGAAATCCCAGCAGATAATATTCCTTTTCTCCTAATTTATTTGTCTCTAGATAAGTCTGAATTAAAGGAAGCAGAAAGTATCAAATGTTTCTTTCTGTCTGTCATTCTAATTTATATTTTGCCTTTTCGCCAAATAGGTAGCTTAAAGTGGCATGCATCATGGCTGAGCAGGGACTTTAAGCCAAATCTTCCCTAATTCAACATCAATCCACTACAGAGTCTCAAAAATGGCTAATTATATATACCAAATGCTGTGGTGTTTCCCATTCAGTCATTGCATACTAGAGAGCATTTGCAGCAATGATGCCCCTGGTATGGTAAATAGGCTGATTTGCCTACCAGTGACTGCTGTTGCATTCAAGAACGTCAACCCAGTTGCCTTGGAATACAGACTAGAGTGTGTGATGAATGCAGTTTGCCATCACCCGCAGCCAACAGAGCGGGATGCAGATTTGGGAGTGAGTGCTGATGACCTGTTGCCAGTGGAGGAGGACACTTGAAAGACATGGATATTTAGATGGGCAGGATGTGTAGGGACAGCTGTTTTGCCATTTGATTTTGGAGGGCAACCAGTTTGTATGGGGAAGGGGATTTAGACAGTAAACAGTTTGGAACTGTTGCGGTGGAGCTGGCAATTTGATAAAGTGGCAGTGGAGGGTGAAAGGAGTTTGAAAGAAAAGATATGGAGGTGGTATTTTTGAAAGTAACCACTAGCATCTTCCAGAATCAAACCAAACGTGGTTTTTTTCCGTGACAAAGTTGGTTGTGGCCCCTAAACACCTGCTATTTTGAGAATTTGGCCTTTCAGCCCAGTTGAATTCACTTTTCAGGGAAAGGAATGAGAATAATCAAGTGGCTAAAATGTGCCTGAGCGTCATTGGATTGCACTCTTGTCGTCAAGCTGTTAGCAAATAGATGCCATGTTTTTAAATTGATTATAAAAGAATGAAAGTGGAATGGAATGGGAAATGGTAATAAAAAAGTAAATACCTAAGCCAAGGACCAAGGTGGTATGGTTGGGAAAGTTTCTTTGCATGAAAGTAATAAGAATTTGGTGAAGCTTAACAAAGTTAGCAAAGGGAGAACAAATGGATTCAGCCTCAGAGATATGACAGGGGAGACTTATATGCATAGTTAAAATAGATTAGCAGTTGTCACAGTGGCCGGAGTGGACTACTTCAGAGTAACGACGCTACGCAGCTCTGCATTTTATTCTTTTATTGGTGCTGCGTATTTACAGTGCTCAAGTCATTGCTATTTACACGGAGTGATGTGGTCAGTCGGTTTCAGAACCTCCTAATGGCTTTTGGCGCGTCTTTCTCCAACACAAAAGCTTTGGCAGACCCATCCTCTTTCCCCTCCTCTTTCTGCGTAATTCCGGAGTTGGGGGGATGGGTCTCCCGCCCTTATTCGCCCCTTCCTGTCCCACCTGGGACCCTGGCTCCTCTACCTTGCCTGAGCCTCGGACACGACTTCCTGCTTCCCCACTGGAATCGGAACTCTCTCTGCTTCCCCCTGTGCTCGGGGATTGGCTTGAACTTAGGAGGGGAGGGACTTCGCGATATCCCCTGTCCCTCACATCCACCCCCCTCCCAAGCTCTCCTTCACCCCTCCCCAGGTCCCCCCCAGGTGTCGGTGACGACTGGAAGCCTAAGAACTCAGTGCTTTCCGAGCCCGTTGGTGTGAACACCTCCCCCCAGTCCTGCAAGCCCCCCCCCCTTCCGCCTGGGAGGACGGGAATCCCAAAAAGTCTGTGGCGTCAGAGCTGGTGGGGGTAAAAATGTTCTGCCAATCTGCTCCTTCCTCTGACTGGGTGGATCTCGGTGACACCCATACCTCATCCTCTGGTTCCTCAAACTCCGCTTCCCAGCGCCATGGTGAACTGCTCTCCCGTGCTTCCTCCCCCTCACCCTCCCTTTCCATGTGCCAGGGCTTGGGTCTATGGGGAAAAAGGGCGTGAAATTCTTCTACCAGGAATTCCTCCTGTATCTGAGTGGCTGGGACCCATTCATTCTGGGACGGTGGAGCATCCTCCCATGCCATGAGGTACTCCAGGCCCCCCACCCCCCACCTTGAATCCAGGATGGCTGTGGCCTCATTGAGTTGCTCCCTGCCTTCCCTCTCCCCCCCTCCCTCAGGGGTTTGTTCGCTGTCTCGGAGCCTGCTGCTTTCCCTGTACGGCGACAGCAGCGATCTATGAAACACTGGGTGCACCCTCATGTCCTCTGGCAGTGCCAGCCTGTATGCCACCGGGTTGACCTGTTGCGTGACCGTGAAGGGGCCCAACCTTCTGGGCGCCAGCTTTTTGCATCGCCCTCTGATGGGAAGGCCCTCCGAGGACAACCAAACTTTGTCCCCCACCCTAATGACCTCCCCCGGTCGCCTGTGGCGATCTGCCCCCCTCTTGTACGCTTCCTTGGCTCTCTCCAAGTGTTCTCTGAGCTGCTGGTGCACCGTCTCCAGTTCCTCTGCCCAATCCTCAGCCTGTGGGCCCTCCTCCTCCTCCTCCCCCTCCCTCTCAGGGAAAGATCTGAGGTCACGCCCGTAATTGGCCTTAAAGGGCGACACCCCTGTGGAGACGTGCACCGCATTGTTGTAGGCAAATTCTGCCAGTGGCAGGCGATCCACCCAGTCCGTTTGCCTCTGGCTGACGTAGCATCTCAGGTACTGCTGCAGAATGGCGTTGACCCTCTCCGCCTGTCCATTGGTCTGCGGGTGTCTAGCCGTCGACAAGCTGACCTCCACCTGCAGGAGGTTCATGAGCCGCCGCCAGAACCTGGAAACAAATTGGCGGCCACGATCCGAAATAACCCTTAAGGGTAATCCATGCAGTCTGAATACGTGGTCAACAAACAGTTTGGCTGTCTCTTCTGCCGAGACCGCCCTGGCACACGGTATAAAGTGGCACATTTTGGACATGAGGTCCACCACCACCAACACTGCGGTCTTGCCCCTGGAAGAAGGCAGATCTGTGATGAAGTCCATGGACACCACTTCCCACGGCCTGTGTGGCGTGGCTAAGGGCTCCAGCAATCCTGGTGGCGCTGCTCTGACCACCTTTGCCCGCTGGCAGGTGTCACAGCCCCGTACATAGTCTCGAACATCTTCCCGCACCCCTGGCCACCAGAAGTGTCTCATGACTAGGTGAGTGGTTTTGTCCCTCCCAAAATGACCCGCCGTTGGGTTGTCGTGCATCTGCTTGAGGACCGTACGTCTAAGCTGGGTGGTGGGCAGGTACAGTGCACCCTTGTAGAAAAGCAGCCCCCTGCGTTCTGCAAAGTCTTTTGCCTGCTCCCCCCCCCTCTCAGTTCTCTGAAGATGCGGTTGGCAAATTCATCCGCTGCCGTCAGTGCTGTGAGTTCTGCCTCGCTCACCACTGCTGCTCCGCAGGACCATGCTGACGGGGGGAAAACGTGCCTGGGTGCCGGTGGCGCCTCCTCCTCCATGTACTCTGGCTTGCGGGAGAGGGCATCCGCCCGGACATTCTGCTCTCCCGGGATGTAGTGTATGGAGAAGTTGAATTTCGAGAAGAACTCTGCCCACCGTATCTGCCGCTGGTTGAGCACCCTGGCAGTTCTCCAGAACTCCAGGTTCTTGTGGTCGGTGCACACCTGGATGGGGTGCTTGGCGCCCACCAGGAAGTGTCTCCAGTGCTGGAACGCAGCGTGGATCGCCAGAAGTTCCCGATCAAACACTGTGTAGTTTCGCTCTGGCTGAGTCAATTTCCTGGAGAAGAAGGCACAGGGTCTCCACTCTCTGTTGGCGTCCAGTTGCAACAAAATGGCGCCCACAGCTCTATCAGAAGCATCTGTTTCCACGCGTAGGGGCGCGTCCTGAACCACGTGGAACAGGTTCTGGTCTGAGGCGAACACCCTCTTGAGGCTTTCGAACGCTGCTTGCGCCTCTGGTGTCCACCTGAACTTCTGCTTGCCTCTCAGGCAGTCAGTGATGGGGGCCGTAACGCGAGAGAAGTTCTTGATGAACTTCCTGTAGAAGTTGGCGAAGCCTAGTAGGCGTTGGGCATCTTTGCGAGTCCTGGGGCTGTGCCAGTCCAGGATGGCCTGCACCTTGTCCTTGTCCATCGCCAGCCCCTTGTCTGACAGCTTGTAGCCCAGGAAGTCCACCTCCTTGGTGTGAAACTTGCACTTCTCCAGCTTCACATACAGGTGGTTCTCCTTCAGGCGCTGCAACACCTCCCTGACATCTTTCACGTGCTGCACTGGGTCGTTGGAGTAAATAAGGATGTCATCCAGGAAGACCAAGCATTTCCTGAAGAGGAGGGACCCCAGGACGTGGTGCATGAAGGCCTGGAAGCATGCTGAGCCCCCTTGCAACCCGAAGGGCATCACCAGATATTCAAAGGAGCCCAGAGGCGTGAACATCGTGGTTTTCCATTCATCGCCTTCCCGGATCCTGATCAAGTTGTACGCCCCCCTCAGGTCTAGCTTGGTGAAAATCTTGCCCCTGCGTGCCGCTGTCAGGAGATCATCCACTCTGGGCATGGGGAAAGCCACTGGCTCTGTCACTGAATTCAGGCGTCTAAAATCCACCACAAGACGGCGCTGTTGCGTGTCTTTCTTGTCCACCCAGAAGACCGGGCTGCCCCCTGCTGCCTTGCTTTCTCTGATGAACCCCCGCTTGAGGTTCTTGTCGATGAAAGCGCGCAGATCTTCCAGTTCCTGGTCTGACATGGCGTACAGCTTGGCTGGGGGTATAGTTGCCCCTGGCACCAGGTTGATCTGGCAGTCAAAAGGCCTGTGTGGGGGTAGGTGGTCGGACTCCGCTTCGCTGAAGACCTCCTGCAGGTCCCAGTACGGCTTGGGTATCGCTTCACCCCCTTTGACGTGCATGGTGGCCACCGTGGCTATCGGAGGCCCCTCCCCTGGTTGGTGCTGCATGCAATGTTCCAGGCAAAAGTCCGATCCAAAAGTGATGCATCTCTGGTGCCAACTTATGGAGGGGTCATGGCGCGCCAGCCAGCTCATGCCCAAAACGATGGGGGGGTCTGAGATGGTGGTGACGTTGAATGCCAGTGTCTCTGAGTGCCTTCCAACCGTCATTCTCATGGGGGGGGTTGATGAGTGATGGCCCCTCCCAGCAGCTCTCTGCCGTCAATGGTTGCCACGTGCAGAGGAAAATCCAGCTGCAGAAGCTGGATCTGGTGC
The DNA here is from genome assembly GCF_965207765.1 of Zootoca vivipara. Lineage (NCBI taxonomy): Eukaryota > Metazoa > Chordata > Lepidosauria > Squamata > Lacertidae > Zootoca > Zootoca vivipara. Next base: position 38,778,589 of record NC_142586.1, on the reverse strand, counting down.
TCTTCTGCAAAGTTTCTCGAGAAGAAGTTCGCTGACGCCCCACTGTCAATTAGGGCGAGGACTGTCAGGGGATAGCCATTTGGAAGCGTGAGCGTCACTTCTAGAACCACTCCTGCTCTGGGAGGGGTGGGCTGGCTCTGCTCCTCTCTGTGCGGGTGGGTGGGCTGGGGCTGTTGTCTGCTGACTGTGCCTGGCTGCCGCCCCTTGTCTCCTGAAGTCAGGCTTTCCCGTTTCCCTGCTGTGGTGCTGCGTCAGTGGGGGAGGGCACAACCGTTCCCGCCTTTCCTTGCCACTCCCTGCGATGTGGGCAGTCTCTGACGAGATGCTGGGGGGAGTTGCAGAGAAAGCAATTCCCACCCCTTCCCTCCTTGCGTCTTGGCGCCGCTGGGGTTTGAAAAGCCCCCGCGCGCGCGCTATCAATCTGCATGGGTTCCTGGTCCTGACTGGCCCCAGGCGTGGCTTGAAAGGGCTGTTGGGGGAGTGGCTTCTCCTGCGACCGTGGGAACCAAGCCCACTTTGCGCGCGTTGCTTGCTTGTCGCTCCACCGGGATTCCTGTCTCACCCCCACCGCCAGAGCCGCTTTGCTCAGCTGATCCATATTACTGGGCTTTGGACCTCTCGAGAGCTCATCCTTCACCTCCTCATGCAACCCCAAGTAGAACGCCGCTTGCATTGGGGGGGACTCTAGTTCCCACCCCAATCTGTGCACCAGCATGGTGAATTTCGCCCAATACGCGCGAACTGTCATATTTCCTTGGCGTAAATTATGAAGTTCCTCTTTAGTCTGGTCCATATGACTATCGGACGAATACATCGTTTTCAAACCTTCTAGAAATAGTTTGACATTCTTCATGCAAGGATTCCTTGTTGCAATTAACGGTCTTAGCCACTCCCTGGCTGCCCCGGTAAGGTGCTCCACAATAAACGCTACCCTGTGCTCATCATCAGGGAACTCATCGTGGTGCAGCTCAAGAGCATACACAATCTCAGTCTCAAAGCCCTGAAATTCCCTCGGGTCTCCATTGAACTTGCTTACTAGGGTCCCGGCTCTCCTTCCTGGCAGCACTTGGACTTGGGGTGCCCCTCCCGCCTTGTTTTTCTCTGCATCCAGCTTGTTTTGGAGGTCTACCGCCACCGCCCTTAATTGCTGCTCTTTTTCCTGAAGCGCTCTCACCTGTTCCGCAAGTTGTAGCCGGTCGTCCTGGACCTTCTTAGTCTCCTCTTTAGCTGCCTTCAATTCCCCCTGCGCCTGCAGCGACAGCTGCTGCAGTTCTTGCTGGGCTTGCTCCGCGATCTGCCGCCATTTCTCCGCCTCTGACACGCTCATCCCGGCAACTCCAAAGTAGCCCAAAGCCATTAGGAGGTTGCTGTCACAGTGGCCGGAGTGGACTACTTCAGAGTAACGACGCTACGCAGCTCTGCATTTTATTCTTTTATTGGTGCTGCGTATTTACAGTGCTCAAGTCATTGCTATTTACACGGAGTGATGTGGTCAGTCGGTTTCAGAACCTCCTAATGGCTTTTGGCGCGTCTTTCTCCAACACAAAAGCTTTGGCAGACCCATCCTCTTTCCCCTCCTCTTTCTGCGTAATTCCGGAGTTGGGGGGATGGGTCTCCCGCCCTTATTCGCCCCTTCCTGTCCCACCTGGGACCCTGGCTCCTCTACCTTGCCTGAGCCTCGGACACGACTTCCTGCTTCCCCACTGGAATCGGAACTCTCTCTGCTTCCCCCTGTGCTCGGGGATTGGCTTGAACTTAGGAGGGGAGGGACTTCGCGATATCCCCTGTCCCTCACAGCAGTTTAACTAGAAAAAAGATCTTTTTCCATTTATGTTAACTGTGTTTTATGCTAGTTTTTTGTTTTTGTTTTTTAACTAATGTTTTATGTATTTTCTTAAAATCCCAGTGACACCTGCTGGAGTATTTAAAAACAGCACTGTACTTACCGGTAGTAGCCCAGTAATTTTGCCCTGAAATTGGCCTTCATGAGTATGTCAGAAGGTGACCGAGGGTATTGTGGAGGGGCTATGAATTTTCATTTTGGTCACAACGGGGGCCAGGTGCAAGTATCTCAGAATAGTTCTGTGGTAGCAATACTAAGAAAATGTTTATAACCATTTATTAATTGCATGAGTACCGTACATATTTATATGACCTGAAAACCCAGTAATTCATTCTCTAAAGAAAACTTTATAAGAGAAGAGGGGGATGAACAATAGCTATCCCCAAATAAATCAAGGGTGAGTTGAAAGATGCTGGCATAGTCTAGCATACAGCAACATATTTATTGCTAGCCATGTGACAGATCTATGCTATGTCTTGTGGTCACCCTGAACCATATACTGCTGATGATAATATATTGCCTTCCATTAAATAAATACCAAGACTTGTGGTTACCAACCAGGGAAGTGAAGAAGAAAGAGAACAAATGCAGTGAGGTAATTTGTACCAAAGCAGAAACCTGGAAACGTGTGTTTATAATATATTTTCTAAATGGAAAAATGTAGTTGTGTTATGACAGCTTTTAAAATCCTTGTTCTCTTTATTCATTCTGGACTTACAGGTCCCTGTTTATATATATATATATATTATTATACTTTTGCCTAATTTTGGGGGGTGGGTGGGGGTGGGGCAGGGAACCACAACACCAAACCACGTAATTTACCACAAAACGTCAAAATAGGCATTTGAAGTAGACTCCCTTCAGTTTTATTTACTTTTGCATATTCATTGGTTCTTCCGTTGGAATCATAATAGCTCTAGGGGGCTGCTTTTGTAACTTCCAGCCCCTTCAGATTCAGAAGTGAGCTGACATAGAGCTTTGCTGTGGTTACTTAGGAGGGCCAACACTTCTAGAGGCACAAAAAGCATGCCTTTTCCCACAATGCCATTTAAGGGCTCCTGTTCTTTGTAGTGTAAGTGATACTGGCTCTTCTTGAGTGCTGAATTCCAGTTCCTTCACACAGCTGCAGCCACTCCTGAAGCAGATTACAGGTTTGAGACCTGGAATGGTGCATATCACCCCTGCTAGCCAGCTCATGGTGAGAAATACCACTCTCATGTTTTTGAATTTCAGAAATCTAGCATACCTATTATCAGTTAAAAAGCATTCCTATTATGTACTCAGTTGACCATGTTCCTGTTCTACCATTTTATGCCACACTCACTAACAGCAGTGGACCTCAAAGAAATCTTAAATCCCACCTTCTGCTTGCTATCCCTCTCAGAAAAGAAAATTCTCTCCATAAACATCCTAGCTAGGCTGCTGATAGGCATTTTAAGACCACCTAGTTTTAGAGAGAAAATATTGGCTTTATTATATGCCCTTCTCTAAATTCCGTACAATTTCCTCTACTTGAAGCTTGGAAAGGAATAGACAAGCCTCTTGTGAGCTGTGTAATTAATTACCAAAGAAGTGCAAGCTGTTTCTAGTCCTTCATTCTGTATATTAATTGATTCAGGGGGCCAGGTGCCAACTTTACCAATCAGTGGAATACAAGAGGCAGTTTGCATTTTGCATTTGTCAGTAGTTTCTGTTGGGAGCAAATGGGGATACCCATTCACAACCATTGAAGAGAGTTTTGGTGCAAGATCGCTAAGCAAATAAGACATTAAAACAAATTAAGCTATTTCAGGGTAACGTTGCTCATGAATTTTGATCAGAAGGTTTGGGGTTTTTTTCTGAAAATGAGTGCAGCTACCTTCTCCCCAGTTCTAATGGGTTTTCACCAAATGGACTTTGGAAGGTTATCTCACACAAGTGTATGATAATGATTTTCCAGAAGTTGTATGAACACATCTCCCTCGAAAATCCTATCTATCGTTCCAAAGAGTTACAAAAATGCTTAGTAAAACCTACCTGCTTTTAATTGGAGGAATTGTAATATACTATCAGAGAATGGTTGGAGTAAGTTTTGGCACGTGGCCGGTATTAACTCGTAAGATGAGAGAAGATAGATGTGCTTTTGAGGACAAGTTGAGTCCTTTCATTGAGACAAAAAACACAGAATGTATGCAAATCTATATTTCTATTAAATTAATTCTCTTTTTAAACTTAGGGCCGTGCCTCACTAACAGCTGAGAAAGAACCGTTTGCCCATCAACATAAAGAGATGAAAAATCTAGAAGATATTGTTAACAGTTTAAGGCCAACTGCTCTTATAGGTAACACATCTCTATTTGTCCAACTTATACTACCTTTGCCTCTTTGTTTTATTGTTTGATATAGACGCTGTGAATATGCATGCAATGTATAAAAATAGGTTCTGAGTATGTATTATTCTTATTAATTGAAATTATATATCGTCCTTCATCCAAAGATCAAAGGACAGTCATCTAACCCCCAGCCCCCAAAAACCATCCTCAGGAAGTGATGTTAGCAGTTATAAAATAGCTTTGTTTTGTTTCCTGCAGAGGTTGAAACCAGGTGAAGTTATAGAACATTTTGAACTGTAGTGTAAGTAGTGGATAAGCGATGCATTACGTCAGGAAGATTTCATTGCTTTGGGTCAATGTATACTTTTTAATCCACTCCCTGGGTTATGTCCTTCTTCTCATTTGCTGTCTGAGGCATAATATAATCAGAATAGTGTGTAATTTATCCTTCCCCCATCTTTAAATTTTGTTCCAATAACTGCATTATGAATAAAAATGTGCACCTTTACTTGAATGTAGTTACATTGTTTCATAGTGAATGGAATTTAGAAGGGATTATTCTGTACCCTTTTTCTGTGAAATAAATTTAAGACCAATTATTCTGTACCCTATTCTGTACAGGATATTGTACAGAATAATCACTACTAAATTCAATTTACTAAAAAAGGGTATAAACAGTTACATTCAGGTAGCTGTGTATAATCAAAATGCAGTGTATAGCATTGAGTGTGAAACATGAAAAGAATTTATTTAAATACCATGTTTATCTGCTGTGTATCTGCTGTGTAGGAAGAAAGACTGATCAGATTTGAGATTGATTTTTCTATACGAATGATTAATTGTTAAAAAAAAAACCTCTCCTTGCATGACTGGGATTTCTTTAAAACAAGTCTCGGCAAATGCCATATATGGAGTCTTGCTAGACACCGCTTAGGAAGAAGACTTGTTATTGTTGGACCAGAAACAATTATTTTAATAAAAGTAGCCATAAAGCATAAGTGAAATTATGTTTTCTAATTTATTATACCCTCTGGCTAGAAAAGGTTGACATTCTTATGATTAACTGTCTAGAAGCAAAATTGACATAAACTCTGCAAAATGCAGATCAAGTGCCAGTACTTTTTGTTTAGACCAATTAGCCTATAAAAATTATGGGAGACAGACTTTGAACCATACTTTCTTTGAGAGAACTAAGATATCAGAAGAAAAACAAACAGACAGACAGGAAGATTATATGTTTAAACTGACTCAAGACTCAAGCATCTATCTGTTCATACAGCTTAATGCAACTCAATTGAATATGTGTCAAAATTACAACTACTTAAGATCCTGAAGTGTCTCATTCTGAGCTGGTCCCCTTGAAATATCTCAAGCACCAGCTTCATTGAAATGAAATGTACCACAGTGGCACATTTCCTTTGCATATGAGTGCAACAGGACAAGTTCTGGTGGATTGTGCCCTTTGTCTATGAATCAAAACAGTTACTTCATCCAAATTTCCCATTGTCTTCCTCAGGAGTTGCTGCCATTGGTGGTGCATTTACAAAAAAGATTATCCAGGATATGGCTTCCTTCAACGAGAGGCCAATTATTTTTGCTCTCAGTAACCCAACTAGCAAAGCAGAATGCTCTGCTGAGGACTGCTACACTCTAACTGAAGTAAGGAAAGAACCTTGATTGATATTGAATTGGTTGTACTTAATGAATGTTATTTCAGCAGCAAGGTAGAATAATTAGATTGTTAAAAATGAAAGTTTCTAACCCCTCATGCTTTGCAGGCAATATTTAAAAAAACAAAACTTGTTTGTTTGTACTCATGACACCTCACTTCAAACCTCACGCAGGAGCTCCAAAGGGAAATGGAATGGCTAAGCTTTTTTGGTCAGCCTTCTGGAGGCCACATGCCAACAGCTTGTGTGCCTACTCCACACTTTATACCAGGTGTGGTATGACCCCACACACTCTTGCATGTACACATAGACACATAAACATGAGACACATACCCTGCCACAGGTACACAGAGAGAGGGCTTAGAGAGAAGACATGGCTGAAGGCCTTTTTGCTATTACATCTCTAAATTGGCAGAGCTGTGTGGGACCAAGGAGCTTTCAATCCATTGGATCCAAAGCTGCCATTGCTCCAAGCTGCCATTGCCCCACCCATAAAAGATCTCATTTTGGGGGTTACATCTTGCTACTGCTTCTGCTGCTGGCTTTTTTTGACCTGGTTCCAGATGGAGCCTCCACTGTAGCAGAGCTCCCCCAAACTGGTGGCATTTCTTCTTGTTAGAGGAGAGGCACAAACCCATCACCCTGATCCTCTCCAGCCATCAACCTAGGGATGTTGGAGGAGCAGGATTGGTCTCTAAGCCATATATGTAACTTGTCTTTCAACTGGTCCATTGACTTGGGAGGGCGTAGCTGGAATGAAATGATGTATAATCTAAATACTGCTGCATATGAATTGCAGTCTTTATACTTTCTCTTTGGGTCAAGTACTTTCCCCTTGGAATTTCTCTACTGATGCAGGACAAATTTATAATTCTATAAATAGAAAACAAATATTAAGTATGTCCTATTTGCCTACCGAAATGTATACATTAGAGTGAATGCAGGAATGAAACAGGAATGCAAATATTTTTAAAAATATGGTTACAATGGGCAGCTCCACCTGGTAACCAGAGCTAAAAATATACCGAAGTACCTAATCTTCCAGCAAAATGTATAAAGCACGCCATTATAAATCTACATGACACCAAGCTAAATGATATTCTTTTGAATAACTATATAGTGTTCTTGTTTGTTTCATGCATATTTGCAGTTCTGTAAGTTAAACAAGGATCCTTCTGTTTAAAAGTTAAATTTAATCATGAGGGCTGCAATCCTATACCTGTTTACCTGGGAGCAAGCCCAACTGATCTGAAAGGGAGTTATGTCTGAGTAGACATGCATAGAATTGCATTGTGAATCCTTTTAAGAAGGATGACAAGTAAGCATTTACAGACCTTATCTTCCAATGCTGGCAGTTTTATGCATACTGGACCAACTATTTTACTTGTTTCACTCAAACCTCAGCAGATAGCAAGTTAGCCAAGTAGGGCTGTTGGATTTGTATTTCTTTCATGGCACTTTTTACCTTAGCAGATAGAAGCTGTGGCCACAAACTGCATTAGAGATTATGATGGCATCACTGTGAACTATTATGGTTCTTCCTAGAAGAAGAGGGGTAATTTATACACACACACACCCCATTTATGCATGTTCAATATGTGAGCGACTTGCACACACATTCATCATGTCAAACCCAGAAGCAACCCAGAAACATCACAAAAACGGGCAGAACGGGTGGGGCGGGAACAGGATATTTGCAGACTTTTTCAATTGTGTTTCAAATATACACAATTACAATTAAATGTGTGGTGCCTTGGAACATAACCCCCACATAAATGGGGGGTTGCCTTTATATATATCTCACATAGTCATAATGTGAGTCTCAGTTTTGCTTACTTGCATTTATGTGGATAGCTGAAACTAGTTCTGAAGATACTAAATTCCAATTCTTCCTAACTGAAAAATAAAGTAATAGATATCATATGAAATAGACATAATTCCATTTTGTTATCATATGTCTCAGCAAGATATCAGACGCAAAGAGACATTATGATACAAAAGTCTACTGGGTTTAGATTGGTTTGGAACTTGCCTTGATGCTGACAATGCACAGGCTGGAGAGAGACTTATTTAACAGTACATTGTCAGATTTGCAAAATGCTTGTTTTGTGACTTTTGTGTAAGTTTCGGGTATACTGTAGTTACTTTATGGAAACATTGATTTCTAGATATAGATGCAGGTTCTGATTTTCCTCCATCCAATAACATTTGCAAAACATTTGTTTTAGGGGCGTGGCATTTTTGCAAGTGGAAGCCCTTTCGATCGTGTCACTCTTCCAGATGGACGCACATTTGTTCCTGGACAGGGTAACAATGCTTATGTGTTTCCAGGAGTTGCCCTTGGAGTTGTTGCCTGTGGAATAAGACATATAAGTGAAGAAATTTTCCTCACAACTGCAGAGGTACTGACTGTTGTATACCTGATAATGTCTGCCCAGAAAAGGACATGTATGGCACATCAGTTTATGACAGCATGTTGTTATAGGGTCTTCAGACTGGTAGTTTGGGGTGAGGGACCTCAGTCTGAGGACTGAATGTGCCCCCCCCATCCTGACTCTCAGAATCTGGCCCACAGAACTCTCTCCAGACCACACCATCTTCCCTGGCCACACACGCCTGAATACTATCTGAAACACTGAAACTGATACTTTCTGTGTAATGGTTGCAGTGTAAGGTAATGAGACAGGAATTCATTAGAAATCTGATGGATTAAACCAGCGCTGAAACAAAAGCAGTACTTCTCCTATTACATAGACTGAATGTGTATTGAGGAACACATGCCTATGGTTAATATTAACCTGATATAACCCTCACCTAGACATTATTCTGTCATAGAATTGTTGATATCCTGATTGAAGTATGCATTATAGAGACTGGCAATTAATTTTTAAAAAGAATTCTATTTAAGAAGCTGGTTGGAGAAGAAGTAAAAGTGAGGGACTGTTTCTGAACACTCTGATATATACTGTCAACATATTTGCTTGTTAATAATTCTACTTCTGTTTGAATTTACAGCATTTGACAATAGCTTAGCCTTTTAAAAATAAGATCAGCAACAAAAGTTAAGATAAGCATATTAACCTATTTCAAAGAAACTTCTTATAAAGAGAACCTGAACTTTTTCTTCCCAGAACTGGGCATTGATTTCTTCTCTTTAAGGGAGACCGGAGGCAAGGAATCATATTCAGTGCTACTACAGACAGAGGGCATACACTAAACAATGTAAAATTTTCCCAAACACCATTAAATACCAAAGCCTCCGAGTCCTAATTTTGGGTGATTCTCTTACATTGTTTTGAGGGAGGAAAGAGTACTGTTGAACCTGTTATTTATTTCAGAATGTAAAATCATGAAGAACTGTGAATTCAGAGAATTGACAGCATTTGCTCTTGCAAGTAATTTGTTGCTGTTCTCTCCCTCCCCCTTTCTCTCTCTCTCTCTCTCTCTCTCTCTCTCTCTCTCTCTTTTAAGAATGGCAAGATTTCCTCAGATTTCCTCCATCAAGGTGTTTTTCCCTAGGGAACCATTTGGACCTTTCATGTGCAAAAATCAGTAATAAGCCCAGACTCTCTCCACTAGCTTTGACCAGCCAAGATGGGCAGTGATCCTTCACATAGGAGGTGACTGAGGATAAGTTGGTTAATTTTATCCTCATGGCTAAAACCTTTCCCTGTAATTTCAGTTGGATATGGCAAGTCTTAATTCTCTGCCCTAAACTGCCATGTCTATTTTAAAAGACATGGCTTCTTAAACTTTCTAGAATGGGCTCATATGTATAGTTTGTAATGTGCTTTGGAAACTTTTTAAATTAAAGGTGGAGCATGCAAAGCCTCTCAAATGTCAAAATTGAGAGGAAGTCAGCAAAAAACGGTTTCTTTTACAGACTGTTTTAGCAGGGCTGGAAAGTAATAGAAAAGATAGAGATACTTTAAAATAACTTCTTCAGGCAGACATCTGTTGATGGTGACACTGAGTGCAGAATTTGCCATTTAGGTCTTTAGTTAAATGTTAAGGTTATGCACTTAACTGTGAGCGAGCCCCATTAAAAGTGGGATTTATTTCAAAGTAGGCATGCTTAAGATTACAGTGTACACATATCTCTGCCCTGTACACACTCTCCTAATGACTCAAAGTCTGATTCATAGTCATATTGCAGCTACAAGAGCACTTACGTCTGGTCTCAATTATGCTCTGTAAATTTTAGTATCTGAAGAAGTGTGGATGCACACGAAAGCTCATATCAATGACAAACTTAGTTGGCCTCTAAGGAAGGAATTTTTAAATTTTATTCCCAGCTATGTGTACAGACAACATGGATAGTAGCTGCCACGTTAGATGACGTTGTGCAAAGGTGTGTACAACTGCAAACTGCTCCATACAAAAGTGCACAATGAAAAACAACAACTCGTGCTTTTACAAAGGCTACATGTGTACACAGCCTATGGATCTCTTAATCTGTCACCTGTCCATTTAAAACTGATTTAAAAACAAAAACAGTTTAGTCATTGTAAAAACAGCAAGTCCTGTTTTCTAAATCTACGGCCCTGTAGACTATAATGCCATACAGTAATTGTGGGTATTATCTCATCATAGTGAAATTAATAGCACAATAAATTATCATGTTTATAATTTCAAGTCTAGTTGCACTGACCATGATGTTGTCCTACCATTAAATGTATATTTGGTGGGCACAGTAAGAAGAGTGTTATCTTTCAAGATTTGTCCTCATCTTTAAAAGTATGGTTGAAACACTGGCCAGGAGCCAGATCCATAAAAATCAGGGAATCTACCAATGAAAGGGGTGTGTGTGTGAACAGAAATTCCACTTGCCTAGCACCATCTTTCATGAATTCATGTAGCAATTTACTGCCTGCCTCTAACCACCTCCTTCTTTTTAATATGATTATAAAGGAAAGTAAGAAAAATATTTTTCCAGTTCAGAAATTCTTATTATTCAACCCTGCCACAAAGCAGGAATCATCCTTATGTTGGCTTTTCATTAGATGGTAATGGATGTTGCCACCTTTTTTATGCCTAAATGTATGTAACTTGCCTGTAAGGGGCAAGAAATCCCAGGAAAAAGCAATCCTACTGATTTGCCACAGGAAAAACAAAAAAGGTTTATGTCTCCTTTTATTTTAGCTCCCCCTTGTGGATTCATAAATAATAAATTATTATACTATAATAATGATTGCCAGTAGAGCTTATTTCACTATTTCCTGGGGGGGGGGGGGGAGAGACACACAATCTTTCTTGCCTATTAAGCCTGCCTTGTAAATTATCCCACAATAATAGCCTGGGGCGTGTCCCACAGAGAAGAGACAGAAAGCCCTGTCTTTTCTGCATCAACCTGTTAAATTTCTAGGTTTGGGTGCAGAGGAGAAACAGAGGGCTCTGCCTTGTGCATCTGCATGTAATTTCTTGCTGTCCATGGCTGCCAGGCTACAAGTCTGTGTTAAGAGGTGGTGGGAAGTACAACTTTCATAGTACTAGGCAATTCTTTCTCAAAGTAAAAATTCTGCTGCTTGTTTGGATATTGATGCATTATGTCCTGATATAACTTTGCTTTTCCAGCAAAGTGATTTCTGCTCTTTCTTTTGCTCAGTTAGTTACTTGTACTAACTTCTCTGGTTCATAGCTGCCAAGTTCTCCCTTTTTAAAAGGGAAATTCCATTATGCTGAATAGGCTTCCTCGCGAGAAAAGGGAAAACTTGGCAGCTATGCTCTGGTTTGTTAGAATTTTATTCTGTTTTAGCTTTTTAAGTGTTAACAATGATACCTGATTATTTTTGTACTCTGTAATGTCTTGTTCCTGCTTTTCAATTAAGTCTGTGAGTGTGTAATCTCAAAAGTATCCCTGAAAGAAAAACAACACTGAAGGAAAATCAGGATCATAGAACCATCCATTATAGGATAATCAACCAAATCTGAGAATAAAACTGTATATTTTAAACTCTCAACACTAACCGCCTCATAGTTTGTGAAGCTTTCTTGCAGATCATCTCTTGCCAGTCAATTCTTGGCATCTTTTGTAGAGTCCTACATCGTGTGTAGGATGTACACGAAAAGGCAAGGTGGCTCCTCCAGTTCCTTGGGAATTACTTAGATGTGGATTAGAAGTAAAATAGGGGAGATCGCCTCCCTTTTATAACCTTATTTAACTGGTGGGGTCAAGCACTCTGTCAAGCAGATTCCAGTCACTGTCTACATATTTGTTGTTGTGGTTAATGATTTCCCACAGTACTTTCTGTGTCCAAAGTGCTTTGCTATTTCTGTCTTCTTAGCTCAGTGTCCTATCTAAATAAATAACCATGACAGAAAAGTACGGTATAATCCCTCTTCCACCCATGCTGCATACATTGCCCCTCCACTCATGAGGATTTCTTTCTATATGTCTCAAGCTTAATCTCTTTTAACTCTCTAATAGATTTTCAAATGTAGGTTCTCAGGATGCATGCAGCATGATTACTGAGAATCACTTTGTATGCTCTGGAAAATTGCTATATAAATGCTGAGTGAAACTGTCTTTTTAACACCCCCACCCCCATGCCTAGGACTAATCATTTACTAGGTCCATCCTTTTCCCTGTGTGCCCTATCAGAGACCTTTCTAAAAGAGGAGTGCTCATGAGGGCTTTCTGAGTGATGAACATGGTTCGACTTATCCTATGCTCCCATTTAATTACTGAAGCAGGACTTGAGAAGTCCAGAAGTTTATTTCTGTGAACATGTTCATATGGAAATTGAAAAAAGCTGCCCATAGTGCAGATTTGAGGGGGTGCTGGATAAAGCGCCCTCTGTATGGACCGTAGGGCTTGCTTAGTGGCTTCAGCAGTAGCAGTGTGCCAAGCAGTGTAGAGTGGCTGGATCTTGTTGCCATTAAAATTTCCCAGTGCCCTGGAGCAATGCTGTCAGAGGCATTGTGGGAAATTAAAATGGTGGCTTAGAGAACAGGGCTGTAAAAAACGAAGAGCGGGGACAACTGCTTAGGGTCCTGGAACTTGCCTGAGGATGTGGCTGCTGATGCTGGCCATAGAAAAATGGTTTTCTACTGTCATAGAAAAATGGTTGCATACATTCAATTTCTAGGCAGTGGGTTTTCAGATAAAGATACCTGTATAATGAGAGCCTAAAAGAACATGTCTTATGTTTTGTTCCTAGGTCATATGTCAACAGGTCTCAAAGAAACACTTAGAGGAGGGCCGTTTGTATCCGCCTTTAGTTTCAATTCAAGATGTCTCTCTGAAAATTGCTGTGAAAGTAAGTACATTTTGCATTTCCTAATTAAGAATAGACTTAATATGTTTTGTCAAAGACTGAAGGTGGGATTTCATTATTGCATTTATATTTTCATCTTCCTCCAAGGATCTCAAGACAGGAATCAGTTTTCTCTCTTCCTTCCCCCTTTATCCTCAGAACAGCCCTATGAATTAGGTTGAGAGGAAGTGACTGGCATACAGTCATTTGGTGAGCTCCATGGCTGATTGGCAAGTTGAACTCAAGCCATCCTAGGCCAATATTCCACTACAGTGCATGGCATGTAGGATTTCCCTGATGGGGTGAATAGCAGTTGCAGGGGTTTGGAAAAATGTCACTGGAGGAAAGGTTAACCAGTCCAAATTCACGAAAATGTAAAGGGACAAGAGACCATGGCTGAATCTCTAGTTTGGTCCTTGTTTAGTTGTGTCCTTGATCTTTCACCCTCTGGGCCCCATTTCCTTTTTATCTCCCAGGAGGTTGGCTTATTTTTATTGCTGAGCTGGATATAGATAATCTTTCATGTAAAGATCAGTCTTTGTTGTCAGTAAGCTTCTAATCATGAACTCATTCCCTCAGGCTTATATAGTAATTGATTCCAACTGCATGTAGAAAGAGTTGTCATATTTCATTTCTCTTCAAGTTTATAATACAAATATTTTATAGATGTTAAAACACATTTATGCAAGTTTCTCTGCGTAAATTCTCCAGCATTCTTTGTTTGGCAAAACCATTTGTGAACAGCTCTAGAAAATTTGTTTCGTTATAGGAATATTAATTTTGTTTAAGTTAGAAACAATAGTCAGTATAATTGATGGGTTTGTTTTACAGGTAGGTAGCCGTGTTGGTCCGAGTCGAAGCAAAATAAAAAAATTCCTTCAGTAGCACCTTAAAGACCAAGTGTGCATGCACACGAAAGCTCATACCAAAATAAAAACTTAGTTGGTCTTTAAGGTGCTACTGAAGGATTTTTTTTTATTTTGATGGGTTTGTATTATCCATCTAGCTTCTAGTCTCCTGGTTTTTATCTGAATTGGAAATATTTAACTGGTAGTACACACAACTGGTAAGACACACAAGAAACACTAACATTTGACTTCATCTCATCTTCATATGTAACACAGACATATTTTCAAAAACATATTCAGATATATTTTAGTAACCTACATTAATAGGGATATGTTCTTTAATGTGAAAAAATGAATGCTTATCAACATGTATAATGAAATGAGTGTGCAACAAAACTCCCATCAGTATTTCTGATCTACAGATTTGGCACTGTACCGGTGGGAGGCAATTTCCTTCTCTATAGGTTTTTAGCAGTTCTGATTAATTTTGAAAGTAAATTTCAGAGCAGAATCCATTGGGTTGATGAATTGGCATGACAGGATCGAAGCTTTTCTCTTAAGTCAGCTCATGTTTGGTTTCTTAGGCTTTCTGAAATCATTTTGGCTACAATAAATATGTTTTGGTAAATTTATCTAGGTGCAGAGAATTGGATACTTTCATACCTTGCTGTAGGGGAAAAGTATCCATTCTACTTTTAAAAAATACTTACAATGGATCCAAACTTGCCCCTTGTTTACAAAGAAACATGTGCTTTGTGCATTAGAGATCTTCTTGCTAATAGTGACTATGAGGTATATTCTTAAGCATGGGTAGGCAAACAAAGCCTGGGGGCTGGATCCAGCCCAATTGCCTTCTAAATCCAGGCGGCGGACGGTCTAGGAATCAGCGTGTTTATACACGAGTAGAATGTGTCCTTTTATTTAAAATGCATCTCTGGGTTATTTGTGGGGCGTAGGAATTTGTTCATATTTTCTCCCAAAATATAGTCCGGCCCCCCACAAGGTCTGAGGGACAGTGGACCGGCTCCCTGCTGAAAACGTTTGCTGACCCCTGCTCTTAAGCATACTCTTAGAAATATGTCCCAAGGAAATCAGTGCCAGTTATATCCACAGGCAGGGATTGTGAGGACTGGGCTATAAAGAGCCAGTTCGCACATTGTATTACAATTTTTCACCTAAAAAAATGAGGAATGTTATCATGGCAAACAGGTGTACAAACACTTACCATATGTGAACACTCATCCTAGAGCCCAAATTAACAGTAGCTCCTTGTTGAGAATGCATCCTGTGACAAACTTGGGGTTGTTTCTCCAAGTGTGAAATACAATCCAACCAAGAAAAAGAATCTAAAGCAGAATTCATTTCAAGATGTATATTTTGCTGATCTCTTCCAGAAAATTGGATGCATATTTTCATAGCTAGATTATAGCTTCATTGGTATCAGTCTGATAAGAATCTGATACCTGATATCCAAAAATTGAACTTTCTTCATTATACACTTTGCTACCTCTCAGGTCTATTCAGAAGTCTAACAATGAGGGATTTGTCTTGCTCTCTCAGATTGCAGAGAATGCCTACAGCAACAACACAGCCACTTTCCACCCTGAGCCAGAAGACAAGGAAGCATTCATCCGCTCCCAGGTTTATAGCACTGACTATGAAAGCTTTCGGACAGACTCTTACACCTGGCCCCAAGAAGCCATGCAAATACAGACTGGGAACTTTTAACAGAAAGACAGCAGCACTGCAACAATACTGGAAGCACTCAGATATTTGGTAGCTTTCAACTTTTGTCAAATCATAGCACAATTTGTCAGAACTCAGGATATATTTGTTTTCCTTTCTAGCAGCACTGAATACTTTTTTAAGCCATGAAATTTTGGTAGAATTGTTATAATTCTTTCACTTTAAGCTAATAAATTAAGCTAAAATAGCACACGCCTAAGAAAATAAAAATCAATTTAGGCATTTTTAAATATTTCTTTTGAAGGGGCTCTGCTAAATTTATGACAGAGCAGTACTGTAGAAGCACATTTAAAATGTACTTTTCATATACATAGACATCTGTATGAAATTATGGTCATATATTACAGTTCTGCGATATTGCAAACAAATGATAAAGCAATATATCATCAGTATGATCAGTTTAAAAGTGTCTCAGCTATTTCTTTTAATGTTTTTTTCTGGTGACACCTATAGAAAAAGCAAGATAAAAAGCTAAGTACTTCTAACCAGAAGTTTTTTGATGCCAGATCAAATGTTCCTAGTCAAGGAAAAGTAGTTTAGGTCAGTAGTTTGCTAGGCATGTGCACATTTTTCACAGAGAAGCCAGTTGGCAAACCAATGACGAAGAGGAAGGTTACTGGATGTTCCATAGCATAACTATCCATGCCTTAGTGAATGAGCATGTGAACTATGCAATGTCTGGTCCAAAGAGGTGCTTATGCATCTTCTAATATATAGTCTTTGTACAGTTTGGGCCTGAGATAACAAAAATAATTGTTTTGTGAACCTGCTACTTTGTGGCTCAGCTTGAATATCTGCAATCTTTAGTTAACGGCACTGGAAATTATTTGTATTTGAAGCGCTAAAGCACAGATGGACAACCTGAGTGCAGCCCTCTGTCTCCTACAACCTTGTCCCCAATACATACTTGGCATCTACTGTGAGCTACCAGTGGCGAAACAGATTACTCAATTCCTGCCCCAACAGCTTCCTTTCCTTCATTTCTAGGTTGGAAAAAGGAGCATCGTTCCCCCACCTACCTTGGAAGGAAAGCTGAAAGGAGTGTGTGTGAATGGGGGAGATGGCAATACAAGGGAAATGGGGAGTGAATGGATTACTGTGAATGTGAGAGAAAATGAATAGAAGGGATGGAATTGATGATAGGTTAAGGAAAGAGAGAGAAAAAGAGGTGTGCCCACTCACTTTGGCCCTGGCCACTGCTAGTGCCCTCAACCATTTCCCCCTTCACCTCAAAAATACTGTCCACTCCTTCCCCTGGACACCTTAGATTGTGGGGAATAATGCCTCTCAGGATTGGATTTAGATGCAGCATTTGTCTGGCTCAGTACAAATCAAGCCCCCTTACTCTTGCAGCCAATTTGAGAAGTTTTGCTCTGAACAAAATTACAAACTGATGTGCCAACCGTTCAAATACTAAACAAAGATTCTGTGCATGCCCCTTTTAAGTTACTTGTCACTTTCACTCATCCATACTGTACTTTTATTTTCTTGCGGCAGATTCATAGATGGATTTCATTTCTATTAACAGAGACAAGAAAATTAAAAACATAGCTTGTTAGTTGTCAGAACATTTGCCTTCAATGCCAAACAAGATCTGAAATACATGTTCACTTTGATGACCCTTAAGGAATTCTAGGAACTGACCAAGGTCCATGTGATAGTCATTCCTCAGGCCGTAGTCACCATGGGCTTGAAACTGTAAATCTTCAAAAGTCTGAAAGAGACGTAGGTTATCCCCATTTCCATCAGTCTCTCTATTCTCGACATGTTTGCAGGAAATGTGTTTCCAGTTGGGATATCTAATAACGTGCCAAAATTCTTCACAGTTTTCTTTGACACCTTCCACACAAATGATTCCAGGCTTGCCAGTTAGGCAGAAACCAGTCAGATTTAATTTCTTTGCACAATCAAAAATCTTTTTCCTTAGTTCTTGTCTATAGATGTGGTGGCTGTAAATCCACATCCGGTTGAATAATGTTTTAACTACGCTCTCCCTTGGCACATTTTTGCAGTGGAGTTTGCTGTTTTGTAAGTAGCTTATGCTGTTGTCTCGCAACCATTGCACAGCTGCACATACACAAAGTTCTCCTGGCTCCAAAGAAGCAATGTAAGAAGCGAGATCCTTGTTGAGCTCCAGTTGTTGCTGCCTGTCTACAGCACTTGATCTTGCAAAAAGGTGTGGTGGCACCTGGGGGTAGTCATGCGGTAAGGCTACCTGCAAATTTACTCTTGCCTAAAATTAAAAAGCAAATACATATTCACAAAACTTTCCAGTCTTCAGTGACTGCTTTGCATGGAGCACATCACAGTATTCTAATTTAATACAGAAGTGACTAAATGAAGCATGAATGGCTGAGGCTAAATTCAACTGTGGGCATGCAATACAGTACAGTGGCTTAAATTGATATATTGGCTCAATACAATACATGCTGGCTTTATTGAAGGTAAACACGCTTGCACAAATATTTAATAATTAAGTAAAATATTATGTTTTTTAAAAGGTAATAAAGCAAAGGAAAACATCCCAACCCAAAACAGATTATCTCACCTTTGGTTCATCAATAGTAACGGCAACTGAATATTCAATTATATGTGGCAGATTTTCTCTTGTATTGTTCAGATATTTCTGAGCATTAAGGAAATTATTTTCATCCTGAAGAGCTATTTCTCCTTTATCAGGAAACATAGAAAAAAGCATTTCTAATTCTGCCATTTGAAGTTCAAGTCTTTCTTTTATTATGCTGGACATTGTTACAGATGTGAAGTCAGCCACCTGTAGATGGGAGAGATCGTATCAATAATGTTGTTCTTATGTCTACTAATATTCTCTCCCACCCACCCCACAAAATAGATTGTAAAGTAATTTATAAAAGTTGTCCAAGCCGGAACAAAATAGTTTTGAACAAATGAAACACTCCTTTAACTTTGCAATAACAATGAAGCCTATAATCCTCAAGCAGATTTAGGTTCTGGGTCCAAGGAGTTCAAAGAGACTAGGTGCACAAATAAAATCAAGGCCATAAATGCATCCAGTTCTAACATTAAGAAACACATGAAGTGAATTACCAACAAGATGTGGAAGCAGTTGAAGATCTAGTGCTAATATTATTATTGATTCATGCGTTCAATTTTGGACGGGTCATAAAATTACAAACATTAATGGCTATCCAGTTTCCACAGTGAAAAACATATCCATGCAAAGTATCCTGAGGGTTCTGTTTGCAGTGAAAGCACATTGTACTTTAAGTGGTTCTTATGCACTTTCTCTTCCTTTCCAATGTATTGTCTTTGGCTGACAGCTACTAACAGTTGCTGGCCAGGTTTGCAGAAAATGGTAATTCAAACTTTGGCACACTGGTATCTCATGAATGTGCAGGTTCTTGGAGATGAGCTTGTGGCCACTTTGCTCCTACCTGTTCATTTTTGCTGCCAAGTAAACAAACTTAGGCTACAGATTGTGCTTGGTGAGGTGGGAGGTTAACGAGTCCCAGTTCAGACAACACACCAACCAAAACCTTGGCTTAGCTCTGTACGCTGTGACAGTATGCCTCTGAATGCCACTTTCTGGGAATAATTAGAGAGTAGAGTGTTACACTTACCGTAACTACAACATTGATCACTGCTCTTGCTCAGGCTACACAGAAAAAAACATTTTGGTTCCTGAAATTCTGATTGTGCAGATAAAATATAACTGATATAATTTTACAGGATGTGGTATTAGTGTTTGAAAACAGTCAAGATTCAATGATTCCCAGACATGCATCTCCAAAGGGTGAAGATATCAGGTGGCATCCTGGCACCCAGGCATCTTCACTTGGTTGTAAACGGCTGTCAAGTATAAAAGGCACCTGGCAAATTTCGAACACTGGTTAGAAGATATTACCATCCATATTCAAACAACATAAGCCTCAAATACCACTTTCAAGGTGGGCTCCCCAAACCAGAGAAGTCAACTGATGGGTTTACCTTAACTCCTCTATAATGTATTGTAAGCTGCTCACATTTGTTCTAAGAGTCCAATACAAACAATGAATGTTCCATAGAGGCTCAACCAGAGCGCTCTCCAGTCAGGTTTGACTCAGTTTTGTCAGGCTATCATATGTGGCTATGGTAGTGACCCTTCACTTCAACTTGCAAATCCCACCCAATGACTTGTGATGCAATCACATCATCATACAGTAGGCAGATGTTCTGTAGAAGGTAGGTGGGACCAAACAATAGCAGATGAATACTGTACCAATGTACCACTTGCTTTTAAGTCAGCAATTCCCCCCACCACAGCTGTATGATCTTACTGTTTTTATGTGGCAGTTCTGGTTGCAATTTAAAAATGTAAGATTTGCCCTTCTGGGTCAAATCAAAAGTCCCATCTAATTTAGGAATGGGAGTATGTAGCCTTTGAGGTGTTGTTGGACCAAGTCTCATCAACCCTGATCAACCTAGCCATGGTCAGCAATAACAGATGTTTAGTTCTGCAAGGATTGGAAGGCCCCAGGTTACCTATCCCTGAGCTAATGAAAATTCTCTCCCTGCTCGCTGCCAACCAAATGTCTCAAGAAGTACAATACAATGTATTCACCTTTTTAAGACCTCACAGTACAGTATATGCAGGCTTATACCGGGTCCAGTTTAGAGTACTCCGCCCCTTCTTCACTTTAGATCCAACATGTATACAATCAGCACAACTGTCTGCATAGTCAGATGTACGCTTGTAGTTATTAAAATATAACATTCAACTCACACCAACTGTGTATCTTTACGCGCAACAGTGGAACTGTACAAAAATGATCAAGGGCACACTTTCAAACAGAAACGTGTACGCACGTATACACAGCTTGGAACCTTCAACTTAACGTGTGAACAAGGTTCCAATGCGGAGAAATCACGTGGTGCACACTCGGCACAGTCCTAAAACTGCTAAGCAGCAGTCTGCCCTCTTTTGAGAGCCCTAGCAGTGGGATATTGCTGAAGCCAGGCAAGAGGCGGCTCCACCAGAGGCGTCTGGGAGCGGGATGCATCGGCAAATCCTCCAGCGGCCATTACCCGCCCTTACAGCCGTAGGTGCGGAATTAAAATGGCTCCGCCCCCTCCCTCAAATAAGCACGCGGCGGAGGACGTGGCGAAGCCCATCGAAGGTAACCGGCCGCCAGATCCCTCAACACCGGGAGCGAGGCCAATCAGCCCACGCTCTTAGAGACGAAGCGAGTGATTGGCTCGTTCCTTCAGAGGCAAAGGGAGCACAGCGTCTCGCGGATGGGACCCTCCGAACCAACGTGCCTCCTGGGAGGCCCGCGTGCAAGCGACCACGCCCCCCTCTCGCGCGCGCATAGAAACACCTGGGCAGCCACGTGATCCGAGGCGTCGAAGGGCTGGCGGCGCGTCGCTGAAGCGCCGAGGAAGGCTTGGGCTTCGCGCGCGAAGGGAGCCTCAGTGGCGGAGGAGTGAGGTTCGAATTCAAATTATGTAAGAACCGTGTTGCCTGCGGTTAAGATACGTTACTGTTTCATTTTATTTTTTCCACCCTCGCCCGGTCTCTCTCCTGCCAAAGGCCCACCTGCCGGCTGGAAACCGCGGGAGGGGAGAGGGCCCTTGGGCTCCAATCCTGTTTGCGTGCTTCCCACAGGCCTAATCCAGCGGGGCTGCTCTCGGTGTCCTTATGGCGTCCTCATGTAGTTGCGCGCCTGCCAAGGCGGATCCAGCCATGCCCGGGAGAAGAGATTCTTGCCACGCTCAGCTGAGGAGGAAGGAAGCCCCGCTTGGATGCCACGAGTCGTTTGCTTCCCAATGAGCCCGAGTTACGCGACGAGGCTGCGCGTCCGGGAAGCGGGTGGAAGCGGCTCCACCCCACTCAGCGCTCGCTTCTCCCGACCCAATGGGAGGCGGAGACGCCCGAAGCCCCGCCCCGCCCCTACGGCTGCCGGCGAATGCGATAGGCGCAGGCGGCGAGCGAGGCTGCTTCGGAGCTTCCCGGAAGGGCGAGTTGGAAGCTTCCGAGGAACAGCCACGTCCGCTCGCAGAACTCATCCAGGGCGCTGCAGGTTGGTAAGTGGGGTGGCTTCGTCTGTTTGGGTTTGTTCAGGGCGGTAAAAAGAAAGGTGTGTCCCCAAACTGAGTGGGCGTTAAAACGGTAGATGCCGTTTAGCCTAAGCAAGAGTTAAGTAATGCACTATGGGGTAAGTATATCTTATATATATGTGCTAGGTCTTCTGAGCTGGCAGTGACCGACCAGGAAGGAGTTGTTGAGGTTGCAAGTGTGAAGCCCCCGCAGCGTGCAGGAGGTATGAAAAAAGAGA
This sequence comes from Zootoca vivipara, assembly GCF_965207765.1. Lineage (NCBI taxonomy): Eukaryota > Metazoa > Chordata > Lepidosauria > Squamata > Lacertidae > Zootoca > Zootoca vivipara. The sequence continues at coordinate 38,756,621 of NC_142586.1, read as the reverse complement.
ACCCCATGTTAGAGGTCATTAGGTAAGGGGTTGAGAATAAAGCTGCTGATATCATAAGACTGTTACAAAAGTCTATAGTGTGACAGTACTGTACTTGGAATACTGTGTACCACATCTCAAAAATAAAAATGATACCATAGTGCTGGAAAGGGTTAAGGAAAGGGCTTTCAAAATTATCAAGGGGAAGGAACAACAATTCTGAGGAAAGGTTGCAGTTTTTGAGGTTTCTTGTTTAGTTTTGGGGAAAATACTAATGGTGTAGGATTGAAGTGCAAAGCCACCCTCTGGTGTTACTGCTGCTTACCAGGACATGGGTGGGTGGGGCACAATGGAAGCAAGGTTGGTTTTGTCTGGATGTACTAGCTACCGGTAGATAGTCATCATGACTACTAGAGTCATAGGCTTTTTAAAGCTAGTTTGTTTTAATTTCTCCAGGTTGGCCAACTACCCTTTCTACACACACGTTTATTGTTTAAGGTAGTTGTATACTGCATTCCATAAAAATACATCTCTTTATGGATCGTGATAAGAAATTGCAATAAAATACAATTAAGTAAACCCACAGTTAAAGGCACCTCCAAAATCACCACAACTACAACTAATCACTCTGAAATAATCAATGTTGGAATACAGATGTTGTTGCATTTAGCAGTGTGAAAACAGAAAGTTAACTCTGTCTTGTAACCATTTTCTTCCAACCCCTGATACTTTGGACTGGTTAGCCTGAGTTAGTGGGATTGTTACTTCAGTGTGCTAGTCTATGTGCAAGCCAGGAGTTAACCAGTGTCTAAAACAACCTGATGCTGTTGTGCTATCACTCCCATCATCCCTGACCATTAGCCATGTTGACTGGGATTGATGGGAGTTGGATTTCATCATCATCACCACCATCATAGTAATAATTTTATTATTTATACCTTGCCCATCTGACTGGGTTTCTGCAGACACTCTGGGCAGTTTCCAGCAAAATATAAAAACATAATCAAATTTCAAACATTAAAACTTCCTGATACAGGGCTGCCTTCACCTGGAATAAATCTCATTGGCTACCACTGGTATAAGCAAGTAATTGTACTTCTGTGCACACACACACACACTCTCTCTCGCTGTTTTTAAGCTTCCTCACCTCTCATAACTTATTCTGGTGTAAGTTAAGTCCTATTATCTCCCCATCCTCCTGGTTTTGGAATTGCTGTCACAATATGGTCACCTGTAATGTTAATCAATTTATTCTGCCTCTTACAGAGATGGATTTTGAAGCAGTTGCAAAGTACTCAAAGCTCCATGCCAAACCTCCAGGACTTTCTCTTCAGTATGGAACAGCTGGTTTCCGTACCAAAGCAGAGGACCTTGATCACACAATGTTTTGCATGGGTTTGCTGGCCGTATTGAGATCCAAGCAGAAAAAATCCACCATTGGCGTTATGGTTACAGCCTCTCACAACCCTGAAGTAAGTGAATGAGTATTATCAGATAGGAAAGAAGGAATTGAGCTGCAGATTAAGGGGGGGGGGGTTGCTATATGGGTGCTGTGACTTAACCATATCAATATTCTTTTAGAACTGTAGAACTAAAAGGATCATTTAGGCTGATTTCTCTTTTCCTAAGTCAAGATTGCCTATGTTGAAAGAAGGTTTTCATTGATGTCTTTTTCGAAGGAAGACAATGGTGTGAAGTTGATTGACCCATTGGGTGAAATGTTGTCACCTATCTGGGAAGAGCATGCCACACACTTGGCCAATGCAGAAGAACATGAATTGCAGGGAGTGCTGACTGACATCTGCCAGAAGGAAGCTGTAGACCTTCAGCAGGAGGCCTTCATTGTTATTGGCAGAGACACCAGGTAAGAATAAATCTGATAGACATCTTGGGAGTGACTTGGTAATATACACATTCACTCTTCGTGTTTATTTTTTCAAACATATACCGTATTTTTTGCTCTATAAGACACACTTTTTTCCTCCTAAAAAGTAAGGGGAAATGTCTGTGCAGCCAGTGTGGTGTAGTGGTTAAGAGCGGTAGACTCGTAATCTGGGGAACCGGGTCCATGTCTCCGCTCCTCCACATGCAGCTGCTGGGTGACCTTGGGCTAGTCACACTTCTCTGAAGTCTCTCAGCCCCACTCACCTCACAGGATGTCTGTTGTGGGGGAGGAAGGGAAAGGAGATTGTTAGCCGCTTTGAGACTCCTTCGGGTAGTGATAAAGCGGGATATCAAATCCAAACTCATCTTCTCTTCTTATGGAGTGAATGCGTGGTCCCTGGAGCTGAATTGCCCAGGGGCAAAAAGCAGATCGTGCTTTTTTTTTTGGAAAGAGCTAAAGGCTAACAAGAGGGAAAGAGGAGTGTTGAAAAGAAGCCGCTCAGCAGCTGATTGCAAGAGATCCAGGAGGGAGATAAGGGAGGCTAGCTTCCTTCCCGGCCTGCCCCCTTGCCCAGGCCTCCATTGTTGAATGTTCTGCAGAGGGAGGCTGTCTGTTTCCCCAGCAACATGTGACTGGCTTATTGGATTATCTGGCTGATTAGATTATCAGAAGCTGCAGAACTGTGAGTTGAACAGGATTTTTCCCCTTTGCAAAGTAAACTCAACAACTTTGAGCTGATCCTTTAAAAAAATGGGGCTTTTCCTCTTTGCAAAAGAAACTGCACAACTGTGAGCTGATCCCCCCAAAAACAGGGCTTTCCCCCTTTCCTCCTCTGAAAACTAAGTGTGTCTTATGGTCAGGTGTGTCTTATGGAGTGAAAAATATGGTAGGTATCAGGGCAAAACTTTTTCAAGGCCAATATATGAATGAAACCACAATATAAAGCTAAGATATTAAAATATAACAGCATTAAAACAGCAGCTATTAAATAAGTCGGAAAGAAAAATGTTTTCAGGGTTTGTTTAAAGGCCAATAAAGTAGAGGGAGCTAAGGGAAGGAATTCCACAAATGTGGACCCATTGTAGAAAAGTCCCTGTCTTGTGCACCTCCAGTCTAATGATGCCTTTCAGTGTTTCCATGGATGTTACCCATACAACATTTTAAACATTTCTATTGGATAATGCAGTCACCTTGCTGAAGCGAAGCAGATTTGGGCCTGCCATGGTTTGGATGGGAGACCTGTGTAAGGAGTTCTGTGATGGAAGGAAGGTGCAATATAAATGCCCTAAAGAAATATAATTAATAAATATAGCATAAGGCAAAAATTGTAAGTTGCTAGGAAAGTTCTGAGTACAGTCATACCTCGGTTTAAGTATGCTTTGGTTTGAGTACTTTCAGTTTAAGTACTCCATGGACCCGTCTGGAACGGATTAATCCACTTTCTATTACTTTCAATGAGAAAGTTTGCTTCAGGTTAAGTACGCTTCAGGTTAAGTACTCCGTGGACCGTCTGGAACGGATTAATCCACTTTCTATTACTTTCAATGGGAAAGTTCGCTTCAGGTTAAGTACGCTTCAGGTTAAGTACAGACTTCCGGAACCAATTGTGTACTTAAACCGAGGTACCACTGTATATCCTATTACATTACTATCTCTTTGGTTGTTGTGATTTATTCCCTCTAGAGATGTAGATCTCACTTGTGTCCTGCATGTTGATATTGTTTGTCTGTATTCATGTGTCAAGAATGAATTGGGGTAAACTGGTGTGCTTGGATAGCATTTCAACTAAAGTAACCTTATTCCTGTGTCTTGCATCCAGGCCTAGCAGTAAGAAGCTTTCACAATCAGTGATTGATGGTGTGTCTGCTCTTGGAGGTCAATACCAAGGTATGCCCTGTGCTCGCTTATCTGAGGATTGATGATGTTCCCTTTATATCCATAGTGGTTGATAGGAAACAAATCAATGATGACGTATTTCATTTAAAGCATTTTTTAAAAATCTCTCCTTTCTGCACCTTTACTTGAGCAAATGTAATAAGGTACTGTGAAATATGTCCCTGAAGCTGAATAGTGTCAATCCTTGACTAGTGTGTGTGCTTTAAACTAGATTATGGCTTGGTAACAACACCACAACTACACTACATGGTCTGCTGTCGAAACACTCATGGGAGTTATGGGACTGCAACCGTGGAAGGTTACTACCAGAAACTCTCCAAGGCTTTTGTGGAGTTTACAAAGCAGGTGAGAGAGCTGTTTTTCAAGTCTTGGCTTGTACAGTGGTACCTCTGTTTATGAACACAATTGGTTCCGGAAGTCTGTTCATAAACCAAAGCGTTCATAAACTGAAGCAAACTTTCCCTTACGTTACAACCGCATCTGTTCCAACTCTACAGACAGAGAATCTCACCTAAGAGATCTACAGCAAACCTTTTTAGAACTAAAATATCCACCTGATGAAGTTAAACAACAGATCAACAGAGCCAGACAGATACCTAGAGAGAACCTGCTGCAAGACAGACCCAAAAAAGAAAATAACAGAACACCACTAGTCATCACATACAGCTCCCAAGCTAAAACAGTACAACGCATCATCAGAGATCTACAGCCTCTCCTGGACAATGACCGCTCCCTTTCTCAAGCTCTGGGAGGAAGACCTTTCATTGCCTACAGACAGCCACCCAATCTTAAACAACTCCTCACCCACAATAATACAACCACCAGACTTAACATGGACACTGGTACCAGAGCCTGCAATAAACCCAGATGCCAACTTTGCTGCCACATACACCCAGACAACACCATTACTGGCCCCAACAACATCCAACATACCATCTCAGGACTATTTAATTGCTCATCCTCTAACATTGTGTATGCCATCAAATGCCAACAGTGCCCTTCAGCTCTCTATATTGGACAAACAGGCCAAACCCTACGCCAAAGGATAAATGGACATAAATCTGACATCAGGAACCAGAAGACAGAAAAACCAGTAGGAGAACACTTCAATCTCCCAGGACATTCTATACAAGATCTCAAAGTAGCTGTCTTACTACAAAAGAATTTCAGAAATAGACTGGAAAGAGAAGTTGCTGAATTGCAACTTATCACCAAGCTCAAAACCATGGAGGGACCTGGTTTGAACAGAGATATCGGGTTCTTATCACATTATACATGATAAGCGATCTTCAGCCATCTCAACCCTTGCTTTTTCATGCAAAACCATTTGCAGTCGTTTGCGGTCATCAACAGCTATCAGTCAGTCAATCACCCATTTCCACCACCCTTCTGAGTGATCCCCCCTCCCCATCCCCATCCCCACCCCTCCCCACCCCTTCTCTACATAAGTGCCTGGAAACTTCCATTTCACTGTATCTGAAGAAGTGTGCATGCACACGAAAGCTCATACCAAAATAAAAACTTAGTTGGTCTTTAAGGTGCTACTGAAGGAATTTTTTTATTTCCCATTGAAAGTAATGGAAAGTGGATTAATCCGTTCCAGACAGTCCGCGGAGTACTTAAACTGAAGCGTTCATAAACTGAAGCGAACTTTCCCATTGAAAGTAATGGAAAGTGGATTAATCCGTTCCAGACGGGTCCGCGGAGTACTTAAACTGAAATGTTCATAAACTGAAGCATGGGTGTAATTGGTTCCGGAAGTCTGTCCATAAACTGAAGCGTTCATAAACTGAAGCGAACTTTCCCATTGAAAGTAATGGAAAATGAATTAATCCGTTCCAGATGGGTCCGCGGTGTTCATAAACCGAAAATTCATAAACCGAGGTGTTCATAAACCGAGGTTCCACTGTATTCTTGAATATACTTAATGTCCTTACACCTCCTCTGCCTATATGAGCTTCCTATGAAGAATGGCAGCAGAGGCTCTTTTTTTGAGTGTCAACTCTATGCTGTTACATTGCTGTGGACAAAGAACAGGGCCTTTATAGTGTTGGCTTAAGTTCTTTAAATGCTTGTCCTAGAACAGTTTGCTGTTGCTGGACCTTGCTTTCTTTTAGGATAATATTTTGATTTAAGCAAGCTTTTAATGCCATAGAAGTTAAAGGTGATCAACTGTGATTTTGTATATACATTATTCAAAATGGTACTGTATTGGCTTTATGAGGAAAATCGGGATGTAAACCCTATGGAAAACAGTGGGACTTTATTTAACAATAACCATGTTTAAGGCTGAGCTTTTAGCATTGCAGCCATGTAGACAACTGAACAGGTTTATAACTTTGAAGTATACGATAGTTTGCTTTAGCAGAAAGAAATGAGCAGTAGTAACAAAAGTTTAAAGAAAAACAGAGGCAGCCTAAAACTAGCAGTAGGAAAATAGATATTACATATTGCTGCCATCGTTGTAATAGGGCAGAGCAAAGTGTGTTTTGCTCCTGATAAAGATGAAACATTGAAATCATTGGAGGCTGGTCCATCAGAACAATTGGGGGGGCGGCGCTGCTGCACCACCTTCTGTGTACCCTCAGCCTCTGCCTACAGTCAATCCAGCAGATGGTACTACCTGTGAGCTTCCTCCGCCTTAATCTCAATGTTGCCTGTGTAGAACAGAGCAAGGAGGAGGATAGAGACACGAATTAGCTGACTCTATTTGCCACCTACTGCTGGATCACCCTCCCTTCCGCTCTACCAGTCCCAGTGGGCTCTAGTAGTCACTGGTTGAAATAGAGAGGAAGTTGTTCCAGAATCTACACATACAAATACCATTTTGAGTCCTGTTTATCTTTTCATTTCTGTTTATTTTGTTTGGCTGTCTGCTCCAGAACACAGTCAGTGTTGCATATGAGCAGGTGGTAGGAGTTCAGAGACAACTGTTAAAATGACCCTTTATTGCTTTCTTACCTGCAGGCTACCAGCCAAAGGGATGGTCACATTTGCCTGAAGGTAGATTGTGCAAATGGCATAGGTGCTCTCAAACTCAAAGAAATGGAACGCTATCTTCCAAGTTGCTTCGTAATACACTTCAACAATGATGGGACTAAAGGAGAACTCAATCACCAATGTGGTGCCGATTTTGTAAAAGTTAATCAGAAGCCTCCTGTGGGTATGTAATGGCAAATGTATATTGACACTCTCATGGTATTTTTTTTAAAGTCTGCCTCAATATTAACTTAAAACAGAGAACCCTAAAGTTCTATGATGACATCACCTCATCAAAATATCATTCTTTTCTAATCATACATTCAATCTTAAACCAGTTGTGGGCTAATCCCCAGACTAATTGCCTCTGGAAGTTCGGAGAGGTAGGGTTTCTCATTCATTTATTTATTGCCTTCCACACACTTGTCTTGGGGCGTTGTATGATATACATTTAAGAGTTTAAACAATCCAGAAAATAATAGATATTTTTTAACAACAGTACAGAGTAGGCACCAATGCCAGAGATTGATTAATGAAGCTGGGAAAGCTTATCAGCTTTATTGACATGATCAAACTTTTCCCCTGCTTTCTCAGAGACACCTATCCAAAACTCAGCTTATCTCACTTTTGGTGCTGGAGATGTTAATACATGCTTAGATAGTTGGATACCGGCATATGACTTCTTTAATTATAATGGAACACACTTTCTGATTCTGTCTATCTAGCTAAGACTAGATGAGACTATTTTGCAGATACAGCTTCTGCATTTGTAATGTATAACGTAATGTATATTTTGAAGTTTCACTTTCTCATGTTGAGCCTATCTATTTTTTCATCTATTTTTTATATAGTTCTGAAATGAAAACTAGTGCAGGGTGATAAAGGTAAAAGTAAAGGGACCCCTGACCATTAGGTCCAGTCGTGCCCGACTCTGGGGTTGCGCGCTCATCTCGCATTATTGGCCGAGGGAGCCGGCATATAGCTTCCAGGTCATGTGGCCAGCATGACAAAGCCGCTTCTGGCAAACCAGAGCAGCACATGGAAACGCCGTTTACCTTCCCGCTGTAGCGGTTCCTATTTATCTACTTGCATTATGACGTGCTTTCGAACTGCTAGGTTGGCAGGAGCTGGGACCAAGCAACGGGAACTCACCCCGTCACAGGGATTCGAACCGCCACCTTCTGATCAGCAAGCCCTAGGCTCAGTGGTTTAACCACAGCGCCACCTGGGTCCCAATGCAGGGTGATATGAGACAATAAAATTGTCTTTAGATTCCCCCCCCCCCAAATAGCCTGACTCTATATGAGGCAACTCCTCATGTTTCTATCAGGATCTTTTTCTCCCTTTTTGCCTTTGCAAGTTAAGGGCTATGTAACACTCTGTGATATCCAGCTAAGTCATTGTCAGAATAACTGACACAAGTCCATTGATTTTATTGGGTCTACTGTCAGTATGACTAACATTGGATAGCGCCCAGTAGTGACAAGTTTGTGCTGCTAATTTCCTGTTTACTTTCATTCTCTCCAATCCTTTCCACTATTAGTCTTCTTCCCTTCATGTTTTATTTCTAGCTATACTCTGCTCCCTCTTGTCACCCTTGGGGGTGGGGAGCCTTAATGTCCATGCCTATAGCCATACCCAGCTTAGGGACACTGCTTACAGACTCAGCCCGTATCATCAGCATTTTGGCTCTTTTATAAATAAAGATTTTAAAGAACAAGTGGGAAACTACATTGGCACATGGTACTGTGAGGAAATCCTAACAAAATGGGTAGTTCATTTCTATCCTATTTAATCTGTAGGTTGCTGTGAAACATATTAAGAATACTGAATGCCTTGATTTCTTAAGTGCCAGTATTCCTGAGGCCGAACAATTATTTTTTGTATTTACTTTGTTTACTCTGCTTGTTAGGACTGGAAATGAAGCCTGATGAGAGATGCTGCTCATTCGATGGTGATGCTGACCGAATTGTTTACTACTATAATGACCCTGCTGGCCATTTTCACCTTCTTGATGGAGATAAAATAGCAACTCTAATCAGCACTTTTCTTAAGGAACTTCTGGTCAAGGTAATGGAATTCTTTCACTTGCTGCATGGTTAAATTGAGGAAATTAACAATTGAAAATGTAATTAGCTGGAACTTTAAGTTTCTACAATGCAAATAATTCACCGAGCAGTTCTTATCTTTGGCTCCCCCCTGCTTTTTGGGAACAGTTTGGGTTTTTTAAATGAAATTCGATCAGGAAGAAATAAAAGTAATTGCAACTATTTAACATAGTGCTTTTTAAATGCAATTGTCTTTAAGTAGAAGGGATTTTTGGAATACTGTACTTGCCATCATCAGTTTTGGGTTGAGCTATCAGGTGTGCTCTTGACTTTCACCAATAGCATGCTTGCCCTGTTTTTAAGTATGTGAGAGTTCTGAAAGTTCTTGAAGAACACTTCCTATTCCAATGTGAAATGTTAACATGTCTTTGCTAACTGGAATTTATGAACATCCAAGGCAGTGATTTTTAAATAATAATAATAATAATAATAATAATAATAATAATAATAATAATTGTTTTGTATTGTGTTTTCACGAAGATCTGATTATGCAAATAGCATGCTTCTCTTCCTTCAGGCTGGGCAGATCTTATCATTTGCAGTCATACAAACAGCCTATGCCAATGGGAGCTCTACACGTTATTTGGAAGAAACCATGAAGGTACTAATTCAACGCTTGCATGCCCTGCCATCTAACATCTGTGCTTAAAAACAATGTAAAAACCATCCAGGCCTAATCACACATTGTTTCATGGGAAAAACAACAACAGTGCAAGTGAATCTTTTAGTAACTAAGACTTATGTGCAATGCCCTAACCTAGAGGAGGAGGTGTTACAGAGTTCCACCTTTTTCTCCAAAACATATTAAGAGCCTTCGAATTCATGGAGATTAGTTGTGTGAAATAGCTGGCCCTCTGCATAGCCAGTGGTGCCATCAGGGCTGGAGTTTAGGGCAGAGGTCCAGGGCCCCTCTGCAGAATGAACAGGAGGGCCCCTAAACGTAGCAGAGCTGGCTTACCCTATTTTGAAATAAGTGACATAGTACACATTACCAATTATGAAGACATTTGACCAGTAAGTCTGAAGTTTAAAATCACCTGGTTACTGTTGTGTATAACATTTTTCAAATTAGCATTCCCACAGATTTTTTGGTCAGGCATGTGGGTTTTAGTTTTGATACAAGCAGGATAAAGCTTGGTTTTAAGGTGCAGCCCTACAGCTCCATCTCACCACAGATGGTTTGTTTGGTCTTCTCCTTCTAGGTGCCTGTCCACTGTGCAAAAACAGGAGTGAAGCACTTGCATCACAAGGCCCAGGAATTTGACATTGGAGTTTATTTTGAAGCAAATGGTCATGGCACGGTAAGTGTTTTGCACTTGTAATCTCTCCCTCTGCTCTCTTTTTTTTTGTAATAAACTTCATCCTCAACCTCAAGAAGACTAAAATTCATTGTGCCCCTATCTAAACTGATAACTTTTCCAGCCGCTCCTTGCCACACTGCTGTAATATTCTCTGATCCTTTCTCCTCTTGTCTCATGTCTTATATCCCTCCCAGTTATTCTGGGATAAAGAGCCCAGAATGAGTTTCAGCCCCTAATTTGTTCCAAAAGTCAGTCAGAGGCTGGAGTAAGTGAAAGAGCTTGGCCTTTGCCTAGCTTTTGATGCACTTAGCATGGGGATAAGAGAGTTTATAGTCTTGGGATGGGTCACCTTTTTCTGTCAGGAGCCACATGCTGATCATGGGTGGGGCTATTCACTGTTCTCTCTTTTTGCAACCTCTTGCTTTAAAAGGATTAGCCTTATCATTCACAAATTTGTCTGTCAATGGATGCTAGCCATAATGTCTATATTCTTCCTCTACTTTCAGAGGCAGTATGCCTCTGAATGCCAGTTGCTGGGAGACACAAGTGAGGAGAGTGCTGTTGGGTTCAGGTCCTAGTTGCAGGCTTCCAATAGGCACCTGGTTGGCCTCTGGGAGAACAGGATGCTGGGCCAGATGGGGTTTGACCTGATCTAACAGATCTCTTCATAGATTTATTCATATGTTCTTATTCACCATCGGCCATTCCTTCTCTTCCTGCCTGCCTGTCTCTCTTTTCCTCCCAGCCTAGCAGGCTACTACTGGGGGAGAGTCAGATCACTTTTGTCAGAGGTCTGAACTGATCACTTGCAGACTGCTGTTGAAATTAGCTTGAGGGCTGCATAAAACTAGGCAGAGGCAAGTAACTAATAGCCAGGTTGTTGCCTACAATGGGTGGCATTCAAAATTCCTGGAAAAATACTGGCTTGGTTCCAGAACCTGAGCACCACATTCCAGGGAGACACTATAGGATGTTGAGAGGGAACTTTTGCCCTGTTCATGAGCTTCCTAGAAATAGATTTGGCCAACTGCTTTTGGAAATGGAAGCTGGACTGCATGGAGCTTTGCAGACCTCACTGTTAGGAGCCTTTATTTCTCACAGGGTATGAATAAAATCTAATGTACTCCCTTTTGTACCTATCATATGTTCATCATTTTTGGGGAGTACCAGTCTTTCTTTGAAAGCATCAGTGATACACCACTATCACCATGTGGTAATTGGGAGATGGTGGTGACAGTGGCCACGCTGCATTCCTTCAGACTATCGAATATGTTCCTCCTTCCAGGTCCTGTTTAGTAAAGCTGCAGAAGAGAAGATAAGGTACCAGGCAAAAGAGGAAAAAAACAACCAAAAAAGAGAAGCTGCAAAGATCCTTGAAAATACTATTGACTTGATAAATCAGGTAGGAATGTTGACAAAGAGCTAAAGTTTGTTTTTAAATTTCTTAATACTAGGAGTTTCAAAGATGTTACATGACGACATCTCTGTGTTGCAAAAGAGAGTAAATTACCATTGGGAAATTGATAATCTGGGATACATCTGTATTATGTACCGGTACAGTCATACCTCGACATCCGAACGCTTCGACTTCCGAAGGTTTTGACTTCCGAAGTCGACAACCCCAGAAGTCTTTTCGCCTGGCGCGTGCGTTCTGTGCCTGTGCGAAATCGCGCTTTGCGCATGCGCCAAACACACGCTTCGACATCCGAAAACCTCGACTTACGAAGACGGCCGCGGAACGGATCGTCTTCATAAGTCGAGGTACCACTGTAATTGGTTGGACCATTATTTCCTGTTGGGAAAACGTCACCCAGTCTCCATGTTTGTGCTGGTGGGGTTGTCAACTGGGGCTGGAATAATCAGCTGACAAAGCATGCAAGTGGAGTCAAAGTGGTCTGTTTGATTGTTGCTTGTTATAATTTAGAGCAGAAGTGCTCACAGAGTCAGGTACCTCCTCTTTGAATTCTTGCTCCATCCCTAGTGACAGATAGAATCTGATGATAATGGGTTAGTTATCTGACCTGTAAAATGACTGTGGGGGTTGGAGACTTATTTTATAGTTCCCAATAGCCTGATAATGTGTTTGTATTTCCAAATCCCTTTGCTTTACACTTCGAGATTGTGGGGGGTTCTCCCTTACCCTGCTTTGAACATTGAGATATTCTGGGGCAGAAGGTAGCTTAGTGGAGAGTACTGGTACAAGTCATGGTGCTACAGAGCTAAAGGCGTTGTTTTTTGTCTAATTACGTTGGTGGTGGTAGCTGCTTCCTGGTGCCAACACAAACACCCTTCAGGTAAATTTACGGCCTCTTCTTGAGGAGCTTCTTCACCTACTATTTGCTTGTCTTTGTTTTTATTATGTATTTTGTGTTCTCATTTTGTACATTTATGTTGTGAACCACCCTGTGATGAAGAGCAGTATACAAATTTAATAAATAATAATTTTTAAGGATGTAGGCCATGTGGCAGTTTTTAGGCTAACTGAGCGTGAGAATCCAGATTATTAACTGGAATCAAGGCTGCCTCTGCCATACTGGTTTTCCTCACTGGTATTCTCTCCTTTCCTTTTATTTTTTGCTGTCTATCCCAGACGATTGGTGATGCTCTTTCAGACATGCTGGTGATTGAAGCCATCTTGGCGTTGAAGAATCTCACAGTACAACAGTGGGACACCATGTACACAGATCTTCCCAACCGGCAACTCAAAGTGAAGGTTAGTGGGAAGTCATTGATGGACACAAATGCTACTGCTTGCAGCAGTGGTTCATTTCAGTGACCTACAAACTTGGCTTGCTTTCCCAACTTGTCTGCAAACACAAATTGGGTTGGAGACAAGGAGGGTCTTTTTCATACCCATGGGTCTTCTTGTTTGTTGGGCAATCATTGAGATGCTGTAGCATACTGTCAGCTCTCTGTTGCCAGGATATGGGCAGGATCCATACTGGCCTGAGGAAGCCCAGATCCAGTGCTTTCTGGCTGCCTCAGGCTTTCAGTCCTCCCTGGCTGGCTTATTAGCATTTGATGCCATGGCATGGCATGTGAGCTTAAGCCAGAGACGACACTATCAATAACTGCACCTTTTTGAAAATGGGTGTCGGCTACTTTACTGCACAGAATCTCCCTCCTTGGTGGAAGTTTTATTTCTTGGGCAATTGACTCAGGATAAGCTTTTTTTAAAAAAACAACAACAACAAACAATAACAAAATACTCCAGCTACTGTGCACTGTAACAAAAACCCACTGACTTTCTGGCCCTGGGTCGGCTTTGGACAACACATTGCAGGCTCAAGGGCATTTCTGACAATGTAGTCATTTTATGTTGCAGTGCGAATTGGCTTTTGGAAGCCTTCCTGTGAGCATGCATGTCTGGAAATAGTTGCATTGGGTGACCTAAGACTAAATCAACTAGAATTTTTCCAATGAACAAAAACTTGCACAATGTGTCATCAACCTTGAAATTGGGGGTTTAATGTTGGTCCTCCAATCACCGTTTCTTAGTTGTTATGTATTCACAAGAATTGAGTTTCATCACAGCACAGACCGGGACTATAAAACATTCCTGGTCGCTGGGATAGTCCAATGTGTGCATGTTAGTGCAGCTCTCACAAGAGGTCAAGATCTGGGAGAGTGAGATAGAAAACTTGGCATAGCCCAGCAGTTTCAGTGATTGACAAAACACAAAATGTGATTTAGGTCTAGTTATGTATGAGTGGGAAGAGCCAGCCAATGACAGCCAAAAAATTGAGAAATGTAGGTGGAGAATTGTGCAGGAGTGACAATATCTTATGGGCCTTGCAGAGTACTCAATACAAATCTGTATCAAAACTAGGTCTGTGTTCTCTCTCTCCTCTTACTGTTGCAAAATCTGCAGGTAAAATTAGAGCTTTTAACAAGTCCGATTGTATCACTTCCTTTACTTGGACTTGTAGGTTGCTGACAGACGTGTAATTGACACTACGGATGCTGAAAGGCGAGCAGTTACACCCCCAGGGCTGCAGGAGAGAATTGATGAGCTCACCCAGAGGTTTAAATTGGCTCGAGCTTTTGTTCGCCCATCTGGAACAGAAGATGTCGTCAGAGTCTATGCTGAAGCAGACACACAGGTCAGAACCAAAGTGATTCATATTCTTAATGCAGTGTGGTAGAGAATAATTTTGAGTCCAGATAGTAGGTTCCCACCCACCACCATGCAAACTTTGTTTGCAAACACTAATTATTACATTTATATACAGTCATACCTCGGTTTAAGTACGCCTCGGTTTGAGTATTTTCAGGTTAAGTACTCCGCGGACCTGTCTGGAACATATTAATCCATTTTCCATTACTTTCAATGGGAAAGTTCGCTTCAGGTTAAGTACAGACTTCCGGAACCAATTGTGTTTGTAAACCGAGGTACCACTGTACAGCCAAAGGTTAAGCAATTAGCAGCGTGGGCACAATCTGCTTCAAGAGGATCTTCCCCTTTTGCACCCCCAAATTATCAACAAACTGTCCTCCCTAGGCTTTTTGCTTAGGGGAGACATGGATATTCTTCTTGTACACCCTCTTAAGAGTTTTCAACATGGGGGGATAAAATAGCATGTGGAATGGGTCTTTTGTGTGTTCCTTGGTTCCTCATTCCATCCTCTGCTTAAAAACAGTTGGAAGAAACAAGAGGGAAGAGAGACAGAAAAAGACAGAAAGTTTTTGTCTCCTATAGTCTCCGAAGATGGGGGAAAAACCCAAAGAAGGATCATAGTTTGCTTGGAAAAAATCTCTGCTTGCACTACCTCTCCTTTTTCTTACTTTTGAAATTTCTGTGGCCCAAATTAAATGATGTTGAATGCATTTAATCTGCAGTTAACTTGCACATTCTTTTAAAAAGTAAGTCCCTCTTTGGTGTAATTGTTGCCTTCTAGCAGCTGGAAGAAATAGATCAATCTTAGCTGCACTCAGTGTCTTAGAAAGGTACCTTAAAATTATAGGATCACTTTAGCAGCCTTGGTTTCTGGGTACAGCTGTCCAAAGCATCCACACTGAAATATGACTGAGTGTTTACTTGAATTGCAATTTCTTCATGCTGCAATTCTTCTTTCCAGGAAAATGCAGATAAACTTGCACATGAAGTTAGCCTGGCTGTCTACCATATAGCTGGAGGAGTTGGAGAACAGCCCAAAGCTGTAGTATAATGAAGTACCGTTCTTTAAGGTAAGTCATAAACCATACCTTCCTGCTTTTGCTTTAGTAAATGAAATGCAAAATTAATTTATAATTAAAAGCAGTTCCTTTAGAAGTGAGTTAACTCCTTATTGTCATTTCTGTTAACTTTTATTAGGTCACTGCAGTTCTTAAGTAATTTTTAGACTAAATTGAATTTTGACAACTATATTGTTGGACAAGCAAATCTTTTCATTTTTCCATAGCAAGGCAGCAGTGTCCCCTTTGCTCCTGCTAGTAGTAGCCAGGGAAGGGATTTTTTTATTTATTTAACATGCAAAAACTTTGAACCATATATTTAAGAGTAACGTAGTTGTAACTCCATATAGGAGGGTACTTAATTGAAAATGTGAAACAGGAAGTTGCCATGGGAGAAATGACGTTAATTGAGAGGAGTGAATGTTGGGAGCAGTGCTGAATCAAAGTATACAGAAGGCTCAGAACTGCTCTGATAGCTGGCACTTTTCCATGCTTTCGATTAGAAAAGTGGCTCCCTGTAAGATGCTGCATAGATATCTAGACAGAAAATAAGACACAGCTAGAAAAAAATGTGCAACTTGTATTGGTAATTTTCTTAAAGACATACCTCAAGATGACAAAACAAATGTACAATAAATAGTAGGCACCATAACTGATATGAGCCAGCGATATTTCAACTTGATTCAGGCCACATCCAGAACTTATTTACAGGTATTTAAATTAAATACATCCTGAAGTATACATTACATACAAAGTATGAAAAAGGAAACTATACACACTGGAAGGATGGAGTGGTTTCATTTGAAGTTACATTACTTAAGATAAACATTTTGTGTACACTTCATGTTTTCATGACACCTTCCAGAAAGTCCTTCTCAACCATTTCTTCAATTTTTTGTCTTGCTTTGCTGGAGAATGTCTTTTGAGTTTCCATTTTTATGTCCTTGGTAGGGAAAGAATTTGGGTAAAGCATGGGGCTCCCTGAATGACCAATGCTTCTGCTGGTGATTTTGCTGTTAAATACTTGGCTCAGGACGTTGAAGAAAGGCAGAAGCTGTTCAATGCTGCGAACAGCACAGATGGTCAGGAGCAAGCTGCCAGGTTCCCAGTTTAGTGTTTTTCCTGAGCTGTCCTCCTCTGGGTTTTTCTGTTAATATGTGGGAAGAGAGGAGAGGAGAGTTTCAAGACAAAGCAGTGCTGCAGGAGACTTCAAAAATTCACTGGTCAGTACTAGACCTGGGAGATGTATCAATAAAGAGTGTGATGTCGGTCATGGGTGAAGCAGTCACTGCACCCCATGGACAGGCAGTTCCTTTAAACTTCTCTGCTGAGGGTGCGTGGCTGCCCACACCCCTCAGCAGAGCAGGTGAAAGAAACTGCTGCCTTTGCACAGGAGCGACAGCAAGCTACCTCTTTCTCCTGGGAGGAAGAGACAGCCTCTGCCCCATGCCAAGGCAGCAGCTGCTGGAGGTGCTTCACCCTGTGCCTCATGCAGCCAGGGTTCCAGAGGAGGTGGCAGCTTTGTCCACCTGGCCTCGAGAGGCAGAAGCTGCGCATGGTAAAGCTAATAATCTCTGTGGCTGGCAGCTGTCATCAGGGCCGGCGCTTCAATTAAGGCAAACTAGGCCTTGGCCTAGGGTGCCAGCAGTGGCAGCGCCCGTTGCTGAAGCCTTCAGCTATGGGTGCTGTTGCTGCCGCCGCCGCTGAACAGCTCACAGCGTCCCTGGCTCCATAGGCGGGAGGTGCGAGAGCCCAGCACCCTCCCGCCTATGGAGGGGACGCAGCGGGGTTATACGCATGTGCCGGGGGGGGGGGAGGCGCCAGAAGGTAATTTAGCCTAGGGCGCAAAAAGCCGTAGCACCGTGCCCGGCTGTCATCCTCCCTGCCTCTGTTCTGACACCATAATATACCACCAGCTAAGCTTTGCAATATGGTGGTATGTTGCAAAGCAAATATCTCCCAGCCCTAGTCTGCTAGGTCTGGGTGATGGATCAAGACATCGCCCAGGACCAGAGCATGACGGGGGTATATTGCAAGTAAAACCACCACCGCTCTTGAGTCTCTCTAGCCTAGATACTACAGGAGGAGAAACAAGCTATCCCTTGGCGGTCTATACAGCCCAGGCAGCTTTTTAAAACTGTTCCACTGAGGGGCACAACTGCCCGAACCTCAGTGCAGTAGTTTAACGAACCCTCAACATGCTGGATACAAGTACGTGGCATTCTCCAGAACTTTTGATCAAGAGGCTGAAGACACTATGTGCACAGCTGACACAAGTTGGCTTGAAGGTTGAACCCCACCCTTCAGAGGTGCTGTTGCCAGTTTAACCTAGCTAAAGCCACACATGGTTTTAAGCGCCTGTTGGATCAGAGCTTAAATGTATGATTGATGTAGTGATGTAAAATATGCATTGGGTCTGTAGCAGTAATAATAATTTATGAAAAGAGAAATGAAATACCTTTGCTCTCTTTCGCAGCAGTTTTGCTAATCGTACTACGTATGGTTTGAATTCCCTTTGGTGTGTGCCTTGTCTTCGCACCTCCAACCCTGAATCATCAGAAGCTTCTGGAATAAAGGCCCAGCGATACCTGTTAAAGAAAAAGAGGACAAAGTCACCACTTCGTTGCACATTCAGCAAGTTATCTTTGGCAAGAACACCCCAGCCCTCCCTAGTTGAGTCAACTTATATCCAGGCATGTCTTTATGTACCCAAAATATGCTAAGAATAACCAAGATCCATGGGAGTAAAATTAGATGCATAAAATGATAAATAGCAATCTGTTTCACAGAAGCCACTTCTAAGAAGAAATATTCTGAAAGCATTGTTTGCTCTGTTCTGCCCACCCCTTTCCGATTTCCTTTTGTTCATATTTGCCAAATGGTAATAAAACACACCCTTCCATACATATTGGGACACAGTCTTGGGCATCTGACAGAAGCATAACAGCACAGGGGCTGGTTAGTGGGGAGAGGGCCCCTATCCAAGTTGCTTCTCCTGAATTTCTACCAACGCTATAAGGAGGGCCTTTCCCTGATGGGGAGCTGTGCCACCCTAAGCCACATTTTCACTGCCATAACACAAGGTGAGGTGGCAGAAGGCAGTGAAAGCACCCGCCCTTGACAGTCCATAAAGACTAAATATGAAGGTTTTCTCACAATGAAGTGTTTCTACGGCACACTTTGATTTGAATGAGATCAAGTGTACTTACATCTGAAACTGAGGAAGATTTTCAGAGGGCAGTGCCAAGGCTAAATCCAGAAATTTACAAGCTGACAAATAAAGATTTAACCATCTCTGGCTGTTGTAGGATGTCGAGAATCCATTGCCTCCAGTGTATGTAGTTTCCAGGCCAGCAACAGATGGTCCTGCAGTTCTACAATTTGAATGAATTTACTACAGGTTATTCTTAATCAGTTATGTCCACACTTCACAAATCAATGCTCTTCTCTTAGAGAACTCTCCCAGTTCACTTAAAGTATGTGCTATGAGGATAACTTTTATATTACCCTTCTAAAAACACCATGTAAACAATTTTAACAAGACAGTTGCAGCTAGTAGTTCTAAATAACACTTCGTTTGTTCAGATAATTTAGTGTAAAGAAGCAAGACCAAAGTTTGATTTACTTTACAATACAGTGATACCTCGATTTACGAATTTAATCCATTCCGAACGGACCTTCGTAAGTCGAAGCCAATGGATAATTTTTTAAAAGAAATTTGTAAGTCGAAAAAATCCTATCTAAACTGCATCCAAAATGGCGGATAGAACTCTATTCGTATCTCGAAACATTTGTAAGTCGAGTCATTCATAAGTTGAGGTACCACTGTATTGAGTCCTGTCTGACTAATTTGATCTCTGTGAACTGACTGCATTTATTAAATAAACATGAACTGGAATTTTAAAAATTGCTTACTGCTGCTTATTGGCACCGATTGTGCTCCTGTTTTCATAGCAGGGGTGGGGAACCTTCCAAATTAGTAATATAAAATAAGGCTAATCTATAATAAATTAGACTATCAGCCAGTATATTTCAACTATTGCGCAAATAAGATGAGAGAAGAGAAATTGGCATTACCTTGAGATATCTTCATCAGCTGTGAGTTCCTGTTCCATCAATAAAAATACTTGGACCTGAAGTTGTTGTTTTTTAAAGAAAACCACACCAAATTTTAAAAACAGTATTAATAAACGGACATTCCAATCATATCCCCCTTACACATCGGCAGTGATATGGTCGTGGTATGCATGTGAACAAACGCCTGATCTTTACCACTCAATTATTGTCCTCCCCCCAGGCTAATGATCAGGTGGGAAAGATCCATGCAGGTTGCTCAAAACATGCGACTTCAGTACCCTTATGCATGACATTGTGTTTAGGCTTGCACCCCAACAATGATATACTCCCCTCATCAGTAATGGCTGGAAATCGTATCCTTGGGCTATATTGAATTACTGGCTCTTTAAAAAAAAAAAGCTTCCCCATGTTCCAAAGTCAGTTGCAACTCACCAATTCTGTGATCATGGTAGGCCAAAGCGAGGTAAGATGCTGTGGAGACATTCTCAAGAGCAGAACTCGGAAAAAGAGGAACACTTGGGAGTGAAGAGTGGGCACTTGTGGCAAGCGGAGACTTTCTACAAGCCTTTCTGAAACAGAGAAATCAACACATTTGATAGCTCAAAAAACTGATGAGCTTTACAATGGAACCTTGGTTTATGAACA
This sequence comes from Zootoca vivipara, assembly GCF_965207765.1. Taxonomy (NCBI): domain Eukaryota; kingdom Metazoa; phylum Chordata; class Lepidosauria; order Squamata; family Lacertidae; genus Zootoca; species Zootoca vivipara. Next base: position 38,736,576 of record NC_142586.1, on the reverse strand, counting down.
CCTTGGTTTACGAATTTTCAGTTTACGAACGCCGCGGACCCATCTGGTCTGGAACGGATTAATTCACTTTCCATTACTTTCAATGGGAAAGTTCGCTTCAGTTTATGAACGCTTCAGTTTATGAACAGACTTCCAGAACCAATTACACCCATGCTTCGGGTTGAGTACTCTGCGGACCCGCCTGGAACAGATTAATCCACTTTCCATTACTTTCAATGGGAAAGTTCGCTTCAGTTTATGAACACTTCAGCTTATGAACAGACTTCCAGAACCAATTGTGTTCATAAACCGAGGTACCACTGTAGTTGATTAATTTGATTGTATTTAGGAAAGCTACGCTAAACTCATGCACACACACCCCCCCCCCAATGTAGAATATTAGAGGTGCTGGGGGAAGGAGGGAGAGATGTACCAGTTTTCAAGTAAACCGTTCACTGTGTTTCTAAGAGACAATGATAACAGCCAATGGCATTTTTGGTATGCTTTGTTCTGCTGGCCCCAAATTATGTGCCAATACACAGAGCAGAAGGTTAACTACGATTTAAATTGAGGATGGGGAGTCTTTGGCCCTCCAGATATTAATGAACTCCAGCTCCCATGAGGTCCAGCTAGCATTGCTGGTTGGCATGTTTCCGTCCTGAGAGACAATGGGAGTGTGCCTCCAGGGCTGAAGTCAAACCACCGCATTAGCAGCACTGAAGTGACCTCACCGAGGTTAAGGAATGATGGGAGTTGTAGTCCAACATCTGGAGGACTGCAAGTTCCCTATCCTTGATTTAAGTGGAAACTGCGGGAGGTTATGTCATCCATATAGCACTAAGCAAAGGACACTTGTATTAACTTTACCCCTCCAAGGGAAATGATAAAATTCTTATTCACCTTGTATATCTGGAAGGTATTTCTGGTATTGGTCCACTTCACTGCTAAAAATGGCAAAGGCCAGCCTCTTCAGAAGCATAGCACGCTGTTCCAGTTCTACATCCCGATTGGCAAACAGATTGAGTGAACTGCTCTGAGCTACAGCCACACGTGCTAAAGAAGGAATCATGCAGCAGAGAAGGTGCTTTTAGTGAAGGCAAACGTTCTTGGCTCAGAGATAGGAGGAGTTCAAAACAGGCACAGGACTCCAGGTTGGAAAAGGCTGATTTAAAGTATGTTATTAAAATCACTAGTTGAGTGCCATACGTCAGTGCCCAGATTGTATTCTGCACTTTAAACATGTATGTCAGGTACCATATACACTACATGGATCCTATTTATGAGTTAACTGCAGTGTTTGTGTGCATTTCTCATAAGAAGGCCCATCTAGTCCAGCATCCTGCTTCTCACAGTGGCCAATGAGATGCCCAAGGCAGGACATGAGAGCCACAGTACTCTCCCACTGGTCCCTATAGTCATGAGAACATGGGAACTATTCATGGGATAGACCTGGCACCATTTGCACTTCAGCAGTCACTTCAATCAATAAGTCTTGATGTTCAGTACTCTAGAATTTTCTCTGAATATACTTTTTTAAAAGTAATTTTACATTCTTTTTTTAAAAAAGGGATGCGACACATTCTGAGTTAAGACACACTCTTGTGGGCTACTTAGCAGGTGGATCTTGCATACAAACAACAAAGTAGCACTAGGTTAAGGCAGAGAGAGCAAGGAAAAATCAAGATACTAATGTAACAAACTTATAAAATTCACAAAACCAGAAACAAATTAATTCACCAAAATTACTTCCAATGGCACAGTCAATGAAAAACTATCATGCCTAAGCTATCTTCGCAAAAAAACAAGCATTTCTTGGCTTAGATGAGTTGTGATTTGGACCATTATGCATTATCAACCTTTACAACATGGTAGCTAATATTCTTAGAATGGATTCCAAACATGCAAGTGTCTGTGGATCTTGTACACAGTTAAAAGCCAGAACTCACTCATCAAATCTCTGAACGTGGTTTTGTCATGTGTCATCAAATTGTCCATGATTGCTCTCCAACTAAAAAAGAATTTAAAAAGATACTATCATTGCAAATAAAAGCATGGCATTTTAGGAAAAGTGTCATTTTGACGCCCCTTTCACAATTCTGCTCTGTACATCAGAATAAGATCTCGCAGTGTATGAATGGTACAGATCCGTAAGAACTAAGCAGCTGCCTCTGTTGACAGAGGGAGTCTTGGGGTTAGGGGGGTGGGGAGAGTATAAAGAAAAGAGACAAGAACTTAAGAAGAATGCTGCAGGATCAGGCAAAATGAAATCTAGTGCAGCATCCTGTTTTCACAGTGGTCAACCACATGCCTAGGAAGTCCACAAGAAGGAACAGTACTCTCCCCAGCAATTGAACAGGTATTTGGAGGCATTCTGTCTCCAACAATGGTTATAAAATATAGTCATTGATAGCCCTTATCAAGCTTGAACCAAGGCTATTTGGGAAGCTCTTTCTGGAATCAGCAACCACACTATCCAAGCTATGGATAGATGTACATGAAATCGAGTAGAGGCAGTGGGCGTGCAGAACTAACAAGTTGTGGGAACTCAGAGAAACAAGCTCTAAGAACCGGAGAGAAAATAGCAGAGGAACGAAGTTCAGCTCTACCTTATGCAGAAGGTATCAGGTTTCACCACTAGGATCTGCAGGTGGGCTTGGTGAAAGAGCTGCCTGAAACCCTGTTGTGATGTTGCTGTATAGCAGGCACCTCCAAACTCAGCCCTCCAGATGTTTTGGAACTACAACTCCCATCATCCCTGACCATCGGTCCTGTTAGCTAGGGATGATGGGAGTTGTAGTCCCAAAACATCTGGAGGGCCAAGTTTGGGGGTGCCTGCTATATAGTGTAGACCAGTGTTTCCCAATTTTGTGCCTCCAGATGTTTTGGGACTACAACTCCCTTCATCCCTAGCTAGCAAGACCAGTGGTCAGGAATGATGGGAATTGTAGTCCCAAAACAGCTGGAGGCACAAGGTTGGGAAACACTGGTGTAGACCATACAGCCAACCGAAGATTATACAAGCAAATGAGAGTATCTAGTCATCTGGAGAGTGCAGATTGCTAGAATTTTGTCTGTATACCGTCTTACGGCTGGGGAGCTAATGTGGTGCCTTCTAGACATTGTTGGCCTCAACTCTCATCATCCCTCAACATCAGCCATGCTGGCTGGGCCGATAGGAGTTGGAGTCCCAAAACATCTGGAAGGCCCCATGTTGACAACAACTGTCTTGGGAAAACAATTCTATTCTCCCCCCTCCCCCCGCCCTGCCAGGTGCTAAAAACAAACAGGAGCAACAAAAAGCCTTACTGATTAACACAGGAAGCATCCATTTGAAAGAAACTGTAATCCATAAAGAGGTCAAAAGCTTCCTTTTTCCATGCTCTCCTCGTGTACTGATAGCCGCTCAGGCTGCTCAACAGCTGAACACATGCTCGGTAGCTGGGCGCGTTATGGGCACTGGAACAAGGAAATAAATCCAATTCAAAAGGATTTCAAATAAGAAAAAAACCCTGCACAAAAACAATATTGAACACATCACCTTTAAATCCATTTGAAAGTATTCTTGCTTGGATCCCAACACCAGATCCTGGCTTACAGCTGCCCACTAAATGCCCCACCCCCTTCAAATTCTGCTCCTGGATGTCAGTAAACCCTCCAGAGCAGACTTTAGCACCATGGAAGGGGGTGCACCTAAAAGGAAAATTCATTATTAGAAAATCACCACCCTCCTCTGTGCACATGCATAATCACAATCATGATGGTACTATGCTGTGGCTAGTTGACAACTCCCATCATCAATGTTGGCTGCTGGCCTTGTTGGTTGGGACTGATGGGAACTGGAAGTCGAACAACATCTGGAGGGCTACACTTTCTCTGCCTCCGTACTGGGTGAAGCATTTAGAGCAGGCATCCCCAAACTCGACCCTCCAGCTGTTTTGGGACTACAACTCCCATCATCCCTGACCACTGGTTCTGTTAGCTAGGGATGATGGGAGTTGTAGTCCCAAAACAGCTGGAGGGCCGAGTTTGGGGATGTCTGATTTAGAGCTTAATTAATTTGTCAGAAACATGCCTTATTCATTCAAGGAGCTCTGTGTCATCTGTAGCCTGAGAGGTCCTTTTTCTTCAACAACTAGCCTGAAGCATAGAGCTGGAAAAACCAAGGCATCTTACACCAGAAAGTTATGCCACATAAAGACCAAGCCTAGTAATGCAAATGTAAGTGGCTGAAGTGAGTCACACCTCTGGCGGGGAGGTCAACAGAGTCTGTCAGCCACACAGATAAAATTCCTGCCATTGGTAATACACAGCACAGAATGTTTACACTGTGATAGGCTCAGTGCTTTTTTGTTTGGTGAAGCTTTTGACAGCAACTGACTGAGTTACTCTAGGATCAAGGGCTATTCATGAACACTATCTGCAAAATACAGAGTTACTGTGCAAAATCAGAATTTAGGCTGCTGAAATGCAAAATGTCTCACAAATGCCAATAAGCAGGAAAGGCTGGAGACTACAGATTGCTACTTTTGCTGCCAAACTCTTTCAATAGTCAACATGAGTTCATACAAGTGCACTCAGAAGAGCAGTTGGGGAAGTGGCAAAAAATACTACTAGGAGAGCAAGGATGTAATCATTGCCAGATAGGACCTTAATATACTATGAAGGAAAGTGGGGCAGATGAATGGGATAGCAGGAAAAATCTGGAGTGGGGGAGCACCAGCCTTGGAGTCGTTCCTGCAGAGTAGGGCCATATGTCACTGCAAGTATTAGTGCTCCTTATATATAACTGCTCATTTCAAGACTGCACAGAAGGACCACATTCAAACAACAGAATCTCATCTTAATAGGCAGAGACATAGATGAACCTTTAGCCACATACACAGCCTTTTCACAAGAGCCAGCAAACAAACCAGAATGTATCTAGCTAACTAACATTAATTATAATTCCCTGTTTTGATCAAGCCTGGAAAATATGGCAGACAGCTTTCAAACACGTCAGGATATTAAGCTATTAAGCTGGCTAAGTATCTTGGCTTGTTCTGAAGCAGTTAATCATCATTTCCTTGTTTGGGAAACTTGTCCAGAGAGTACTTTATGTAAACTGTAATGGTAAGTTCACTGAAAGCGTACATCATAGTTAAAATAAGCTGCACATGTAATTGTAGAGGTACCTGTGATTGCGAAGATAAGGCACAACATAGTGCATTATATTTACAAGAAGTGGAATAACTCTCTCTTTTTCATCACTGTAGAAAACCATATCCAAAAGATGAGCCAAGACCTACAAGAGAAGAGAAATATTGAAAATGTCAATTTTCTGCCCCTACAAACAACAAGGACTTCTGCTTAAAATATATAAATATTATATATCCTTTCAATGGATGACTGCCCAGTTTCCAGCCATATTCATTATTTTCAAAATGTCACAAAGAAAACACTATTTAACAAGTTCTTTTTGAAATATCACCTTATCAAAACTAAATGGTCGTTTCAAAAAATCCACAAAGTCCTTAAGTATAGCACCAAAGATACAGATGATTTTTCTTCATTCTCTCAAAAGCAGATAAGAATTGTATACTGACAAATGTGCTGCATGAGCACTGATGCAAATTGGTCTGAGACTGAGCACATGAACATGACAGTTTTACAACCAAATCAACTTCAGAGTGTAATGTGTGCTTTTTTAGGGGGGGGGGAGCCAACAGCTATATTATCTTTCAGCAGAGTTTTGTTCCTGCTAAAAAGGGGGGGGGGAATTACCCGAAAGCACATGCATGGACATCAGTCACCCCACTATTCCCTTCTCTACTATTTCCAGAGACATGGGCTTGGATGAGGATTTGCAAGGCAATCCTAACATGTCTTCTCAAAAGTAAGTTCTATTGAATTCAATGATGCTTACTCCCAGGTAAATGAGGTTAGGATTGCAATCTTAAATCATGCTTATAGTAGGCCCATTAAGACCAACGGAGCTTAAATTAGCCACGACAAAATTCAGTCCCACTGATTTGAATGGTAGCTTTGTGCTAGCAAAAGCCCTTCTGTTAGCCTAAGGCAGCACACCACTTTCACTAATCCCTCCTACCGATTGCAGCCATCTATGCTATATCCCATACTGCTCCAAAAGATCCCCGAAACCTAAGGAGCAGCTTATAGGAAGCACCAGAGCCTGCCCTGGATAGGAGAGGTAATTGAAAATCAGGTTCTTGGTCTTTCACTAGTGCAGGTGTGAGGAACCTTGGGCCCAGGGGCCAGGTGTGGCCCACCAGGCTTCTCGCTGCTCAGCAATATGTGCTTCCTGGCACATCTGAATATTCACCTGCTACCAAAATTCCAGAAGTGCAAGTGTGGTGGAATAATGTTCTGTTCTCTTCTGTGTTAACACTTATATACAAACAAATATCTTAAAGTCAACTAAAAAGGGGGAAAACTTACTTCTGACAGCAGCGTTAAGGCATGGACACTGTAAACGGATGGAGTTATGCTTGAGGTTTCCAAAGCTGGAGACAACATATCTGAACATTTTATTTTTGAGGGGGTGGGGAACAAAAAATGAAGACATGAATCTGTCAATATCTATCAAGCCATTTAAAAAGAAGCCACAGGTCTTTAAATATGCAGTACATCAAGTAGTAGTAGTAGTAGTAGTAGTAATAATAATAATAATTTATTATTTATACCCCGCCCATCTGGCTTAAGCAGTTAGTACTGGAATGTATCCTGTATCCTGCGAGATAAAACTCCACTAGTTTCCCTTCCCACCTGAAATTTGACTAAATATATCTGCATTCAACTATTGATATTTTTAATCCTACAAAATCCTGTGGTTTTAAGCCGAGCTAAAATCTCAACAAGTTGTCTTAATTATTTTGCATAGAATGGATGCTTGTGGTTCAATTATAATAAAGAATCATTATAAAACCAAAGAGAAATACTGTTTACATAGGCTGTGTTCATATGCAACACAGACAGAGCAATCCAAACTGTCAGGCTGGGGTGGGTTTGGAATGAGCAGAGGTGTTCCTCTACCCAACTCTCTTAGATCAACCAGCTGACTGCCAAACATGCAAGTGAGATCCCAAGATGGCCTCAATGCCGTCATGCAATGGCATCAGGGGAATTTATCCTGCTCTCACCCTACCTTCTAATGTGGCCCCAAGCAGCAGGGCTGCAGATGCAGCAGTGGCCCCAACCGGAGGGCAGAATGGGAGATAAAGTATAATCCTAAACCATAAACAAGGGGCAAGGAAGCTTAGCTCAGCAGGCGAAGATGCTTATCTGCACATGCCCTGCAGACCACATTGGTCAGGTAGGTGGCACAGTCACCTGTCAGTCAGCTGGCATCATAATCTTTAAAATGCACCCCCCCCAAAAAATGGTTTCAATAAAAACTGCCTGGAAATGCCATTCAAAGTAGTTTTTTTTAAAAAGGGCTGTGTGACCATCATTCTGGTTGCTGGATTGGACAAACAGATATAGGACATGGTTTTTTCTCTAGCTAGGGATACACAGGTAGAGAGGTTTGCAGCCCTCAGCTAGATGTACAGTGAATTTAAATAGCAGGAGTCTTGCTCTATTGCACTGGTGAGGCATGGACAAAGACACATGCCTCATTGAGCCCACCAGGCTGTTTTGGAGAAGCCAGGCTCACCTGTCCCTCAGATGACGGACATATGGCTGTGGCTTGCACAATACAGCCCTGTTATGGTTATGTTCAAATAAGGCCCCCAGGCCCCATCTCTGCTCTATTGTTATCATCAACCGAAGCAATTTTGGATACTGATTAAATACGCTGGGTGGAGGGGGGGGGCAGGAAATCACCTTCAACGTCAGACTCCAAATTGTTTCCATCAACCATGATCTTGGGGGATGGTTTAACCTCCAAATTGCGCCTTAGCCACGTAGTCTGTTCCAGGGACGAGCCAGCGATGGCTCCAATGGCATCCACTATTTTATGGGTTACATCCTGAAAGAGGCAAGGGGAAGAAATGCAGGATGATGAAAAGAGTCTTGTGTATAAAGAGAAGTAGTAATTGATTTTTCTTGCAGGATCGATTTCTGCATAAGGGTGATGGATAGCATGCATAAGGCACTGCCGCGGCACAAGGGGTTCGCTTGATCAGTGGTATTCAGAGTGCTCAGAGTTTATACAAACGTCAGTGGCGCAAGGATTTAAAGTGCCGGACCCGCCCCCTCGAGGAAACCTGTGCAATAGTAACATGCAAAAGGATCCTGATACATTGATATGTCAGGATTGCGCAGCAGATTGGGAGAATGAAAAGAGTGACAATGGGAGGGGCCTATCAGATGAGGATAAACAGCCAGCGTGGCAACAAACAAGTGCAGATCAGCTCCCCATAAGTAGTGACTGGTCAAATGTAATCCAGAAACAGCTGAGGTGGCCTCATTTGCTGGTTCACTTCAGACATCAAAACATGGCACATCTAAGCAACAACACCATCAGATTCAAGGTTCACATGATAAACATGGAACTCACAGCACACATTTCCTAGAAATTAAGTGTACAAAAATCTGACTGAAATCAGAGAGCATTTTTTTATTAGTTCAATAATTAAAGTGATCTCTTCTAAAGAAGGTATCCCTTCTAAAGAATTGGGAAACAACCCAGGTAAAACCCAGCTTCTGTGTACTAAACAACAAAATATTACAAGTACAAAGGTGCTTTCTTTTTCTTTTATTTTTAAAAAGCACATTTGTATTCAGAAGTAACCAAGGACATAAATTTCTTACCTGAAGATCTCGCTGGTCTTTCTTATTATCCAGATTTGGGTTTTTCATTATAAATTCATTTAAAACGCTTTAAAAAAAGAAGAAGTAAACTTTCATATGAAGGCTTGAATAAAACAGATGGACCAAATATTTAAACCAAGGGGACAACAACTGCAGAAATGCAAAGTTGCTCAAGACTATCTACATGCAAAGGAGGAGGAGCCTAATTTCCCATGTTGACTGATCCTCTCTTGTTACACCGGAGGCAACTCCAAAAGGTCACCCAATTTTGGGAAGAGGCTTCTCAGGGGCAAGTGGTGGGGCAGGTGAAGGGAGATTGTTTGAAGAGGAAAGGGAAGCCCTCTGGGGAGATCCAGTTACTAAGCAGAAGATCCTTATGTAGCAGTTGGGATTTCACTCTGTGTATTTATCCAAAGGATAAAACAAGTGACTGTTAATACTTTCCATAGCAATGTATACCAACCAATGCATTGAAACAAAACATGTACAGTTATCACCTATTATACCAAATGCATCAAAACAACACGGGGGTTGCATGAGGTTATGGTGATACTACAGCGAGGCAAGCTGACACAAGGGTTTAGGTCTGGGATAACAAAGTTTTGTGTAGGAACGATTTTAGGATCGTGTTGGCAAACCACACAAAAGCATAATTAATAGTATTGCACTGGCAGGCCATGCAATACATTAATATAAAAGTACAGGTTTCTGGAAAGAGGTTGAAGGGACATAGCAGGGCAGGAGGTCATGACAGATCCAGGGATAGCTGAGTGGGACTTGTCAGATCTGGAAGAAACGGGTTTGAGCAAGGGAAGCAGGACAGAACCAGAGGGGTCATACCCAAGTCAGAGGGAGAACAATGGAAATGTGGAAAAACACCAAGAGTCACAAGATGGAGAGGAGGGGGATGTTTAAGGAGTAGGCATGTGATAGGGAGAGGTCTGAGGAGTATGTGAGGACCAGGCACTTCCTCTATGGTGGAGCTTTAGGGTGTTGGCAGGATGTGACATACCCAGGAACACCACCTCTCTTGGAGTTGACCAGTTGTCATTGGATGAAGAATGTACCTCTAGTTAATCATTGACAGTTCTGAAACTTTACAATAAAAGGGGGCGCCTGCTTTCATTCTGGGCGACCTTCCGGATATACATTCTGTCTCCTGCTGTGTTCTTTATTGCGCGCTCCCCACAGTTTTGAATTACAACAAAATGATATTTTAGTAGATTCATGCAGATGTTTAGGTCATCGCTACATGACACACATCAAAATGGGCAGTGGTAGTCCAAAATGGTGCAAGCTTGGTGTTTTTGTGCCATGTTTCATATTAATAATCAAAAGACAATACTAGGTTTGTTAATTCTGATCAGAGCACTTCATTCCCATAGGCTGTTTGATAAAGGTTGTCATCTTCTGATAAAAAATGCTCCTCTATAAAAGAGCTCTGGTTCATAACACATTGTGCATGTGGCTTGCACTATTTTGGATTTCTTTCCCCGTTCTGATGTTGAGAGTGCTTTAAGTACATGTTTAACTCTCACATTCAAATTCATGGGATCTGAACTGAACGAGGCCCCAATATATTACCGTGGTGCAGTCAAGGCTTGCTCATTGTCACCTTCATAAAGCTGTGCTGATGGTTCTTTTTTAGAGCCACTTACAGGGCTTGGGTTACACATGACATTTGCTGGATTTCAGCCTTGCTTGCGAAGGCCAAGCCACCTTTCCAAATGTGAAGTAGCAACATGTCACCCAAATGCAGGAAATCAACTTCTCTCTTAAAATCATCATGGGTACTCTCTCTCACTCATCAAGAATGTTTTAATGTCTCTTAAAAATGATCTTGGCATTTCTCGGTAGGAAAAAATGATGGTACTCATGCAAACAAAATAGCTCACCCAAGTATGAGAAATTGCCCTGGAGCTGGAAGGCCAAGTTGTATGGAATCCTTCAGAAGAAGCAATAATGAGGCCCAGCTGTCTACTACATTGGACACTGGGATTCTGCAAGGAAAAAAAGAGAGGGGGGTCATATGGGTTCCCAAAGGCCATTAGAGTACTTCTTCACACTGCAGCCTAGTGTCAAAGCAAATGGGATAGACACTGAAAGCCAACTGGTGTTTTCTCTCAGTGAATGACCCAACAGGTAAGATAAAAGAACAGAAGGGGAAATGTGACACCAGAAAATAATCCTGCAGATTTTCCAACTTGAGAAAGAGAAGAGGCTAATTTTCCAAAAGCTGGAATTAGATTTCAGCTTCTCTCCTGACACTTTTAACCTTAAGTTCTCAAAACCCGCTTTAAAAAACTGAATGGAACGACTGCACAAAGCATGCCCTCACAGCAAACATCTCATCTGGTGACACAGGAGAAAAGAAAAGTACCCATAACCACTCACTGTCTTACCTCTGAATGTACGCAAAGAAAAACTGCAACATGCAGACTTCCAATGAAAGGTGCTTCTATAAAGATTTGGAAGCAAAGTATTAAAAGAGAACAGTTATATATTTTTTTTCAAGGCCACCAAAGTGCATCAAAAGCCAGGAATCAAAATAACAAAGCAAACCTTGCTCAATTTAACCAACACTGATTCCTTGACAGCACAATTTCAGAGAGTGCTACCTACAGTCAGGTGGCAATAAGTCTTTCTTAAGGTTTTTTCCTAAATCTATTTCCTTGGTTTCTAAGCTTAACTGGAACTTGGAATGCCAGTTGTGGTAATCTATGATAAGGAGAGGTAGGTTTGGAACTCAGCCCATTTCAGAAAAGTTACCATTGTTCCTACCATTTGAGAACTAGGAGGTGGGTGCAGAATGGGGAAATTTAGAGCCACCAGCTTTTTTACTGGATGCTGGAAATTATGTTCCTAACAAAGGATTGCACCCAACTACAGTGGTATCCCTACTTACGAATAACTCTACTTACGAATGTTTCTACTTACGAACGGAGCTCCGTCCCCCATCTTGGATGCGGTTTAGATAGGATTTTTTCTACTTATGAATTTTTAGATAGAGTTGCTTCGACTTATGAATTTTTTCTCCCAATGCGTTCCTATGGGATTCGACTTACAATTTTTTTCGACTTACAAATGTGTGTTCGGAACGCATTAAATTCGTAAGTAGAGGTACCACTGTATGTTATATTCTGAGTAAACCTGCTGCAATCAATGGGCTTAAATAAGTCAGCTCCATTTATCTTTTAAGTTCAGAACTGCCACCCATTGTCATGTCCAAAATTAAATGAGGTAGTGTCCACAACTATCTAGCGTGAGCTATTACAGTAATCAAAGCACACTAATTAATTTAAAGCAACAGCAATCCAACACATTTCACCTGCTTTAATTGAATGCATTGGACATGTCTGTCTGTCTGTTTGTTTGTTTTACAGTCACAAACGCCGGCTCTCTCGGCCTGTAAAGCGAGATGAGCGCCGCAACCCCAGAGTCATCTGCGACTGGACTTAACTGTCAGGGGTCCTTTACCTTTACCTGTAACGTTTGTCAAACACAGCATAGCCATCGTAACACCAACTTTTAAAAATAAATAAATGCAAGCTTAATTTATTTCCGTACCTTGTCCTTGGCTATTGCTGGTGGTTGTTTCAAGACTTCTTTCACTGTTTGCATAACAGTCTCAGTTCTCATAACACTGATAGAACGAACCAGCTCCACTAACAGAAGCTGTTCTTCACTAGCTGTAGGAATGACCTAAAAAGTATTATACATTGCCATGAGTCCAGCACTGAAGTCCTGACCATTTCAAAATTACTGTATATTCCGGTGTATAAGGCGACTGGGCGTATAAGACGACCCCCTACTTTCCCCGTCAAAATATAGTGTTTGGGATATACTTGCCGTAACGAGTATATCCCAAACTTCCAACGCACAGCAAATAAAATTTTTCTGTATCTCTTTCTCTCCCTGCTTTTTAAATACCGGTAAATGAAGCCAAAAGAGAGACAACAGTGCTTAAATGCACAGATGTTTAAATGCACTTACTTGCAGGCATGCTACCGTAAGAACTACGGTAGCATTTTGAACTACAGTAGATTTCATTCAGAGGGAGGGAAGGAGCTGAAGCATAAAAACTGCAGTTAGCTCTTGAAGAAGACGACGACATGGGGAATAAGGGGAGGAGAGGTGGGGAGAGGGAGAAGGGGAGGGAGCACAGCCCAGAGCCGGCTCCACTTGCACTCTATTGTTCCAGGCACAGAGGCAAGTGGGGGGGGGGAAGAGAGAGACAGAGAGAGAGAGAGAGAGAGAGAGAGAGAGAGAGAGAGAGAGAGAGAGAGAGAGAGGCTGCCACTTTCTTTCCGTGCAGGGAGGAGGAAGGAAAGCCCCGTGTCCCCCCTCTTCCTGCACAGAAAGAAAGCGGCAGCCGCTTACACAGTCGCCGCATACGGCAGGGATGCGGCCGCGGTGGTTTTTGAGCTCCCCCACCATATGCGGCAACCGCAGATCTTATACCCGGCGTATAAGACGACCCCCCAACTTTTGAAAAGATTTTCCTGGGTTCAAAAGTCGTCTTATACGCCAGAATATACGGTACATGGGCCGTATTGTGTGACCCTGCACAATTTTTCATGGACTCCACCTCCATTTTGCACTGGCTCCACCCATCTCTGGCATGGAGTTCCCAGATAGTTAGTTACAAGAGAAAGTGGCCTTTAGGGTGAAAGAGATACCCCTCAGCTCCTCTAGGACATCTGATCAATGAAACTTACTGGGCTGACGGACAGACTCCCCACTTGCCTCCCAGGAAAGCACAAAGCACCTGGCCCCCAAGAACCTCAATCTGGACCTTAATACTTTAACACATTTGAAAAGAAGATGGGAACTATTTTCAAATAGCTGCATTACTTAACATACCTTAGTCCTTGAAGCGTTTTTGTGTTGCCTCCTTTCATTCCACACAAATGCAATAGCTGCCATAAAATGAACGCCGTGATTCATTGAGATAGGGCCCAGCAATTCAAGAATCTGCTGCCTCAGGTTCTGAAATTGAAAGATCATCCTCATTATCAAACTATGCACCCAAAGTATTTTGCTATTGCCCACTGACTGTAAAGATATGGAAATGTAACCTAAATAATTCCTTAAACTTAGTGGGGTTTTTTTAAGTTTGCTTTTGTTCCTCAAACAAAACAATGTAAGCAACATTTAGTTGAGAGCACTAGTTGTATCTGTTTTACTGTAAAGCATGTTTTCTTCTTTACTCATGACTGGAACTCTCCCTTTTTGTTTACTGTGTTATCTTACACAGTCATTTCACTGGAGGCTGAGTGTGGCTGGGAGTTGCCAGATATGCTCCTTGTTTGTTAAGTATTTAATAAAGAGAAATCACACTGCTTGAAACTTTTCTTTTGCCTGTTATAAAATGTTCCAGTCTTTCAGAATCTGTGTCAGTTTTTCCATCAATTCAACTGTCCAAGTTTGTGGGTACCATTCAGAGAACTCGTTGTCACCTAAATCTACCTTCAAGCTATTGTCAAACATGCTGCTTAATTTAAGTACGGTAAGTTCTTTTTTGTAACATTTTGACTTCTGTCATCAAATATGGATAATAATACCATCCTGAGATCTAAGTCTAGCATCTGACCCATGGTAAGTCTCATTTCATATATTTATCCAGAATTCCTGTATCTTCTCAAATGACCACCACATATGAAAGTAAGTACCTGAAAACTTAATATATGTTACAATCACCTAGAAACTGAAAGAACTACAGCTGAATATCTAGTGGGGCAATGCCCTGCCTATGAACCAACAGAAAATGAGGATGCCTACATATGATACAAAGAGACACCCTTGGATTATTTTCTGTAGGAATGGCTAAGCGGTGTGGATTTTTCTAGGGAAGTTAGTGCTGGTTTGTTTGAAGTGTTAACAAAAGCAAGTGTTAACAAAAAGAGAGAGTAATGGGCCGGATCTTTCATGTTGAAATGCTGTCAACAAATAAAGAATTTGTTTCTTCATTTGTAGCTTCTATCATAACAGAATTCCCCTCAGCTTATTCAATTCCCGAATAAATATCATTGGAGAATGTAAGTGCTGGTGATGATATAAAATGAAATGGGGCTTGCAAGGGATACATTCTCACTGTAAACAGAAGTAGAATAAAATCTGTGGTGGATGTTTGGCTAAGGCCTGGATATGGGGGGAATTTTAAGAGGAACTTGGAGTCAGAGTTTGCCCTCTGTTAACCTACAGGGTAGTTCTTCAGTGCTGCTGATTTACTAAACACTTTGTAGGTTACAATCAAACAGACCCAACTCAATCTAGTCGGACAAAGTCATACACACAGTACGCAGACACACACAGGACCATTCATGTTCTTCTGACCTTTGTTGACCCAAGATTAATGGTGGTAATGGATGCAGCAGCTGCAGCAGCTGTTTTCTCTGAAGAGTCCGCCTGGTGCAGGATGCTCCACAGAAGAGTCACAGATGACATGATCATGTGAAGGATAGACAAGATCCCACTGCGTGCTTCTAGCATGTGCTTTTGGTCTACGTTCACCACAAGCTGGTACCAACAAAGAAGAGCAAAATATATCAATTACACTCAGTGGTACAGGTAAACAGGAAAGGGCCTACCTTCTCCACGCATGTACAATTATGCCTTTTCTCACTTTGGGTCTCTCCTCTCCCTCTTAGTGTTATGTCTGCACTGAGTCAAAGGCTTAGAATACAGGCATAACACTAATAGCTTCCTGTTTCACGTTAGCGGGTATACTAGGGCCGACCCTATCAATAAGCACCTGCCCTAAGGTCTGTACCCAGAATTAGCACTGCTGTCAAACCAACTCAATGCACCTGAGTTGTAAGGAAACCATGCAATGTACAGACTTACTGGGTGCCACTACAGAACACAGCAAATTATGGGCTCCTAAACTGTTCTCATATAGCAGGGTTTCCTAAACTTAGGTTTCTAGTTGGTTTTGGACTACAACTCCCATCATTCCTAGCTAGCAGGACCAGTGGTCAGGAATGATGGGAACTGTAGTCTAAAAACAGCTGAAGACCCAGGGTTTGGGAAACTCTGATCTAGAGGTATAGTCAATTCAATAATGGTTTCCCCCCTCTCAAACGACAAAAATAAATGTTACAGTTAAACACATGCACAGACAAGGGCACGGTCAAATCCTTGAACATGCTTACCTGGTGATACTGTGCCGTTGGATCCAGCAAGCAATAGTGAATAACAGTTGTGATGCCTTCCAGCAGAGTGAGCATCATATCTGGTGGAGTAACTGATGCCATCCAAAGGGGCCTAAAACACAACATTGAATTTGTTGCAATTTTGAAGGGAACAAATTAAACATTTTTAAAAAATGCCAAGAGAAAGAGAGAGACACATGCCTGCTGCCGGATAATCCTGTTTCGTATCTGTACTGCTGAATCAGGTTGTCCAGGTTCCGGCAAAGCTGGAGGGTCACAGAAACCACCACTCTTTGGAGCACCTTCCCCATGTAAGGCAGGGACGCAGTAATGAGTCCGATCCACTGGGGGTGCATTTTACAGGCACAGTGCTGGTGCAACGCTCTTATCACGGCACAGAGAAACATGCCTTGGGAGGTGATTGGCTGAGAGTGCAAATACTGAAGGGAAGTCATTGGCTGCTGGGGGTTGATGTGCTCCAAGTCCGTCACGACAAAGTCAAAGCCTGCATCGTTCTCCTCGGGCACAGTCATCACTCTGTGCTCCAGGACAATGAGCCGCTGGAGGACTTTCAAGAGCTGCGACTGCAGGGTGCTGCCGTTGTCAAGCTCGTCCTCAGAGAAATTGATGAGGCTGTCTTCAGAGTAGCCTTCCTCAATGGCCACCATATTTTTCCCAGCGACCTTCTCGCTGTGCCACTTCTGGGCGCTGAAGATGGAGGAGAGCAAACAGTGCAAAACCACTTTCTGCACCTTGCATTTGGACAGCATGTCCGAGATGAAGCTGGGAAAGCCCTTCGTGGAACTCTCCACCACTTTGGCCAGCTCGGCGAAGAGAAGGGTCAAAATCTCAATGCTCATCATCTGCATGTTGCGGTTCCCGATCAGGTCTTGCGGGGAGACTTTCACGTGGGTTGGGTAGTGGCTCCGCATGTAGTACAAGCACAGAGAAATGAGGATCTCTATGTACATGGAGCTACGGAAATTATGGTTCGAGTCCACTGGGATATGGCTGTAGAAGTCTTTGCCCATAACCGATATGCGATGTCTGGCCAAAAGATTCTGAAGTAAGGACAGCTGTGGGGTATAAGCATTGTTGACGCTGGTGGTGGAGATGGCATTCACAAAAGCGGAAGGGTTTGTTTTCAAGATGGCTTTAATGGCAGAGAAAGCATACAGAGTCCTTGAGGAGTCATACACCTGAAGGTACAACAGCACATGCTGGTATAAAGGATGGATATTAAAGTGGGGTGACTTTCGCATTCCTGGTGACCCTGCGTCACTCTCGATTTCTGAGATCTCTCCCTCTCCGCAGCTGTACCAATTTTCCAAGTCGAGGCCATCGGTGAAGAAAACACTGGTTTGTTTCAGCTTCTCGGCTTGCGCCTTCTTCTTCTCGTCATCTTTCCTCTTGGCTATTTTGACTTTGGGCTTTGCTCCCGGCTGCTTACCAGACTCTTTCACGATGGTTTCTTTCTCCGATGTTTTTTCAGGGAATTTCCCTTTAAAGCTGAACTGGATGCTGCTGTGACTTCTCTGCCTAGACTTGGTTTCCGCTGACGCGGACGTCGGGTCGCAGAGACTCTGCTCGCTTACTGAGATGCAAGGAGAGGAATTGTTTCTGGAGATTTCATTGGAAATGCTGTCCAGCCCTGTCTCGGTCGAGGCAGATAGCAGTTGAGAACTGTCGTTGCTAAGCAAACTGCTCTGGCTGTCTTGAATGTTTGGGTCTTCAGTTTTAGCAGCCTCTTCGGAGGGATCCAAAGCATTTAGCTTAGTGGAGGCATCTTCTGAATACAGGTAATGCTTAACTGGTTCGGTATCTTCTCCAAGCCCACTGACAACCTTGCATATCAAGTCAGTGACCACCTGCTGGACAATTTCATCTGGCGAATCTCCCCTCAAATGCTGAGAACTGTCTGTTGCCATCAGGCTTTCAGCTTCCGCCTCGAAGCTTAGGTTATCCCCAGCAGATGACTGGGAACAGCCAGAGTCCGAACTCTGCATTATTTCTATCTGATGCTCGGGAAGATCAAAATCAGATGCAACCATAGGAAGAGTTTCACTGCTGGTACTCAGTAGGGAGATCCTGTCACTTAACGGGTTGACTGTAAGACTGAAGTTCTCCATTTCATCCATGGCAAGTTGCTTGTCATTGTTCTCTTTAGCAGTAATGTCTTGCTCCTGACTTGCTGGCATGTGGGCAAATGCTTAAAAGAAAAAATAAACAGATGTGATGTTTTTTCTGTCTTCTACAGACACTGAACAATTATTCCCCTAAATCACATAACATTCCTTCCTTGCTAAAGCAGCTTTACAGACTGTTCACTCCGATAGTCTACAAATTAATATACAAGAGGCTGTATAAATTACATTTAGGTAGCTATCCCTCAGTTATGTCTAAATGTTCTGTAGATGGGTTTACATACCCAACAGAGTTCTGGATCACGGCCCATCTGTGTTGCAAATATGAGCAGTTACTAACAGAAGTACAAAAAGCACTCAGTGCATATTTTTAAAAATGTTCTAAATCTGCAAAGCAAAGCATTTGACCTCTGATTAAATGTTGCTATTGGACTTTGACATCTGTAATTGATCAAAAAAAGCAGATGGTAGTGTATGTGTGTGTGTGTGTGTGTGTGTGTGTGTGATATACAGACATTGTGCCTGGTTAGAGAATAAATTACATTGCACAGTAGTGCATTTTGGGTGAGTAATAAACAGAAAACAATCCATACCACAATTAATTTTTAAAGGGTTGGTTTAGTAAAACACAGAAATTATAACCTGATGATCAATTTTCAATAATCTATCATAAATGTAACTGAGTAACTTCCTAGTTCATAACATACATACTTGGACTAAATTTCTCTTGATAAACAAGCTTATCAAAAATCTATTTAATCTAAAAATTAAATAAGTTAAGACTAGACTAGATGGCAGTCCACAAAACAGGAAAGAAAAAATGTTTAGAGAAGACAGTATCTGCTTCGGATTGTGGCATTATTACCATTATTGGTGAGTCCTTTCTAAACCAATATGTCTAAATTGAGATGCTTCAAAAAAATGGTATCAGGACAGAATACTACCAGAGCACTCCATTTTCCTTTCATACCATTCTAGACTCCACGCCAACCTCTCCAGGATCAGTCATGCCATGCACAGCATTGGCTCAGCTACTAATTCACAGATATATTCCATTTGTGATATAACTCCTTATGGAAGTACAGGCAACCCCCGATTTGCACGTGACGACGGAGCGTATGTAAGCCCGCGCTGCTCCGGGTCCGACCATACTGTGCGTGCCTTGAACGTGCACAAAATGGTCATTGTCTGTATGATGGAGTATTATAAAGGCATATTAGTAAGGCAGATATGTGAAATTCAGGGTTTTTTAACACAGTACTTACAATCACCACAGTTAAATTTCTGCATAAAATTATTTTCATTTTCATCCTCAGGATAACAAGATGATTTATTCCAGTAGCATTCAGCTTGCACTCTCTGGACAGAAATGCGCTGAGTTTTTGGGTGGAGAAGCAACAGAAGCAAAGGTTCAAGGACTCTTGCAATGTCGTGACGTTGGAGCACTTGATTTAACCAGGCCTGACCGATTGACCAGGTAGAACCATCCAAACTGTTAAGGCTGTCCAGCATGATAAACAAGGACCTGGGGATGGGGAAAAAAATCCAAATAAAAAATCCAAATAGAAACCACAATGGTTGTAACTATGGGCACCAGCAGGCAGTTTCTTCAAATGGGGAAGCCTGGCTGAACAACTTGACAGACACTTCATCTACTGCAAAGGTCTAAGAAATGACAGAGGTCTCCCTGGGCTCTCTTTCCATTTGGAATTGGGAGGGGGGCTGCCTTCTAGGTCAGAAAGCAACATGGCCCTTCCTGGGTAGAGACAATTAAACTCTGAATATTTTTGCACTATCTTTGAATCCAACCAACCTGTCAAATGAGCGACCATACGATGAGGACTTGTTAATGTGGAGGTCTCTGGTGAGGTGCCATAGCACTGCAAACTTGGCATGAGCTTCTGTCCTGATTTTCTGCAGAATAAACAGACAGATCAACCCATGGTTAAACAATTCATTGGAGGAAGTATGGAGGGAAGTGACAATCTAAATCAGAGCCAAGTCGGAACACATGGAAACGGTATAATCAAGTGATTGCTGCAGTTAAATCAAATGAAATCACAAGCTAGCTTTTGGGTCACAATTTTCCTTTTTGTACCTTTCCCTCAGTACAGAATCAGAATAGGAAAGCATAAATAATAGGGCAGAGCGGTATGAAGCTTGTTATTTATTTAGTGTCATCCAAGAAGCTGGACTAGAGACAGTACCTGAACAAAAGTAGAGGTAGAGCAAGCCTGGTTGCAAAGAACCACACTGGAAAGAAGGAGCTATTATTATTTTTAATTAAGACACTACTGTTAGGAAGATTGCCTGCACAAGAATTGCACTGTTCCTCACCAACACCACCGTGAGGCTCCCATGTCTTGCATTTTACCTGCATAATCTGCAATGATAATATAGGATTCTAAAATAGTTCCACTGCCTCAATTCCCAAATTTAGCACACCCCAAAAGAGAGTAATACATGTGAGCCAATATTTACCTTGTCTCTGTGGGTCAACTGTTGACTGATAACATCCTCGCAAATGCTAGATGATGGAACTAGATTGTGCAACTGGAAAAAGAGCTCCACACTCTTCTGGTGATGTTGAGGAGTTCCATCACCCAACTGGTCCCATAGCGTTAATGCCACATGCTTTGGAAAGGAACACAGGAGAAATACACACAGACACAGTTATAGCCATCTTATCAGAGTGAACAGCTGGGGAGAGATGCCTAGGTGTAGCCCAGCTGATGGAATAGTAGAAAAACACTGGGATCCAAATGTGATGTAGGTGCTCCTCTACAATGGGAAGGCACATCTGCTTTTACAACGTTTCCCCTGATTTCTGCCAACTCTATCCTCTTGCTTCCACCACCAACATATCCTATATTCCTCCATGGGGTCCTCTACCCCTCAAAAGTGGCTTTTCAGGGGGTTGCAGAGGGAGGTTAGCATGAAAAAGCCTCACTGTTCAAGCAGAGTTCCACCCATGAATTTTTGGGTCCAAGCCTTTATAAGGCCCAGAAAGAAATTTCTGTAAAATGCAATATCAACATCTCTTTTAGCAGCAGTTTCATTGCAAACCACTTGGTGCCACAGCAGCAGCAAAGCCCCTTGTGCTGGGCTTCCCAAGCGCACAATAACTAGCTGGCTGTCAGACATTGGGAAAGTGCTGTGCAGTGGACTTTGACAGGGGTGGGGGTGGAACAACAGGGTGCTGTTGTGCTCATGTCCTGCTGGCAGGCGTCCACAGGGCCACTGTGAGAACAGGATGCTGGACTAAATGGACCACTGGCCTGGTTTGTTCTTATGCTCTTATCAGGATTGTAGGTAAAATATTTAACAAGTAGTGCAGTGACTAATGAGCTTCAGAGCAATGTATTAAGTTTCATTTAATATGAAGCAGTGATAACAGTCTCTAAGGTGCAAAGTTTGGGTGCAGCACTTAGAAATTAAGTACCTCTGAAGTTCAGAAGTGGGTCGCTGGGTGGACAGGACCGCTGTTCTAGTTTCCCAGTAGGCAGATCACTGTTAGAAGGTGGAAGGGTGAGGTGGTAGGGAGGTCAGTGTGGTGCTAACACATTGGCAGGAGCACCAGACTGGCTCGCTGGTGTGTTTGCATCATGCCACCCTCCCTGCTGCCTCATGAATATGCAACAACAAGCCACCTGCTGGGACACTAGCATAGTGGCTGTGCCCCACTTGACAAGCTTCTGCATAAGTCCTACCAAAAATCAATAGAATTTAAGGACATAACCTTGTCTAGATACAATTTTTTAAAAAAAGATTTCAAAGTTTCTGAACAAGCCAACTTCAAACCATAGGTTATGAAGTGGGCTTAATTTCCCAGCTAGAACTTGCTTTAAACCACCACCTAACAACTAACCAGGCTTTGTAGGAAGTGAAAATAAATGCTGCAGGGGTTCTTCTGCCTGGCACATTTTTATCATTACAGAAGCTGAATGACTGTTTTACTGTACCTTGAAAAAATCTGTCTTTTCTGCCATGTATCGGAGGTTGCCTTGAGTGAGAGGAGGTCTGATCACAACAGCCACTCTTCCTTGGTTTGGACTCAGAGGCTGTGGTGCTTCCACACTATTCAAATTTTCTCCAGTGACAAAAGCAACGGACTGAGTCAATCCCACTAAGTCCATTATTAAAGAAATAGTGACACCTTGGATGCTGAAATCACTGGCTTGTCTGCAAGCACCCATAAGAGTCTGGAGCCACAAGGGGGGCTGCTCTTCTTCACAATCTGAAAGAAAAGGGCTTCTATTAAAAAAAAAAGCAGTTCCTCTTATATTGGAAAATTATCTTTATTCCCCCCTACCACCCCTCCATCTTGCATATCTACTGTACCACCACCAGCTACTTCAAATAGGTTAAACTCTAATGAGAAAAGTAGAATGGGCAAAAATAAAAGACTTTGCAGAAATGTATCACAGTTTACTCTGCATGTCTAGCTGGGCTTTTGATGGCCTATTTTCAAACAGCAGACCAGCCCTGTGCTACCCAAAACAGGTAGACTGCTTTTGAAAATCAGTGTTCAAAAGCAGTTTCTGGTGCAGTATGGAAAGGCTGCTTTTTGATATTTTAATTTTTTAAAATCCTGATGGGTATATGCAGTAGGAACCTGGAGATACTGAAATGGATCACGGCCATCTAAAGTTGTAATGGATCTCGAGGGATCATGATAAGCAACCATATCACACAGATAATGTTGAACAGGAGGAATGAGAGATTAATTGCAGTCTAAAAATGATAAAAGGAATGAAGGGAGGCAGCAATACAAACATGGTCCCCCATCCTAGAGCAAAGATGTACGCCTGATTTGCACACATGGGGTTGTATCCAACTAAGTAATACTCAAGTAGACCAACTGAATCAGAAGACATGACTTGTTTAAGTCCATTAATTTCAATGGGTTTATTGTGTGCAACGCATGGACTGTTCCATTTATTTCAATGGAGATATCAGATCTGAATGTGCCTGCTGATCTGTAGACTCCACTGAAAGCAGGGGTTGGAGGTTCATGGGCTAAGTACACATATCAAATTCCCAAGCTTAATGAATTAATTGCCCTTCAACCATGAATTAGCTGCTTTCCAAAATCATCCCTTCTATTTCTGCTTCTTTATCTATATCCAACATAGATATAGGTCCTTAGGCATGACAACTATAATCTGTGCTAAAAAAAAACCCACAACACCTGACATGAAACTGAACAACAAAAAGGTGGCAAGATATAGTAGGAATAGCCAATGTCACATCCTCCAGATTTTGCTGGGCTACAACTCCCATCAACCTCAGCCAGCAAGGTTGTAGTCTAACAACATCTGGAGAGAGTAGAATAATAAACCAAAACTCAAATAGTTGGGTAGTTAAGCACTTATGGAAGATGGACTATCAACTGCACACCATCACCGTCACTGGAATGGAGCTACTTTCAACGATGGAAACCTCAGGTTGGCTGTTGGGGTGTGTCAGTAACCTCAGACGGATTGTACAAAAGTGCTTCACAGTGGGCCCTTTGGGGATGAGGTCTTGGGAACAGAAGCTCAGAACCTTACATTGCACATGCAGAAGGTTCCCAGGCTCAACCCCCAACATCTCTAGCTGATAGGACCAGGAGGTGGGAAAGGCCCAACTACACCTGAGACCCTGCAGAGCCAGTGTCAGTGAGAGCAGACAACCCAGGGATTGATATACAAATAATCTGACCTGGGGTAAGGCAGTTTCAGTGCTTCCATATGAGCCTTTGGAGGGGGCGGGGAACTACAGCTAGAAACTGATATCAGAAAACAAAGCTTTCAGAAGCCCCAGAGGAAATGATTGCCTGTTCTTTGAGACTAATTGACACGGAATACTACTAATGCCCCAAACCTAGTTTTGAAAGGTGAGATACTTTGTATGCTTCAACAAAGCTGTGAAGTTTTCATATGTATTAGATACTCAATACAGGAGCTTATTAATTGAAAGCAGCAAGAGCATTTCAGCAGATGTGAAGTGTTAGAATAACCTACACCAAAAATACACTGGAAGTGCCTCAATTTACATCTGATGTATCCTAATGTCAAACATACATACTGATAAGACACCAATCCTGCTAAATTCCTAAGTCTGAAGCAAATCAATTCCAACAATTACCCAAATAAAAACCCAGTATACCTCCCATCAAACCATCTTTAAAATAAAAAATAAAAAATAGGAGAACTGGGTTTGTGCAGAGAGAGAGAGAGAAGGTAGTCAAAACTGGTTTTACAAAAAGTGAAAGATCAAACCTGAAAGGAAGTTTTAATGGGAAGGAGATTAAAAATGTAGGAAATTACTCACCAATATCTGTCTGCTCAGCATGTATTTCTGATGTGTGGTTTCCCTCTGCAATGTAAACTGGAAAACTTGAGCACTCAAGGAAGAGCTGACATGCAGCAATGAAGGCAGAGAGGTATTCTTTTGGTGATGTCTTCTTAGTGGTCCTTTTCCCTTTAGCTGCATCCCCTTGTGACTCTCTGGTACAGTGTGCAGCCTCTCCTTTCCCCCTGACGAGGTCCTCCTGAAGCTCAGCCGCTAAAGGCCGAGACAAGGAGTTGCTTGGAATGATGTACAGGTTGATAAATCTGGTTAAAAACTGCTGGACATACTCCAAACAGCACTGCATTGCAGTCTTCTGAACTGTTGTTGTCTTCCCACTTCGAGATCCTGTCCCCTGGGTCATCTTGGAAGACGGCTGAACAATTGTTTCCTCAGAACCCAGAGTGGAGACTGTCTCAGTCTCTGAAGAAGTGCTGCCTAGAATGGGGAGGCCAGTTGTTCCAGGCCCCCCACTCAGCATCCTGTCAATGTCATCAGTCGTATCTGCCTGATACTGCACAAACTCGGTAAAGCCACTTTCGGAGGACCGGCTGCTTGGGGGATTTTCACCATCTTCAAACACATCGTTTGGGTTCTCTGCAGAAACTGGTGGCATCTAATTGAGATAAGAGGAAGGAAGGAGCAAGAACTGAATAAAATCAGAGGTGGAAAGCAAACCGTGTCATTTTGTGTGTTAGCAAATGTTCTCTCATTTTCACCAGCTGCACATCTCACTGCATTTATTGTTTGCTCATAGTTTAAGAGCAGGTAAGTTCAGAAAACCAGTCTCCGCAACCCAGTGTTGTTGTTTTTTTGCCACCACCACTTAAGGGATCCTCATCAAATTTGATGGGATTTCATACAGGTAGCAGACGGGCCTTTCTGGGAGAGTTTCCTACAGCCAAGGTGCCTCCACAAGAAGGCCCCATTCCTAGAAGCCACTTGTCTCACTTCACTTGGCAGGTGCGTACAGAGCAGGTCTTCTACACCTCCAAGGAAACAAAGAAAAATGTGCATGCATATTCCTAACTTCTTAAGCCTTTCTGTGTTCCTGGTGCACATGGCACACGAAGCTATCTCTTTTCTAATATGAAGCCTGCAAGATAGCAGCCAGTCCATTCTTGAAGTAGGCCACAGGTTTTAAAGCAACAGAATGCGAGTTAAGCAACCTTTTCAAAAGTTGGAGCTGTTTATTTTTTTTTAATGAAACAAGAAGAGTATTTTCTGGATTACCTTTCTTTCTTCCCATTCTTTGACGATGCTGCGCCTACTCGGAAACTGCAAGTCACCGTCAGTACCAGCGGACAACAGCGGAGGCTGAACTTTGCTAAGAATCTTTGAGCAGAGTTTCAAGGAATCCGCTAGCTCAGACAAGTGCAAAGTCTGCAGGTGGCTTGTCAAGGCAGAGATCATCCTGAGTAGCAGCTGAGGCAGATGTTCCGTTTGTATTTCAATATAGGTCTCCTAGCATCAAAATACAATTAGAACTGGTATCAATGGCTTCTGTAATCTATCCTTTCTACGGACTTTAGCTACAAGTTTCAATAGTTCTATTTTTACAAAATTTGAAAAAAGAAAGGAAATGAAGACTTGGTTAAAAAAGCAACAACTTTTAAACACAGGGGGTGATAGCCAATTCTGTTTCTCCACTAGCAGGGAGGACTGCCAGTGGTGCAACGGGGCTTTTCTTTCCTCTCCTACTTCCTACAGCAGGCATAGGCAACCTTGGCTCTCCAGATGTTTTGGAACTACAACTCCCATGATCCCTGGCTAACAGGGCCAGTAGTCAGGGATCATGGGAGTTGTAGTTCCAAAACATCTGGAGAGCCAAGGTTGCCTATGCCTGCCCTACAGCCTCCTAGCCACTCATCCAATCTGCTTTTGAGGGGTGGGAGACATCTGGGATCAGATGGCAGGGGGAACATGGAGTGCTGCAAAAGGGAGGAGAGGAAGGGGAAACTAGCTTGGCACAACACTGGGCATCACTCATGTTATACATATGAATTTATAATATTAAATCTTGATCACTTAACAAATTCAGTCACAATATGCAGGGGATAGTCATGCTGTGGGAAGATGAGTTTCATGGGGATGTTTAGAGAACCTGTGCTGCTATTTGCTAAATACAGACCTGTGTATATCTGTGTGTATATCTATCATGTACACAGGGGCTAGGGAGGCTTTGGCCCCTCCTAAAATATTTGAGGAGGTCGAGCCCCACCCAAGTTGATGGGCATTGTGATTCAAATGGTGTCCATGCACCACATCATGTGATCAATTATGTGGGGTGAGGCATAACTTCCCCCCCCCCTTTTTATTCAAGTTGGCACCCCTGAGCATGCCTACTTATGTGTCTTTATAAATGAACAGGTTGCATGTGTGTTCAAGCACAGGAGAGTAAGCAGCACAGTCTTTAAAATATTTCAGGAAGGATGGCTGTTCTCCCTGCTGTTTAATCTACATTTGACACAGCTGTTAAAACAGCAAAGAAAGCCTTATCTGAGGAATTGCATTAAGCTGTAGTGATTTGAGGGCTTGGAAAATGTAATAAAACTCCCAAGAGAAGCACAGCTCGGTGCGTCTGCTGAAAGTGAGAAACAAAGGTGCATTTATTGTGTAAAAAAGCAGTTGTTTGAAAACACTCTAAAACTACAAACCGATAACAAATCTAGAACAGTACAGAGGGCAATCAAATATTCACGATTCTTTCACATTTAATATTACCAAAATATATACTGTCAGAAACATGTAAACGGATCACTTTTAATCAAAAGAGGAAAACAGTCTGAATGTCATACCTGACAAAGCACTCTCATACTTCTAGTAGGCTTTGAAATGAGAAAGCAAAGAGTTTGAAGACAAAGGAGAGATAACAGGAGGCAAAAAAAAACATTTCTAAGAGCCTTCATTAAGATATACAATGTTGATAGAGAAATATGATTGCGGCATGCATAAAAAACTACTGCTATCTAACAAGTTTAACGAAATCACAGCGCCACATATCCTGCTGTCAATTAGCATAGTAATAGACAAAGGATGAGGGATGCAAGAGAAAGAAGTGAGGCTGACCCCACAATCAAATATCTCTGTGTGATAAAATCTCATTCTTAAAATTTAGACCCTACTGCAAGGGGAATGTCTTCCTCTCAGGGGAGTCTTCCAGGGGCCACGTGACTATGAGGAGGCCGAGGCCAGACGGAAAAGTGGGAAGAGCAATGTAGAAGAGTTTTAGCTCTGCAAGGTTAGTTAGTTTCTATACATACCAAGACATCCCTGTCTATGTCCATCTAGACAAGCAAGAGTCATCGGAGTTGAAGACACATTTCAACCATGCAAAAACAAGCAAGGAGGGGCATGGCTTGGGGAGAGATATACGAGCCAGACAGAAAGGACCAGAGGGCTCAATTTGGCCCCCAAGTTCCCCACCCAGGCCCTATCCTATCACTTTGGAAGCAATGCCTGCCCACTTTGCTGGATTAAAGACTTATTTCATGCCACCTGGAGGGTTACCTAGCTTAGAAAACCACAGAGTAGTGGGAGGAGAACCAAGTTGTGAGCAGTAGAAATCTTACCAAAGATACTATATCCAACAAAAAATCAACTAGCAGGCAGAAATTGGTAAGGGGGAGTTCAGCAGGTTCACTACCACCTCCAGGCACAGTCTGTAGTCGGGCATGCAGTGTCCTCCTATGAATTCAAAGCATAATTTATTCATTGGTAGCAGTGTGGCTGTGGAACTAGTAATATTAGCAGGATATTCGGCCCTGCCGAAGTCGTTGAACTACAGCTCCCATTAGCTTCAGCTAGCCGGGCCAACGGTCTGGGATGATGGGAGTTGTAGTCTAGCAAAATCTGGAGGGCCACAGGTCCTACACCCGTCAGATAGATGAATTACCACAGACAGGGATGTAGCACCACACATATCCTCGAAGTAATGATTTGCAACAGAATCAGTTCGCACATTCAGCTGCAAGTCACCAGGTACTGGATCATAACACGGCACACATGCACATGGAAACTGACACCAAGAGTAAAGTAAAGATGTATAATGAGATTCCTCTTTCTAAAAGATCTATACAGTACAGCACAACTTAGAATCACAGGATACAGTTTTTTTTAAAAAAATGTAAGTGTATCAACTCAATTGTGCTCCTCTACCAGGACACAACAGTACACAAAGCATCTTCAGTGAAATATAACTTACCTACAACATTCTTCAAACCAACGGGCAATGTAATCCCACATATAGTAAGGTTCAAAAGAATTGAACAGAAGATTGGCAGTTTTAATCAGCTCTGCTGTTTTCTTATTTTCCCTCAGTTTGCTGAAATAAAAATGTAACAACAGTATTAAGAACAAAAGTATCCCTCCGTTTGCAATCTTGCTCCAAACCTACTTCCTGATTTCGCTCACAGCAACCTCCCCCTTTGTTACCACACTTTCCCACCTTTACCCCCCTCCTGCAATCCTACTGCCTCTTTTATTTTTTTGCTATCGTTGCACAGAGGCAAAACCTCTGAATCCGGAATCATTCAAAGCAGTAGACAATGTAAGAATTTGTCGCCGCTGACACTGCCCACTACAAGCTTCCTCAGGGAGATGAATTGGTATAGCTTCTCAGCTGGAGTTGCTCTGAATGAGCTGCAGAGAGGTAAGAGAGAAGCCCATCCATTGCAAAGCCTGTGTTACTGGCTACCAAGCAAGCAGAACCTAAATCTGCAGTGCAGAAGCCTTTGAGAACAAGTCTTTCTGTGGCTAACTACAGGATAGGCTTTGTGAGCCGACATAACTACCGAATTGTGACCAATATCAGGCTAGGCATTCACATCCACAGTAGAAAGAGAAAAAGGTCTTCTTCCCCAACCTCGGCTGCTTTAACACTTTACTTGGGCTCCCTTTTCAATATTAAATCATCATCATAATCGGTTTCCACTGGCTTAGCATGTATTCTGAGAATTTCATGGATAGGAGGTGCTCTCTGATTAATCTCTAATGGGATATATATATATATATATATATATATATATATATATATATATATATAAAATGGAAGGGGGAATTATATGTTTGTTTTTGTTCTTATTTTTACCATGCACGTTGTGCTTTTTTATATTGTACTTTTATGTTGTGAACCGCCCTGAGATCTACAAATGAAGGGCAGTATATAAATCTAATTAAAAATAATAAACTAATTATATCCCAGTGTTGTCCTGTGGATAGCATGTTGGACTAGGACCTGTGAGGCTAGAGTTCAAATCTCCACTCAGCTGTAAAGTTTATGGGGAGGTAACCTTGGGTGTGTCACCATCTCTCAACCTAAAGATCTCACAGGACAGATGCACAAATAAATTGGAGAGAGGAAGAAGCATGTATCCTGCCATGAGCTCCTTGCAGGGAAGGTGGGATATAAGTGTAACAACAAATAAATATGCTACTTTTAGCACACACACTTTGTGAATGCTTTCCCTAAAAATACTGGCTCTGGTCAGGTATTTTAAAGGTAAAGGTACCCCAGACTGTTAGGTCCGGTCGCGGACGACTCTGGGGTTGTGGCGCTCGCCTTGCTCTATAGGCTGAGGGAGTTGGCGTTTGTCCGCAGACAGCTTCCAGGTCATGTGGCCAGCATGACTAAGCCACGTCTGGCGAACCAGAGCAGCACACGGAAACGCTGTTTACCTTCCTGCCGGAGCGGTACCTATTTATCTACTTGCACTTTGATGTGCTTTCAAACTGCTAGGTGGGCAGGAGCAGGGACTGAACAACGGGAGCTCACCCCGTTGCAGGGATTTGAACCCCTGACCTTCTGATCAGCAAGCCCTAGACTTTCAGTATCTGATCCAATCCCTGACCTGCATGACATATCAAATTAATATTGCAACTTCCCACATTCTCAAAATAATTTTGCATGAAAGGCTGCTGTTCAAGAAACTGGGCTGCAGGAAGGAATTTCTCTTTTTTCCTCTCGCCATAGCCACCTGCTTAGCTGAGCATGGTCCTTGCTGAAGGAGGAGTCCACCTGCAGATCCAGCTCCGCTTTGCATTGAGTGTATAACATCCTAAATACTTCAATCAGTACATCCTCCAATATTACAGGTCCTAAAAGGAACAAGAGGAAAAAAACATCCATTATATACTGGCTAGTGTCGGAATTCAATTTATCTGCAGTTATACCAATTGTACAATTCAATCATGCACAAAAAAGCCACACCACTTTATCCGTGCTTTCTATTTGGCTGGAATATGTTAAAAGCACACTGAAAACTGCTGGAAAGGTGGACGCTGCTACCACTAATTTAAGAAGGAATGTGATCTCCTGGCACTGCCAGTACAACGTAGTAACGCGTTTTCTATGGCTGTGTTGATTTCATTAAAACTTAATAGGTGCTTGCTGTCATTAAAGATTTAGGCTATGGTCTTAACCTGAAAGGCATCGTAGCAAGCTTGTTTTAAGACTGCATATGACCTTTCAACTGCAAGTGAAAAAGGTGAAGCGCATTTATTTCAAAAACTGTTGCTCAATTCATTCCCAGTGCTTGTTTTCTTTACATTGTCAGAATTGAGAGATTCTGGGCTTGCAATCTGACCTCAAACATGCCTGCTGACCTAGGTAGCAGCTACACTACAGTAACACTCTTGCTTTATATTCTGCAATTCTGTCCAAGTGCAGTTGTAACCACTTCTGGGGAGCATTTCTACCCCATCAAAGCAACACCTTCTCTTCCTCCTGTGCTAATGCAACACTGCATTACCAAAACTCTGTGATACAACTGCATTGGTCACAGACTGCTGTTTTAACTGTTACTGAGTAAGTTTCATTATAGCTGTTCAGATGGGCATAGGAGAGAAGCAGAATAAAAAGTTTCAAGTTCAAGGTTACTCTTTTACTTATGGTGCATGCCTCTTTTCATCATATGAGGTACTTTAGAATGTCTGGGTGTTTGTTTGTTCTTTTGCCCTCTGTTACTACTATATGAACTGTTACTTATTTAACACCCCATTGGCATGCAAGGACATTCATATAGCTACCTAGCTCAGGTTTGTCCAGTAAACTGATAAGAATCCGAAAAGGCTTCAGGTCCTGCGTCAATGTGCTCTCCTCTCCACACACATTGATCTGCAAAATTCCCACCATTGCCTGTAAGAAATAACACATTAGAATCAAGAAGTGAAACAAGAGTTTAGACTACGGTGACCATAGCATGAGTAAGAAACCATTCATGGTGCTACAGCCAATTTCCACACACAGCACCTGAAATGCTAACCTAGTTCTACAAAAAAAATTGCCCTCCTCCCCACTCTTCAGTGGGAGCAGCCCCTGGATCTAACTCTCTTTCATTCCCCGAAGAGGATTTCAGTTTATGAAAGGGACATTCTGGATCCAGTCCACGGTCTTCTCTCAAGTGTATTCCTGGGGTATGCCATTAAGATTAATACAAGGTAAGGCCACAGCTGTGGATCAGAAATGCTTGAAAGTGTGAATGTATATTTGTCCGCCTGTCTGCCACATCTGGGTTCTCCATGCCATCATCTGAGCATCCTCTATCTAATCATTCTCCTCACCCGTCACAAAATCAAGTTAATTCTTGAAACAAATATGAATTACCAATGCATGTTGGAGCCAAAATTGCTATAAGGAAAAGAAATACAAGAAGACCAGGGGTGGGGGCGAAATACACTGAGTGTACTTAAAAGGATGTCTTCCTGTACTAACATTGCTTTGAATGATAATTGCCTGCATTTAAAAGTTACAGTGCTACTGCTTTTAGAAGAAGAGTTGAAGAGAACTTTCTGGTTCCTTGCACAGTCAACCAAACTGCTTGCTTCCCAAAAATGGTATTAACTTTGAACAAAATGCTCCCCTAGTATTTGCAAATGTTTATTAAACCACTGAGCCTAGGGCTTGCTGATCAGAAGGTCGGTGGTTTGAATCCCTGTGAGCTCCCGTTGCTCGGTCCCAGCTCCTGCCAACCTAGCAGTTCGAAAGCACGTAAAAATGCAAGTAGATAAATAGGAACCGCTACATTGGGAAGGTAAACGGCGTTTCCGTGTGCTGCTCTGGTTCGCCAGAAGTGGCTTTGTCATGCTGGCCACATGACCTGGAAGCTATACGCCGGCTCCCTCGGCCAATAATGCGAGATGAGCGCGCAACCCCAGAGTCGGTCACGACTGGACCTAATGGTCAGGGGTCCCTTTACCTTTAAGTCTACACCTAGTCTCACCTTTTGCACAACACAATAAATCCTTTCAATATGGGTGAAAAGGCTTGGCTTGGAGCCAGCTAATCAGGTAGCACGTTTGCCATTAGCAAGAGGAACCCCTATAGAAAGACTGTACAATTTGTGATCTACCAAGCTGAACAGAACCCACCAGCCATTTATGAGAACCTACAAGGGACACATGAACAACATATCAAAAGCATAACTACCTGAACTAGCATTTCCTTAGAGAAAGTACTGAAGTAGTATGTAGCATGTTCTTCAGGATTGCTATGCCTTGTGCTTCTAGGTCCTATAATGGCACCGTTGTTATCAAAACCTTCAAGCAAAAGCAAAAGAAAAAATAAGCACATGGCAAATTAATACAGTGTTTAAATAAGCTGGTAAAGAAGAACGAACAGTGAGAACAATGGCTTAGTTCTGATAACTTACCATTTTGCCGTCCAAATATTGTTGGCAAGAGGAAAGACCATTTTAAATTTAATTTAATAAAAGGCAAGTGGTAACACAAAGAGCAAAACATCAGGCTACTTTCACTTCTACAGGAATTCCTGGCATTTTGGATGATGCCACACTCCAGTGATGGGAGGAAATATATATTTAGACTTTACAAGAATTCTACTATAGTCATGGCAATAATACTTAACTCATATATAGCACTTTTGAATGTTTACATTGGTTCACACACATCATTTCATTCTAATAATTACAATCATCCTGTAAGGTAGGTCACTCTGCATTGCTGAGACTGAGAATGGCGGCATGCCTAAAGGCTTCTTGGCAAGCTCAGAGCTGGGCTGAGATTTCCACTAGGCAGATCCTGATTCACAGTTCAGTCTCTCAGGCTGCAATCCGAAACAGACTACCGTAACTTCTGAGTAAACAAGCATAGGACTGCACTGTTAAGCATTACATCACATCAGTCTGTGACCAGTCTGCAGTGGAAATCTTGTTAATAAAAATACAATCTGGCTTCTGTATGAATATTTGAATCTGAGTTTTATTATTTTAAAGCTAAGAAAACTTTGCCTACTAGTGCAAGGCTGGGTTATAAAATAATGTGCATTTTATACTTGATTTATATAGGCTATCCCAATTCGTGCTGGATAGTATAGGTGGCAAATTCATTTATTACTTGTATCCCAATGCATGGCTCAACGCTCTCCGATTGTAGTCCCAGATAAAGTTCATTACAACAGTCTAGCCTGGAGGTTACAAAGGCTGGTTATCATAGTAGCCAGGCTATCCTTTGCTATATAGAGTTGTCAATCAGGCCAGAAAATCCAGGAGCAATGTTGAGTCCAGTAGCATGCCCAAATTCCACACCCAAATTCTCATTCAGGGAAGCAGGACCCCAACTGGAAAACCACGACTCTAGTGTCAAGCAGGTCCTCTTCTATTAGCATCACCATCTTGTCTGCATTAAGTCTGACAAGGAGGAACAGGCCAAGCACACTAATGAAGCCTCCTCATTCTCTCAGTTTTGAACAGCCTCTCCGAAAAAGTTACATGCAGATGAGGGGCTGTCAATGGGATACCCTCCAGAGGTTGTTAAACTACAACTCCCATCACCCCTGACCCATGAGCATGCCAGCTAGCGCAGGTGGAACAATTGGTCCAGGAACATGTGAAGGGTAACCTGTTGGCCATCTCTGATGCAGGTGATGAAAATGATGCCAAGGCAATGTAGAACCCTGCAGAACCACACAAGGCAAATTCCAAGAGCTGGAGCAGCAGTTCCCCAGCACAGAGTTTTATTCTCTAATATGGCAGAAATTTATACAGTATGTATGTATTTAGCTAACAGCTGGCGGAGATAAGCTGCTGGTTCAGTTACCATTACTCTTTATGTTATACACTGCATTTTTAGGAGTGCACTAAAAAAAAAATTCCCTGCTTCAAAACTTCTTGTGAATTAAGAGTCAGATTATAAACTACAAATAAATTATAAATTTACTGTATCTTTAGTCAGCCGTAACACAACAGCAATAGCTACAGGAACATTCAAAATGTTCCGCAACAAACTTTAGTCCAAAATAAAACTGCACATACAGTGGTACCTCTGGTTGCGGACATGATCCGTTCCGGGGTGCTGTTTGCACCCCGAAAAGTCCACAACCAGAGTGGCACTTCTGTGTGTGCGCAAAGCGCGCAGAACGCTTCTGTGCGTGCGGCGAAACCCAGAAGTAAACACTTCTGGGTTTGCTGCGTTCACAAGCTGAAAAGACGCAACCTGAAGCAGATGCAACTTGAGGTATGACTGTACTGAAATGAAAGGTGGTTTACAATGTTACAGATACAATGAGGTACCAGCTGATTTTATTAAAATATAAATCCCGCACCTACCTAGAAGCCAGGCATAAAGCCTTCTATTGAGTGACATGTCTCTGCGCAGGACTACATGAAGAGATGCTGACAGAATTCTGATCATGTCTGGGCGTGTCGCCTAAAATTGGGAATGTTACATTTAAACAACAAACTGCAGCAGATGTTACATTCAAGAGTTTTGTTGTATAGGAGGAAAAAATATTTTATTCACATCCCAGTACCTGTGGATTCACATACAGGCTGAGATCTGGAATCTGACAAAAATAAAATAAAATCTAGGCTGCCTGTTTTTAATCACCCCCTCCTAAATGGCTTGTGCCTTTGTCGGCACCAGCAGACAACAACCGCATCTCTCCTTGCAGCCTGCGATTTAATCTGATGAAGTACACCAAAAGCAAACCCTAACATTTTACATTGCAATGATAATAAAATAATCACCAGGGAGAAATAAAGAATATTTTCCCCTGAACACACAACTTTAATGCAGAGTTAAATGCTGATCACTATATTGATCTAATATAAGCAAAAGAATGATCAAAGATATCAGAGGCAGTCTGGGCTGGCCAATCTATTTTTAAGACAAATAAATAGCTTATATTCACTTGCTTACCTTCACAACTTTGCTGACACAGAATACAAGCCAGCTAATTACCAAGTTTCAGTCAATGCCAAGTAACACTACTCGTTTGCAAAAGTTGTATATTGCTATTTCAATAATGTATTCCTGAGAGTTGCCGATATAATGCATGAACTCAAATGGTCTGCTCTGGTCATCTCTTCTCAGATTCAGAGCTCTGATGCACATTTCCATCTGTGTGTGCAACTACCACACACATTATGTTACACACAGTAACAATTGTCTTAAACAATGCAGTTGTTTGAACTAAGACATAAATTTCCAAATACAGCATTTCTTGCACTTTCAAAGGCGGCGAAAAAACTTGATTAAAGAACAAAACTTTTCCTATGTTTGTTATTTTAATACCAGGAAACATAATTAAATATCACAAGGGCCAAAATCATGAGCAAAGGTAGCAGCAGAAAAAGGACTACTGCCACCGCCACCACTACAACAACAACACACACAGTCTTTTCAGCCTCTCCTATCCAGGGGCCTCCTATAATGGCTGAAAAGCCACTACTAAAATCCAGGGGTACTTTCAGGACTCCTGCAGCATGAGGGATTGCCACCAGAAAGAAAAATGGGTATTGTATGCATGAAGGGAACCCTCTGGAGTAAGCCAAAGTATTTAAGAGATTTTTGGCTGGAGAGTTCATCTCTTACACCAGAACATGTTATTATTCAAATCTTGGGCAGTCTTTTAAGAAATGTTGGTTGAAGACTGCACCCATGGGTAATACGTATATGCAACAGAGTGATTCACGGAATACTCATTCAGCAGTGTTTTACCTGACTCATGTGGAATGGAAAACAGAAAAGTATCAGGTCCAGTGTGCTTCTCTGTACTAGTACACTGGAATCCTGCACTGAGGTGCTTACTGCTTCCACCTGAAATA
Organism: Zootoca vivipara; assembly: GCF_965207765.1. NCBI lineage: Eukaryota > Metazoa > Chordata > Lepidosauria > Squamata > Lacertidae > Zootoca > Zootoca vivipara. The sequence continues at coordinate 38,700,153 of NC_142586.1, read as the reverse complement.
AAATTACCATTAGTATAGGCACAATCAGCAATGCTGATTTTTTTTTTCTGCACATGCACACAAACATCACAGACTTCTTTAACTAGCGGTCCAGTTAGGATGATTCTATCCCTAAGCACAGCAGGATAAGCATGACTGTGCCCTCCTTCCCTCCACAGAATCTGGACATTGGCTTTTACACATGTTCATCCTATGTCTGAATGCCCAGTGGTCTTGGAGGGAAGGAAGAGGCACACCAAGCAAGCAAGCAAGCAAGCAAAGGAGCCACAATGCTCAGAGATTGTGAACTAATCTCTGAGGAATCTGACCTGATCTGAGTCAATATCAAGCAACATGGAAAGAACGCAAGTAATGTAGGGTTCGTGGGAATAAAATTACGAAAACACTTAATATCAGATACTCAGTCCTATAATACCATGGCACCTCACAGAGTAAATACCAGAAAATGTAACTATTTCCTCACACAAACACAAACCCTGTACTCAAAATCTAAATCATTTTAGATATACTTGGCCATATCTATGCTGTGAAAAAAAATGTTGAATGCTATTTTAGAAAACAAAACACAGAAAACACAGACCTTCAGAAACAAGATTTTTAAAATGTTGAACTCATAAGCGCTAAGTTACTTGAAAAGTATCAAGGATTACTTGGCTTCTCAAGCAAAATTCTCAAGCCAACATTAAGCTCTTTTAAGTCCTACCAATTTCAATGGGAAATGCTTAATCCTCTCGCTGTGCCTTTAAAATGTGCTTAACTTTAAAGCATGCTCTTTGGTTCGGTCTGATGGGCAAAGAAATGCCATACTTTGAAAGTATTCTCATAATTTATATCAGCATTTTTAAAATTTCACCTACTGCTAGAAAGTAAACAGGAAATAGCTATTTCAAAAGGTGATGAAGATGAAGAACTGGGGCTGGGCTATTCCATAAACGAAACTTTGCTGACTTACCATCAGTTCAATGTCACTGCCTATTATATAAAGCTGGTCTTCCATGGAAAGCTTCCTGTTTAGATGGGAGAGGACATAAGTAATTCCAGGCAACCGAACAGCAGGACTAGTGAGAAGACTACCCCAGAGTGCACTGTAGAAAGCTGATTGGTCCACTGCGGCAGCTACCTTCTCCAGCAGAGTGTTGGTTCTGTGGCATGAGCAACAAGAGTGTGTGGAAGTAAAACAGTGAATAAATAAATCTGGAAGGCTCAAAAATCTGGGTTGATATACCTGACCTACCTCAATTAAAACAGAAGGCCATTAGAAGAAAAAAACACCAACTTGGTCGAAGTTGTACCTGCTACATTATATTTAAGTTTCTTTCTTGGTAGTTTTAAATTGTTTTCACTGCTGTGCTTGTACTGGAAAGTTTTGACTCACTCGACTTACCCTTTCAGCTTCCTTTTTACCAATACCCTCATTTATAAAGGCTCTCTCTTTTGAAGTCAAATGTGACTTCAGATGTGTTTGATCCTCTTGGCAACTGTCCACTCACATATATGTTGAAGGTGATAACACTATGGTCACTTTACCAAACAATGATTACATCTCAAACCGGGTCCCAGCAACAACTGAAGATAAAGTACAGAGTTGCCATTCCTCTTACCTGTTCTATAACTGGCTGCTCTATGGCAGTTATTTAGCGTTATCTAGGAATTTTACCTCTTTATTGTGACTGGAACATGCACATGAGGGTAACTAGAGTCACCAATTACTATAGAACTTTCTCCTTTGGATGCTTCTTTGATTTCATTCTCCATCTCAAGATCACTCAGGACATTCATCAGGGGATGAAAAAACATCCCCAGTGCTAACTTATTCTTGGAGGTCTGATGCAGCAATTCTGTGACAGAGTCTGGAGAGTCTGTGCTTTGGGAATGCCTAGTTTTAGACTATATCCTCCTTTGTGTACAGAGTGATCCACCTCCACCTCTTCTCTGCCCTACCTATAGAGTTTGCATCCAGGGACAACTAGTTTAGATTAGCATCTTAGAAATTTTCACAATGCACAAGATTTTATAACAGTGGTATTACATTAGCCCGCAGCCTTACCTCTCATAATACTCTGAACCTTCCTCTAAGCCAGGAAGTATCCCAGTTAACAATCCTTGCAAGCCCGGTTTCAACGTTTTGCCCAAAGGAAGGTAATAAACTTCATACAGACTGAGTAATGCTGGTTTGACAGACATAGCAGCATTGGCAAGAAGAGGGAAAAGCCCAGAACTGTTTCGGGGGAAAACACAGAGATACAAAAGGGTAATATGGCAGGTACTGAGAGGCTGGACTGGTTTATATGGGTATTTTTCAGTATATGAGGATAACCAATTAACACAGAGAAAGGCTGCTTAATCTCCGGATCCATCTCACAATACTAGCAAATTTTCTGAACATCATCACCATTTCCCAAGAGATCCTACCCAACAGAGAGGCTTGTTTTGAATGAGACACTATACATTGAGTAATGGAATATGTGTCACATTTGTGGAGATTATCCAGCGAAACATGAGAATACAAAGCTACAATTTAAAAACATAGCTAAAAAGCTGAAAATCATTCATGTCTTTATTAATAAGCATGTTATTGCCACTCCATTCAAATTGAGCATCTTAACTCCTGAATTCAATCCTTGCCTTCCACATTCTGGTTATACTGGGATTCAGTGCTTCTGCCCTCTAAGAGGGCACCGACAAAGTAGAAGTGCAATACAAACAAGAAATGTTAGCGAAACATATGCTCAGAGTAGATATGTATCTCCTTTCATGCCCATCTTATTTGGTAACCAGATCCTCATAATCAATAGATAAGAGGTTTCAAAGACTTCCGGTTATGTCCATCTCATGATTTTAATTTTTATTATCACCTATGTGTGTATGTGTTTCTGTGTGTTCAGCAAAGCCTTTATTATTCTACTCCTCTAAATTTGGATAATATATTGATAGCCTACAAATTTGTCTACAACTATGTCACACACCTCAACAAATAGCTTTGCTTCTTATCATTTATACTACCAAAGAAAATGTAGCTTTCTGGTTTTTTTATTCCATATCTCCTCCTATAGAAGAGAATGGGCAAAACAATCCTAAATAGCAGAGAGGGGGAGTCACTGTCACACCCAAAGCCCTGCCACTTGTACTAGCCAGGATGTAAAGTGGTGGTGGCTTTTTTCCTTCATATTTGCTGCACCAACTCCAAGTTATCACAGCAGAGGAGCCCACAGCTGGCTATGTCCTGTCCCTAATCAGGGAATTAGGAATGCACTGCAAGTTAATTTGCCTTTAATTTTCTACTATAACATTAGCAACAGCTCACACTGTTAAATTTAACTACGTTCTGACCCAAGTGAAATGTATTACATGATTTATACTGTTGACTTATTTTAAAATAAAAACAATTCTTGATTACAGCAAGCTAACGCTCAGAAGACAATATAAAGGCCATTCTTTTTACCTGTATAGGAAGAGATCTTTGGCCAGACGCTTGGGCCCAATGATTTTGAAGATAATCTCATACGTCTCAAGTGCCTTCCGGTGCACCCCACCTGGCAAGGCAGGGTGAAGGCATTGGGCAAGGCGTTTTCCTATGGTTAGCTTCTTTGGTACTACTTGGTACTTTGCATTGTTTTGAAGAACCTGACAGAAAACATTGCAAGACATTCTAAACCCAATTTCTGTCAGACAGCGGTTTACAGAATTGATCGGTTTGAAAGTTTCTGAATGCGTTCCAATTAGCGGAACATGATGCCTTAGGAAAACCTCCTCTCATGCGGATTCCCAAACTTCTGATGTAACAAACTGACCTGCTTTATTAACTTTCTGCCTTATCTGCATTACAAAATTCACTCACAGGAAGCCACAGCAGGTTAAAACAGGGGTTGGATCTGTGTGGCCGATTCCACACTGCTGGGCTCTAATTCCCATAATCCCTGACTGCTGTCCAGGCTGGAAGGGGATGATGGGAGTTGAAGTCCAACAACATGAGTTCCCCATTCAAAAGTTAAAGGCTCCTTTATTTTTCAGGCCATTATGGTGTATTTTATCGGTCAAAGCAAGCACACACCTCGTATGGCATAAACTAACACTTTGGTTATTTAAATCAGTAAGCATGCAACATTTCTAGAGAGTGATGCAGAATCTTTATTTACATACATTCAATTTTATTATTGTTTATTAATATATGTTCCAAAATGCTTCCTCTAGTAAGAGAAAATGCTGTGTTTTAAAAGGGACATTTTTCCCTCTACAGAATAAAGTTCTTAGAATGTGCACTCCTGGTAACATGTAACAACAGTGACTTTTAAAAAACTGTGGAAAGTGTCAATCTCCTGACATCGTTATGTTATGACAGGGTCTTCCACCCTCCTTCCCTTCATAATAACTCATTCCAAAACCTTTATCTGGTGTGTAGCTTAGGAGAAAGTATCTGGCAAGCAGAAGAGTTCGGCATTTCAGAATTCTGACACCCACTACAGTAAGTAATAACCTGATGATTAAAATGATCTGCCAGTCCACTCCTTTTTTAAATTGTTTGGCAGGTAGATTCCAAATGCTTTATACTTAATTCTTTCAATTCCCCCCTCAAAACTTTGCATGCATTTCACCTAATCCTTCCAAGTCTTCTCATACCTTGTTAAGCTTTCCAAGGGATGAGATTAAATCAGCCCATTCACTGGAGTACTCGAAGCTTTTTAGAGCCTTGTCAACAGCTGCTACATAGTTCCTGTACTTGGAATCACCCAGTAGCTCCAGCTCCTCCGCATTCATCCTCCCGCAGAGTCCCACTAGAGACCAGATTGTAATTCATGTAAAGTTGTGAGCTGAAAAAGATGGAGCAACATGATTTCCCTAATCCATAACTTTTAACTATTGTTGCATTCAGACAGTTAAGCAAATATATGTGGCCATGATAGACACAGGTGACATGATTTTTTGTTATGTCAAATTTCTGTTTTTGAGAAAGAATCTAGTGAAGCTCTTTTTTTTAAAGAAATATGGTTAGCTCATAAATAGTGATCCAATACTCCAAGTGGATAAACAGTCTGCATTTTATGTGAAGAGAATCTCATTAATTTTATACAATTTTAAGGCACAATTAAAAGAGTCCCATGGACTGCAAGAAGATCAAACCTATCCATTCTTAAGGAAATCAGCCCTGAGTGCTCACTGGAAGGACAGATCGTGAAGCTGAGGCTCCAATACTTTGGCCACCTCCTGAGAAGAGAAGAATCCTTGGAAAAGACCCTGGTGTTGGGAAAGATTGAGGGCACTAGGAGAAGGGGACGACAGAGGACAAGATGGTTGGACAGTCTTCTCGAAGCTACAAACATGAGTTTGACCGAACGGCGGGAGGCAGTGCAAGACAGGAGTGCCTGGCATGCTATGGTCCATGGGGTCACGAAGAGTCGGACACGACTAAACGACTAAACAACAACAAGACACAATTTGTGATTCCTCTTTTGGGGCTTGCCGTATTTGACAAATCTCTTCCTTCAGCAGTTCCAGGCAGACAACCTGAAAAGCAAGGAAGATTCTGAAGCCTCTAAGAGGCAACTGTAACTGGCTTGGGCACTGCTTTTAGCTTGATGGGTCACAAGTTGTGGTAACAAGCACTAAATCAAATGCCCAAGAGTAATGTATGCTCACATGGCTAACTCAACCAATCAAATCTTTTCTCTTTCTCCAGTTCCTGGCATAAAACCCCTTTCAAATTTATAAAACAAGTTAGATGCTGCAAATGTTTTCCTTTGCTTTTCTACCAAAGCTGCAACCAACTAAAGAGAAAAAAAGAACACTTCCCAAACAGATGTTGCAAAAACTAATTTTACACCTTGGTAATAATACTCAGATTTAGCATTTGGAAAGTGTGAAACAGATTTAATTATGTAGCTATGAAGAACAAAAAGGTCGCATACGTATCCTAAAACACATGAGGTCCCAAATCTTCATTTGGTAATGCTAAAAATGAGTTCATGAGAAGAAGAGGTTGGATTTGATATCCCGCTTTATCACTACCCTAAGGAGTGTCAAAGCAGCTAACAATCTCCTTTTCCCTTCCTCTCCCACAACAAACACTCTGTGAGAGACTTCAGAGAAGTGTGACTAGCCCAAGGTCACCCAGCAGCTGCATGTGGAGAAGTGAGGAAGCGAACCCGGTTCACCAGAATGCGAGTCCACCGCTCTTAACCACTACACCACACATGAGGTCAAGGAAACTCTAGAAGATGCAATAAAGCATCCTGAATCACACTTAGCTGATAAAAGCTTTTTAGTTTTAAATTATGTTCCCTCAGAGGCCTCTCAGGTGCATGCAGGGCCTCCTCCCCTCACCTGAAATTCAGCTTGATAAAGCATTCTACTGCAGCAAACAGAATATGTTTCAGCAGAATGCTTGGTTGCAAGCATGTGTATGGCTTCACTGGTTTGCAACTGTGCCCACAGCCCCCCCAAAGGTCAAGGACTCCTGGCTTACATTATTTCCATCCGAGGGCATTCAGAATTTGGGCACTGGGGCAACTAGCTCAATCAACACTGTGGAATCTTTCTCAATACAGTACTTGGTATTTCCTTCCACCCTGAACCGTACTTTTATAGTTATTGGGGGCAGGGAAGCAGGCATAAACTTATTGCTCCTACCCACAACTGTCTCTTTCACTCACACACAGGCTCCTCTCAGTGATGGATTGGCCACCTAATGTCACACGCAACGGGCATTTTTTTAGCTATATCAGAAAACGGTCCCTAAGCGAGGTACTCTACTCCCACCTTCCAGGAACAAATGCAAGTATTTACTTATATGGGGGAAAATTCAGAAAAACAAAATCATAAACAGAAGTATCTAATGCAGAAACTGGTCTTCCAACTTTCCTTTCAGTAGCTACAAAAAAACACACAACAACATTTAGCAATGAAAGGTGTTATGTGGAGAAAGTTACTTTATAACACCTATAAGAATATATAATAGAGAGGATTAAAAATAACAATGGTTCTTGCACTTTTCAAAATTTTATATACGGAAGATTAACTACATGGTATTATCCTCTTCATGGGTTGCCAGCTGGGGAAAAATGATTTCACTGTTACTTTACCAAAGACCTTGGAAAATTAATTTTTCTGCTTGTCATTTCAAAGCCTACACTGGAAAATTCAGTTTTCTTTCTGTAGAGAACATTCCACTGACCTTAAGGCCTATGTCTGATCAAGCAGCAGGAAACAAAGTTTGGTACCCTTGATGCAAAACTAAAGAAAAAAGCTTCACAATACAAAACTTTGTTGTTTCAGTAAATGCAACATTTGAAAGAGAGAAAACTAAGGAGAACACAAATGCATTGCATTTCCCCCCCTAGCAAGGTAATGGTAATACGTAGCTTTGAGGCTGAACAAATGGGCTGCCTGCTCCAAGGCAGTAGCATGCATAACCCAATAAGCAAATGTTGAACTCTTGCCCTTGCCATGTCTGTCCCGTAATCCATACATAGGAGCTAATCACTGGCCCATTTTAAGATGTAGCATGACTGATGCTGTGAACATTAGGGCTCATATAGCACATTAATTCCATGGAAGTCATTAAGCAAAATGTTTCTGCTTCTTTCCTTTGGGGCATCTTTCCCATTACTCACATTTCCTTAAAGCTTAACAATATAGGCCTGCATCCAGTCTTAGTCATACTAAGAGAAGACCCACGGAAATCAATGGGGCTTCAATCAACGACAATCTTACATTCAGTGATTTCAGTGTGCCGGCTCTAAGCACAACTATAATTGCAAACCTCAGCCTGGAAGTAAGCCCTACTGAATTCAATATAATCTACAACAACTAATCTGATATGGTCAGGTTGTGCTTCAAGTCTGGATTCAAACACATGCTTCTTAAAATTTAATGCTCCTTACTAAGGTTCTATATCGGTTCTATATCTTCTGTTAAACTAATGATCCAACGAGAGACTGGCTATTCACACCATGAAGGAAATGAGCTTTATGTGGACTTTGTGTATGGACTGCTGCAGGGGCCCAGGGTAGTTAGGAAGTGGCCCATCACACACCCATCTATCCAGTCGTGCAGGAAACTGTCAACAGTCTACATTTCAGGCAAAATGTTGTCAATTCTAGTTACAGTGTTTATGTACAAATTCTCATTGCCTAAAACTATGATCATCACTTTTATAATTCTATTTCTATTGTCTTGTTGAATATTTCACAGTCATAGTTTTATTCCTGTTGTAAATCTTATTGAAATCTAGTAGGATGGAGCATATAAATAAATGTGTATACACACAATGGCTAGTATTTTGTAAAGCCACAAACTTTCCTGGAAGTCATATGCCCTGGAAATGAGAGCGCAAAAAAATTATGTTAGGAAGTAGACACCACAATGCACTTCCTAAGAACTTATTCCATCAACCATCTTTATGATTCTTCAGTATGAAATAAAACAATGTTTTCAGCATTTTTAAGTAAATACGAATGAGTTCCGTGGGTGAGTATATGTGAGTATATGATTGCAGCCTCATGTACATTATTTAATCCTTGCAGCATGTAAACTGGGTTAGTACTTTTATTCCCATATTGTATTGAACAGGCATCGCCAAACTGCGGCCCTCCAGATGTTTCGGCCTACAACTCCCATGATCCCTAGCTAACAGGACCAGTGGTCAGGGATGATGGGAATTGTAGTCCAAAACATCTGGAGGGCTGAAGTTTGGGGATGCCTGGTATTGAAGATGGTAGGTTTCTACTGAGAGGGAGTAGCTTGCCTAAAGCCACATTAGAGTCAAACTTGGGAAGTCATGTACAGTAACAGCCCATGGATAACAGCCCAATATTTCTGTTCAGCTACTGTACTTTTCTCACCAGCTAAAGGCAAACAATGCTACATTCTTCAAATGAATACAGGAGGAACATGAAGACAACAGGGGTTTTCAGAAAACTGGAATGCCAGATCAAACAACGGACTTTCTGTACCCAGTATTTCTAACTGAATATGAGTGGGTAGAAATTTAGTATGCCACTGATTTTTTAAACATAACAGCTTAAGCCTGCCTTCTTTGCTATCAACATATAAAACGTTTGTGACAATTACTCTTAATTACACAATAATCAGCCAGTGCATATTCTCAATCCAAAGAATTTGTTTTCCTTATTGCACAGCATCTTCTGTTCTGACAGAAATATAATTATTTTTGTAAATTAGGAAATGTTTAAGATTTGCGTGCTAACAATTTCTACTTTGAAAAATATTTATCTGAAGAATTTATAAACCACACACCACATTTGAAAATATTGTGAGGGTATACAAAACATAAACAAACAAACAAATAACAAAATACAAAGTTAAAGCACCAAGACTGCATTAAATCCCCCTGTAAAGTCAGCGGGAACAATATCCAGCAATGCTACCCTGAAAAAGGCAGGGGGGAAGAGTATAAAAAACAAATGGTTGGCACCATCCTAATTTCCGGGTGTAGTGCATTCCAAAGTGTAAGGGACGCCATCCTAAAAGCTCTGTCCCAGGTGCTTCTTAAATGAATACGACACACAGTGCACATTTGTTGCACCTACAGCTTAACTACTCTTATGCCAGATCCCTGAAGTAGTACTACAATTACGAAGACACAGCCCTATTTATAACACAAGTTAGGAGGATATTGCTTTCTCTCACCCATAATTTCCAATCATGAAGCCCAAAGTGAGGATAAGGGTCCATCAATAGCAACCAGAAACTTAACAACACAAATTTAATATTGGAAAGGCTCCAATATTACACCATGGGAGTAATTGTTATTGTTACTTTCCACATAGCTGCCAGCAACGCAAGGGAAGAATGCTGCCACTCTTTCAAAATGGCACCAGGCTGGGTCTTGTGATGGGCTTAGTGCAACCATGTGGGGAGGGGGATTGCTAGAAACACACCACCAACTGCTCTTCCCTTGCAAAGCCTCAATAGGCAGAAGATACATACGCAATTGTGGTGTGGCCAACCACCTCAGTCCTGTATTTACCCCTATGCTTCGACACAGGCAAGAGTCTCTTTGCCTCCCTTCTCCTTTCATGCACCACAGTTGCTAATATTCCCTGCCTGATTCAAGATGCAGGCAAACAACAGTAAGGAACTAAGGTGCCTATATGGAGGACTGTGCCAAAGAGCCTGTGGCTTTCCATGCTGGGGGAAAAAACCTTTGTATTCATTACTGCTCAGTTCAAAACACAGTCCCACTGAGAACTCAAGAAGCTCTACAACATATCAGAGTTGAAACATTAACTAAAGTGAAAGGAGCAATTGCTATTCTAGGAATTGCTGTGAAGAACTTCAATGGGACCAATTTCCTTGTTTATTTTTCCCTTTCTCCAGGCACCTTGTCAGATTAAGAAGCCTTCATTACTTGACTCAGCTTGCTTGGCTTCTTCAGCAATTATACTCTGGAATGTCCTGTGTTGACGATCTTTAGAAAATGACAAGCAGCATTTGAAAATTACTCATATAAGATGTGGCCAGGGTGGGTGGGTGGGCTTTGGTGACAAAGAATGACTTTGGTAGTGTGAAATGTCTGGTGCAAGGGGCCCCAATTTCTCTCATTCTCCATAAAAACAAGTCTTCCTTTCTCCCTATTATTGTATAATAGCAAATTCTACAAAGCATCCTGTAATAAATGCTCTATCACTGAATTACAGCATTTGAAGGATTTTAAAGCAATTATTTGTAAATCCAAGTAAAGGGTCTTAATTGTTACTGTTCACAACCTATATCCCAAGCATCATTTAACTTTTCTGAAAAATTAGGAAAAAGACACCCACTTTTAAAACTATAGAAGCTTAAAGGTAAAGGACCCCTGACCATTAGGTCCAGTCGTGACTGACTCTGGGGTTGCAGCGCTCATCTCGCATTATTGGCCAAGGGAGCTGGCGTACAACTTCCAGGTCATGTGGCCAGCATGACAAAGCCGCTTCTGGCGAACCAGAGCAGTGCATGAAAACGCCGTTTACCTTCCCCGCTTGGAGTGGTACCTATTTATCTACTTGCACTTTGACGTGCTTTCGAACTGCTAGGTTGGCAGGAGCTGGGACCGAGCAACGGGAGCTCACCCCGTCGCAGGGATTCGAACCGCCGACCTTCTGATCGGCAAGCCCTAGGGCTCTGTGGTTTAACTCACAGCGCCACCTGTTGTGGCTAATAAAAGCTTAATAATAGTATAATGTGCTGCTGATAAAGCACTTATACAATATGTTATTTATTTAGCATCCATTGTGCTATTTCCATTATATGTATATAAGATTGAAGCTGCACTCCTGTGTGCATTTACCAAGGAGCAAGCCCCATCAAACATGAAAGTGCTAACTTCCACAAATTGCATTGTGGGAGACAGTAATCTGCTTAGTGATATCCAAATTGACAAACCACTGGCTCAACGCATGAGCTTCTAGAGCCTCTCATTGGGACAGAAGATAGAAAGATGTGTAGATACCATCACCAGCATGTCAACCACTGCACTTTACAAGAGGCAAAGAAAATATATAAAAAAATATGGAACACAATTCAGACATGCAAAGAAGAAGAGTTTGGATTTGATATCCCGTGTTATCACTACCCTAAGGAGTCTCAAAGCAGCTAAAAAGCTCCTATCCCTTCCTCTCCCACAACAAACACTCTGTGAGGTGAGTGAGGCTGAGAGACTTCAGAGAAGTGTGACTAGCCCAAGGTCACCCAGCAGCTGCATGTGGAGGAGCGGAGAAGCGAACCTGGTTCACCAGATTACAAGTCTACCACTCTTAACCATTACATCACAGAAGCAATCCCAAATGAGTTAAATTGTGTTCATCTCTGAATGTGGATAGGATTGCAGTGTTAAAACCAATTTACAGAACCCAGAGAGGGAAAATTCCAGCTTCTCAGGACACCCTCCCTCACACTTCAATGTTACTAAATTTAACAAAAATTCAGTTAGCTAATGAATTTGATGCTTTCCCTAAAATGAGGATTTTAGATTATTTTAAATGCCCCCATTCAACATTATACAGTAGCTATTGTTTATTACTGATTCTCTGAAGTCCCAGGAAATTGGGATTGAACCTCTATCAGGATGTGTTTCTTGCACTGGTTTTCTTCAGCTGAGGCCCACTTTGAATATATGAATCCTCTAAAATATATGAACACATTAATTCTCTAAAAACACATCTTTTCAACACTCTCCATTAAACAACAACTTACTCCACCCTACAAAACATCATCTATATAGGCAGGATCAACCACAAAGAAACTCTTCACCACAGTCTGTGATCCAAAGCTCAAATGCTACTGAACCAACTGGCAATGCAACAAAAGAGTGTTCTTTCTATGATTCTCCTTTTGGAAAAACCAGTGTATGCAAAACCAGAGATGAAGGCTGAAATCCTGCGCATATTTAATGATGGGTAAGAATACAGTGAGCCTCATTTTCAAGTAAAGATCTTTACAATAGAGCTGAAAATGTTTTATTCTGTTTCCATCAAGACAAATATCTACCCACCTACTCTTTCCGATAAGAGCAACAGCCCGAGTTACAAGCGCCTCTCAAAAAAAAAAAAATCATCCCAATTACAAAATAAATAAAAAATACCGTCCAAGGAACCAACCATTCACACAGCAGCAAGGGAAGACAGCATTTATAAAACAATGTAGAATATCCCACACTAACTTCTACATACCTACCCTGTTTCTCATATTTTAAGACATACCCATAAAATAAGCCATAGCAGGATTTTTAAGCATTCAAGGAATATAAGCCATACCCCGAAAATAAGACATAGTGATAGGCGCAGCAGCAATGCCGGCCATGGCAGGAGGAGGAGGAAAAAAATAAGACATCCCTTGAAAATAAGCCATAGTGTGTTTTTTTGAGGAAAAAATAAATATAAGACGTGTCTTATAATATGAGAAACACGGTATGCTTACTAATGTAGTTTAGAATTGCTAAACTGCATAAGCACAGAGAGAACAGAAGAAAAGCCAATTTATTAGTTACTCAGATTTCCAAGTGGACTTTGAAAAACAATTAAAAGGGGTTACTAATCTGTGTTGCTTTATGTGCTAAAAAGCCACACTTAACTGCAGCAGGTTGAATTTGAAGAAGGGACACGAAGAAAAGGCTGAGTACAATCCTATGCTTGTTTACTCAGAAATAAGTCTGACTATATTGGAGCCTGCTCCTTTATGAGTGTGCAGCTTGAACGAGTGAATGAAAGTAGAGAATGCAAAATGCCAAGTATTAGAAGGTCACATCATACTCTAGCAGCTAAATTGAATAACCATTAACTCCTGTTCATTATTCACAGTAACTGGGGTTGGAGATGCATGATTATGAAGAGTGGATTAGTTTATCCTTTAACACAAGTTTCTAAAGAGTATCAAAAGCATGACTCTAAAGGGGCAGGGCAAAGAGCTACAGGTGGCTGTTATTTAAAATCAATGAGCTCAGAGTACAAAGGTGTGGTGTGTGCGCTGCAGGCAGGTGATGAATTCTTACTCCCCCCCCCCCGCCCGCCCCAATAACAAAATATAAGGAGGCTGAGATGATGGCAGGGAAGATAAATCCCCCTATCTTCACACAACCAGGGCAGTTAAAACATTGGCAATGAGGAAGCGAAAGGTGAACTAGTCCACATTTAGTGTACCTTGTGACTGTATCTGATGAAGATGGGAGAGGAACAAGGGTGGCACAATTTTATTATTATTAATTATATTATTATTATTATTATTATTATTATTATTATTATTATGCCTCTTTCTGATGGAGCCTGCTCCATTTATTTTCAGGGGGTCCCCCCAATGGAGGGGGGCCTGTCATAATGGAACGGGAGATAGAAGGAAACATTAGTGGCAGACAAGAGATACTGACCCATACCCATAAGCCTATTTGGATACATAAAAGACCAGGAGGCATCTCCACGCACCCCTCTCCATCCACCCTATACTTCTGAATCTCCCCACCGGGGAGGTGACCCTCCAACAAGGGATGCCCCCCGCCCCCCAAACCTTAACGCTTATATGATACCCCTCCCCGTCACAACCAGGCACCGAAAAAGCGGGAAGCAGAAAAGGGTTGGGGTTGGGGGAGGGTGCGTCGCAGGGGGAAAGGGTTACCTTAGCGTCCCAAGCCGGAAGAGCCCCCGCCGCCTAAACACACCGGAGAGGGCACTGACAGCTCCCAGCATGCAGCGCGGCCGCCTTCCTTCCGCCCTCCCTCCGGCTCGCTTCTCCTTGCGCAACAGCGCCACCTGCCGGCTCTCCAGAACGTTCCGCCGCTGGAATCACCCCCCTCGCCTCGGCTTCCGCGCGGCGGAGTTGGCCCCCCGCGCTGTGCGTGCATCTTTCCGGGCCGCGGCCTTTGTATCCGCACTCGCCAACCGGGCAGTAAACCCCCTTGGCCACACTTCGCGGAAACCTGTCTTCCGTTATTAAATTTGTCGGCCGCTTTATCTTGCCCAGGGCAACCCCAAAGCGACTTACAACGACCCAAACAACATGGGCAAAGCCAAGGGGGTGCAGCTGCGCCACCCAATCAATAAATAAAAATACTTTACGAATTCTGTCGCAGGTAACTCTGTTCTGCCCCCCCATAAAGCCTGCCCCCACTAAAATAAATCATGGCTACGCCAATGCCAAACAAACAACAAACCTTGCAGAGAGACATTAAAACCAAGGAGAAAAGAGAAATACAATGAAATTCTGCCACCAGCAGATACATGGGCCCTGTATATGCGCACAAGGCAATTCTTGCACTGTTCTGGAATCCAAGTGAGGGAATAGTAAGAGGCCCCTCTTTACGCGCATTAGTTACACGACGAATGTCTCTGAGGGTGCAATTAAATGTTTACCTGTCTCCAACAGAAGCGAGCCAATAACCCCTGGGGGGCCTGACTTCCGAAGCTCGTAACCGAAGCATAAAAGCGTTTGTCCTTGACTTCTGGTAATCGAAACACGCTTGCTCCAAACCTGGGGGTTCTGCATCAGGGTGTGCGCCAGACGCTGACGACTCCAACTCCCACCAGCCCGATGGTCAGGGATATGGTGGGACCTGCAGTTCTACAACACCTGGAGGGCTGCGAGTCCCCCAACTCGCTAATAGCCATCGCTAGTAATACGTCGTTTGTGAATTTAAGGCTCTGCTATCCACTAACGACGCTTAGGCTGCAATCCCACACACACACACACACCTGGGAGTAAGTCCCATAAAAGTTTTGCACCACTTTGTAGGAAATATATACTTTTTGTGCGTTCTGCAATTTTCCAAAGGAGACGTACTAGTATACACGTATAGGATTTCACTGTAAGCCCGCAATGATATTTTGAAGTTGTTATTATGGCAATTAAGGCAATCAACCTTTTTGATTGTAAGCCTGGAACCCTGTAATGAGCCAGCCTCGGAGTAGGCCCAATATGCAATCCCCTCCCCCAAGCCCAGATACCTCCCCCCCCCGTACCATATTCAGAAGACCGAGCCCTTTAAAAGAAACAAAAGGCCTCTTTGGGTTGCAAAATGAGACACTTGCTTGCAACGAGAGCCGGGCTAATAAATTCACACACCATTTTAAGCGGCATATTAATCTTGCTCCGAGACCCAAATGACGCCACGTGGCGCACAAACGATTCCTAAAACGCAACCTTCCTGAGCCCGTTCAATTCGAAATCGGAGAAAAACCTGAGAAATCCTTTCCTCGGAGCTGAGCAATTGGAGGGTGAGCAATCGCAGCTACAAGTTTGCACACAAGAAGAAGAGGAAGAAGAGACGGCGGCTCTTCTAGTTTCTTAAAGCTAGCCACTGGTTGCCTGGCGATGGAGAGGGCGCTGTGGCGAAGAAGGAGACTTTCTCTTTGCCGGCAGAGGCCGATTTCGCTTAAGCGCTTCCTGGGCTGAGTTTGGCGTTTCCCCTCCTCCTCCCTCACGTGGGTCTGCTCCCCGGGCAGGTCTAAATTTCGCCGCGGATACAATATTTGGATGTCCCCAACCCAGGATCTCAGTGGCAGGTGCTGGCTTAATGGACGAGGTCAGAGTGTTTTTGGAAATCAGGCAAACGACGCAGAGCGGGCTGCTGATTATCCGGTATTTATTTTAACTCTTTCCAACGCCCCCTTCCCGTTTTAAGAGAAGTGCACGTGTACCGGAATCTATTTTGCGATACACGTGTACCGGAATCTATTTTGCGATAGCCTCCTTTTCTCCCAGGCAATTCAAGGCAGCCGCCGTAGGGTCTCTGTGCAATTTCCTATCCAGTGCAATTTCCTCTGTGCAATTTCCTATCCAGATACCGATTAGATCTACGTTAGTTTTGGCCGCAGTGGCAATGAGTCAGAGGTACTAAACCCTCCTTCTCTCCTAGCCCTCTTTCCCCCTTCCTTCAACTGGTTTAACCTCCCCTCCTCTGCCTCGACGACGATGAGGTTGATTGGTCCCATACTGCTGTTAAGCTTTCCCCTTCAGAATTGTGGTATGGAATGTGTAACAATTTCCACTCCTTGCAGCCCCCTTTGCGCTGATCAGCTGACTGGGGAACAGCAGAGAGTGGTTAAAAGGATGCTGGACTGCAGGAAAAGGCACTCCTCTGCAGAAAGGTTGGGATGTGAATTTAATGAATAATAAATATTTATCATGTGTCTCCCCTTTCTTCCTGCTGCTTGGCTGACCAGGGGGAAGATAGTTGTGGGTCATGTCAGGTTAGGCAGTGGGCATGAAGCTGTGCATGGAGTGCAGATTGCACATTTCTGAAAAAGAAATAAGGGAGAAAGGCATGTTTCTTATTAAGTATGTCTGTTGACCATAGACTGTGCATATTGCCCAGTACATAATGCACTCAAGATATGTACCTTCTCTAAGACTTGTTGGGGATTATGCATTTTTCCTGGGAAATATGAACAATTCCCACTTCGTGAGAGGTTTATGTGCACATTGTCCATGAGGCCTAGGGAATGCATTATGGTCAGCTATTGTGCTCATTAACTACTCGATTTATATTCCCCTTAATATATATTGTGCTCCCCAATTCAGGATAGCACTTCGTACAACTGATGATATAGGCTCCAACCAACCCATGCGTGTTTAGGACACAAAGCTCTGTAAACTTTAAGGTACAAGTTGTGCTACAAGAAACTAATCTGGCTACTCCTCTAGAATTTGAGACTTTATTGCAAAGTGAGGAAGTTCATGATATCAGAATACAGTGGTACCTCAGGTTAAGTACTTAATTGGTTCTGGAAGTCTGTATTTTACCTGAAGCGTACTTAACGTGAAGCAAACTTTCCCATTGAAAGTAATGGAAAGTGGATTAATCCGTTCCAGAGGGGTCCGCGGAGTACTTGAAAGTACTCAACCTGAAGCATACTTAACCGGAGGGAAACTACATTAAGGCAAGTTTAGGTTTGTGGTGTAAACGTCTTCCTTGGTGATGTTATATGCTGGGCTCATGTGGTTCAGAAATTCTCCAAGAGTATGGCAAACAGACACAGTAGCCCTGATCACATGCAGCACCTGTGTGGCTTCAACAGGAAGAGAACTTTTGAGGACAACAGCTCACTGGCCGGCCAGGTTCCTGATGACCAGCTTCCCAGCCTGGATGTCAGTTAGGTGTGACCCCTGGCTGCACACCACCTCCTTTTGACACATGGACCCTCAAACTCCTTCCATTAGTTTTCTCTCTCTCTGGCTCAACCAGGACTCAAGATGCCCCTGTGTGGCTAGCCAACTCCCTTTGTTGGAAGGTTCGATGCCCCCTCAAGAACGACAGTTGTGTCTGTTTTCTTTCTGACTTGTCAGGGCACCCTGCAGGCTCTCCTCCCAACTATTTCTGCTAACAGGCCCTGTCCCTTGTGAAACTGATATGGCATCACAGAAGGTATGTGGCACATTATGTGGGCATAATGAGTTTTTAGTGGCATTTTGTCCACACATACACACAAACAGCGAGTGACTAAAGTGCTCTTGGGACGCAGGTGGCACTGTGGTCTAAACCACAGAGTCTAGGGCTTGCCGATCAGAAGGTCGGCGGTTCGAATCCCTGCGACGGGGTGAGCTCCCGTTGCTCGGTCCCAGCTCCTGCCGACCTAGCAGTTCGAAAGCATATCAAAGTGCAAGTAGATAAATAGGGACCACTCTGGTGGGAAGATAAATGGTGTTTCCGTGTGCTGCTCTGGTTTGCCAGAAGCGGCTTAGTCATGCTGGCCACATGACCCGGAAACTGTACGCTGGCTCCCTCGGCCAGTAAAGTGAGATGAGCGCCGCAACCCCAGAGTCATCCGCGACTGGACCTAACGGTCAGGGGTCCCTTTACCTTTAAAGTGCTCTTACGTGCAGGCAATAGGAATCTGAGATAAGTGTTCTCAGTAGTGCTGTGTCTCACTGATACGTAATTGCTTCTTAATATTTATCGTTCAGACCTCTGGTTAAGACAATTGTTATTCTCCCAGGCATTTTAATGAGTTGCATTTAATGGAACCCAAGGGTACGTTAAACAATGGAAATTGAAATTTTCACTTTGCTGTTCAAATCAATTGTTATTTAATTGTGTGTGCTGCTGGTTTTTCATTGTTTGGTGATTTATTATATATTTGGTGATATACAGTGTTGATTGTTTGTCTGCCAGCAGGATGGACATCATTTGCAGAACAGATTCCCCCTCCCCTCTGCTTGCCCCTCAAATGTCCTCTGGGAATACTCTGAAGCAGATTTGAGAGTGGCATGGTAGGCTGCCTGGAGGTGGCGTTAAGAGAGGAAGGGGCAGCCTGCGCAGTTAATGTTAGATATTGTCTGTGGTTGCTTTCTCCTTTTTAATTTGCATTGTTTACGTTTATGAAAGGCATATTAAAAAAACAGGCTTTCCCAGGCCTATCAGTTTGTCCTTGAAAATCTGCTTTGAGTGGAAAATAATCGGTTTCTCTTAAACATCTCCAGCCAACTGAAGCCAGAATGCTGGCCCATGGATATCACCGTGATGCCGTCATCGGTAGAGCTAAAAAATGATGAGCACTGCAAGACCATCAACCTTCCACCAGAGGTCAGGATTGTTCCTTCTTCCTGTCGAGGACTGCAGTATGTGCTTGGCGATGGCTTACATATGAGACTGCTAGTTCAAGCAGGTTTCAATAACACAAGTAAGAGGGCCTTATATATGTATATTTATCACCAGCATTCTGTCTAAAGTTGTAAAGCAAGTAGATCAAACTGTGAAGGATTAAGTACCAGTATGTTTTCAAGAAAAACGGCAATTGAACCAAAAATAAAAAAGTGAGATGTGGGGATGGTTTAACTTTTAGCTGTGAGATTTGCCTGAACTGACTTCACAATGTGGGCAGCTTCCCTTTTCCCCCTTTCGTTAACTCCAGCTTGGATTTAACTGGATTTACTCCCTTTGCTGTGTCCTAAGGAAAACAAAAGTTAGTAACAAACCTCCCTTCACAGGCAGAATGAATGCATGGCAAAGTAGCATTGCAAGATTAAAATAAGAGTTTTCTATTAGCTTGCCTAGTTTTTTGAGTCCTTTTGAGATATAAGTCTGCACTCAGATTGTGTGTTTTGCTAAGTTGAACTGAATGCCGTTTCTGAAATTTTGTCAGTTCACAATGCCCCATTTCTTTGAATTCCTTCAGCAATGTTGACTACAGTTAAGCTTAGCTTAGTCCCACTGAAATCCATGGGATTTAGGCTGAAATTCTATACCCACTTATCTAGGAGTAAGCCTCCCTTAAATGAATAGCATGTAAGTAAGCATATTCAGCTTTGGACCCTTTCTTGCATGTAAGTGTGGATTTTGCATTGCTGCTGTATGATATCACTTTGTTTTGTGGTGGTAGCTATTGCATATTGAATATAATTGGGAACTATTTTATTTATTACATTTTTTAATCCATGTACATTTAGAAGCCTTTCTGGTATGACTAAAAATATGTTATGTTGCTGTTTGACTGGAGTGACGCTTAATTGTACAGCTTCCTGGGGTGGCAGATGACTTCTGACAATGTATCTTGTTAGTTGGTTGTATATTAGTGGGATATGTTTAAATAGCTTCCATTTTAACAAGGGCCGCAAAAATAATTCTTAAAAACATTTACAGTAGTAGAAAAATTCTGCCTTCAGCAAAACCAGTGCTTACTTGAGGCATTGTTACAAAGACAATCCAAGTATAATGGTTGAACTTGACTTTGAATACAGAACAATAAAAACTTCAGCTCATCCCTTTCCTGCCCATCCTTCTTCCATGTATGTGTGGGAGGAAAAATATATGCATTCCGGTGACCCACATATGTGGGGTAGATAACAAAAGAACTGGCTAGGTGTCTGGATTCAAAACGCGGGGCTAAACCTGCTATCCAGCAGTTTAGAGAGCACCAGTAGCAAAGTTTACTTTTACAAAAGTCAAGCAGCTGTATAGTGTTGTGGAATATAGGTTGTTAGACCCTTTTAGTCCACCTGTAAACAGTACTCCTCTCTTTCTACTCCACTTGCAATGAACAGACCACACACTGTTAAGTAAGTTTAAAATGTTTTACTTACAAAATGTTCCAAATGTCAGATTCATGTATTTATCTAAGCAGCAGTAAGGAACACAGACAGAATGCTCTTGGGTAGAAAATACAGAAATGTATTTTACTGTAGCTGAATGCGTGGACAACAAGCCAGATCTGAACATAAGAAACCTGCTGGATCAGGACAAGGGTCCATCTTGTTCAAGCATCCTGTTCTTACAGTAGTCAAGCAGATGCCCACAAGCAGAACCTGAGTGCCAGCATTCACCCTCCCACCCTACCCTGTGGTTCTCAGCAACTGGCATTCAGAGGCATTTTACCTCCAACACTGAAGATGGAAAGTAGCCACTGTGGCTAGTAGCCATTGGTGGCCTGATCCTCCATGAACTTATACAGTCCTCTTTTCAAATCATCCAAAGTGGTGGCCATCACTACCTCTTAGTGGGAGCGAATTCCATGGTTCTGCTATGCGCCTTTCTTTTATGAGTACTTTCGTCTGTCCTGAATCTTCCAGCATGCAACTCCATGAGCCCAAGTTCTAGGATTATGAGAGAAGAAAAACTTTTCTCTGTCCACTTTCTCTGCACCATGCATAATTTTATCGTGTCTTCTCTTACTCGCCTTTCCTCTAAACTACAAAGCTCCAAATGTCCTAGTCTGGTTCATCTCTGCTACAAGCTTGCTGGGCTATTAGCCTTGTCATCTTCACTCCACTATGTGTTATATGACAATAATATGTACCCACCATACATTGGTACCATTGCAGAGATGATATGTTCAAACTACTTGAAATGTGGTATATTTTTTCCTCTGCAACCTGCAGTTTCTAAATGTCTTCTGGGGTGAATCTGGATGGTAATGTTACTTGCTTTTTAATGCTTAAAGTTATGTGGATTGCATTATTCAATATCTTTTCAGAACTGGTACCAGCTCTGGGTGACATCCTTAAAACCAAAAAGAATTGTACCTTTTACTGCCAGTCTTGCCGCGAGGGTGTAATAAACAACCGGTAAGTGCTGTACTCCCATTACAGTTTGCCTCTGGGTGAATGGGTTTGCATAGAGCTTAAACAAACAAGTGATGACTTCTAGAGAACACTAGTTTGTACTGATCAGGACAGGAAAACATGTAGCTGCAGTGGTAAAATAAATGATTGGATTAGGTAGTTAGGCCAGGGGTGGGGAGCTTCAGGTCCAGGGACTTCTTCGGCCTCTCTTTCTCTGGCTCCTGGATCTCTCCCCACATCCCACTGGCCCCATTTTGGCTGAGGAGAATGTGTCTTTGAATTCTGATAGTGCCTGTTACATGTCTGCATAGACCAGGGTTTCCAGTTTTTTTTTTTACTACAACTCCCATCATCCCTAGCTAACAGGACCAGTGGTCAGGGATGATGGGAATTGTAGTCCAACAACAGCTGGAGACCCAAGTTTGGGAAACCCTGGCATAGACGATAGAGAGGGTGGATGGACAATTGAGACTAGCCAAATTTACAAAGGTAAAATTTATATTCCTTGCACTTTATGCCTCTGGCTCTGACCGCCACTGGCATGTGGTCCCAAGAAGGTTGCTCAGGAATAAATGTGGCCCTCAGACTGAAAAAAGGTTACTCACCCCCCATGTTAGGACTCTGCTTCAGAGATTTGGAGATCTAGGAATTTCTGACCTTTCCTTCTAATCTGTGTCAATTATGAATAGCGCATTGTTCTCCCTGTCTTCTCCTCCCCTTATTGTTTTATTTTAACACAATTTCTTTTTGTTTGTTACATTTTTAATTATCCTCTGCCTCTCTGAGAGCCTTCTGGCCAAAGAGCAGGATATTATGGTTTCAAAAGAAGCAAATCATGTCTTCACGCCTAAGGAACAGCTCTGGAAAGCTAGTTGGCTGTTTTGTGATTTTTAGTTGACCTTAACAATGGTACTTATTAGAATACTTTTCCTCCTTGGTGTTTTAGTGACGGGCCATTGCAGTTCCATGCATTGCTTTGTTTACTACCCGTGTGTGCCCACATCTGCTCTATACATTTAAACACAATTATACCCCTTTAAACAGCCATGTTTGTGAAGAGTCACGTGCGTTATTACATAGCTGCCAAGTATCCCGTATCCGCCGGGAAAACCCCTTTTTTCTTACCGTTTCCCGGCGGTCTCCCGTTTAGGTTAAAATCCCGGTATTGTCCCTTAAATCAGCTTCGGCCCGGCGGCCATTTTTCTGGTGCCGCTTTGCCCTTCTATGGGCACCAGAAAATGGCGGCGCCGGCGTGACGCGACTTCCGGTTGCGGTTTGCCCTTCTATGGGCATCAGAAAATGGCGCCGCCGGCGCCGAAAGTCACTTTTACGTGTTTCCGGTCATGCGCGGAAGCGACTTCCGGCGCCGGCGCCGCCATTTTCTGGTGCCCATAGAAGGGCGAAGCGCCACCGGAAGTTGCGTCACGCAACTTCCGGTCATGCGCGCGCTGCCGATCCCGGATCTTTACGTCCGGAAGTTGGCAGGTATGGTTATTATCCCCCTCACAGAACCACAATTCTCAGGGTGGCCCAGCAATCCTTCTTCCCAGCGAATTCTGGGAATTGTTGCTCTGCGAAGGGAATAGGGATCTCCTAACAACTCACAGCACCTTTAACAAATTACAGTTCTTAGGGGGAAGCCATGGCTGTTTAAAGTGGAATAATCATGCTTAAAATGTATGTTATGGATGTGACCTATGTTCCACATTCTCTTGGTATCACAGTACAGTAGTGAGAGATTTTTTCTTCCTTCCTCCCATATAGCTTGCTGAGAGGCCATGGCTGTTTTCCCCTAATCGGGTACTACCGAGGCTGCCTTGGCACATGGCTGTCAGGGGAGGGAACAATGTTTTTCGTGGTATTGCTTCTGCCATTCAGTAGCTCTCTGAGCTCTGAGCCAAGTGGCATTCAAACTAATTTTCCTCTGCTAACTTTTCTGACATTGACCCTTCCTCATTAATCCCGAATTTCACTGCACATTTGCAGTGTGGGTACGCTGCAAAATGAAATGCAGGTGTCATGTGTTTAAGCTTCAGCTTACTGCATTACATTTTGTGCCGAGTATTAATTTTCTAGCATGCACAGAAGGCTTGGTTATTAAGCTAGGGAAATATATTGCTCCAAGTTCCAAGCACATCCACGGGATTGAGTGCCTTTTGCTTCATTTTTCTGTTCGGCAAAAATGGATTTGTAAATGCATTTATGCAAAAATAAAGAAGCTACACAAGATTGTAGAAGCAAGTACTGAAAGGATTAAACAAGACATTAATGTTTTGTAACTATCACACTCTGCCTTTTAAGTGTGTGTGTGTGTGTGTGTGTTTGTGTGTGCGTGTGCTGGTATACATATAAGGTACATTCTTAGGTCTGATATGAGTCTGGTTTGATATGTGTCATTAACATCTCCCTAACTTAATATGTAGGCGCTCATCAGGGAGAGGATGGTGGGGATACTGGTGGTTCTGCTCCAGACACTGCTACATTAACTCCTTCCTGAATATCAGCCAAATACTGCAATTGCATTCTTGGCAGGTTCAATCTGTGTAGCATGAAATCTAAGACTGTTCAGTGGTATGTAGTTTTAAGCCATGATTGTTTCAACCATGGCTTAGTGTTGGGTGGGGGTGGGGAGTCAATCTTTCTCCTCTAGCATAAGACCAGAGTGTCAGAACATCTGGATGGCATCATGATGACTACTGCTTTATCAAAATGACTTGTCCATGTACTAAAGTCTAATTGGTCTCTGTCATAACAACTAACTCTTTCACTTTCATCCCTTTCAGGACGTTTCTCAGAGTTCTTTCCCTTCCCGGTGAGAACTGGGGTGATTTGGTGGAGGAATGGTGTTGTCACCCCAACCCCTTCAATGATAGCATGCTTCGGCCACAAAATGGAGACTGTTTCCTTGGGCACAATTATTTCCTGATTAGTTCAGGAACTGGGCCAAGTTCTGAAATCCCTCATTCAGAATCCCTGGGTGCTACTTCTAGAAGCAGTGGCTCTGTCTTGGTGAGTACACTGGAGAAATAATAATGGACAAGCCTACATTTGACATTTATTTTGATTGTTAGAGGATTGGTGGAATCATAGAATCATAGATCAGAATTGGAAGCAACCCTGAGGATCATCTAGTCCAGGCATCCCCAAACTTCAGCCCTCTGGATTTTTGGACTACAATTCTCACCATCCCTGACCACTGGTCCTCTTAGCTAGGGATCATGGGAGTTGTAGGCCAAAACATCTGGAGGGCCGCAGTTTGCGGATGCCTGACAACCGTCTGCAATGCAGGAATAGGCAGCTGTCCCTTATGGGGATTGAACCTGCAACCTTTTGCAATTAGCACCAAACTCACTATTAAATGTGCTTAAACTGTCCATGTGATTGGAAACCCTGGTAGGCCAAGGTTTCACAGAAAGGGATTATAGCACCTTCCAATCTTACTGCTAATTATGTCAACATCTAAAAAATCTCTGCCTCCATCCCTAGGTTTAACCTTTCAGGTGAACATTGCTTTGGTAATTGTAATATCAAAAAGTAACTTGATGTTTGAAGCAACCATCACACACACAGAGAGCACCATAGGACCGCTCTTCCACATCACCTGAAGCAGTGTTTTTCAGTGGAGCAGTTCACTCATTCTTCTGACACTCGACATGTAATACATTTTTGAATAATGAGCTGTTGAAGTATGCACTTGTGTGTTAAAAAAGCCAAAATAGCAGCTGATCCTTCTTTATCCCCCCCCCTTTCCTCTCTCTTTCTGTCTGGACCCAGCACATGGCAACTCTTCTGCAAATCATCGTTTAATACAATTTTTAAACACCCTGAGGTCACACAGCACTCTAGCAGCTATCTCTAGGGGGAAGTATTTTCTTCCTGACTATGTCAAGGACCTTTTGGAGCAGAAGCACAAAAAAGATATTAAGAGAGTAGATTGCCAGGAGCTGAAAGTTGTCAACACAAGATACATTGATTTAATTTGTGTGGCAAAAAGTATTGCCACTTTTGTCCAAACCGGTGAAAACACTCTCAGCTCATTCCTCTTCTGCTACCTTATGTACTTCTAAGCAAGAGGAAAACATACATTAGGTGTGTAGCAATTGAACCTTAGTAGGGTTAGTATTGCAGCCTTTGAGTGCTCTGAATATTTAAGGAAGTGCTATGTAAATATTGCTTCTCCTCCTGTTCTCATGCGTAAAGCTTCCTATGTTCCTGATCATTTTAAGTTACAAGATCAGTACTCTTTTAGGTCATGATAGCAAACCCCATGCAGAAGTCTTCAGACTTAAACAGTGAGGGTGGAATTCAGCATCACACTCTTCCAAACGTTTCCATTGTGTAAGGGGGAGGGCTTATAGGGAACAGCCCCCCCCCATCAGGTCGAGTTCCTCGCAGAGCAGCAAGTCCAGTAGCGGATCAGATTACAGGAATCAGGAAGTAGAGAGGGGGGAGAGAGGCTCTGACAGCATGAGAGAGCCTCAACACTGAGTAGAGAAGGAAACAGCTGGGGAGGAAATGACGGGATTGGCCACGGGAGAGCAGTCAGGAGGACGGCACCCCGTAGGGCAAGAGGGAGGCGCTTTGGGGTTCCCAAGCTGTTACGTTGGGCGCAAAACAGAAAGAAGCCATTGCGAGGTTCTGACTCTGACTAAGCAGACATGTTTTCCAGACTCTTTGCACTGTAAATAATATGCACAATAAAAACACCTTAAAGACAAGGAGGTGTGGAGCGTTGTTACTCAAGAGTAGCCACAAGAACCTTTGACACATTGGTTAGAACATGGTGCTGATAATGTGAAGGTTGCAAGTTCAGCCCTCGTACGGGACAGCTGCATATTTCTTCATTGCAGGGAATTGGACTAAATGATCTTCGGGGGCCCTTCCAACTCTACAATTCTTTGAAATCTGCACAAGAATTTCAGTGCCATATTGAATAACCCTCCTTTTCTCTTCCCGCCCCTGTGCGCCCCCTCCTGACCTTCCCGTTCCCATTTGGGGGGGTTGTGCGGGGGAAGGAGAGGGAGGGAAGTCCCAATATGCAAGTGGAAGTCCTTCTGCAAGGGTCCCTCACATGGACTGTATTGGGTGAATCCCACCCTGAGAAATTATACCCCCATGTGCCACCCCTCACCAATTTGATAAAACATTTCCAGCAAATGAAGGTGGTTGTTGTTTTTAAATCATCCAACGCTTGCAATGTGTTTAACAGCTGATTCCTGTGGTCTTGGGGTGGTCTTGACACAAATTTGTAACAGCTGGGACCAAGTACATTAATTTTTAAAAGGCTGACTGGAGTGATTAGTCTTTCTGGATTGGCAATAGTCTCCCTTAATGTGAATACAATAATTGAGGTTTGAAATCAAAATGAAGCCGTTTGTTCTGGGATGCAAAGTGCAATCAAAAGTTTGAGTGAAGTTGTTTCAATAGACTTAACTTGGGCACTACAACACGGTTCCTGTACCCAGACAGACTTTGTATTTGTGGTCAAGCTCAGGTGGAAGACATCACTCATTATCTCTTAGCCTGCCCCTTATATAGAGACCCAAGAGGCAGCTTTCTGAAACCTTTGTTCACACAAGCAAGCAGGTGCACCTGGTAGAAATAGTTCCGTTTCTTTTGAGTAACAATAATAGCTTTGCAAAACACAGAGTGACCCTCTGTTCACTGGCTGCAAAATAAATCGGGATAAAGGAGTTCAATAAAATCTCTATAAATTGTTGTGGTGATTCAGAGGTGAAATCAAGCTGGATTTGGGTTTGTTAGTGTGTCTGGTAACTTCTCTCTCTCTCTTACATCATGGATGTTAGCTTATATTTTGTGTGTATGTTCTGTATTATTTTATTAATACTATTACCATATGTTTGTCATGGCCTTTGGCTACAACAATAAATGTATGAAGTTAATAAACTTAACGATTTGCTTTGATTGTGGCATTTCATTTTAAAAATTCAACTGTGTGTGTGTTTGTGTGTCAGTCTGTATGAGTCTGTAAATGTTGCTTCTTTGCCCTACAGAATTCAAAGGCAAATAGAAGAGTAATTTGCAGACGCTGCAAGACATTGTTGGGAGAGGTACACTCCTCAGGTATGGAGTATGGGAACAAAGAATCCCTGGGCTGTTTCAATCACTTGCAGCTTGAGGATGTTTTTGTGTGCTGCATCAGTTATAAAAACACGGTGTGACATCCCGTGACGGTCACCCATTTGTGCAATAGAAATCTTGTGCTGTGGGCATGGCGCTACTCATTTTCTCTTCTCCCTGCCCTGCCTAAATCTGCTCTGCAGGGTCCTCCAACACTCTGGAGCAGTTATTTTTTGGGGGGCAGGGTATGCAGAGGTTTCAGGAGGATGAGCGAAGGGGAGAAGCCCAGTTGCATGTGCAGATAAGTTCAGTTAGATAACACTGTTATTTATGGAGGTTTGCATGCCAGTGTTTTGGAGGTTTTTTTTTAACAGTATCAATCTGCTATTGGGATCCAATAGTCCCCTTTAATGTCCTAGGTGGAAATGAAATTAATTATTTCAAAATGAACTCCAGTTTAATGTATTTTTTTGGTAACCTATTTGTTCATTAGTGGCTTAGTAAATTAAACATTTTAAATAAAATAAAAATAGAAAAGCAAAGGTGAAACACTACAGGTCTATAGACCCTGTAATGGTTGAGAATCACATGGAGCATGTGGTGGTTCAGGACTTCTATAAAAATAATCTACAAAAATTCAAATGGCTGCTGTGGACAATGGCCGTTGGCTTGGGAGGATATATGAAACTTAAGACCTTTTCAAATATATAACATGCTACAATTTTTAAATATGCTTTGATAAGTGTTTTGATTTCTTCTGTTCTTTGTTTTTTGTTGTTGAAAGTGTTCTTGAAAAATTAGAGAGTCTGGATGCGGATATTTTAATTAGCTTGAAATGCTCAGGGGTAACCGTGGTTTATCTGTAAGGCTTGTCATGTGTTGTTTTTAGTCAGCCCTACTCCAGCAGCCTGAAATGCGAAATTTTAGCAGGCAAAGCTTGATCCAGATCTATGGACAGACTCAAAATGGTTGCAAATTTTTGAGCAAGAGGGCAGTTTACATCTGAAGCCTCCTTCCCATTTGAATACACCCCCTCTCCTTGTAGCATATGTGTGGTTTATGTACTAGTTATTTGCCCCACGCACATGACTCAGTAAGGCTTCAGCTCTGAGATTATTTCTGCATTTGGTAAATATAGTACAGATACTTATATTATTTTTACTTCTAGGTGCCACAAAATACTATTTCACTGAACTGTTTGTTCAGCCATCTGAAGAAGGTTTTGACATGGTACCAAGGTGTGAAAGAATTCTGCATTTTTTAAACTTTTCAACAGTTCTGCCTTTGTTTCATTTTTTCCTATACATTTCATAAAATATAACATACATTTAACAGTATTTGAAACCATGTTAATTAAGTGCATTCCTTGCTTTTTCTGTTCTTTCTCCTGCTAAGAAGTGTTAATTAGACTGTGGCATTAGTAAATGGAATTCTTGAAGTCAAAAGTCATCTGGCTGATTAAGGGATGCCAATTCCTATGGTACTCTGTAGCTATCAAACATCACAAACTTTTTTAAAGGTGCTTATATTTCTTCCCAGTAGAAGGAAATGTGCATTCTTCTTCCTTGAACTGAAAGTCCATTCCAGAAGCCTGAACTAAATCTAATCATGTATGGATAATCTATTTAGGGGGCAAAGGAGAAGAGAATATTTTTTATCCTCCCCTCTGTTTGCCCCGACAGATGTGATATGTGGTATTAGGCACATTATGACTTGGGTTGTTTGTGTGCTACTCAAGCTCTTAGATTGGACTTCAGCTGTTGAATGCACTCTTTTTGCACATGTGTCTCCTCTCCATGGATCTTCCTTATAGATGATGAGCTATCTATCTATCTATCTATCTATCTATCTATCTATCTATCTATCTATCAGGTCACATACTAATCTGCTGAGAGCCAGTGTGGTGTAGTGGTTAAGAGCGGTAGTCTCATAATCTGGTGAACCGGGTTCGCGTCTCCGCTCCTCCACATGCAGCTGCTGGGTGACCTTGGGCTAGTCACACTTCTTTGAAGTCTCTCAGCCCCACTCACCTCACAGAGTGTTTGTTGTGGGGGAGGAAGGGAAAGGAGAATGTTAGCCGCTTTGAGACTCCTTAGGGTAGTGATAAAGCGGGATATCAAATCCAAACTACTCCTCCTCCTCCTTCTCCTTCTGTATTCTCTTGGCTTATCATTCTGCTACACCAGACGTTTGGCCTTCCAGCAAGCATGGCTAATGGCCAAGGATAGTTGGAGTTGGAGTTCAGCAACATCTGGAGGGCCAAATGGGTTTCCCCACACCTGTTCTACACTATCATTATAAGGCATAGTGCAAAGCCAAATTCACAATGTTACCGAAACTGTTAATACTTGCATTTTCCCCCCTGACTGCTTTCCCCAGTATTCCTACTGGTTACCCTGCCCTTGAAAACCATTATTATCATCCTTGCAATGCCCTTGTAACACCCCAGTTTATGATGTGCTTACAACAGTATTAATAATCCACAGCCTGAGCATTGGTTTGCTGTTGTAGCAAGTTTTAGGGTTAATAAGTGGCAAATAATGCAAACTTAAAAGTAGCTGTAATTGCCAATTACAAGCTGATACTTGACCATCTTTCTAACATGCACAGCTCTCAGTTTCAATTAGAGCTTTCTTCCTTTTTTTAATTGGAGGAATGGCTTTTAAATAAAACATTTTTGAACCAATTTCAGCAGCTGTACCTGTGCTGCAACTACCATAAAGTGCTGCAACTACGTTGCATTGTGATGACGATTATATGGATTGGTTTCTCTCTTTATTGAGGTGGAAGATTTTTCAGCACATGTTGTGTATGCCCTATGCCAGGAGTCAGAAATTTAGAGATGGGAAACAATAAGGATATGCTGAAGAGACAATATAGATCTGTGTTTATATGTTAGTCCTGAAAAGGGCCATAAGCCGTTTTGGACAGGGTTGGGGTCTGGCATGTACATACAGCAGGCTCACTTTATAAGATGCTGGGGATTATTTTCATTAAGTGCAATCCCTTTGCCTTGAACTTTCTGGGATGCAGTACTGTATTAGATTAGGTGTGACAGTTAATTGTATAGTAGCGAGGGGGGATGTGGGTGGCACTGTGGTCTAAACCACAGAGCCTAGGGCTTGCCGATCTGAAGATCGGCGGTTCGAATCTCTGCAACGGGGTGAGCTCCCGTTGCTCAGTCCCAGCTCCTGCCAATCTAGCAGTTTGAAAGCACGTCAAAGTGCAAGTAGATAAATAGGTATCGCTCCGGCGGGAAGGTAAACAGTGTTTCCGTGCACTGCTCTGGTTCGCCAGAAGCGGCTTCTAGGTCACATGACCTAGAAACTGCAGACAAACGCTGGCTCCCTCGGCCTATAGAGCAAGATGAGTGTGCAATCCCAGAGTCGTCCGCGACTGGACCTAACGGTCAGGGGTACCTTTAACTTTAGGGAGGAGGGAATCATTGCTAAGAAAGAAGGTGAAGAAATTGGGTTGATTACTACATGTAAAGAACTCCAAACTGCTTTTGTTTCTGTACTGCAGAATAGTCAGTGGGTCAGTTTTACCTCAACAAGGCATCTTGAACAGGACACTGCTTTATTCTTGTCTTTTGCATTCTTCATGCTTTGATGGTACTTCCCTGTCTTTTTTTACTACTCTTGCTGTTTCTGCTGTCAAAAGCACTACTAAATATTTTTGTGTGATTGGGGCTGAAAGGTACCTCTTCCACAGGTAAAAATGGCACTGGAAAATGCAAATGTCTCACTTTTCAACAAGCCTTGCCCTGATTTTTTTCCTCTCTTTTTATGTACTCATTTGCTTTTCATGCAATGGCAGTCATATGAAGCTTTCTTTGCTTTTCAAAAAACAGGTCTCCCTTTATACAAAGTGTTGTTGCCCAGTGCCTTGAAGAGCTTTCTCTTGCTAGAAGCACATTTAGGTTCAGCATACAAGGAACTGATGGAACAATCTACATCTTGGTAAGTTGCAGACCTGTTAACTTTTTCGTATTGTGATATCCTACGACTTGGCTCCAAATCTTTCCTTACTGTTTAGCTTGCTCACCCTTGCTAAGCAAATTTTGTGAATTCTTCTAACAGTTAACAGTACATTCTTATGCACAATCTACTCAGAAGTAAATCTGAGGGACAGTTAATCCCAGTTAACTCTCCATAGGATTGCACTCAAAGGCTGCAACCCTATGCCCGCTTACCTGAGAGTAAGTCCCATTGAATCGAATGGGATTTACTTCTGGGCAGACTGCATTCAGTGCCACTGTTCCTCTTTAAGGGGTGAGTAGATATGTAGGGTTGAATTGTAGTTGTGTTCCTACAGAAATTCCAAAATGCAATTGAAATTATTGGCACAATTGCATTGTGTAAGGGAAGTCAGGACTTCATCACCATTTGCTCTGGAATGTCCATTGTTACAGCACTTCCAGAATTTGTCTTCCATGGTAAATGAACAAGATTTGCATGGGCAGTTCCATAGATATGGGATCTAGGGCTGCAGCCATATAGGGCCCAACTACTTTGGTGATAAGAAACTGTCTATAAACAAATAATAAACTATAAATATATGTACTTGAAGTAAATCCTGAATTTGAAGTTTCATTGCCCTTTAACTCCATGTTTATAAGTGTGCTTCTGTCTGTGTATGCAAAATAGTTAACCGGTCAGTGAAATGAACATAGCAAGAGGGCAGCCCAAATGTTCAAGGAGTCCTGGTGCAACTTTCCTATGAGGAAAGCTTAAAGTGTTTGGGACTTATTAATTAAGAAAGGTGAGTAGGTGGGGGCAGGGTGGGGGCAGGCACGAGAAAACTGTGTAAGATTATACATGCTGTGAAGAAAGTGGTTAAAGAGAAGTTTTGCTCCCTCATAGTACTAGAACTAAGGGTTATCCAGTGAAGCTGAACGTTAAAAGATTCAGAACAGACATAAAGAGGCAGTTCTTCACACAGTGTGTTCTTGAAACTATGGAATTTGCTGCCACTTGATGTAGCAATGGCCATTATCTTGGACGGCTTTAAAATGGGATTAGACAAATTTGTGGAGGACAACAAGACTATGAATGGCTGCTGGTCATGATGCCACTGAATCCCAGTTGACAGGCAGCATGAGTGGGAAGAATGCTGTTGTGCTCACGCTCTTCTTGTGGGCTGGCCACCATGAGAACAGGACCTGACCTAGCTGGGCTTTTCATTTGACCCAGCTGGGCTGCTCTTATGTTCTTAAATGGACTGGACCCCCCACCCCACCCCTTTCTTAAAAAACAACAACCCACAACTTGTAGGTTTGTCTCTTCATTCACAGATGTGGCTACTAAATTCTGACACGCTGCTGGTGGAATCTTCAGGGACACTGGCCTGCAGTAATATTTTTACAGTGTTTGAACATGATATGTCGTCTGATTTGAGGCCGTTAAAGATTCAGAAGGCTATCAAAGTCCTTTACCATCCCTGTGTGAAAAGCAGAAATAAGGAGTAAGTACCTGCTGTGTATGTGGCTTTTATTAAAACACCGTAGCAGGTTATTATTTTATTGCCATTGTTCAAATTACCAGGGTTTTTTTTTTATTTAAGCCAGTGAATTCTAATACAGAAAGGTTTTATTTCACCTATTTGAAATGGGTTGAAGCAAAGTCATCATAATGTTTGACTGCAAAACAAGATATTGCACTATTTTATATAATACAGTGTGGGTATAATTGCGGTATGAGAACATCTGTCTATATTTTGCTGATGCCTTTAACAGATGATAGAGCAGAATTTAATTGTTTTAGTCCTTGCCCTGTTAAGGAATATGGACTTCTTTAGTGGGCTTACGTTTTCATCTATTGGCTTCCTGATCCTGGCTTTTATTTTGGAATATATAAGCAATATGAGGTTATAAAACAGCGAACTTAGCTTAGTGGTGTTCACATACTGCCCGCCCCCAAAGCATTAAAAGGACACGTGAAGGCTAGCTTCACCCCTCTCCACCATTATTCACACAACCATGTCCTCTAAAGCTCGCACATGACTTTTTTTTCTGGTAAGGGCGATTCCTTCCATATATTCTCAATGTAAAAAACAACAACAACAACATACTGTAGTTTCTCTTTGAAGTTATAGTCATTCACCTTTTATTAACTCCACATGTTTTAATGATTCCAAAGGTATTTTCTTCAGCAAGCAATTTTGTACAGGTAGGAAAACTTCATTTTTCATGAATAATTCCCATAAATGGAAGTGGAGTTCTTAGACTTAAAAGTAGCCAGGGAGAATAAAGGTGGAAATGACTTTATGCACATTTGTACTGATATTTATGTGTAAGTGTAAAGAACTCCTGTTTGCTTAAACAGTTTTTTAATGGGTAGTTTGTAATGTACAATGTCCATTTGTAATGTGTCTGGTGAGGCAAGTCTTCTGCCTGGTCAGGTGAAAGTTGGTTTAACTGTCATTTAGGGACCTTAACTGACAGCTGAAGAGGGGTTGGAGATAGAACTCTGTGTGAAAATGAAGGATAGAAAGTATTCGAATCACAGTTCATGGCTCAGCTGGTAGAGCATGAGACTCTTAATCTCAGGGTCATGGGTTTGAGCCCTACATTGGGCAGAAGCTTCCTGCATTGCCGGAGTTGACTAGACGACCCTTGTAATCCCTATAGTTCTATGATTCTGTATTCTGATTGATGGTTGCAGGTTTAGAATGTTTAGTTAGACAGTGTGATTGGCCGGGGCTGGACTAGAGGGGCCAGAAGAAGTGTATATATGAGCAGGTGCTGGTCAACAGTAGTTAGCTATTGGTTAGCCAGCCCATGCTGGTCAGAGGGAGATGGGGGGGGGGGGAGAGAACCTGCGTACAGCAGTAAGGGAGAAGTGGGGGGAGCCAGTTTAGAAAGTTTAGAAAGCAAAGCTCTGGTATCCTGTAGGAGAGCCAGAGGAAGAGGACAAGGCAGCAAAAACAGACTTGTACTTCAGTAGGTCAATAGGGGTTGAAGCAGAGCTAATGCTTTTTTGTGGTAAAGAACCAATTTACATGCTAATGCTTTTGTAGCTTTTGAAGCAGCAGGTGCTTTAAATTTGTAGGACTGTTGGTTGACAGGGTTTTCTTTTATAAACACACCACCTGCACTCCATTCCCTGGATGAAGTACTTTCTAGCTCATTTGTTCGCTCTTTTAAAACTTGAAGGGACATTTTGAAAGAAGCTTGTGTAGAATACAGTGGAACCTTGGGTTGTGAATGTGATCCGTGCAGGAGGCACGTTCGCAACCCACAGTGTTCTCAACCCACAGCGCCGCGTCTGCGCACTCGCGGGTCGTGATTCGGCACTAACCCATTCTGGTACTTCCAGGTTTGGCGCAGTGTGCAACCCGAAGCATCTGTAACCTGCGGTACCACTGTATGTGGTGCTTAATGGCTTGCTTTCCTCATAATTTTAAACAGATGGGCAAGTCTCTTGATGCACAGACCACATAATAGCAGGGGCAATTTTGTCTCCTCTGAGAGACTGAATGAGGACACAAGGCAGGAGGCTACTGTGGTGTAACTAGCATGGGGTTGGACTAGAGTGGTGAGGTTCAATATGGGAAACTCATATTCAAATCCTGACTTAGTCATTGAAGCTCAGCGAGTGGTCTTGGACATTCACACTCTCTCAGGTTATCTTACATTACAAGGCTAAAATAAACTCCATGTTCACAAGCTATTTTTTGGGAAAGACAGGATCATCAATATTTTTTCCAGCTTGTTTGGACAGGGCCGAAGGCAGAAACAGTGATACAAAAAAACTGAGACACACTTCTTTGTTTTTTGAGTGCCTTTACTACCGTAGAGATACATTTAATCACTTGCTTTGGGCTTCACTCCCTTCTAAAATAGTATCTTAAGTCCTCCGGTATAGAAGCTGGTGAACTGAATCATCAGTTTGTTCTTGATTGGTTTTTTTTGTGTGTGTGTGACCTTTAAGTTTTTTACTGTTAAAACCAAGAAACCCAAATTGAAACCCTGATTGCTCTATTCATTTTAAGGAAAGTTTAGCTTTAAAACCATTTAAATTTTTATTTTCAGTCATACAGAGTACACTTGAGCATGGTAGCATATAAAGCTATATTCTCGTTCCTCTTTCTTTGTTGGCTGTATTTTGGTAGAGCTCAGTTGCAGTACAATAGGTTAGCTATCTGTTGTACTCCCTATCCATATCCAACTGAGGACATCTGAGCAACACTAGAATATTGCTCCAAGCTATGCAGAAATCAAAACAAAAAGGCAGTATGAGGTAAAGTTTGGTCCCACCACAACCATTTATTTTCTATCATGCAGCAGGCTCTTTGGATCTCAGCCCAGTACTTCTGGGTAATTTACATTTGCTCTCAGTCCTTAGCTTCTGCCTCATAGAAGTGTTTACTTGGCTGTTGAGGCTGCTTTTGCATAGCTTGGGGACATCTGTGGGTTATCTTTATCCGTAATAGTCTTGGAGCACAATCTTTAGCACCTGCTCTCAGAAGTAAACTCCATTTGAAGTTGGTTGGACTTAAAATCCAAATACAGTAGTGTGTTTAGAATCATGGGCAGGTTGGGCCAAGTGACTCAAGTTCATATGCAGATTATTCTGAGTTTGCTAATGTGTTCCTTTCACTGATGCCCACAGATAGGTTGTAAACACACGCCATCAATGTGTATTTGCTTTAGACTCAAGGCTGCTCATGGAACTGTATTAAGAGCAAATCTGCCTCACTTCTTAAACTTGTATCAGTCCCTTATACCCTGTTCTTCCCCCAAAGAGCTCGTAAAAGCTGACATATAGTTGCTAGGCAATCCTGCACTGAGGTCGTTTTTTGGTTCAGAGTTGATTGGCTTTAGAAGTTGAACTATACAGCATGTGCCTTCAGATCATTATCTGAGGGGATTGTTGCTTTAATCAAGTTACACCACTTCCCTTTCCTTAGTGCTTTTCTTTCCCTCATAATTATCTCGGCCAATGAAGAATCATGTAGTGAAGATAACAATGTTAAGACAATGAAGTTCCCTCAACTTGGTACCCTTTGGATTTTGTTGCACCACAACACGTTATCCCTGATTATCATCCACGTGGCTTGGGTGATGGGAATTGGGAGTCCAAAATCTGGATAGTACCAGGTTTGGGGAAGGCTGTACTAGTTAATCAGTTGCACCTGGGATCACTTAAATGAATTAATCTGGTTTAGGTGATGTGGTGATATAGTCCCTTTAAGATTAGCTTGTGGGTTGCATGGGGAATCCCTGGAATAAGAAGCCTAAACACAGATGCCTCTCATTAAGACCTCAAGGCCAGTGTCGAATGGTCATTAAAGACACATGCTTATTTCATTGGGCGGAAGGGGTGAACGCCCATAGTCAGTGTTCCCTTAAAACCTAGGCTGCGGCGAGCATAAGAAGCTCTCAGCTTGGACTGTCAGCGACTGTTTGGACCTTAGAAGATACCGTATTTTTCCGTGTATAACACGTCCCCTATTTTGCGGGACTCCAAATTAAGAAAATGGGGGGAGATTGCCCCCGTGTATAAGACGCCCTCCTTTTAACATTATTTTTTAGTAAAAAAAAAAACACCTTGTCTTATACACAGAAAAGTACAGAATTTTGCTTTGTTGCTCAGCCTGCTAAGATTTATGCATAAGTGTTTCAGTCAATTAGCAAGATAAGATTTGTTATTTTTTAGCCTCTGAGCAATCTTCATTTGTGTAATTGTCTGAAACTTTTCCTTTTTACAGAGTTTTGTTTTAATAAAGTTTCTTGTATGTTTTTGTGGAAATTTGCCTCACTTGAGTTTTTAAACCTTCGATCTTGAATACACTTTTCAAAGTGGGTCATTTATTCAAAGTGGGTTCCTGGATTATGTCAGCCAAGCAGGGAGATTGTTCAGGGCCATGCTTACTAGACAGGCAAACATTTGTTGCTCTTTTAAGCAGTGGTTCATTAAAAGATTTCCGAAACATGTTACCTTCCAGATGTTGCTGGACTACAGTACCCATAATCTCTTGCCATCATTCTACCCATCATCCTTGCTGATTGGAGCTGATGGGTGTTGGAGTCTAATAACATGTTGTGCACCTATGGGTTATACCAGGCACCCTCAAACTCAGCCCTCCAGATGTTTTGGGACTACAACTCCCATCATCCCTGACCACAGGTCCTGTTAGCTAGGGGTGATGGGAGTTGTAGTCCCAAAACATCTGGAGGGCCGGGTTTGGGGATGCCTGGGTTATACCCTGCAAGTATATATCTCTTTAATAATGGGTGTTCTGCAGCTCCATAATGAAGGAAGTGGGGCCCTGGCCATCAAAGTTGTCTTATTTCACTGCACAGCTATTTGCCCATAATGAAGCTGCTTCCAGAGACCTGTTCTCTGCAGTAGTGTACCATAAAACTCAATGACAAATCTTACATTTATTGCTCATTCTTACTGAGATACCTTATTAAGAAGGGAGTGTGGGCTTTTTGTTGTTCTTGGTGTTTGTAAATCTCCCCGCAGTTAGTAATCACTTTCTGTAATTTGAAATATTATTGTGGATTTCATATATCAAGCTCTTAATCCATTGAAAGGCATAACTGATCTCCTGAAACATTATGTACTCAAAAGACAGAATTAGATGCTCTAATTAGAGTTCTGATACTCATGTCACCCACTCCCCAATCCCCTTTTTATATTGTCAAGAAGTTCGCTTGCACCATTAGTAGAAATTGCAAGACATCTCTTGGGTAATGGTGGGATAATAAATCCCTTAGTAATGTAGCTGTCAGAATTTCTTTTTTAAAAAGTCATTTTAATTTTCATTGCAAATGCTAAGCTAACAAGGAAAGACTTGGGAAATAATGATTGTCTTCTAGTGGACAAGAGTACAGTACTGTCAAAATACACAAGGACAAGTGAAAGTTAAATTGGTTTTCTGGAGTTTTGTACATGGCAGGCAAGTTCCCTCACCACAGCTGAAAGCTAGTTTTTGATGCAAGTTTTGTGCCTGTTTGATTAATGTGGGGTGGGAGGGGGCGATGCTTGGACAGGGCATTTTAGGCTATGGTTTTCTAGGATGGTACCATGTCAGGCTATTGCAGAGGTGTGAGAAGTGTTTCCCCCCCTTCCCCCCCCCCCCATTCTGAGAACAGTTTTTTCTTATATGGAACCTTTTAGGGACTATCAGTGGTGGGTGGTACCAAAAGTGGAAAAACTAAGGGGACTCTTGTTTTTGTACATTGGACTGCATTTTAGCTGCACAGAAGTTGCCCCATTCCAAATTAAAGGCCCTTAAAAGTCTAAAGTAATAGGACAGGCTTTGCTTGGTCCTTTTAAAGATGATAATGGAGAGGACTCCATTATCCTCCAATATAGAGGACTATATTGTGGAAAGTGTCCCACCATTTTGATGTCATGGCTGGAAAAGCCCTCTGTCTCTCTTTTTTGAATCTCTCAACAGGGCCATCTTAAGCTTATCCGGCACCGTGGTGCAAATATCCCCCCAGCGCACCCCCCCCCATTTCCCTCTCAGAGGGCTAGAGGGAGAGCAGGGCGAAGTGGATCGGGGCGTGCACACAGAGGGAGCACTTGTGCGCCTAAGCGCAGGGCGACGGCGGAGGGCTCCTCAAGAGCGCCCTTACATGGCAGCTGGTGGGCCAAGCCAAGAGCCCTTCGGGGAAAAGCCAGCGGCGGGATGGGCGGGATCACGTAGAGAGAGCTGCTGCTCGCCAGAGCTAGCCAGCACTTGGCCGGATGGTGCCCATGCTGGCCTGGCGACTGAGAGGTGGCCTGCGAGCCTTGACCATCTCGATCTGCAAACGCCGTCAACGCGCCCTCGCCAGCCTCCCACGGTTCCTCCTCCTTTTGCAACCTTGGCCAAAGCGGCCTCCTCGGCCAAAGCAGTTGTGAGGCGCTGCCGTCCAGGCACCAAGTTCTGGAGGCACTTTGGGGGGCGCCTCCGCCATGCCGCGCTGTGCCCAGAGCCTCCTCCCTGCCGGAGGAGCAGCACTCTGCAGCGCCGACAGGAGGCTCGTGGCCGGCTTCCCTGCAACGGCGCCCGCAGCCCCAAAAGAGGCGGGCGAGGGCGGTGCTGCCGGCGGGGCTTGAGTGCTGCTCCTCCAGCAGGGAGGAGGCTCCAGGCACAGCGCGGCATGGCGGAGGTGCCCCCCAAAGCGCCTCCAGAACTTGGCGCCCTGGCACCTTGCGCCAGTAGCCTCTATGGCTAAGACACCCCTGTCTCTAAAGATGGGGGCATCTGGAGAATGGTTCATAGTGAAGATCTTAATTGATAGCAGGTGAGAGATGGCAGCATTTCTCCCTTCAGAAGCCCTAGTCTCAGACCATATACTGTAGCTTTGAAGCCCAAACAATCAACTTGAACTGAACGCCAGAATGAACTGGTAGTTAGCAAAGATACCAGCATAATATGATTGGGGTGCTCAGTTGCAATTAGCGACATGACTTCTGCATTTTGAACCAGCTGCAGCGTCCAGATTCTGCTCAGCAGCAGCCCCACGTACAACACATTGCAGTAATCTGCCTAGGCTGAAATCTCTTGAGGTGCTAGTTTTTTACATGCAAGGAGAGGAGTATGTGTGAGTGTGTGAAGATTAAAACATGTGCTCTCCCTTCCCACAACCCAAAGTAGTTCAGTTCATAAAAGCTAAACCACTGAAATATCAACTGACCCTTTGACATTATGTTACTCAAGGGCAATGGGCTAGATGTTGCAGGATGGAAGAAGTTTATACCCTCCATATTAGAGAACTCTGTTGAGGTTTTATCTGCCTCAGAGATGAGAGAAATGTGATTTTGATTTACATAAGTAAAACGGCTAAGCTCCCTGATAGTCGGACATTGCCTTTGTAATTTTGTTTACTTAAAAATGAGATTATTATGTCTGAAAATAATGTGTCATTAGCCACAGCCTGCAATGATTTATCATAATTGGCTGCTTTACATCCATTTGAAATAGCTAGGCACATGAATTTTCCCTAAGGCTACATTAGTCAGCGTGAGCTCAAACTGCTAGGTTGACATTTTTTCCTCTCCAAACTCATATGTGAGTGTAAAAATTTTATGAGGCAACTTTAACAAGACCCTTTGGGATTTGGGATTATTTGTCTTAAGTTCTTATTAAAGACAAAAAAAAGTTTCCTTCACTATGTTTATCCAGGTAAAGCTCCTTTTTCAGAAGCTAGACTGTTGTTTAGGAATAAATAAGATTTGACAGAGAGAATCGGGAATCAAGGACAGGAGGTTTTCTTCTGTGCTAAATGTATTTTGCCAAGATAAATGTTAACTGTGACAACATATCCCAGGTTTCTAAGGCTATTTCTCTAGATTAGAAGGTTTGTAGAAGAGAAAACTGGTTTTCTCCCTGCCAGGAAATAGTGAGTTCTGATAAGTGAAAAGTGATGCACAGTGAGGAAAAATTGTCCCCATTACACGCATTCAACAATGGATATTGAACAAGCAACTACTACTCAAGAAAGCAATGCTGAAAAGGCTATCTAACGGAGTTGCTAAAAAAGGAAAAAGTTACAAAGGAATATATTTTTCTTTTTCTCTAAGGTAAAAAAAATACATCTGTTATCCTACTGCCCCTATATAAAGGACTATGTACCCACAGCTTTTGGGTTTCTATCTAGTCCTGGTCATTCTATGGTGCAGCTCTAACATTGTTCCAAACCATGGTTAAGGAAGCTTAAGTATTTTTTGGCATAGTTTGAACTGGCAAACCATGGTTTTGGGTCATCCAGCAAACCCTGATTTGCAAGTGAGTTGGTAAACCATGACTTGGGCTAATTGATGAGACCTAGTTATAGCCTCTCTGAAGCCAGCTGGACCATAGCAACAGAAGCCTTGAATAGATGGACAGTGAAAGAAGACATGGAGTGCTAAACCATGACTTGCCTTTTGGAATGTCAAGCCACTGCATTCGTTCCAAACAATGGGTACCACAAACTGGTATGAAGTTTTTATCAGAAGATACATAATCTTACCATAGAATAGCCTATATAAATTAGGATTCTGTTTAAGAAACCAGATGGCTCCAAAGAGGCACCAACTGAATTAGAGACCATCTTTATGTAATCTCACTTTTGATAGTTTCATTTAAGAAAAAGCAGCTTGGGTAGGTGGGGATCAGAAGACTGAATAACTTGTTCTATGGCTTTTCCTATTTTCTTTGTAGCCTATTCATTGTCCTTGATTTGAGCCATAGGGTTTTTTATCTAT
Source organism: Zootoca vivipara (assembly GCF_965207765.1). Taxonomy (NCBI): domain Eukaryota; kingdom Metazoa; phylum Chordata; class Lepidosauria; order Squamata; family Lacertidae; genus Zootoca; species Zootoca vivipara. The sequence goes on along the minus strand of NC_142586.1, from coordinate 38,658,400 downwards.
ACCCAAATTTTGAGTGCAACCTGGTGCATATCTCCAAAAAATGTAGTGTATTTAAATAACATTTATTATTTAAATAAAAGGGGAAGGGCTGTATTTCAGTGGCAGACCACATGCTTTGCGTACATAAGGCAAAGGTTCAGTTCTCATCACCTCCAGTTTTTTTTTTTTAAAGGATCCAGTAACAGGAGAGAACAATTTCTGCCAGAAACTACAGAGAGCAGTTCTGGATCAGAAAGGACAATATTGGGGTTGATGGATCTGGTATAGTTCAGTTTCCTATGATTTAAAAGAAATGACAGTTATATAAAATAGAATGCCCCAGACTGCGTATTCACAATACAGATTTAACCTACCCAAATCTTAAAGCTATATAAGTATCTAGCGTTACCTCATTAAAATCTGCTGAGGTTTATAATGGGAATATTATTAGATGACTACATGGTTTAGTTGAATATATATTCTTTGGCTGGATTTTAGGTTCTCTTATCAATATCAAACTCTACTGGTGACGTGTTGGTATCGAGCAATCACAATGTTCACTGTGGTTTTAAACTGCATTGTGTTCTCATCTCTTTCTGTGGAAGATAATGTCCCTTTAGAATGTTTCCAAGCTAATATGAAGATATTCCTCAGTGGGATGTATTAGCAGTCACAGTAAAGTAAGACTGCTTATGCTTTTTGTATGCTATATAGAAGCTACTGAAATAGCAAGGAATGTATTCTGGAATTTATTGAAAATAAGTACACCACCCTTGATTAACATAGAAAAGTGACAATTGGGTAATAACATTAGCTGATCCTAATAAAGGTATCTGCTGAATGCCTATAAAGAGCTGTAAACTCCTGGTTTAATGTTTCGTGGATATTATTTTTATTATTGTATTACGAAGCAACATGTGACCCTAATCAGATGAAGGATGACCTATACATTTTGGAATCAAATGAAAACAAAAATGTCAATGTATCTAACTACTTCCTGATGGGAGCAAGCCCTTTATCTCAGTAACTCATTATGAAACTTGCATTTGTTTCTTTACTTGGCAAGATGTAATCCAGGAATTTCCCCAACCATTTTTGGGAGGCACATTTGGAAAACGAAAGCTGTTGTGGGCCCCACAAAAAATGCCCATTTCAAAAAATAAATAAATAAATAAAGATGAGGGATGTTCAGATGTGCCCCTGAAATGGACAAAATATACACCATATGAAACCTCCTGCCATAATAACAGAGATAAAAAAACCAGGCAACCCCCACTGTCCCACTAAACCAACAACCCTCAATTAAAAAGGCGGGGGGCAGGCAGGGGGCCTTGGTAGAAGCCCATGGGGGTGTCTTTGTTCATGGCTGCCACAGTGGGGACCCTAGATCTAGCCTGTTGCAGAGGTTTTCTTCTGTGCTAAATGTATTTTGCCAAGATAAATGTTAACTGTGACAACATATCCCAGGTTTCTAAGGCTATTTCTCTAGATTAGAAGGTTTGTAGAAGAGAAAACTGGTTTTCTCCCTGCCAGGAAATAGTGAGTTCTGATAAGTGAAAAGTGATGCACAGTGAGGAAAAATTGTCCCCATTACACGCATTCAACAATGGATATTGAACAAGCAACTACTACTCAAGAAAGCAATGCTGAAAAGGCTATCTAACGGAGTTGCTAAAAAAGGAAAAAGTTACAAAGGAATATATTTTTCTTTTTCTCTAAGGTAAAAAAAATACATCTGTTATCCTACTGCCCCTATATAAAGGACTATGTACCCACAGCTTTTGGGTTTCTATCTAGTCCTGGTCATTCTATGGTGCAGCTCTAACATTGTTCCAAACCATGGTTAAGGAAGCTTAAGTATTTTTTGGCATAGTTTGAACTGGCAAACCATGGTTTTGGGTCATCCAGCAAACCCTGATTTGCAAGTGAGTTGGTAAACCATGACTTGGGCTAATTGATGAGACCTAGTTATAGCCTCTCTGAAGCCAGCTGGACCATAGCAACAGAAGCCTTGAATAGATGGACAGTGAAAGAAGACATGGAGTGCTAAACCATGACTTGCCTTTTGGAATGTCAAGCCACTGCATTCGTTCCAAACAATGGGTACCACAAACTGGTATGAAGTTTTTATCAGAAGATACATAATCTTACCATAGAATAGCCTATATAAATTAGGATTCTGTTTAAGAAACCAGATGGCTCCAAAGAGGCACCAACTGAATTAGAGACCATCTTTATGTAATCTCACTTTTGATAGTTTCATTTAAGAAAAAGCAGCTTGGGTAGGTGGGGATCAGAAGACTGAATAACTTGTTCTATGGCTTTTCCTATTTTCTTTGTAGCCTATTCATTGTCCTTGATTTGAGCCATAGGGTTTTTTATCTATACCCAAATTTTGAGTGCAACCTGGTGCATATCTCCAAAAAATGTAGTGTATTTAAATAACATTTATTATTTAAATAAAAGGGGAAGGGCTGTATTTCAGTGGCAGACCACATGCTTTGCGTACATAAGGCAAAGGTTCAGTTCTCATCACCTCCAGTTTTTTTTTTTAAAAGGATCCAGTAACAGGAGAGAACAATTTCTGCCAGAAACTACAGAGAGCAGTTCTGGATCAGAAAGGACAATATTGGGGTTGATGGATCTGGTATAGTTCAGTTTCCTATGATTTAAAAGAAATGACAGTTATATAAAATAGAATGCCCCAGACTGCGTATTCACAATACAGATTTAACCTACCCAAATCTTAAAGCTATATAAGTATCTAGCGTTACCTCATTAAAATCTGCTGAGGTTTATAATGGGAATATTATTAGATGACTACATGGTTTAGTTGAATATATATTCTTTGGCTGGATTTTAGGTTCTCTTATCAATATCAAACTCTACTGGTGACGTGTTGGTATCGAGCAATCACAATGTTCACTGTGGTTTTAAACTGCATTGTGTTCTCATCTCTTTCTGTGGAAGATAATGTCCCTTTAGAATGTTTCCAAGCTAATATGAAGATATTCCTCAGTGGGATGTATTAGCAGTCACAGTAAAGTAAGACTGCTTATGCTTTTTGTATGCTATATAGAAGCTACTGAAATAGCAAGGAATGTATTCTGGAATTTATTGAAAATAAGTACACCACCCTTGATTAACATAGAAAAGTGACAATTGGGTAATAACATTAGCTGATCCTAATAAAGGTATCTGCTGAATGCCTATAAAGAGCTGTAAACTCCTGGTTTAATGTTTCGTGGATATTATTTTTATTATTGTATTACGAAGCAACATGTGACCCTAATCAGATGAAGGATGACCTATACATTTTGGAATCAAATGAAAACAAAAATGTCAATGTATCTAACTACTTCCTGATGGGAGCAAGCCCTTTATCTCAGTAACTCATTATGAAACTTGCATTTGTTTCTTTACTTGGCAAGATGTAATCCAGGAATTTCCCCAACCATTTTTGGGAGGCACATTTGGAAAACGAAAGCTGTTGTGGGCCCCACAAAAAATGCCCATTTCAAAAAATAAATAAATAAATAAAGATGAGGGATGTTCAGATGTGCCCCTGAAATGGACAAAATATACACCATATGAAACCTCCTGCCATAATAACAGAGATAAAAAAACCAGGCAACCCCCACTGTCCCACTAAACCAACAACCCTCAATTAAAAAGGCGGGGGGCAGGCAGGGGGCCTTGGTAGAAGCCCATGGGGGTGTCTTTGTTCATGGCTGCCACAGTGGGGACCCTAGATCTAGCCTGTTGCAGCTGCTACAGTAGCTCACCTGGGAATAAGCTCTATTGAACTCAAACAGACTTCCTTCTGAGTAGACTTGTATAGGATTTCTTTGATAAGTCTGCATAGCTCCTGCTGCAGACTGTGTGAAACTTTCATCCTACACACTCCCCACCCCCGACCACCTTTTTGTTGGTTTGTTTTGTGTGCTTGCTTAACCTCCCACCAGAAAAAGCAGTTCTGGTGAATTTAAAACCTGCTACTATATTGTGGCAGTTGTTCCTTTGGGGTTTTCTTCTAATAAACCAGTATGGCTACCTTAAATTTTTGGTTACTAACTTGGGCAGATTTCATCTGAAAGACCCATGCAGCAATAAATAATTCTTCAAGTTGAAGGGTTCAAGTAGCAGGCAAAGAGGAAAAATATCCATAATACCACACAGTTGTTAGAAATCCCTTTAGGCTACAAGCTTTTCCAGAAGAGGTGGATTTTATAAAGTCAGTATTAGCTTATTTTCAGCCATGGCTGTTGTGTCGTGCTTAAGCCCACCCTCCAAAAACAAACCCACAACATATCTCCTATAATGGGATCCTATTCATCAATGTTTTCATACTGCATCCTTTGAAAGGCAGTGCAGTGAGGTGTTATTGAAATATACTTTTTTAAAATAATAATCCTACCGGTATATCACTCTGTAGGGAATTGTATATTTAGGGCAGGCTTCCAGACTGTAAGAAATACAAAAGAACAGACATGGTTTAGTGACTAAACTTCAGTCAAATGCTCCCAACATATAAACTCATATACCCGCCACACTTTGAAGTATTGCTATTATTTTATAGACGTATATCCTTCCTGTCAAGGGAGGCTACCTATGCAGTAGCAAAATACAATAAAAATGCAAATGGGAAAAAAATCCAAACATTGGCAGTAAAATAACAGAAGCAGAAAAATGTGCTAAAAGACACATCCATAAAATAATTTAAATGCAGATGGAACTTATTTAAGGATCTGCTAGAGAATCCAGTTGGCAGAAGAATGAAGTTGCTTCAGTAGCAGTTGTTGCTATAAGTCTGTGTGGCCCCAGAAGATTATGGGATAGAGTTGTCTCATGGCTACAGGAAGTTATGATTGCCTTTTTCTGCACATAGCAGACCCTTCACATCACAGTAGGCTGTCCATCAGCTACTTGTCATTTTAACATTCATCACCAGGATCATGCCATTATGACAGTCCAGTGGCTTGAGATTATGGCACATGCAGAAGCTGTGGGCAAGGTTTGAGAAGAATGGGTTGGTCAGTTGCCCTATGCCCCCAAATAACCCTGAAGTGTTTGCACCAGGCTACTTGCAGGTGGCGCTGTGGGTTAAACCACAGAGCCTAGAGCTTGCCGATCAGAAGGACGGCGGTTTGAATCCCTGCGACGGGGTGAGCTCCTGTTGTTCGGTCCCAGCTCCTGCCAACCTAACAGTTCGAAAGCACGTCAAAGTGCAAGTAGATAAATAGGTACCGCTACAGCGGGAAGGTAAACGGCGTTTCCGTGTGCTGCTCTGGTTCTCCAGAAGCGGCTTTATCATGCTGGCCACATGACCTGGAAGCTATACGCTGGCTCCCTCGACCAATAACACGAGATGAGCGCTGCAACCCCAGAGTCAGTCACGACTGGACCTAATGGTCAGGGGTCCCTTCACCTTCACCTTACTTGCATACTAAGAATAAAATACTGCTATTTATATTGAGATGTTCTCAAAAGGACTTCACAGTCACATAACATTTCCTTAGTGACCCTACCTTAAGATATGCTAGTATATTTACTTCCACATTGCAGATCAGGACCTGAGACAGAGAAATAGTATTTTGCTCATGGCTACTGACAGAATCAGTGACTTAGTGGAAATTTGAACCAAGGATGGTTTTTTCTTAGCTAATGTTCTTGGTAGCAACCAGTGTGCCAACTGCTTGATGTTTTATGTTCATGTTTTCATCCATGGTTATTGGAGTACCTCACAAAATGCAAACAAATGCTGCTTTGAAGTCAGAAGTGTTTCATACAACTTCCCCAAACTCTATGGCAGTCCTAAGAGTGGGGTGCATTGTTAAACTGTATGTTGCTTCTAGCTAATGCACAGTTGCTCAGATCTCAGGCAAGTGATCTGAATACTTTCCATTTGCTTCTCTTTGCAGTGGCTGTGATTCTGAGTAATCTATGTTTATTACTCATCTTTATGTCGTCCATTGGAATATGAATTTCATGAAGCTGTGGTTGAAGTACGATAGACTGGCCGTTGTTCAGTGAACGGCGCAATTAAAAATGAAAGAAAACCCCCTTCAAGTACTTGCAAAGCCATTTTTTTCCGTGAGAGCTATTTGGGTCTCCTTTTAATGAGTCGTGCTCTGACTCACTGCTGAGAATGTTGTACATTGCATTGTGCTCTGGACCTGAATAAGTAACTTTTTGCATTCAGATGGTATTAATAAGCAACTGCAACCAACTTCTCTTTATGCTTTAGAAACTGCAGTTATGCATTTCCTTCCCCTCCAAACTGTGTGTCACGACACATTAGTGTGTAGGTGTGTCATGTGAATGCTCCCCAAGCTCCTCCTGGGGGTTAGTTTAAAGGGGTTAGTTTAACCGTGGGTTTGCTAGTAAAACTGGATTACTGTGTTGCAGTATGTTTAAAAAGTGTGTTACCAACATGAAAAGTTTAAAAAGCTCTGCCCTACAGAATCCCCATTTGAAAGTTGATGGAACTTCAGATAATATATTTGCATCTTAACTTGGATATATAAGGATGGAAAACAGTTCCCAAAGGGTAGCTGTAGCAAAAAAGCAACCATGATTTTGCTTGTGTGTGCCCTATTTTGCAGAGTATATATGTAGCACAATATTTTCTCATGTTTCTGTGGTCTTTAACTCTTGGTCCATTTGCCTTTCATCCTCCACTCTTCCCAATTTCTTGCCATCAATAATCCATTGCATGCTTTGGTCCGATCTAGCACGGCTGTTATGTCGTTTTGCCAGGTAATTAATAGATTTTTAAAGGTACATGTTAAAATTAACCACACCAGTGCTACATATATTGTCATGTTTGTAAGCAAAATGCACGGTACAGTATCCATTTATTGGAACTTTGAATTTCCAGCATAATAATTAAACAACGCTTCTGATTGTTTTCCAGCCTAGTTGATTCATGGGGAAGTGATATGGGAGTACATTCTCTAACATTTCCATCAAAAACCTGCTTGGAATTGCTGCTGATACTGTCTCAGAGTAATGCTTCGCTGCCACCTTCCCTTCGCTGGATGAATGCTTTCCAGGTAAAGAAATGATAGCCTTTCCCATAATGTACCTAACGTTAAGAAGAGTATTGAATCCAGACCATTGTCCAAAACCATAGGTTAACAAACCTGAATATCAAACTGCAGTTTGATCCTTGTTTGGTAATCTGGTTTGTTAAATAATTATGGTTCGTGCAACCCCTAGTTGGATGAAGTGGAAAACTGGTTTGTTACATGGGCATCTATGAAAAAGCAAGCAAACAAACCAACCCAAAACTACATCCATATACTGATAGTGAGTTTATGGAGTAATTTATCTGATTTAAGATTAATGTGTTTACTCTTCCAAGCATAGATAAAGTCTCCCTATTCTATTGGGGATTAAGAAGCTATGTGGTTATAATCAGTTTTGGCACCTATATTGATATGTCTGTAAAACAGGGCCTCTTCTGGCCTTATCTGGATATAGTGAGAAACTTGGGACTGAATATAATGTTTTCTTCTGTGACTGAGTGTGACCTGCTGCTATCTCTTGCTATATTGCTTGTTTCCAGTTAATACACAGAAAGCGACATCACGATGATGAGTCAGACCATTGATCCCGTTATCCCAGTATTGTTTACAGCGACCAGCAATGACTCTTCAGGGTTCTGAGAGGACATTTCCACCCCTACCTGGATACCAAGGATTGATCCTAGATTCTTATATGTGTTCTACTGCTGAGTTGTAGCCCTTGCTCTTAACTGCAATCTTCAGCTAGTTTCTTGTTTTTATTTGTTCACAGCCCTGGGCTTTTCTTTTCTTTTTTGAAAGCTGCCATATTTTGGTGGTGCTGTTGAAAGTGGCTGGGATCCAAATAGTGCAACTTCTGTAAAGTTAATTCCTGAAACAGTAGGACACCCCCCCTTGCCATGCTGTTTTTTGAGGCATCCTTAAATTTCAAAAACAGCTGGTTCTTTCCTTTCTTTCTTAAAAACTTTTCCAAGTCACCCTCTACCATTATGTATACTAGGGAAGCAATCGATCTCTTGAATGAACTTGTGCATTATTAAGTTCAAACCGGTACAGTTGTACCTTGGAAGTTGAACAGAATCCATTCCGGAAATCCGTTCGACTTCCAAAGTGTTCGACTTCCAAACTGAGGCTTCTGATTGGCTGCAGGAAGCTTCGGCAGCCAATCAGAAGCTGCAGAAGCCCTGTCAGATGTTCAGCTTCCAAAAGAACATTCTAAAACCAGAACAGTCACTTCCGGGTTTGTGACGTTCAGGAGCCCAAAGATTCGAGAACTAGGCTGTTTTGAAAACAGAAAGGTATGACTGTATTTGCAATTCAACCCCTACCATCCCTTCACTTAGTAGCACCTTCATTTGTCTATTCCTTGTTTCCTTTTTTCCTCAAGCTTACTTTTCCTTCTTCCATTGTTCCTGGTTTTCAGACCTGATTCCTGCTATGCTACCTACTTTGTATCTTTCCTTCGGCGTATCTCTTGACGCAGTGCTCTTTAGTGTCCCATTTCAATTTTTCAGCCTGCCCCTCAAAGTCATTCTCTTCCCTAGGGAAGTTGCAATCTCAAATTGGCCTTTTTGCACAGTAAAGGACTGCAGAAATGTTATGATGCTTTTTTCCCCGAGTACTTAGAATGTTCACAAACATTCTGTGCCACCGAATCTGCTCAGCCAGTTGATGTCAGAGCCTTCAGTACCACAGGTTCAGTACTACAGAAATTTCTAATGAGGGAAGAAATCCATGATCCACTATTTGAGAAATCCAGGTTTAAGTTCCAGCCCCAGTAAAGCTTGTTTAGACTACTGCTTGAGAAGAAGTAAAAGGCCAATCCTTGTTTTACTTTGCAACCTTCAGAATTGATGTCTGGTGGCTATTAAAGCAAAATACTTGCTTTTCCACAACAGCAGCACTGAGAGAAATGTGGAAAATGGCATAATGTATCATCATAAAGATTCTGTATCTTAAGAAGTTGTGTGGCTTGGGTTTTGTTTCTGTTACTTCCTGAGATAAGAAGAGTCAATATAATGTTAGCAAATCACTGGCAGAGATTGCTTGTACCTTGGAAGTGTGTCTCTCTGTATTGTAATCACTTTTGTACCATAAGCTCAGTTTTGTGCCAGAAGCTCAATTCTCTTGAACCATTACCTTACACTGAACAGCTTATTAAATGTATATGGGGCTGGTTAATAGAACTTGTAGGTTTCTGCTCATTTTGTCTGCTTTGAACAGAACAGTGATTTATAACTTTTAAAAAATTGTGGTGATATTACCTGTAACTGGGAGGAAGAACTATCTGGTTGTAAAGTACAGTGGTACCTCTGGTGAAGAACTTAATTCGTTCCGGAGGTCTCTTTTTAACCTGAAACTGTTCTTAACCTGAAGCACCACTTTAGCTAATGGGGCCTCCTGCTGCCGCTGCGCCACCAAAGCACAATTTCTGTTCTCATCCTGAAGCAAAGTCCTTAACCTGAGATACTATTTCTGGGTTAGCCGAGTTTGTAACCTGAAGCGTTTGTAATCCGAGGTACCACTGTACAGTGGTACCTTGGTTTAAGTACACAATTGGTTCTGGAAGTCTGTACTTAACCTGAAGTGTACTTAACCTGAAGCGAACTTTTCCATTGAAAGTAATGGAAAGTGGATTAATCCGTTCCAGACAGGTCCGCAGAGTACTCAACCTGAAGCGTACTTAACCCGAGGTATGAGTGTAATTGGTTCTGGAAGTCCGTACTTAACCTGAAACGTACTTAACCTGAAGTGAACTTTCCCATTGAAAGTAATGGTAAGTGGTTCCATGGAGTACACTTAAACTGAAAGTACTCAAACCGAAGCGTACTTAAACCGAGGTATGACTGTACCACAATTTATTTTTAAAAAACAACAACAACACTATCTGCAGAGAGTTTGGGGTAGCTAGTTTTAACAGGACTTTGCTCACTATCCTGTTTTTCAAATGTACTTAATATATTCAGTAACAGTAAGGAAGACAGCCAGTAGCATCAAGTTAGGTTTGGACATGGGTCCTGTGTCACAAGTCACATCATTTGAAAGTGATCCCATGAGTGTGGAAACCAGCATTTCAGAAGGAAAAGAAGGGCCCTCAGTAGGTAATCAGCACTGTCATTTCTGACAGAACTGATCACCAGTTTGGTGGGGGAGAAGAAGGGTCATCATCTTCCCCTATAACCATCCAAAAGGTGAACAATATTCACAGAAATAACTTGCCCTGATTGTTGATTCAGTGGAGATTTGAGAAGATTTATTGTATGCACAAAATACTTCAAATTGGGGGCCAGTGCCTCCAAGCATATGCAGACAGCAATTCTGTCATTACTAGGATTTACATTGAGGGTGCTTTGAGGTGAGTGAATAGGGATGCCAAGGCTAGCTTGAACTGGAGAGAATTTCCACAAAAAAGTGCTGTGACATGAGAAATTGTTTTATGAAGTTTGCAGCTCTCAGAGTAAAATGTGTTTTAAAGGAATAATGTGCACATTAGTATTCATCCGTCACTTGCTTTAAGCAGGCCTGGCTAACATATGGCCCTCTAGAAGTTGCTGAACCACAACTTTAATCCACGTGGCTGTTGGCCATGCTGGGATTGATAGCAGTCCTAGATCAGCAACATCTGGGGAGACACAGGCTAACCAGCCCTGATCTAAATAAAACAAAGTAGACCCTGTAATAAAATGTATCTGTGATTGAACTCTGGCTTTGTTTTCATAGCAGGGCAAATACTGTTGAAGATGCTTGCTATTTCAAAAGAGGGGGCATGACCTAATTGGAAAGTTACATTCAGCATATGAAAATCCTTTACTGTATCACCAGGCTTGCTCAGCATCCCATTCAAATGATGATCATCTGGTGGCAGGAAAACCGAGTGGCACTGACATCCATTCAGAGAGGAAATGTACAAAATTACCGGGGCTCGCAGCCCATTACAAGATGTGGTTGTGAAACAGAAAAGCAATTTGGATGTGATGAAGTGTACTGGAGTGGAGAAGAGAAGTTATTAAGCTTGTCTTGTATTTGCCAATTGAAGTGTGAGAGGTGTGTTGCGGCCTTCCCTTCAAGAGGCCTTCAGCCAAATCCATAGTAGTTGTCTGCACTCTGAAATCAAAGCCCTTCATTTCATCATATTGATAGTGGTGGTTGTGTCATGTTCCAATCAAGCTAAGTGTGCATGCACACGAAAGCTCATACCAAAATATAAACTTAGTTGGTCTTTAAGGTGTGTATCTGAAGAAGTGTGCATGCACACGAAAGCTCATACCAAAATATAAACTTAGTTGGTCTTTAAGGTGCTACTGAAGGAATTTTTTTATTTTGTTTCGACTCAGACCAACGCGGCTACCTACCTGTAACTTTTAAAAACTAATTATCCCAGGATAATTGGCTGATTAGACCCAGAGACATAATGACATAAAGCATCCATGGGATTAAGTGTGCTCACTATAGGGAACAGAGAGGTCTCACCACCTCGGTAGAGGTACGTTGGCGGGTTCAGTGGGACCAGCTTGAGTGCGGTAGCTGAGCACGCCCCACCGCAACTGCCTTAGGATTTCAGATGGAATAAAGGGGGAGAATTGCAGCTCCAAAGTTGCCATGGACTCTTGGCTCTGAGTAACCAGTTGCCCTATCAGAATTCATTTGGAGGAGGCACAGCTGTTGCTGTGTCTTGTTTTGTTAATCTAGTATGAAACTATTCTGTCCTATCTTTTGGTCCCCAAAAGGGCATCCCCGTTCAGTAAGCTTGGAAGATCATCAGTTTTGCAACAGAATTCTTAGCTTACTATGTGCAGCTGTTTTTCTTCAAATTTTAAACTTCTCATACTATTCTGGAGAACCCCTGCCATTTAGTGTGGACTGTACTGACCTTGATAGATAGACCTGTGGTATGACTCGGGATAAGGCAACTTACTATCTGCCCCACCGCCCCCACATGTGCAAGTGAAAAAGCAGTACGGGCAGTGTTTTAGGGGAAAATGCAGAAGAATAAGGAAAAACCCAGAACTCTGTAACATGTAGTTTGAGTCCTAAGAATAGCTAGTATTGAAATACACGCTTTTGTTTCTTCTCGTCTTCCTCGAGTTGGTTTTCCAGAGTGACACATTGCCATTTGCAGTTCTTCTATTTGTAACGCATGATAGAAGGTTTGTGGAGTTACTCTTATCAAGGAGGTTTCTCATAATGTGACACATGGTAATAAGCCAGACAGATAAAGGAATGTTGTAACTTCTGTTTTAAGTTCGTGTTTTTTTTAAAAAAAGAAATGCTCACATGCGTTGTTGGCATTTCTTCTTCCATAATAATAATAATAATAATAATAATAATAATAATAATAATAATTTTTTATTTATCCCCCAGCCACTCTGGGCAGCTTCCAACAAAATATTAAAATACAGAAATCCATCAAACATTAAAAGGTTCCCTAAAGCTTTTATAGGAAGAAGAATATGGAAAAGAGAAGCCTGGAGAAATAATATGGTCCCCTTTTCAGTGAAATAATGTACTTTGAAAGTTTTGGTAAAGAGTCCTGCTGAACAGACTAAAAAAAGCCTGAAACCCTGCTGTTTCAAGTCATTTTTTATAGCAATGGTTAGTAAATGCACTTTCAGCTGTATTTCCCCCCCAGCAAAGTGGTAGCTACTGACACCTTCAATTAATTGCAGGTGTCTGCTTCTTCTTGGGTGCCCTGGGGATATAGCTCATTAGGAGGTGTATCTCTTATTCTAAAGAATTATAGTTAGCATCCTCTTTAGAATTATCAGTTTAAGAAATATGTTTTTATCTTAGTGTTTTGTATGCATAAAAATTCATCTGTGAAGTTCATGTTCTGTAACTCTAAAAAAAAAGTTCAGAGTTAGGCTTGATTCTCACAGCATGCCTGGCTCTTTAGACCAGCGATTCTCACCTGGGGGCCATATGGCCCCCTGGGGGCTCCCAGGATATTCCAAGGGGGGCAAAGGTGACAATTGTGTAAATGGGGGGCCACAGCACGAGACTAGGGGGCCACAGAGGGAAGCGAGAAGTGAAGAAAACATAGAAGTGACCGAGAAAAGAAAACAGAATATCTAAAATGTTTCTACAGCTTTGGGATAAAGCAATTTTTTAAAAAAATTGCATTTCCTACTTCGTATTTGGTAGAATCAGGTTTCAGGCGTGTGAATTGTTTACTCAGCCTAACGTGGAATTGCCTTAACTCAGGCATCCCCAAACATCGGCCCTCCAGATGTGTTGGACTACAATTCCCATCTTCCCTGACCACTGGTGCTGCTAGCTAGGGATCATGGGAGTTGTAGGCCAAAACATCTGGAGGGCCGCAGTTTGGGGGTGCCTGCCTTAACTTAATGGACAGAGATGGTCTTCAGTTATCCCTCATAGCAATAGAACCGGATATAAAAAAAGCTTGTTTCTGGTCATCAAGCACAAGGGTCACATTGATTGAGAAATACAAAGTATAAATTTTTAGGTAATTGTGTTTTGTATAAATTATAAATAAAACATGTTCTGTTTACAGACAAAACATTTAAATAGGACGGTAGGGGCCTGGTCAGTAAAAGGTTGAGAAACAGCTTTTCCTGGCTTTGCACATTTTAGGAATGGACATGTTGTGGTTTTAACCAAAAATGCCTGATGCTTTAATTATAGAGTCACCCTTCCATTTCTCTGTACTGTGTTAGAACCCCTTTGTCTTCTACTGTCTACTCTGTTATCTTGGGATTTAGGTCTGTGCTGGTCTTGTCATTTGATTGCCTTTTAAATTGGAAATTACAGAGTTTGAACTTGGGGCCCTTATGAATGCCAGACAGGTGAGCTGTAGCTTCTTCCTGTAACTCCTACCCGGAACACCACAGCAGACTGTGATTGTTCCCATTTCTCACTTTTAGGTACTCCAGGGGGCAGTAGGTGGTCACATGAAGTTTATTGTTAACAGCCTTTGAGTAAAGGCATCAAACCTCCAGACTTCTCAAGACTGGCTAGTGAAGACTAGCCTCTGATGGCTTTCTTAAAAAGAAATAAAAATGAATTAGGAACTATAGTAGCTGGTTAGAGCAGGTTCTTTTTCATTTTTCCTTTTGATTATACTTCAAACAGTGTTAGTGATTTAAAGCCTTCAGATTGCTATGAAAAGGAATGAGATGCTTATAGTTCAGTTTTTGATTGCACTGTGAAGTCATTATGATGGTGCAATATTTTATGCTTGGCTAAGTATAGATTTTGAAGAAAAGAATTTAATTACACCAAATAAATACTGGAGAAAGTTCTCCAGTTACATTTCATTAACGGTTCACGCTTCTAGCAATGAACTGATTTAATTTCATTCCTGCTGCTAAAGGTCTCTCTGTGTGTTTGTGAATCCCCTCCCAATGTTTTTATTGAAAATGTAAATCTGTTAGAACATAAATGCAAACGAAATGATACATATCTAACTACTTGTACATAGTTTATGCTTTGCGCTTCTTGGTGCCATTGGATGTAATAGTGTATAGCAAACTTCTGATTGCATTTCTATCAACTGTAAATGCATAAATTTGTTATATAATTTATCCACCAACATTTACAATCCTCTCAATAGTTCTTGAGCTTCTCCTTAGGTTACTTCTAATTGCCCTAAAAGCTGACCCATGATATACCGTAATTAGTGAGTTTTCCCCCTCCCTTAATTAGTTATGTTATTGTATTAACTAAATTCTTTAGAGGTTCTAACTATATAGGAAGAAATTGTATTTTACAATCCCATTGATGTCAAGTCTACAGCAGGGGAGGAGAAAATCAACTTTTATTCTCTATCTGAACTTAGTATTTATTTGTAAAAAATAAATTGTATGGAAATAAAAAAAGGTAAAGGGACCCCTGACCATTAGGTCCAGTTGTGACCGACTCTGGGGTTGCGGCGCTCATCTCACATTATTGGCGAACCAGAGCAGCACATGGAAACTTTGACGTGCTTTCGAACTGCTAGGTTCGAAATGTATGGAAATATTTCCAAGTAAACATGCTGTTGTTACACAGACACCCAGCCTGCTTCAGTTTTTTATGGGGAGGGGAAGTAAAAAAGGGTTCTGGTATCATTTCCACCAAGTCTGCATTGCATGATCCTTTGTGTTTTCCAGTTCCCTGCATAGTGCATATTGTGAGAGTGAAAATACAGTGGTACCACTTGTAGCGTAACCTCCAGCTTACGGAATCTTTGGGTTACGGGCACGGCAAACCCAGAAGTGGATTGCCGCTCACGCATGCATGTGCAGAAGCGGTCCTCGGGTTACGACATTTTTGGGATGCAGCTGAGCCTCTGGAACGGATCCTGTTCGTAACCGGAGGTACCACTGTAGTAGATTGGAAGAAGCTGTACATGAAGGTGCCTGCAGCCTATTTTTTCTTTCCCCTCCCCTTCTCCGAGATAAATTGGGACTATATGAGAAGAAAAAGGAAACAGTAGATTGCCGTGATGGTAGAATGGACCACTGCTGGGTTAAACCCTGTGGAGGCCTCTAAGCAGTTGAAATCCCAGGGCTCTCCTCACAAATTATCTCATATTATTTTGATCTGTTATCATGAGGCCCCTAAAAAGTGTGGGGCCCATAGGCTGGTGCCTACTCTGCCTATTTGGTAACCTGGCACTGGAATGGACTATTCTATTTTATACTAAAGAACCTCCTGCCCACAGGACAAATGTAGCCCACCAGAAACTTTCTAGGCCACACTCCTCACCAATCTGTTCCCTAGCTGTTGGGCCAGGGATGGAGCAAAGCCGCTTTGTACTGGCCACTGAGAATGTGAAACCAGAGGCAGTATGGCAGATCAAGTTCATGAAGCAGGAACAAAGCACTCTGCTTCTCCAACCCAATCCGCTGTTACTTCCATGCTGTGAGAAAAGGGAATCTTATATGCAGTGTAGAAGTAAAGTATGGTAAAATGTGTGCTGAGTTGCAGCCTGGTGTTTGTGTGTGTCTCTCCACCCTGGCATATAGATTGTGTCGGTGAATCCTAACAGGTGGCGAGAGCAGTGTTGTTTGTATGGTGGTTGTGGCAGAAACGGGATCAAAAAAGTATTTTAAAACCAACACACAATGCCTTAATTTAATAAATGGGAACAATTTATCCCTAAAAGCTGCTCTCCCCCCCCCCAGTCTTTTTGGAAGTATTTTGTGTGACCTACTTGAGCCAACATGAAAAATGGTTTTTCTATCCTTTTGTGACAGGGCAAGCTTAAGGAAGAGTTCCAAAGTCTCTTGGCGTAGGTAGCTCTAATAGAATGAGTATTAATTAATCTTTGACTGCTAATGCCTCACCTCTTCAGCATCTATATTTGTCTTCCCAAGTGTGCATCAACTATTGCTAATTATAGGTAGTTTTTAAAGGGCAGCATTTCCCAAGGCTAATGCAGGATAAGTTCAAGAGGTCTTTTCAGTTATACATTTTAGAAGCACAGAAACTTGCACATTTCTTGCCATAAGAGTATCAAGAGTGATCGCCATTAAACAGCAAGCAGCTAAATTGCATCCATGGTGTGAACAATGCCAACATTCCAATATCTAGGTGTATAAAAAAGTATTAACCTGATGCTGAAAATACTGTATGTGAGACTTGAAGTCAGGTGCGCTTCACTGGGGAGAGTGTTCTGAATGCAGAGTGCTACTACAGAAAAGGTCCTTATTGAAGAATCTGTATATTTTGGATTTGGGAGGTCATGATAATATTTTTTGGCTGGCACACTTATTTGTGGTATGAAAAGGCAAAAGTACATAAAGCTTTCCTTGTACAGCCTCTTTCTGCACCTCCCACAGAGAGCATAATTGAATAAGAGCATTTGAAGATGACCTGTGGGTCTGGGTAGGTTGGTTGGGGCAAAGAAACTCCCATTAGTCAATGGGGTCCTGAACCACATAAAGCTTTATAGGTTAAAGCTAGCACCTTGAATTTGGCCTGGAAAGTTGGTTGCTGCTAGTTTGTTGATTCCATGTCACAAGCACTCCAGGGGACAGATTGATGCCTTCTGGGGAATAGTGAGTGCAGGTGCCTAACCAGTCGCGATGTGGAAGGAGAGTGTGGTCAATCCCCAAGGCTGGACGGAATTATAGTTCAACAACACCTGGAGGGCCAGAGTTTGCCCACCCCTGACTTGATGCTTTCTGCTGTTGTCCCATGACAGCCAATCCTGTTGGATCACTATGGCAGAAGCCAAAGTACTACCTTTTGCCTCTGTTGAAAGGCGGAACTGTTCTGTTTCTAGGGCAACCAAAACAGAAGGCAGCAGCAGAATGAAAAGCTGGCAAGCTGATAACTTGGGGGGGGACGGGACCCAGTGGAGTATTAGTTAATTTTGTCTTTCTAGTCTGTGATAAGCGCTCTCTCTCTCTCTCTCTCTCTCTCTCTCTCACTCACACACACACACACACACACACAGGCATTATCTTTCCTTTGTGTGTGTGTGCTGTGGTTTAAATTGCTTCATATGGAACATATGTGCCGCTTCATTAGCTGAGGCATGCACATATTTGTGGTAATTGCCTTACTGCAAAAGCAGAGAGAAGCTTGTGTTGACTAAGAAAATCGGAATTTTTGTTGAAGTCTCTCTCCTCCCTCCCCCTCAATTATTCTAGAATCACTGGCAGTGTTATTAGAAGCAGCCCCAGTGGCCAGACTTAGACATGGTTGTACTTTGGTGAGAAGTCCTAGTGACACTCTCACACTGTTTCTCTATTTATTTATTTATTTCTTTATTTCTTTATTTATTTTCATGAAGCGCAAATGAAAAGTGGCAGCAGGAAAAAGATCCCCCCTTCTTTTCTTTTTTTTTTAAAAATATTTTTATTAATTTTCCAATTAAAACCAATTATATCACATTCAATATTTCAAATTATACACATATATATATCAATCAAACCGAATGTTATGCCAAATCATCTAAAGAATTTTTTATTTGGGTTCCCATGCTTCAAGAAATTGGGAATTCCTCGCAACTGTCCACTGCCGTCTTTTTTCTAAAGTTCAAATCGTCCTCCAAGTTCATAATAATCCAGATCTTCCCCTTACAGTCACATAGATGTTTTCCACTTTCATCCGATTGTTTCCCAGCTGCTGAGATAAATATCAAACAAAGTTTCACAGATGTTCTTTCTCCTGTGTGAGTTAATCAGTCCAGCCTCCCCATAAATCTTCTTAATGGAGCTCCCTGTTGCGTCGAAGCAGCTCGAAGCAGCGCCATCTTAAAAAGCTCAAATCACTTTCGTTTTCCTCATAGCCATGAAGATTTACGATCATTATAAAATTTACAGCTTTTCCAGGCAGGAGACCCAAACATCAAACCATAAACTCTTGGTAAATTAATGGATCTCCTTGCCCTATAGCTGAACTTAGCTTCAGGTCGCTGCTCCAATTTAAAGTGCGTCACAGCTCATAAATCCTCCGAACGCGTCCAGAACTCCTTCCGTCCGACTAGGGGGGGCTTTTCTCATCGGCAACTCCACATCTTTAAAAAATATGCTCAGTAACAACAGTTATAAAGTTCAACTCACACAGTCTTTTGCTTCTCTTTCACTCCAAACAAGCCAGGACATCGCGTCCGGGAAGGTACGAGGCAACAATATGAAGAAAAAAAAATAAAAACTCACTTCCCTTATCGCTCCGTCCCCATCAATCCTTCTTCCAGATGCAGTACAGTCTTTGACTCCTCTCCCTCAGCAGCATAAATTTCTCAGCAGTAAACAGCGCTTCTTCCCCTCCTTCTGAAGTATGTCCATAGATTTAAGCCTAATTATCTTCTTTAACCATGGAAATCCCCGCCATGCAGATTAGCGTCCGGGAGTCCTGGTCCTCGTAAGTGCTCAGCCCAAGCTCCCCCCACTCCAAAAACAGTCGGAGTGGGTCTGGGGGCATCGCGGGCCAGCGGCCCCTCTCCGTAACCCCCGGAGAGGGTAGGGGGTTGCCATTTACTCCCCTAGCAACCGCCAAATTCCTTACGAAGGTCAGAGAGATGGAAAACAGGTCCGCCATTCCTGCAGGCGGAAACCGGAACCAAAGATCTCCCCTTCTAACCCAACTGCATGGCATTGCTTTGTGGTAAGGCTAGATCTGGATAGGCTTGTGTACAATCTTTGTCACTCATAATCTGACAGCACACAGGTTGAACTGTTTGTAATATGACTGCAAGGGATAAATATATACACATGCTCAAAATAAATGGAGTTTTTACATGGCCATTAAATGCCTGTTTTTAATAAATTGATTGCCCCACACAAATGGTGTGGGGCAATCAAGTTAAAAATGGTGCTTTTGTTAAGCACACAGGTTCAGTTTCAAGCCAAATATTGCAGTTCTCTTAGTGTTGTTCTCATGTCCAGGACTATCCAGTATTCCTTTCCATCAATAATACACCTTTTTGACACCTGGAAAAATAAATTCTTGCACCATCTATTCAGACAGGACAAAACAGTAGGTGAATATGGAAATTCTGTCACTAGTGAATTGCACATTCCCAGTGAAAACATCGTAGTTAGATGATAACCACATTTGGATATTATTTGGATGCTTATTCAAAATACCATACTTCCTCACCCTGAAGAATTTCTGTTATTTTTTAGTTTGCTTAATGTACCGTATTGTTCTTAGGTCTCTAACTGATTGCATCAGAAATTGCATGCCTCCTTTGGGAAAATACCACATTTTGACAAAATATATTAAAATGTAAAATTTTGTTTTATTAAAGAAACAAAAAGTAAAAATATATCTCAGAG
This sequence comes from Zootoca vivipara, assembly GCF_965207765.1. Classification (NCBI taxonomy): domain Eukaryota; kingdom Metazoa; phylum Chordata; class Lepidosauria; order Squamata; family Lacertidae; genus Zootoca; species Zootoca vivipara. The sequence continues at coordinate 38,638,659 of NC_142586.1, read as the reverse complement.
TCAGACCATGGGGCAGAAAGGCAGGCACAGGTCTCCCTCCCGCATCTCTGCTTTAAAGTAATAGTGTCCACCTTAATAATTCTGTAACATATTTTTGAAAGGCTTTGTGTCACCCTCTTTAAGAATTAAAGTCAGCAGCAATGTGTGTTTTGTGTTTGCTTTCCTTCTGCCCATGTCTTGGCATGCTTGTGTTGCATTAGCAAAAGAGGCAGTTTAAAGGAAACACGTGCAACTATTGATCTTCAAAGGAATACCATTCTCCATTTTGCCTTTTACCTCATATCAACTGCCTAGGGTGATAAACGTGAGGGTGTCTTAATCCATAGACTTAACTTTGAAAAATAAGTATAAATGTTGTATGATGCTGTATTATGCTGAATTGGATTACTGATACCACCCAGCCTAGTTCTGCCGACTTTGATCAGCAACAGCAGCTCTCTGAAGTTTTGAGGGAGAGGTCTGTCCCAGCCCTCCTGCTGCAACTAGAGTACATGCTAGGGGATCCCTAGCAGGTGGGAGTTGTAGTCTAACAACATCTAAAGGGTCACAGGTTCCGTTCCCTGGTCTACCTTATTGGTTAGTTAAGGTGCAGTTCCGTTAAAATTGTTTTCCTAATGGCAGACAGTATGAAATGCATCATATGCATTTCCCAGTGATCCTACCTGGCCCTTGACATCAGCCCCTGTAGGATAAGACAGGAGTGGATCAAGTGGAATACTTTACAGTGGTACCTCTGGTTAAGAACTTAATTCATTCTAGAAGAGGTCCGTTCTTAACCTGAAACTGTTCTTAACCTGAGGTACCACTTTAGCTAATGGGGCCTCCCGCTGCCACTGCACCACCACCATGCAATTTCTGTTCTCATCCTGAAGCAGAGTTCTTAACCCAAGGTACTATTTCTGGGTTAGCGGAGTCTGTAACCTGAAGCGTCTGTAACCAGAGGTACCACTGTATTTAGTGGTGGAACTCCTTTACTGGGAAGCTCCATCATCATGCCTCCTCCTTGGCTACTTTTCAAAGGGCACTGAATACTTTCCTCTTTCACAAGGGCTTTTATGAAGAAATTCTGGTTTCTGCATATGTGATTTTTGTCCTGTGTTTTAATATTTGATTTTTCACTGTATGATTGCTGTGAACTACTATGGAAGGATTTGTGTTTTGAAAGGCAAGATAAATCAATAATGTGAACCCTTCTCCTTCCATCTCTTACATTCTTTCTTTTACTTTGAAGTAAATGTATATTTCAGGAGCTGTTCAAAAGCAGCTTATTTAGCTAATTGTTCACAGCCTGCCTTGGAAGCTTCATTGTTTTCTTGCCGCTTTGGTAAGGACCATGTGACTAATGTCAAGTCTTCATGTGTCTCCTCGTGAATTGCTTGCCCTTTTCTTAGGCAAGAGGGCAGTGTTGAAAAAATAAATCCATTTCTTTTATCTCATTCGAGCCAGGCATTCTATTTGCCACCACTGTTCAAAACTTGGGCTTTTCCTTTGACTTTGAGCTCTTCCTCACCTTCTCATTCATTTCTTGTATCGAAGCATCTCTATTGCCAACTCCAAAGAATAGTTTCTGTATGGCAAACTTGGAAAGCCTTGTTTTCTTAAAACACATTGCTTGTCAAGGGGAAGCTTTTGCTTCCCAGCTTTTCTAAGCAGAAGCGATAATGGCTATCAGCTTGCAAAGTTCTGCTATTGGGAGTTATAAATGAATGGAATTCAGCTTAGAAGTTTTAAATGCTCTTTGGAACTGCCGTCCCCTTCCCTCAAACAACTTCATCTGAACCTTGCTCGCATGTGTTCAGGACCCTGAATGTTTGGGGAGAATTTTGCTCTGGTGCTAGGCTAACCTCATCCCTCTGTTTTGCTGGAGGATAGGCTGCTGTGAGATCAGCAGACTTGGCTTGGGAACTAGCACGTTTTACTAATTATATAGGAACACAATGTGGGTAATGCTAGAGACTTTGGCTTGGTATCAAAGTGCCCTTGTAAGTTATCCAGGAAGAAGGGACAGACGACTCCAGAAATTTTCAAAGGGGGTTTTGTGCATGAAGGTAGATAGAAAATAAATTGCAGATCTAATTATTTAAAGCTGTCACAAAAGAAAGTGGAAAGGATAGAGAAGTGAGGGTGGCAGCAAGCTAAAGGCAATTTTGCACTGATGCTTCATTGCTTGGGAGAAGAAGGAAGGGAATGATGAAAGTTGAGGAGGGAGGCTTAGCAGGCATCCCCAAACTTCGGCCCTCCAGATGTTTTGGACTACAATTCCCATCTTTCCCGAACACTGGTCCTGTTAGCTAGGGATCATGGGAATTGTAGGCTGAAACATCTGGAGGGCCACAGTTTGGGGATGCCTGGCTTAGAGTGAGATGGAGAGGGATGTAGAAATATTAATACTACTTTCTTTATGACCTGTTGGAGGAAGAGAAAGTTGATAAATCCTCATTTTTAAGGCTTTGTTGAACAGAGATGGTGGCATTTGAGTGTGTAAAACCAGACACCCAGACCAGGGCTTCCAAGAGAGTATTGGGCAGGCTAGCGCCCTGTTGGACCATATTTAAGGAGTACACACAGTCCAGAAAAGGAAAGTACAGCATAGACAAGGGTTCAGATCTACAGGCAGGCAGAGAGAGAAAGAGCTGTGGGCAATGTGGATGCCAAACAGGATTCTCCTGAACTAAAAAGAACAAAGACTAGAGCAGTTAGAGAAAACAAAAACTAGGGTGGCTGCCGAAGGGGGAATTTTCAGGAGAACAAAAGGGCTTTTCTGAATAGAGCTGCTCTAATCTGGATGGGTGTGTATTTGACCTGGCAACAGTGCAGTCTTACCTTGTCCGCCTGTGCTATAACTGCACTTAGCAGCCATCGGCTTTGGCTGCTTTTATTTGTAATTGTACTGCTGGTTTTTATTTTCATTTTAAGCACTGCAGTTGAGTGTTTATTATGCTGCTTGTTTCATAAGCCAAGTTGTTTTAGAGAAGAATGGTAGGGCGATAGAGTGATTAAATCAACTAGGTGCTAAAATTCAAAACATTAAAATACCTTTATATTACCATACTTTAAAGACTAAACAGTAGATAATTAAGACTTCCAATCTATTTGTAAATTCTCAGCTAGGCTTCTTCTGCAATATCTCCTGTGATGCTAGGTCTTTGAGGCTTATTAAGTCGCAAAAGTGGAACTTTGGCTAACTCAAAGCAAAGGGTTCTTTGTACTTTAGAGCGCAGTTTGTCATGCAGTTCACATCATTTGCATGTGAAGTGAGAACTCCATTTCTAATCTATTTTCACAGAAAATGTTGAACCCAGTGTTTAATGGGTCATATCTTTGAGCAGAATGTTAGGAACAAATTAAGGGAGGGCAGGGAATAACCTTTATTTGATAAGATAACTTTGGGGCCATTTCCCCTTATAAGTGATAAGGGGACTTCTCTGCATTCTATACTAGGCAATACGTCATGTATAGCAGCATTGTCCCCCGGGCTGTGCGAACGCACCATGGTCTTTTATTCCGGGGGGGCGGGTTTTTGCCCGGAACTTTGTGGGGGACATTCCTTGGGTACCGGCCACAGTAGTGGGGGTCACTCGCTCCTACCAGGTGGCACTCGAGGCCGGACGCTTGTGGCGCCGACACATAGATCAGCTGAGGCACCAGGTTGGGAACTTGGACAATACCACAGTGCTCCCAATTGCGGCCTCAGCTCCGAAGCAGACACCAACAGAAGGTGAGGCTCCATCAACACCCCCCTCACAATCTACAGACTGGGATCTTAGCCAAGCCGCATCAGAGGTTCAGCCGGACTCTCCAGAGGTTCGGACCTTTGCTGAACCTGACCGGCTGCAGAGTCCACTCAGGGAGGGTCCCACAACAGTAGCGGAGCCAGGCGACCTGGGCTCACCGCCACCTTTGGCCGCACCGCGGGTTCAGCAGGCAGCAGGCAACCCCCTGGACTCGAATACTCGCCCTCGGCGATCCAACCGGGTCACCAAGCGGCCAGCCTATCTAAAGGACTACGTTCCCTAAAAGATTAAGACTGGTAACTGTAACCACTATGCATTGTACCCAAGGGGAACCACTACGAATATTATTGGAACCACCATGCTCTTAACTAATGCCTTCTCTCGGTGGGGAGGGGTGTTATGTATTGAAGTCACTGTATATACTTTCCCCTCAGGTCCGTGGCAGTTGTTTTAGGAGGGAACTTTGAATAATGTTTTACATTGTTTGAGCCAGCCTCTATAAAAGCAGGCTGGCTCAGCACTTCAGTTCAGTTCAGTTCTGACTCAAATAATGAGCTGTTTGGAGAAAAAAAATATGTATAGCAGCATTGTTGGGGGGAGCAGAGGGTGTCTATTTTTTTAAAAAAAACACCGTACTATGCAGGAGCTAACTTCTTGGGTATGTTTTGTTTCCATTGCAGGTCGCATTTTTGAATATGTGAAAGAACCTGGTCCTTTTGAAAATAAATTCTTGTCGAGATAACCTTCAGCTACAAAGAACTGTGGATCCTAGTTACCAAGTGGGGACGTTTTCTTCTGAAAGCGACTGTGAAGTTCCTAAGCCAAAGGAAGAAAAGCAGTTAATTGTATATTTAACTTGCTGTTTGTTGACTTTGGAGTTTTGAGAAGTTCAAAGAATGTGATGGAGGCAAAGTTGGTCAAGCAGAGAGGCCAATTTTTGCAAGGCTTGAGTTCAGAGAGCAGCTTAATTTGGGATGTCTGGAGTCTTTGAGATCGCTTGTGAACAACTACGGTACTAATTCTCCAAGGAGAAGTCAATTATCTTCTGCAGCAACTGAAGCTTTAAAAAATAAATAAATAAATAAATGAAGGAGCTGACAGTGGCTAACTTGCCCTTCTGGGAAACAAAATCTTCAGAGCTTTGTGAGCCCTTGACCTAATGGAATGGGAGTGTGAAAGGGAGTGACAGAGGGTGCGGGAAGAAGGTTTGCCTGCCCACTATTTGTGGCTCAGATTCTCCTCAGGGAAATCTCACCCTCAGTAGAAAAATGGTTTTCAACCCCTGCTTCTATGTAAACAATCTGTGTAAACCGCGAACCCTGATTGCAAAGAAAAGCCTAAAAGTTTTTAGATTTAACAGCAGATTATTCCAAGGTAACGTTGGTTAAGGAATCCTTACATGTATTCACACCACTTGATTTCTCCCAGATTGATGTGTGAGCTGTCTGCATTTTTAAAAAGCATTGAGTCTTGAGATGATACTGAAGTGATGGAGCCGAGACAGTGTGTCATGTGCAGGAGCAACAGCAAATGTTCAGTGTGCTGGGTTGCAGAAGGCATCAGCGGGACTTAAGTTACTCACAGAACCATACTTGCTGCAAAGAGAGGCTAACACGCCACGGGGTTGCTGTGTGATGTATTGGAGACCACCATATTAATAAGTCAGAGTGCCCAAACTACCTAAGTTTGTTTGCAAATTTGAATGGTTTTCTCCCTTTCAGCTGAATAGGAGCACAAGAAGTGTCTGTAGAAGGGTTGCAATGTGTTTTGTGCCTTGAAAGTGCAAGGTATAATGCAGGCATCCCCAAACTGTGGCCCTCCAGATGTTTTGGCCTACAATTCCCATGATCCCTAGATAACAGGACCAGTGGTCAGGGATGAAGGGTATTGTAGTCCAAAACATCTGGAGGGCCGAAGTTTGGGGATGCCTGGTATAATGTATTACAGAGCACTCCAGTGCACTTCCTGAAGGCAAGCAGACCCCCCCCCCTCCAGGAGCAGCACCGTATCAGGGGTTGTGCTGCATGGCTTCTATGTCTCAGTTGTACATGGGTCCAACTGTAGTGTGAAATGCATGACTGATTGCTCATGAAAGCAGTGTGTAATTGACCCTTGTAAAAGTTCCAGTGCACATAGAGAGATGCAAATCAGTGTGCATCCTGATCACCAACAAAGTTACCAAGTAGTCGTTCCCAATAATTTTCTGTAAATGTGCAAAGGACTACAACATACACCACACTATTAAGGTGGCATTTTTTTCATGTACAAAATTGTGTCCTGGCGCTTGGCAGAGAATTCAATGGAAACTGTTTTTTTTAAAAAAGTTTATTTTAGCCCAGCCCAAAGGTGAGCATACACAGCAATTCCATTGCACAGCTTGTGCAGGCTGTTTTCTCAGATTACCAGAGTTGCCCTTTAATAGACTTTGATTTATGTGGTCCTAATAAGAGCGGAGCAGGCAAAGGCCTTTATTTGAGCATTGAAAAGAAAGCAGATATGGGACAATTTACAGCTTGCGCTTAGCTGCAAAAAAGGTCTTTTGCCAAATGACTGAGGAACTATATTTCAGGCTGATGAAAAGCCACTAAATCTGGAGAGCTTTAAAAAATAAATGGCATTTTAAAGGGGGAACTTGAGCTGCTGTTGTAGCTCATCCTTGCTAATTATTAAAATCCTATTTTGAAGCTGTGATTTACAAACATAGTTTGACTGTTGTGAGTTCTCTTCAGTTTGTGAAGAGAAAATGTCAATTCCCATCCTGCAAATGGCTATGTAGAAGACCTGGAATTTTTGCAGCCCTCTGCTTACTCTGCCAAAGAAGTAACGGGGAATCTAATTTGTCATCACTCATGAAGCAGGAGGATGTCTCAAAATGATGCCCAATGTAAAAATAAATTTGCCATTTTTCTTGAAGGAAACAAATGATTGACCATTGTCAGAAATTCTTTAGATCTCCCGCAAGATCTCTCAAAAGTAATGAGAAGCTTATTTCCAAAGATAATAATTAGGATGGAATTTCACCTGCTAAACATTTTTGCATGGGCAACAGGCAGTTTAAACCTTATAAGAGAGGTGCCATAATTTGCAAGATGTTTCATATCTATAGTTTATACCTATGTTTATACTTTTACCTTTGGGGAAGGGAAATATGAATGGAGAAAAATCAGGGTTTGATCCAGAATTAGCACCTTACATTACATTATTACAGCGATGGGAGAAACCATAATTACTTAACTCTGCTTTGGCATCTCGGTAATGGTTACCTGTTTGTGGAATGCCCTCCCTGGTGACATGTGTATGTCTTCATTAACTTTCAAGAAAAACTTAAAAACATTTCTGTTTACTCAGGCATTTAGTGGCTAAAATTCTGTTCCTGGAAACCTTGAAATTATTAGCTATGAGGGTATGTTTTAAAATGTTTAAATTGTTTTTAAATAATTGTATTTCAATAACATTCTTACCTTATTTTTAATAGCACAATTTTACTGCTTTGTGTCTGCTGCCCTTGGCTCCTTTGGGAGAAGGGATGGAATGGAAATTTAATAAATAAATAAACATAAGGGGGGAATCTTTAAGATCAGTCTTTAGCCATTGACTGTATATGCCCTATTAAATCTCTCATGTAATCAGACTACGGTAGCTACTGACTAGCTCTTCATCCTGCCTTTGACACCTGAGATGTGTGTCTTCAGGGTAGAATTCAACATTGGACGAATCTCCTGCAGTGGGACTGAACAGTTGGGTTGGGCTTTTGGGCCCCTATCAATCAGCAAAGGCAGGCCCAACAATGTGGGAAGCGTGTGTGTGTGTGCGAGTGTGAGAAGATTGTGTGTTATACGGTGTATATATATGTGTGCAACCATCCTTCCCCTGTTTCTGATCTGTACCTGTGTGGACTCTAGTGCCTACATTTGCCTAGAAGCACCCAACTTCACAGAATAGCTTTGCAGAAGATGGTCCACACGGAGTGAAATGCCTTGTATGGCCTATATTGGTCTTGAGTAAGCCCTTTATTGTGCTATTTACCTTTTATGTATTTAGTTCCCATGCTGTTGGTTAGTGCACATGAGAGAAATCGTGTTTAATTTGATTATGAGCTAGTGTTCACAAATGACAGCTGGTCCAAGGATGTTCCTTGAAATTGACAGAACATCTTAAATGTCAAATCTTCGTTGAGGTCCACTCAAGTAGTCTCCAGATAAAAGAAATCTGGTGGACCCACTCATATTGCTGTTGCAACACACTATTTAATAACCATGGTTATGAGAGAGAGGCAATTTCTTGAATAAGTCACACACAAAAGGAAGCCTTTGACCTGAGGAACTCTCCTTGTAGTTGTAAAAGTTATTGGTTGCCAATGAAGCAACAGGCTATGCTTTTAGTACTATGGAACTAAGAAATATACATGGCATAAAGCCAGTGCTTTTATTCAGGGGTATTCAAGGGTATGCAGTAGCAGCACCTCTTGTTGTTGTTGTTGTTAAAAAGTGTGGCACTTACTGTAACAACTTCATGGTGAGTACTGGCACCTATTTTTCTAGTGGGGGGGGGAAGCACTGCATAAAGCTCATTAATAAATTCATTTTATTGTGATGCATAAAGAAAGCCAACATGAAGACGTACACTGGGGTGCTATCCTGAGCACACCCAGCCCAAAGAGGACAAACGGCCAGTAGTTTAATTCTTTATTGACAAAGCACACACTTAACAGTGGTTCCTAAGGTGCACTAAAAACACACTGATGAAGTGTGCATGCACACGAAAGCTCATACCAAAATAAAAACTTAGTTGGTCTTTAAGGTGCTACTGAAGGAATTTTTTTTATTTTGTTAAAAACACACGCTCTCTTCTGGCAACTAAGAAGCTGGCATCCCTCTCCCCAGGCTTGTGGTCTGAGCTGGACTGTTGGAGCAGCACCATGACCATGCCTCTACACAAACCTGACAGGGCATGTGCAAGCAACCTGCAACTTCCTACACAGAAATTGCCACTGTGCTTCCCTCTTCAAACCCCTCCTGGTCCTGAGCGACAGAGGGGATTCTACCAGCTCTCTCCTCTCAGGCACTGTCTCTTCCTCCACTCCTGGCACATCCTGCATCTCGTCTCCCGTCTCTGACTGCTCAGACCCTTCCCCTTCCTCCAACCCTGGTTCCTGTCTTGAGGGAGGTACACAAATGGCTTTCCCCCTCCCCCTGGAACAGCCTTGAGGGGCCCTGCCTCTGCCACACACTTCTTGGAACCATGCCAGTCCCTTATTATAAAAAATTAGCACCGTCTCCACTGGGTGGTTACTATTTCCTCATTTTATTTCATTTTCATTTTTGTAAAGGAAAGGTTTTTCAGAATTGCCTCCCTTCATTGTTCTCTCCATTTGTCAAAAAGCTGTTTCAGGAACTCTATCCCCAAAGGTATTGAGGAACTTGAAGCTGTTCGGCCAGGGCTTCCACATGAGAGGGTTACAGTGAAAAACGATTCCCGTCAAACGAAAACTGATTTGGCATCATTAAATATGGGCAAGGTGGTTCGTGTTGCGCAGGCAGTCAGCCACATGCCGGTGTGCCCATAACTTTCAGAGCAGTTACCTGGCAGAAACATCCCTGGACTCTCATCTGTGAACACTTGTTTCCTGTCAAATTATATACAAATCTGCTCTGTTGCATTGACAGTTTTGTCTTTTTATTTTTGGCCCTCCCATCTCCTTGTGCCAAAATCTCTCCTTGAGGCCTTAAGTAAATTTTTGAATATTTTCCAGTCTTTTATTTTCTCCAGACCAATGTTGATGTGATGCAGTTTTTTAAGTTGCCAAATGACTGCTAGAAGATATTATGTCCCAGTTCCAAACATGCCTGTATAGGGTTGAAGCTTTGTTTATTAAGGATCCACAGTGGTTGTATACAGCAGACCAACTGCTCCAAAGGAAATTATTCTGTGCTAAAGATCTTGGCACTTTTTATTTTAAGGGACCCAGGTGGCGCTGTGGTTAAATCACTGAGCCTAGGGCCTGCTGATCAGAAGGTCGGCGGTTCGAATCCCTGTGACGGGGTGAGCTCCCGTTCCTCGGTCCCAGCTTCTGCCAACCTAGCAGTTCGAAAGCACGTCAAAATGCAAGTAGATAAATAGGAACCGCTACAGCGGGAAGGTAAACGGTGTTTCCATGTGCTGCTCTGGTTTGCCAGAAGCAGCTTTGTCATGCTGGCCACATGACCTGGAAGCTATACGCCGGCTCCCTCGGCCAATAATGCGAGATGAGCGCGCAACCCCAGAGTTGGTCACGACTGGACCTAATGGTCAGGGGTCCCTTTACCTTTACCTTTACCTTTACTTTTTATTTTAAAGCAACCTAAATCCCTCTATCTTTTTTTTAATGCTGAATTTTAATTCTGATAACTCCAAATTCAAAATAGATAGCTCTCCCGAGTTTTTGCGCGTACATTGACCTTTGAGACGATCAATAATGGTTTCTTCCGTTACTAGTCGCAAGGGGATTACCTGGTATTTAAAACAAATGGAGAGTGTAAACCAGTCTAGTTTTACTTAATTTTAAGTGTTGTTTTCAATAGTGTCTCAAGATTAAAAACAAATAATAAAATAACTGGTTTATTCCCATTTAATAATTGATGAATAAGTAAACATGATGGTTTAAAATGTGTTACTTCATTGAATCAAACTGTACGCACATCCTTGAGAAGCTGTGCAGGTATGACTTTAACTGGACTGAGCTAGTGCAGAGATACAATGGAATGCAATTGTTAAGGTTGGACTATGACATTGACAGGCAATAAAAGATTCAGGTGGCTACAGGCAAACCAATTCAGTAGGACTTGGATTTAGAGGTTAAACATTTTGTAGGGCAAGACAAAGTCATCCTAACCTGTGGTGACTGCTTGATTAATGCTGTAAGTTCAGAAAGAAGGCAGAAGAAATGTGTTAAGTAAGAAAAGCAATCTGTTCTGCATACTGCTTAACCAGGTAAGTGGAGCTAAGGAAAATGTAGGGTTCTATTGCTGTTTTTGTTTGTTGAGCAATAATTCATTTCCAATGGTTTTGTACCAAGAATAAAAAAGCAGGTGATGGATAATTTTTTTTTCCCTCCTACATAATCTTGCCCCAGTTTCAGAATTAAACTTTTGGTAAGCACTTCACTGAGCAACACTTGGCACTGTCTAGAAAGTAGGATAAAAATACACCAAAAGCAGGAAGCATCCGGTAATGATGTACAAAAAAAAGCGAAATGAATCTAAACAATTGTTAAACTTTTTGTGTGGTTGAACATCTTAGAATGTACTACAATAAAAAAATCTAGTGAGTCCCCTGGTAAATAAAGTTAGACAGCTGTGTTTGCCACGAAATATTTTAAAAATACAGGTTGAGGTGGTCCTCCCACATGATTTTGCCATACAAGTTGTTTTCAAGAACAAAAACTTTTAGATTGGTTAAGAAAAGAAGAAGTGGGTATGGTCTTTGATCTTAGATTTTTATTATTTAATTTGCATGTGTTGTGGCTGTTTCTAGTTTAAAATACGTTTTATCATTAGATATCTGACCTGTTAGAATGCATATTTTAATAAATTAAAATTTTTTATACTTTCTATGTGTGAACAGTTACTATCTTTTTAGAGAAGCCCTTGACAAAGGCATTTTTGGCTGAATCATGTAGGGCACATTGTATAAATAAATAATCCATCCCTTCTTTCTTTCTTTGGTTACCTGTGAGATTCATTTCTCCTTTTTACTCTGTCTAAAAATTGTATTTTCTGAAATGCACTCTCAAATAACTCCACCCATTCATCTGAAACATTTTGCTTGGAATGGCTTCTTGGGACATTTTCATAATGCCACTTCTCCTCAAAACCCACCATAAAGATCTTGGCACAATCCCTTACTGTACTTATCCCCTGTTGAAACTACACACCTAAGTACATATGACTGAACTGAACATACATTCCTTCCCCTTTGTACCTTAATTCCTTCTCTTTGTCAAATCATAGACCAGGAAAAGCCAATACACGTGGTTGGACTCCCAACTCCCATCAATGCCAGCCAGCATGGCCAAGATTCATGGAGGATTAGAGTTGTAGTCTTACAGCATATGAAAGGCACCATGTTGACTACCTATGTCTTAGACTAGAAATTACTTGTGGAAGGGGCCTGTCATCTTGTTGTTTAGTCTGCAAAATGTCATACACACTAATGGGGCTGCATGGGGGGAGCTGGAGCTCAGTGGTGGAGCACTTCTCATACTGAAGGTCGCAGATGAAATCCCTTAATAGATCCTTGAGAGCTTCTGCCAGTCAGCATAGTAGACAATGCTGAATTAAGTGGACCAACTGTATAAGACAGTGTCTCCTATATTTACCTAACAATAAACACAGAAGCCCTGTGTACCTTGATGTCAGCAAAACATTTCTAAGCACTAAATACTTTGTTTGAGATCACCTAACTAAAATATGGACATTTGCAATATCCACTGTTATTGTCTATGTTCTTGAATTTGCTGCTTTTTCATTCTGTGTGATACACACATCTGTGCCAAGTCACGAGACTCCATATTCCTGTACCAGCTAGATCCTCATCCGATAAAATATACTGCCTTACAAATTTTGTATTATCCCTACAGACTAATACAGTGATAAATTTTTATATGATCTTGAAAAGGAGAGATTTGCAAAGCAAAACATTCCTCTTCAACCAGATCTTTGGCTGAGCCTTTTAAACGTGTTTGTGTAATGTTTTGTTGCCTCTGTTTGACTATTTGTTCTTTTATCTTGTGGTTTTATCTTGTGAACTGCCCTGAGAATTTTTGATGAAGGGCAGTATAAGAAAGAAAGAAAGAGAAAGAAAGAAAGAAACTTTAAAGTTAATTCAGTACTGGATAACTCCTGAGTTCAGGCTGAAATAGACCAATTTGTCTTTTACAGGGGGAGTACACTGAACTGTGAATTCTGATTATTCAAGCATCTGCACACAGCCATAGGGATTTCTTTTTTTAATTAAGAAATGCAGCCTGCAATAATCTTCTATGAGTACCGGTGAGTCGCATTTAACTCTAAAGTCATTAGGAATGTTAAAATACCATATACAGAGAGCATCTTGAGTCTCCGAATGCAACAACACTGAATTTATTGTTTTTGCTACTTACGTTTGTGATATAGTGTGCTACTGTTGTTCTAAACAGATCCTGCATGGAGAAGCATCTTAAATAAATACACAACCAAAGAAAAACGATGCCAGATGACAACTCTTACAGGATTCAAATGGGGAGAATTGGCTAGGACTGTCACTGCTCTTGAAACAAAAAGACAGGATCTCCAGTTGATACACCTGTCAACCCATGACGGAAGAAAGACAGCTTATTTTATGGTTTATCAGTCTCCTTGTGCAATAAGCCTCTGGCTACATATACTGTATATATATTTAAAGGAGTTATAGTACCCAAATGCAGCAAAATGCAAATGAAATGTGAATTGTGAGATTTTTATCCCCATTTGTATTGTAATGTGGGGAGCTAAGCTCTTAAAATTGGCAGTTTTCAGCACAGTACCACTTTATTGTACACATGCCAACTTCCATATCTTCTCAGAGCAGGCAAGAGAGATAAGGTACAAATCAGATGTGCATTATAGATATTTCAAATCCACACTGATGGCAACTGCAGAAATTTGCTGCGTACCAAAAAACCCACCCCCACCAATTTGCCATGACAAAGAAAAGCACAAGGCCAATCACCATTGGAAGTCTATTAATTCAGGCTGTTTTCTCAGAAGAACCATGACAGTGGTGGTGCCCTGAGCGAAGCAGAAAGGTTGCGTGAAGTCCAAACAAACACGATGAACCACCTGATCTTTCCTGATTTACTAGAAGTTGCTCAGGAGAGCCTGCTATGGGCTCTGTGTGTAAATATATGGTGCAGGCTCCACAACTGAGAATGTACTTCCAAGAAGACTCCCCCCCCCCTCCACACACACACCAGCTCCAGGTAGTCTCTAGACCAGGCTTCCTCAAACTCGGCCCTCCAGATGTTTTCGAGACTACAATTCCCATCATCCCTGACCACTGGTTCTGCTAGCTAGGGATCATGGGAGTTGTAGGCCAAAAACATCTGGAGGGCAGATTTTGAGGAAGCCTGCTCTAGACCTAGTGGGGCAGTTTGTGGCTGGGGCAGTTAGGTAGGCAGGATCAAAAATTCCATATTAGGGTCAAGAAGGTCATGTGGGTGGGGCAAAGTTGTTCTGGTTTTCTCCCCATCCTCCTCCCTTGCAAATATATGGATACTAAAGCATTACAGTTGCAAAAATAATTAGCCTCTAACTAAACTGAAAAGTGTATTGCCTTGATTTAAAAGAGGTCCCTCCTGTCACAACTTCTAGTGTGGTTTAATGTGACAACAACCATACATGTAGGTACACAAACACACACATACATATGTGCACACCTCAAATTAGTGTCTGGTGATCAGGTAAGTCTTAAGACCTTCTGGTTTTGCCAGACCTCTGCAAGGGATCTAGTGTACGGTTGTATCTAATGGTATATGAGTGGTGATCTGCTTGCACAACGGGGCTTCCTCCCCCCACCCCCACCCCAAAGCTTGCTCCAGAGGCTTTCTGAAACTGCTGCAACAGATTTTTTTAGGGGGGGGGGGACGGCCAGAGAGAGGAGGGGACAGTTCCATGGAAGTTCCATTGTGCAAGTGAAACATCAGTATTAGATAAAATACTCATAGCCTCTGGCTGACTTGTTTTTGTTTATTATTGCTGTACTAATTTCTTTCACTGACTACGTTGGATTTTAATCATTATTCTAACTATTTTCACTGATGTCATTTTTCATGCTTCTTGCTTCACTAAAATACCATGATTGTTACTTCATCATGTAACAGGACTGCAGCGGTTATATTTGCAACTGTGGATAATTTCTAGCCAAATTAGGGTTGTCGTCTTTTTTCCTGACACAGTTTCTCTGTCAGCTGCTTGACAGCAATTAAAATGGGATTTTATTGATACAAGAATGTCCCAATACACTCCAGCCTATTCCTCCCTATTTCTTTGGCAGATACTGTGCTAATGTAGCTGCATAAAACATTTCAATTTGGCATTCCTGCCTAAGGTCCTGGAGAGAATCCATATGAGCAAATTCTAGGCGATTTGATTCCTCCCAACAGCAAATAGTTTGGGGTGTTAATAGACCTCAATGAAAACCAGGCTCAGGGATGGCTGATGAGTAACTGAAAGAGTCTCCACAAAATTGTAATGGAACCTCAGCAGTTATGTAAAGCCTCCACATTCTATGTGTGTCTTAACATAACAATTGCCACAATTTTCTCAGTAATGCTGGTAAAGATGCCAAGCTCTTAGCTGAGCAATATCCTCAGTTCAAAATGCAGGGTTTCTACAAGAAGCAACATTCAAAATAAAAAAGTAATTAAAAAAACCCCACCAAATATCCTTACCATATATTAATTTCCTTTATAAACAATGGAAATACATAGATATTTGTGCAGAAATGACTGCACAAACTTTGTTTTATTTCAATAAAGAAATAAAAATTGTGTTTAGAACCCCTTACTATATTATTACAAATAACTTTTTTGTTTTTATATTCATTGCAGATGCCTGAAGTTCAAAGACTGGGGGTGTTAACTGATCCAGTCCTCTTCCTATGTGTAATATTTTAACATAATATACAAAAGCTCTTGAGAACTGGCTCTCAGAAGTGCTTGCTGGAAATCATATGGGTGACACACCGCAATCTATATTGAAAAGACCTAATTCAGTTGCATCTAACTGCATTTTTAGTACTATGTTGTGTAGTGGTTGTGTTGCAACTTTCAAATGCTAGTATTCATGAGTTTTTCTCCAGTGGTTCAGTATGATAAATGATGTTATGCATACTAATTGAGTCCATATATCTCCTTAATATCTTAACTGTTTTCTGGCATTTCTCTGACTTTGAAATTCATGACTCGGCATTTGCTCACACTGTGCTTCCCTCCAATTAATACATCTCTCATTTCAGTTACCATCTGGGAGTTTGGGTTTATAAGGATTTCTGATAAATGCAACAAACTATATCATTTTAATCTTTCCTTGTTTTGTTTTGTTTTTTGTATGGAAATAATTTTGACTTAGTTATACATTTATAAAAGAAAGGCATTGTTGATAACTCTGAAAATATTTACAATCTGGATTGTTTGCTGATCTAAACTGAAATATTTTGGATTTATTTTGAAGATTTACTTCAAAACACAACTCGGAAGAGGGCATTTTACATACTCAAGCCGCAATGTTGTCATCAGTTGCCATTGCCACAGAAGTATCTCATCCATACTGCTCCAGAAGTATGCTGTTTGCTGTTTAGATTATTTCCACTGTAGCGCTGCCAAATGGGCTATCGGGGTGAGGTTTGGGGAAAAGGCTTCTTTTTTTTTTTTTTAGTGTCAGCGATACAATTGCAGGATGACAAGTGACGGTGACTCCTTCCAAGCCCTTGTAATCTTACTATATTTATTGTAATTATTTTTTCATCTTATTACCATGCAAGCTTGTTGGCATAAACAGCTGGCATATAAACATTTGAAATAAAATAAGCAACTCTAGTTATCTAATCAATTATATGTGGTGCTTTCTTCATCCAAAGCAGCATTTAAATATATAAACTAAGCAGTTACAAGGAGTATTTCCACTGCAATGTTTTTCATTCGTGAAGAATGCAGGAAACTCCATTGTTACAGTGCTGTAGTGCTCCTTAAAGCAACCCATTTTTCTTAGAAAAACATGGGAGCAGGGGATTAACATTCAAGCAACTTAAGTCCTTGCACCCCAAAATTGATCATTGTATATGCTTTACAGGCTCCCAACCCAAGCACTTTACAATATGAAATATTGCACAGGGAAAACAACAGAGGAAAGGGGCTGAAGTGGAAATCAGTAAACAGGCTGGGGGTAACCTGTGTGGTCATTGCTAAATTCCCCACCTCAAGCTAGGTGCAAGAACATCTGTGGCAAACAAGAACATCTGTGGCAAACAACAGACTCCTGCGAAGAAGAAGAAGAAGAAGAAGAAGAAGAAGAAGAAGAAGAAGAAGAAGAAGAAGAAGAGGAGTTTGGATTTGATACCCCGCTTTATCACTCCCCTAAGGAGTCTCAAAGCGGCTAACATTCTCCTTTCCCTTCCTCCCCCACAACAAACACTCTGTGAGGTGAGTGGGGCTGAGAGGCTTCAGAGAAGTGTGTCTAGCCCAAGGTCACCCAGCAGCTGCATGCGGAGGAGCGGAGACACGAACCCGGTTCCCCAGATTACGAGTCCACCGCTCTTAACCACCACACCACACTGGCTCTCCAGAGCTGTACTGCTAAATCCCCTGAGTTAGTGTTTCTGTAAATACATGTGTAAATTTCAGTGGCACCCTGTGCAACACCCAAATTTGGTGCCCCTTGACCTCTCACACTCCATTCTAAATAATACTTGTGGTGTCCCCTGCAGCGCCCCTGAGCCTCCACATCCCAGTGTGACTGAACCGCTCACACTCGACTAAATCCACCTCGGCTGGATTCCAACTACATCTGGAGGGCCACATGTTCGTTTCCACCAATAACTCAGTTTCCAGTCACATACGCAATATTACTCAGCAAGCATCCTGTTACCACCAAACTTTTCATTTTCGGTTGTGTCAGAAGAATGTCATTGTATACCTGTTATTTCTTCTGCATGAAGGCCAGTCAGACTGACAGTAGTGCCAGCTGCTGTCTATCAATGTGCATGAGACTCTCTTCAAAAGCCCACACAACTTTTTGAAGCATCTCACATTTTAGCAATGGAACTGACAGAGCAGCAAGAAAATCACAAGTCTTATGTCAGAACTGCAAACATGAATTGTTTTATTCAGGGTCTCTCACGGGACATCTATGTCTCCCTCATAGCCCATGCTTGCAATATTTTTTTTGGTGAAATCAAAGTTGTCCAAGGCTTATCACTGAGGTTGTTGATTGCTTAAAGGCAAAAGGCACCTGTATGAGAACACACACACCATAAAGGGAGGGTGAATAAGAGAGAATATGAGATGGAAGGGAAGCTGGCTTTGTAAAAATATTCAGAAGGCAAACATTCATTATGAATAACATTTTACACAAATGCAGTCTAACGGCCATGCAGCATGTGGTTCTAACTTCAGCCTAAACTTCAGAATTCTAATGACTATTGGTCGGGGTATGTTTCTATCTGCAGCTGCAACTAGTCTGTCATGTCAGAGCTATTCCTACAAGAATTGGGACACTGCTCAGAAGCTGAGCTCATTATCCTGAGGTGTGAGATCCCTTTATTGACCTTTTCTGTTTCTACAGCTAATAGAACTGTCAGCTCTGCTCTCACTCTCACATCATCTTTACCAGAAACCTGTTAGTAGCTTTGAAGGAAGCAAGAGAAATGGGACATTCCAAGGGCACAAAACTTCTTAAAGGAACATGAATTTTTTATGCAAAGTAGAAGTCTCCTCATAATGAATGAAACTTTTTAATGGATACCTACAATTAGAAATCTTAATTTTATATCTATGGTGAGAAATGCTGGCAAGTCCATTGCCTTTTTTGGTGTTGTACTTAAGTAAGATAAAAAAATTCCTTCAGTAGCACCTTAAAGACCAACTAAGTTTTTATTTTGGTATGAGCTTTATTTTGGTATAAGCTCATACCAAAATAAAAACTTAGTTGGTCTTTAAGGTGCTACTGAAGGAATTTTTTTATTTTACTTCGATCCAGACCAACACGGCTACCTACCTGTAACCAGAATTAAGTAAGATAGGTATTTTCAACTTTTTTGTGAAATATGTTTTGTTTGTTAAATAAAGTATACACTTTCAATGCAATGCAATCCATGTCAACTTGGAAAGAAACCCCACTGAGTAAGTGCTTATAGGACTGCCACCTGCATCCATTGTTTTGATTTAAAAAAACACATCAGAACTGCACTTTCCACTTCGGATTGTCCTCACCCACATTATACTAAAGTGTGACTGACGGTATATTTCATTTTACTGCTGGCAAACTATTTCTGCTCTTCAGAACTAACAAAGCAGCTCTCCTGCAGCATATTTGTAGGGCTCCTTGTGCAATTTGGGTTTTTAAGCAATAGACTAGATTTCAAGTGTTACATATAAGCTTTTGAAAACGGGGGTGATCAGTCTTAGCCAAATTCTCAACTCTTTGATATTAATTGATTTTTAAGTTGCATATACAGTAGGTTCTTTTAAAACAAATTCCTTATTAATCTTACTCTGTTCACGCCAGTCATTATTACAACAGTGCTGTTTTGTTGTTTAAAGTTTCTAGCCTGCTTCAGTTCCCTTTTCATAAAAATGTAAGATGTAATTGCTTTTTCAGTCTTTGTTTCAGGAAGCCTTGTTCCCTCCCAACCTCCTGCTGCCACATTTTGTGTGTGTAAAATGTGCTGGTTTCCAGTTTTTCAGAAGGAATCTAATGCATCTAACTTAAAAAGGCAGTTTAGTTCTATACTAATGCTATCATCAGCATTTATGTATGCAATTTAGTTGTTCAGGTGATGCTCTGCTGCTCCGTTCAGTTTTGCAACTGTAAAGTTGAAAAACAGCTTATTAATAGAGGTAAGCAAATCACTAAAATTGTCGAGAGTGCACTTCAGAAGGTTTTGCAAAATTTTGCGTGAAAAGCTCAGCTCACTCTCCTTTTGCATATTTGGATCTCAGGCTTGATGTTATTTGGCAGTTTTTAAATAGTGAACATGTGTATCTTTGACAGTAGGTAACCTCTATGCAGCAATAAATGTTTTTGATAAAGACAATGCCCCCTTTAAATCGACACACTAAATATGGTGTGTCCACTTCTGTCCTCTAAGTGCTTAACTGTGACTGCTATACTGACAGGAGTGACACTTGCTTAATAGTTATTAGGTGTGACGTATCCTTGCTTTAGTCATCATGTGATGCCTATAGCAGCCTTGTCGTCTTTCTAGATCTTTCTGGCATAGTTTTCTGCATTCCAAGGACACCCACAGCATTAAAAAGGACCTTAAGAAGTACAAGTTGTAAATGTCTCAAAGTGACTCTGCTGTGGTGGCACATGAAATTGCACGGACTCTTGAGAGAACTCGTAATGAAAATGTAATGTAAAATAAAATAAGCAGACATAAGGATATACTGGTGTGTTTTTTTAATAGCTCTTGGGTTACTCTAGTGCAGGCATCCCCAAACTGCGGCCCTCCAGATGTTTTGGCCTACAACTCCCATGATCCCTAGCTAACAGGACCAGTGGTCGGGGAAGATGGGAATTGTAGTCCAAAACATCTGGAGGGCCGAAGTTTGGGGATGACTGATCTAGTGAGTCCTAAAACTGGGGTTGTTCCTTGGACCCAGTCCAAGGTTTTGTTTTACCCTCTGTGAATTGAATTTTTGCTACGAACATGAGTTTGACCAAACTGCAGGAGGCAGTGGAAGACAGGAGTGTCTGGCATGCTATGGTCCATGGGGTCACGAAGAGTCGGACACGACTAAACGACTAAACAACAACAACATGCAAATGTCTTATTTTAGGCATGAAAATAGCATTGAAATTGAGCTGACGAGGCCCCGTTTTCTCACTTCAGTTTTAATTCCTGTCACTTCTTTAATCTTTTACAACTCTAGGCACCCAAAGGAGATCAAAAAGCTCTCAATAGGGTGGCAGCAGCTCAAATTATGCACTTCTATATGTCTTCCGCCAAAGTACAAGAGGTGGCTATCTCTCCCCAGTAAGGATTCCTGTTTATCTTTGTGCTTCCTTGTTACGTATCTTTCAAAGCCTCATTTGATAGTGTAATAATTGGGTCATATCACCTGGCTATCGCTCATAAAGCTGTTTTTAAGTTGGTTGTTATGAGAGAAGGAGGTCACCACCATCCCATTTATTATGGATGGTTGGCTCCCTTATTGGGACGAGAACTTCTCCTTTCTTCTCCCTGAAGTCCTGCCGTCACCATATTTCTTCAAAATCTGCTTCAGAGGGTTAGGGTACCCTCCAGAGCAGAGTTTGGGAAGACTACAAGAGTGGGCAGATGTAACTGAATGTCACACATGGAAATGATACAAATTGGTAAGAAGCTGCCCAGGTAAGTGTTGTGACGTGGGGTTTGTGATTTCAGCTCTCTTGACAAAACATGCTGGAGACAGTTCTCTAGTAACAGCTCTTTATTAAAGTGAACAAGACTGAAGACTGAGGAGAGGAAAGCTACATTTATAGGGACAGGGGACTAGCTAGGAAGGGATACATTTTGGAGGGAACAATATCAAGCAATCACAGTGCTGCCTTTTGGAGGAAACCAATAAGACAGAGGATCCAAATACAGCAGCTTAAATGAACCAATAGTAGCTGTACCCTCTGGAACCAAAAGGCAATTACTTTATCCTAATGCAAATACAGACAATAATAATACAGATATAAAATCCTTTGACTCAATACACAACACCCCTCCCCCCCTAGTGAGCACAGCAGACGTAATCCCTCAGGTACTGTGGGGTCCTACAACTTCTACCTGATCTCCTGACAACAGGTGTTGCAGGTTCTGGATTGGGTGTTACCTGTGGTGGAGGGGCTGCTATAGGGGTTTCATCAGGAACAGATGGAGTCCCAGACATCTCAGGGTCCCCGACCTGTACCTCGTCATCATGAGGACTAGCAGACCCTGGTTCATTTGCTGAAGCCCCTGGTGACTGTACCTCTGGACCATTTTCACTCTGGTCTTGCAGCTGTGGGTCATTAGCCAGGGATGAATTATCTGACTTCTCCCTGCTGAGCACCCGGCGCCTCAGCTGATCTATATGTCTCTTCTAAACTTGCCCATTTTCCAAGGTCACATAATAGGACACAGGTCCACTAGCCCGGGTGATCACACCGGCCACCCACCGCGGACCTCGTGAATAGTTCCTCACCCAGACCAGATCTTCAGGGGCGAGATACCTTGTTGTGTCAGTCTCAGCCTGGGGGGTTGCTCTTGAATTACGGTTTGGCATTTTATCTGGGTGGACATAATCCAGCACCGTTACCAGTCTTCTACCTAAGAGCAGCTCGGCTGGCGACTTGCCCGTCGCAGTACACGGCGTCGCATGCTGCAAAAATAACATTCGCGCAATGCGAGCCGACCAGTTACCCTCCATTAAGCGCGCAATGGATTCTTTGGCTGTTCTTACCATGCGCTCAGCCTGCCCATTGGAGGATGGGTGAAAGGGCGCGGATGTGACCCCTCTTATAAAGTTATCAGCCAAGAATGCCCTGAATTCTTGGGATACAAAAGCTGCCCCATTATCTGATACAATGGTCTCAGGTAACCCGTGGGTAGCAAACAGCTGCCTCAACACCTTGATTACGGCAGCTGATGCCATGCTAGGGACCATCGCCACTTCTAACCATTTGGAATATGCATCAACGATAACCAAAAAGACCTTCCCTTGGAATGGCCCAGCAAAATCTATGTGCAGCCGGCTCCAGGGAGTCCTGGACTGCTCCCACCAGTGGACTGGTGCTCTGGCCACTTCTGGCCGCACCTCTTGGCATGCCTTGCATGTTCGTACCCATTGTTCTATGTTCTGGTCCATTCCAGGCCACCACACATAACATCGGGCTAGCGACTTCATCCTGACCATTCCCGGGTGTCCCATGTGAAGCGTCTCAAGAACCCTGTTTCTCAGTGGTGCTGGGATGATCACCCTATCTCCCCATAGGAGACAACCCTTATGCATGGACAATTCGTGCTGCCTTGTCGCATAAGGCCTGAATTTTTCTTCATGCGGACCACCTGGCCACCCCCTCCCCACCCAAGTGAGCACACGGGAGAGAACAGCATCTTTCCTAGTTTTCTCAGCTATATCCGTAGCTGTTACAGGAGCCCCCGGAAGTGTTTCTAGCATCATAATGTGCTCCGCCGGAGCAGGATCCTCATTGCTCCCGCCAGGAAGGGGCAATCGACTCAGCGCATCAGCATGGCACAACTGTTTCCCCGGCACATGGGTCAAGGTGTACTGGAACCCATTCAGGAATATTGACCAACGCAACATTCTGGGGGAGAGAATTTGTGGCGTTTGTTTGTTTGGGTTGAACAACCCTAACAGTGGTTTGTGGTCCGTTTCAATGGAGAAATGGCGACCGTACAAATAATCATAGAACCTTTTGATTCCGGACACAATAGCCAGTGCCTCTTTATCAATTTGAGCATAGTTGCGCTCTGTGGGCGACAACGTACGGGAATAGAAAGAGATGGGCTTTTCCGACCCATCCGGTTCCCTATGACTCAGCACAGCCCCCAGACCGTATTGAGAGGCATCACATGCCAGGACCAGCGGCTTTGACTCATCATAATGAGCAAGGACGCTCCTGCTACTCAGCATTCCTCGCAAGGAGTCAAAAGCCTTCTGCTGCTCCCGCCCCCATCGCCACACATTCTTTTTCTGCAATAGTCTATGTAATGGTTCAGCTACCGAAGCTTTCTGGGGTAAGAACGAATGATAAAAGTTAATAAGTCCCAGGAATGACTGCAACTCCGTCTTGTTCTGTGGTCGTGGTGCCTCGATGATGGCCTTAATCTTAGCATCTGTGGGGTGGATGCCTGATGCATCAATTTTAAACCCCAAGAAATCCACAGTTGGCACCCCAAAACTGCATTTTTCTTTTTTCAGTTGCAACCCCACCTCCTTGAACTTGAGCAACACTGCACGGACACGCGCAACCAGTTCCTGTGGGTCTTTTCCAGCAATCAAAACATCATCAAAAATGGCAAGACCCCCGGCAGACCTCTTAACAGGCGTTCCATGAGCCCTTGAAAAATCCCTGGGGCCACACAAACTCCGAACTGTAATCTGTTAACTCTGAACGCCCCTTTATGTGTGACAATAGCCTGTGCTTCCGCTGATTGTGGGGTTACTGGCAGCTGTTGGTAAGCTTGTGCCAGGTCAATTTTGGCGAACACCTTGCCCCCAGCCAGTTTAGCCAACAGATGTGATACGACTGGAATGGGGTATGAGTTTCCCCTGAGTGCCTTATTGATAGTACATTTGTAATCTGCACATATCCTGACTTCCCCATTTGCTTTAAGGGGTGTGACGATTGGAGTCTCCCACTTAGCAGAGTCCACGGGTGAGAGAACTCCCTGCTTGACCAATTTATCCAGCTCTGCCTCGATCTTGGGTTGCAGTGCAAATGGCACTCGCCTTGGTTTGAGTCGGATTGGAGCCACCCCGGGGTCCAACTCGAAGTCAACTGGGGGCCCTTTATAACAACCCAGTTTTCCATTAAAGAGACCAGCAAATTCCTTGCATAATACCTCGCTCATCTCAGGGCAGGTTTGGATTGAATTAAGCCCTGAGATACTCAGTCCCAGGGCAGGGAACCAGTCAGTGCCCAGGAGACTGGGGCGACTGCCCTTCGCAATCACCAGTTTGAGTACAGCCTGTTTGTCCCGGAACTGTACTCTCACGGCACACATTCCCATAACATGGATGCGGCCTGCTG
The DNA here is from genome assembly GCF_965207765.1 of Zootoca vivipara. Lineage (NCBI taxonomy): Eukaryota > Metazoa > Chordata > Lepidosauria > Squamata > Lacertidae > Zootoca > Zootoca vivipara. The sequence goes on along the minus strand of NC_142586.1, from coordinate 38,614,424 downwards.
AGTACGACTGCAAGGTTGCCGGAAAGGGCTCCAGAGGGGGCAACTTACCCCTGGGGAAGAATGTCTTCGCGGTCTGGTCCGACACGATGGTGAATGCGGATCCGGAGTCCACCTCCATGTCGCACTGCTGACCCTCAATCTTCACCTTGACGTGTGCCTTGCCTTGCGCTGGAAACTGCACGGCCCTCCCGTTGATCTCTGTTACGTAGTGGCAGTCCTTTAGAAAACGAGTTGCTGTGGGCGGTCTGCGATGCTCCAGTCTAGGTGCTCCTGTCGCTCCCGACGCCGCCGATCTACAGACCCTGGCGATGTGACCCGTCTTTCCGCACGTCCGGCAGATAGCATCCCTGAAACGACAACTCTTCCTTTCATGGTTTCCGCCACAACCTGGGCAACTGCCTCGGCGATCTCTGTGCACTGTGCAGGCCTGACGCACCGACTCGACCCCACGGACTGGGCTCTGGCTCGGAGTAGCCTCTAGCTCGTCCATGGCATGCGCAACTTCTATCTGTGGCTTAGTGGCCTTGCGACTGGCATCAAGCTCCTCTCTTTCATAATTCTCCGTGGCGGTGGCCTCTTTCAAGGCTGAAGCAAGGGTAACCTCTTCTTTAGCCACGATGCGTCTTCTGGCTTTCTTGCTGCTCAGACCACCAATAAACCGATCCAGGAGAGTCTCTTCCAGATTTTGGAAGCCGCAGTGCTGAGCGAGCTTCCGGAGTTCAGCCAGAAATGTGGATACAGACTCCCCAGCATGCTGCTGCCTCTTATGGAACTCCATCCGCCGGGCCATCTTGGTCTCAGTAGGCGCCAAGTGGCTTGTTAGGCAGGCAAGAATATCTTTGAGAGATGTCTCACTCAGCTTCGCTGGAGCAAGTAATGCCTTGGCCAGCTTGAAGGTCTCGGGCCCACAGTAGCTCAGGAATGTGGCCCTTCTTTTGCTGGCATCGGTGATCCCTTGAGCCACTGCAAAGAACTCGAAGCGTTCGACGTAGTCTTCCCAGGTGTGGGGCTCTGATGGCTGGAAGGGCTCCAATACCCTTGGACTCTCCATTGTCCTAGCGGGCAGGGCCGTCTTCTCAGCTGGCCAGTGAGTCTTGTTCTCAGCTGCAATCCGGACTCTGAGGCAGGGTTGTGTTTAACCGCTCCTCAGCATTCCGGATCCCACCTTCGTCGCCAGTTGTTGTGACGTGGGGTTTGTGATTTCAGCTCTCTTGACAAAACATGCTGGAGACAGTTCTCTAGTAACAGCTCTTTATTAAAGTGAACAAGACTGAAGACTGAGGAGAGGAAAGCTACATTTATAGGGACAGGGGACTAGCTAGGAAGGGATACATTTTGGAGGGAACAATATCAAGCAATCACAGTGCTGCCTTTTGGAGGAAACCAATAAGACAGAGGATCCAAATACAGCAGCTTAAATGAACCAATAGTAGCTGTACCCTCTGGAACCAAAAGGCAATTACTTTATCCTAATGCAAATACAGACAATAATAATACAGATATAAAATCCTTTGACTCAATACACAACAGTAAGAAGGTAAAACAGCAACAGAAGTTGCCATCATTGCTTTGCCTATAGTGTTCTTCATTCCTGATGACTTGAAGTTTCTGTGCCCCTAGATAAAAGCATGCTTTTGAATTATGGTACTGGAGGAGACTCTTGAGAGTCCCATGGACTGCAAGAAGATCAAACCTATCCATTCTGAAGGAAATCAGCCCTGAGTGCTCACTGGAAGGACAGATCCTGAAGCTGAGGCTCCAATACTTTAGCCACCTCATGAGAAGAGAAGACTCCCTGGAAAAGACCCTGATGATGGGAAAGATGGAGGGCACAAGGAGAAGCGGACGACAGAGGATGAGATGGTTGGACAGTGTTCTCGAAGCTACGAACATGAGTCTGACCAAACTGCAGGAGGCAGTGGAAGACAGGAGTGCCTGGCGTGCTCTAGTCCATGGAGTCACGAAGAGTTACACAACTAAACAACTAAATAACAAAAACAGATAAAAGCAGAACAAAATGCTTATGGGCATATGTTATTATTTGAATACATATGGGGGGAGGGACCCCCTCTAGATTCAGTCCTCTCTGCCACAAAACCAGCTGATACCTTTCTTTGATTTGTATCGCTTAAGGCTCAGGTGTTTCTATTGGAGGCACAGCATAGGGAAACATGAAGCAGAAGAGCAAAATTGCTCGATCACAGTGCGTTAACAGAAATTTGTTTAAAAGACGGAATATATATTTGATTGAGAGCTGCCGATGCTCTGGCAGATTGAAAATCATGTTAGCAATGTGGGGGCATGTCAAGATAAATGAAGGGGGGGGGACACACATTATGGATGCTTTTCAGAGTGATTACATTTTTCATTTCAAATTCCAGCATGTTTGTTCTGCATGAAAGGCCGTTGCAAGGAGTCCTGGCTACCACTAATTGATTTTAACCTCACAACTCTATAGGAAACCACAGATGTTAGCTGCTTCATTGAGGCACTCAAATTTTCTACGATTCTCACAAAAGGTTCAGGGTAATTGCAAGCTATGTCTTGTAAAACCAGGGATTACTTAAAGCTATCCACCGAGATTTGTGGCATGGAAATCATTAACATTAGGCGTCTAAGCCCATTAAATGAAACAAACCTTTTATATTTGTTCTGGCATCTCTGTCCCCCTACCTCAGGTTTAGAAGAATATGGGATATTAACTTAGAACAAAGGAAGAGTGAAGCTCCCTTGTTAGATGGCTATTAAAGCACTTCTCTGGGCATTGGCAATTTGTTTTCTTCACACATAATAAAAAGATGCTTGCAAGGATCTAAGAATTCCTTACGTGCATGCATTTAAAACTCATCTTGGTTCATACAAAAACAGTCATCACTATAATTCCAATGACATTTCACACTAGCCACTAATCCTGAAAATATGGTGCGCCTGAAAAGGCATGCCTGATTTAAATCTGCCTCCCATATTACAAACAAACTTACTGAGATGGTCTACATTTTTAAATTTAATTTAAAAGTTTAATTATAACATTTTTACCTAGCATTAAGATTAAAGATGTGTGGAAACTCTGTTAACAAATTGTAAAAATTGTAGAAAACTAATGTTTCCATAATTTTTTTTACATAGGTTTCCCTCTAATTTTGCCTTGAATTTTACTGTGGAATTTGGCAGTAGTTCAGAAATATGTGAGCTCACCATGTGCTCACTGAGAACACTGAAAGGTATTTAACATCCTACAAAATAGTCAGTGGATATTTCACCTGCACAGCAAGGCTGCTACTAGGTCCTTAACAGGCTGCTTGCATAGGTCCATGACCCAAATCCACATTTCTTTGCATATACACAATGCACATTTACGGTAGGCTGATTTTTGGAGGGAAGACTGCCAGAGCTTTACTTTTAAAGGGTCTAAGAAATCTCTCAGAGTCCAGGACACATGGAATGATCCCCCAATGAGATGTACATTACCAGTTATTTTCTTTTAGGAAAGGAGCACCTCTTTCAGCAGGCTTTTGGTTGGCTGATGTAATTTAGGAATTGTTTTACTGCTGTTGCTTTTTTATTATGACTTGTATGGAACTAATTGTGTTTAATCTTTTATGTTGTATGACTATTATGTTTTTTGATGCTGTAAATCATCCTGTGACTTTTGGTGAAGGGGGTCACAGAAAGGGAAAAATATATTTCTAGGTGAGCAAGTATGCATTAATGACAGGAATTCAGCAATGGGGGCAAGTTGGGAGTGAGCTCTGTGTTTGGGTGTTCCATTGATGCTGTTTATTCCTTCCTAACAAAAATGTGAGCAGGATACTTTATTTGCACATAACAAGAGGCATCCAGAAAACAAAACAAAAAAGCCACCAGAGTACCCAGGCTCCATTTCAGATGATATCCACATATCTGTTTGAAACTTTAAAGAAGCTAAAGCAGTGCTCTAGTTACAGAGATATCCAATCTTTCTAGAGGTTGGAGGGCATTCTGTATGAACAGCCTTCTGGAGATTTGCTGGTCTGTTTGGAAGAAAAGTTTAATTTTAGCTTCACTTTATAGATCTATTGTTTTCCCTAGGGCAGGAGAAACCTATCCAAAAAAGGCAACATATATTCAGAGGCACAGTTCAAAGAAATGACTTTTGTCATACCGAACTGGAGAGGATTAAATGTTTGCTAGGATGTTTAATCAACAACTAAATAAGGGTGAAATCTGTCCATGAAAATAGGGCCATGGTGAATTATCTAATAAAGGGGTTATAAATATTCCACTCTGAAAATGAGGCTGCAATCCTTACTTTATATATTCTATTAGAAGCAATTTATTCCAAGTACTGTACAGGTAGAGTGATCATTTGCCCTAGTTTTCCAAAGACATTCCTTTATTTGAATAGTTTTAAAGTAAAGAGCCATTAGAAGGTAGAGCAGGGACTTTGAAATTGCCCATCAACAGCACTTGGAAAGCAGAGTGAGGCTGTGCACACACTGTAGCTTTAAAGCACATTTGAAACACATTCTTCCCCTCAAATAATTCTGATCACTGTGTTTCGATGCGGTGGTGTCCTGTCCCCTTAGCAGAAAAACACCCCCAAAGCATAATATGTCCCCCTCCATGTTTGACGGTGGGGATGGTGTTCTTGGGGTCGTAGGCAGCATTCTTCCTTCTCCAAACACGGCGAATTGAGTTGATGCCAAAGAGCTCAATTTTGGTCTCATCTGACCACAACACTTTCACCCAGTTCTCCTCTGGGTCATTCAGATGTGCACTGGCAAACTGCAGACGGGCCTGTACATGTGCTGTCTTGAGCAAGGAGACCTTGTGGGCTCTGTAAGATCTCAGTCCTTCACGGCGTAGTGACTATGGTCCCAGCTGCCCTGAGATCATCGACAAGTTCCCCCCATGTATAGTTCTGGGCTGCTTCATCACCGTTCCCATGATCATTGCAACTCCAAGAGATGAGATCTTGCATGGAGCCCCAGACTGTGGGAGGTTGACAGTTATATTGTGTTTCTTCCATCTGCGAATTATTGCACCAACTGTTGTCACCTTCTCACCAAGCTGCTTGGCAATAGTCTTGTAGCCCAGTCCAGCCTTGTGCAGGTATACAATCTTGTCCCTGACATCCTTGGACAGCTCTTTGGTCTTGGTCATGGTGGCTACTTTGGAATCAGCTGGATTGATTGCTTCTGTCGACAGGTGTCTTTTGTACAGGTACTGTAACGATCTGGGATTACAGGTAAGACCTCTCCCTTACAGCAGGTGCTTCTAATCTCAGCTTGTTCCATACAGTGAAGATACCAGGTAGCCTGACATCTGGCTGGTTGATAGGGAATCAAATACTTATTTCACTCATTATAATGTACATCAATCTCTGACTTTTGTCTTCTGGGGGTTTTCCTGTTGTTATTCTGTCTCTCACAGCTACAATAAACCTACCATTAAAATTATGGACTGGTCATTTCTTCATCAGAGAGCAAACGGGCAAATTTAGCAGGGGATCAAATACTTTCCCCCCGCACTGTACATCACACATAGACAACCCCCACCACTTTCAGTGCAACTCCTGAGAAAGAAGGAATAGATGTTAGATGAACGGAGAGAAGAGAGTGTGTTGTGTTCTTGTGTGAATACAGTAGATTGGGATGGGGGAAGAAAAAGAGAATGGATGGGGAAGCAGAAAGAAGGGGTGCCCCCCTCACTTTTCCTTTGACCCCAATCATACTCCCTCAAATGAATGCAACCCTTAACTCCAAAAGGCTACCTACCCTTGCTCTACATGTCTACTAAGATGTACAGGAGGTCCTATGGAATTTAATGGGGCTTACTCTCAGGTTTTCCCAGTAGAGATGTATGGAAGTGAGAGCTGGACCATAAAGAAGGCTGATCGCCGAAGAATTGATGCTTTTGAATTATGGTGCTGGAGGAGACTCTTGAGAGTCCCATGGACTGCTAGAAGATCAAACCTATCCATTCTTAAGGAAATCAGCCCTGAGTGCTCCCTGGAAGGACAGATCGTGAAACTGAGGCTCCAATACTTTGGCCACCTCATGAGAAGAGAAGAATCCTTGGAAAAGACCCTGATGTTGGGAAAGATTGAGGGCACTAGGAGAAGGGGACGACAGAGGACAAGATGGTTGGACAGTGTTCTCGAAGCTACGAACATGAGTTTGACCAAATTGTGGGAGGCAGTGCAAGACAGGAGTGCCTGGCGTGCTATGGTCCATGGGGTCACGAAGAGTCGGACACGACTAAACGACTAAACAACAACTCTCAGGTGAATAGAAATAGGACTGCAGTCCTAAGTAGTTCCTCTTTGGTGAAGAATATGTTACACAGTTGCATACTGCTGACCTCAGATCTTACCTATCTGCCATTATTCAGATCCAGGGTGGAATTCCAACACAAGAACTAGGAATGCCCTTCAATTCAGTGTAAGTACACTATATGTCTACATCTAACACCTGATGAGTGTTGACTATCACATGTGAGTGCTGACACCACCAGGCAAATGAATTGAATATCCAACAGCTCAGAGATACACTACTGAATGATGATTGTAACCTTGCTCACTGGTAGATGTTCAAAAAGTGAGGAGCTATATTTGTGCATTCAGAACTTTCCGCTGGGATTATCAGCTTTTACATGGGAATGTCAATATCCAACAAACTCTTTATATTCATTGTAATATGCATACAAATTTTATTATTCCTGAAATAGCATTCAGTAGCAGTTGTGGCATGTTTCAAAGCCCTTCCACAAAGTCTGAAACAAGAGCTTAATGTTGTGGATACATACATACCACCCTGAGGAGAGAGAGAGAAAAAAAAACCTTGCTTTTTGTAGAATCCTTATAATAATGGTTGATGAGGCAGGACCAGAAACCTCTAGGGCATATTGATGAAGCACAACTATTTCAAATGCCACATTAAGCTGGACTCATTAGCCGTATCTGCCTACCCCTTATAAAATTCCTAATATCGTTACATATTTTTTCTGCTTTTATTTTGCAGTTAAAGTAACTAGGTGTACCTTTCTCAGCCTGGTCTACTTGTACCCTACTTGTAGGCAACTGATGTTATTTCATTAATGATTATTCTTAGCAGCAGTATTAGCATTAGCAATAATATTTTATTTTACATTTCAGGGTCCTCTATTTCATTTACAGTACATTATTTTGTTAGGCAGCTGGAACATCCTGACCTTTGTGTCCCTTAATGATTATCTGGAAACCCTTAATAAATACAAAAGCAATTTGATAATCTCTTTGGACATTTTTGAAGCAGAAAGCATTAAGGGTCCTATCAAGTCCAGTTACTTACTGTTCATCAGCCTCATCTCCTGCTCATAATCACAAAATACAAAGCTCCCAATCTATATTTCCTGTCAACATCTGCCCAGCGGCTAATTAGGCAATTGCCACAGCTGTACTTTTTCTCTTTTTTTGCATCTGTGCCTGTCTCCAACCCCACTTCAAAGGTATCATTAAAATATGCAGAAGGACAGTATGACAGTTTGGGCCCACCTTCCAGTCCGCTTTGCTTGTACCTGCCCAGGTCTCTAGACGTCTGCATAATTAGGATGCAAAGTCTAAGTGGCAGATCAACCGTCTTAACTTTCCACTGACATACATGGCACATTAAAGTCCTTATCTTTGGGCTGGATCAACCCCTGCATTTTTTTTTCCTTTACAGCGAGGTCATGAAAAGACTTTAAATGATCAAAATATAGGGGAAGAGTTCATCTGAAAACCAGTCCAAGGAGGCGGCATATCATATACATTCAGATGCCATCTGAGAATTGTAATGTGGTTGGTTTATATAGTTCACCTAATTCTGTACTGTTCTGTACTGCTTTTAATTGTTGTTTTTTAAAAAAAACCTTTTTACACTGATGTGCACTGCCCACTGCCTGAGATTTTGTGAGAGGGTGCTATATAAATGCATTCATATAACAAATAAACTGGAAAAATAAAGTGCATCACTTAAGAAATGAGGATTACACGCCTCTTGCTTAAAATTTATGGAAGACTGGATGAAGTTGGAAGAGTTGGAAAATTAGAATGGATTACTGAGAATCATAGAATCCTTGTTTTTCAACAGATGGCAGTAGTCAATGGTGAAAGTACACTAAAGACATTAGTTGGGGTTATTAATGATGTGGATTCCTGTAAGTAAACACATCAATTTCTGTCAATTATAGCTGCATTGTAAGAAGTAAATCCACATATTGGAGTGAGGACTAAAATAATCAGAGTGTGTATGCGATGCTGAGTTTTAATTAGCAGCATCATACTAGAATTATTTCTTAGAATTATATGTTAAACAGGCACTGTGCTGTACTTTAAAAAAAGTATATATCAATATAAGCCATTATGCTAAGTATTTAGAAAGCTGTGATAATTAGGGTAATGCTTCTCAAGCCAAAGGGAATGCCTATGATTTTCTGAGAATGGAAGCAGGCCATAAATGTACTGTAAAAAGATAAAATGGTAATAGACATTTGTGTTTACACTTGATATAAACCACAGAGGGAGGTGCATATTTTGCTAATTCTTCATAGCTGTTCAATTTAAGAAAATCTACAATAGCAAACTACATTTCTGCACTCTTTTAAAAATCCAGATCCCCCACTCCTTATTCCAGACTTTGAATGCCTATAGAATTCACAGCATGGCCAATAATCAGGGATAATGGGAATAATCCACAACATCCAGAGGGTATTATGTTTGGTTCAATGCTTCTGGGACAGCAATGCATTTTGCAAGTACAGCCCTGCTCTGGAACTGCAGAAATCCTTTCTCCAGTAACCAACTCCTTATCTCTGTTAAGTACAACTAGGTACGTTTCTTGTTATAATATAATGAGAACAAAAAAGGAGCTGTTCTCTCACACATACCTCTTCATGGTTATATCACCACTGTTATGTATTGAGCTGAATCCTAGAACAATAGGATCCAGAATGCTGCAGTGCAGTCTGATTGGTCTGCTGCCCAATCCAGTTCCAGGTGGAAGTGAATCAGGCTCCTGAATGAAGTGAATCCACAACCTGATTGGCCTACAGGAGCAGCCCGGAATTAGCCAATCCCACTGGGCCCATTGTGTAACTAATGTATATATAGCAGACGTTTTTGGGAAAGTTTCATTCCCTTTTTTACAAGCGGCAATAAAGAGCATGAAATCACTACAGGACTCCGAGTGTATTTCAAACACCCTATCTGATATTTTACCACCATATCTTACTATCCTCTGAGTTGCATTCAAGCTGCTTAGCTGAGCAAAATGATGCTATCTTTAGACATTAGTAATAAGAAGAGACGAGAAAGGTTTACCAAGCTCCGTCACTATAATAACTACATCTGAGAGCAACGTTTACTCTTAAGAACTTGCCTCCTCACTTTGTAGGAAGTGCTGTGTATAGATAACAATCCTGGCTGCATCTTTTATTTACAAAAGCCAAGTGACTTACAGTTCACTTCATTAGATATGAAAAGAGCGTGTTAAAATGAATGAAGATGGACTAGAGCAGGCATCCCCAAACTTCGGCTCTCCAGATGTTTTGGACTACAACTCCCATCTTCCCCGACCACTGGTCCTGTTAGCTAGGGATCATGGGAGTTGTAGGCCAAAACATCTGGAGGGCTGCAGTTTGGGGATGCCTGGACTAGAGTAACATTTCCACAGGCAGCTATCTGACTAGAAGAAGATTGTGATTATGGGTCAATAGGTCAACTCGGAATACAATTTAAGCTACTTATAACCCTTGGGTTTTATGACAGGGTTGGTTACCTCCAGCCCACGTATCAAGTGCAACCCACCAGACCATAGCAGCCAACTCCTAGGGACCAAGGTAAGGCCCCCTCCAAAAAAAAAAGTTTGAGCCCCCCCCCAAGTTGATGGGCATTGCCATTCCAATGATGTGAGTGTGCTGTGTCTTGTGATCAATTGTGTGTGTTGGGGCTCATCAGCTCCCTCAGTATTTTATTCAAGTTGGCACCACCACCCACCAGACTCTCTCCAGGTCATACCCCTCACCGGCTGTACTCTATGCCCTCAAGTGCTTTTGGCTGGCTAGAATTCTCCCTTAAATGTTGATATCACTTCTTGCTTAAGTGGATGGAAAGATGGGAGGCCATAGAAACCTCTGGCTTTGCATAGCTGGAACAGAACCTACTGCTGATATGCAGCCCTGACGCAAGGTTGAAACGTGCTAAGAGGAAGGCACGCTTGGCAAATCCACACCGTGATCAACTCCCGCCTGGAAACCAATGTCCCCACTGTGGAAGGACGTGTGGATCCAGAATTGGCCTCTACAGTCACTTACGGACCTATTGTTAAAACCGTAGTGTCTATGGAAGGCAATCTTACTCAGCTACGAGTGATTGCCAAAGAAGAAGAGGGCTTCCCTACTTGGGCCCAGAAAGGATTCCAGCTCCTGATTCAGTGGGACAGGCCTGCTGCAATGCTCCAAAAGCTCCGCCTCAATGGCACCCCAGCATGGAGAAAACTTAGCTGGGCAGCTGGCTACCCCAGTTTCCTATGACAAAGCAGTCTGCTCTACTCATGTAGTATGCAGGAAACTGGCTGTTGAAACCCTATTTCTCCTCTGCTAAAAGCAGTGAGACAACAAGCACTTAACTTTTGACTAGATCATGCCTGCTGTAATGAGGTTCACGATCATTGCTCAGTTTCTACAGGAAATGGTGCCTTCTGCTCATTCAGAAAACCATGATTGGGAAGCATACATAGCTTCATTCAAAAATTAAATCGCAACAGGGGACCTGGGTTTAAATTGCTAAATGTGGCATTATAATGACAAAGCCACAGTTTTCACAGAAGTGTTCTCTATGCTTTTACTTGCCATTGTGATGGGGGAAGGTGAGCTTTAGATCGATTTAAAAATGGGGGGGGCATGTACATACACACACCTCATTTGTCCATGGTTTTTTGCAGCTGCCCTACTTTCGCAGCATCTCCTGGAGGCTTGCCTCCGGCTCCTTCTGGAATAACCCCCAAGGCCAACACCTTAAAAGTTTGACAGGCAAGTTACTCACTCTTCTTATTTAATTTTTCTTTACTGGAAACGAAGAGAGAACTTTATGGCTATCTTTGCTATTTATGGTTTCCTACACTTCCATTAAATCCACCGTTCCTAAGATAGTGCTCCAATTTGTTCTCACAGCTTATTTCCTCTGGCAATACAATTCTCTCCAACTTTTCCACAGTTCTCTCTCTACCGGTATGTGTGCATGCATTTAAAAATTGCACTGTCAGAACTTGCCAATTATAGTTTGACTTTTGCAAGGGTGGAGATATGTGCTTGGTTTTTTGGGCACAGGCTTTTTGCATTTGGTTTGGTTTTACAACATTACTCCCCATGAGAAACCTGAGGGTGCTCATCTGTTGTTGAACTACAGCTCCCATCAGCCCCAAACAACTACCGGTAGGTCAATGGTCAGGGATGGTGGAAGCTGTAGTCTAGCAACAGAGCTCCACCCCCCTACTTGCTATTGACTTCTTGGAAACGTCTCATGAAGTGCTACATGTGCTTTGTTTAACGGACGTATGAAATTACTGAGAAGTTAAGTTATTAATTTAATTAATTATTCTGCTTTACTGAGGCTGCACAGAGCAGCAGAGCAACTACTGCATCCACAGCCCTGCCTGGATGGGGCTCCATGTGCTGTCTTATGCCAGTGAAACTAGCTTGGAATCCAACAGATCTTGGGCTGTTTTAACGCCTTCCCACCCTCAAAATGCCCTGTTTCAGGGCCTCCCACTGGTGGGGATAGGCCCTCCTGCCTATCCACATTTGATGGGCAAAAGGAGAAGGTTGGCACCGACTGAATATTGCCAACAGAAGGCTGACTTAGCCGGAAGTGTTGGGCGGAGGGGCACCTTCACTTATTCTGCCACCACCCAGCTTGGTGTAAAGGGATTTGTATTAAATTTGTCACAAAATGAAAAACTTCTGCTGGTGTTGGATCAGGCCAATGGTCCAGTTTGTCCAGCATCCTGTTTCCCCGAGTGACAAGCCAGATATGTCTGGAAAGCTCACAGCCCAGACTAGAGAACAATGGCCCTTTCTCATTATTGCTCCTCAGCAGTTGGTGCTCAGCAGCATACTGTCTCTGAGTCACACGGCTACGGTAGTAGCCACTGATAAGGACAATCTTTGTCCAGACCTCATTTAGACTTATATAAAGCTAGTGCCCCTCACTACTTCTTCTGCAAATTAGTTTCATTAATTAATTAATTATGTGCCAAGTCAAATAAGCATGTGACCATCTAAATCGGGTTGGCAAGGTTTACCTCACCTGGGCCGGTTCACTCCAGTGGAGATCCCTCCGTGGAACGGATCATGCACGCACGATTTCCAGCTCTTAGTGGGTATTTATGAAGGGCAGAAAGGTGCTTCTTGTCTAAGCAAGTGAAAAAAACAATTTTTGGTGGGGGGGGATGAAGGACAGAAAGGCACTTCTATACCATTTTAAACTAGTTCATGACCTAACGAGAAGAGGGATTAAAACTGCTATTGAAGCTGCCAGCAATTTAAAATATTACCTGAGCTTATTTAAACTTTGAAGTGAATTTACCATTACCCCTCCACAATATTTTCCATGAAATTACATGCATATGGGCACAATTCCCCAATTCCTCCCCTTCCCCCCAAAATTGGACTTCTTGTAGGGAATTCTCTCTTTGATCACTCTGACACATGTATAGAGTAGTAGGCCCAGGAGGAATATCTTATCCTGAACTTAAAGAGATGTGTGGATGTTTAAAACAGAAAAAAAGCATAGCTTCCAATTAAAAACAGGAACTGTATGTCTTGAACCACGGCATACCTGGCAGCAAGTCCTGCTGGTGTACACAGTCCCAAGGGAGAATCCTAGCGAGCAGTTCGGCAATCCAACAGGTCGAGAAAAACGGTCCAGGTTCAATACAGTGAGCCAAGTCTAAAATCCAACTGTCAGGCCAGGCTCCCACTGCTGCAGCCAATCCAGGGGCAGGGAACCTGGAAGCCAGTCCTGAAAAGTAAAGTCTCTTAGAGCTCCTGAAACACCCAAGCCAACAGGGGAAATTGAGCAAAATGAGAGCCTCTGCCCTGCATCCCTTGGATCTTGAATGAAGCATCTGGGCTTGACGAGGCATGTGACCCTCTGACCCTCACCTGCCCTGAGCCTAATCCAGCTGAGGGACCACAGCCTTCCTCCCAGAGCTAACGAGCCCCACCTGGCCAGTGAGCTGGGCTGTGTTCCTTTGCTTGTTTCAGTCTCTTGCTGTTCCCAATGCCTCAGAACCTTTTGTGTTTACAGAGACAGGGGTCCCTCTGGCTCTGGTGATGTGGGGGTGATTTTAAAAAATCAATCCTCCTGTCAGACTGGGAATATCCCCTAACTCACCCAACTTGAGGATATGCCACCCTTATTCAGCAGAGTTTCTTTTCTTTCAGCAACATAAGCAGCTCATGTATGTGTCAAACAAAGCTTTAATAAGAAAGAAAACTGTGACACTATAGCACACTGTCTGAGAGAAACTAAAACAACATGGCGATGCGAGAATGGCAGTTGGTTTCTCTAACTTGGGTCAGCAACCTAAGGCTCATGGGCCGGAAGCGGCCCACAGAGGCCATTTAACTGGCCCACGAGCTGCCCCCGAACCGAGCCACCGGCTCAGTGAGTCCCCATACGCTGTGCTCAACCAGCGCAGCGCAGCACAGGGACTCTCTTCTGCGGCTCCGGATATCACTTCTGCGCATGCCCAGACACCGGAAATCACGTCTGTGCATATCCGCGGTGCCAGAAATCGCTTCTGCACATGCCCAAACGCCGAAAATTGCTTTTCTGTCATGAGCTTGCCCTGGTGTGTCCCAGTCATAGCTACATCCCTCACTGGGATCCTCTTCTCTCTCCCCGCCGTCCTGTCAGTTCACAACATTGTGGGACATTCCATAGTGCCGTGAAAGTGGCTTGAACACACATTTGCCACCTTCCAAAGCATTACAGTGGTACCTCGGTTTATGAACACAATTGGTTCCGGAAGTCTGTTCATAAACTGAAGCATTCATAAACTGAAGCAAACTTTCCCATTGAAAGTAATGGAAAGTGAATTAATCCGTTCCAGACGGTCCGCGGAGTAAACGTTCATAAACTGAAGCAAACTTTCCCATTGAAAGTAATGGAAAGTGGATTAATCCGTTCCAGACGGGTCCGCGGAGTACTTAAACTGAAGCGTTCATAAACTGAAGCATGGGTGTAATTGGTTCCGGAAGTCTCTTCATAAACTGAAGCGTTCATAAACTGAAGCAAAGTTTCCCATTGAAAGTAATGGAAAATGAATTAATCCGTTCCAGATGGGTCCGCGGCTCAACCGAAAATTCATAAACCGAGGTGTTCATAAACCGAGGTTCCACTGTATTTGATATGAGGTGAAATAATGGGTGATCAAACCAAAGGACTCCCACTACACTGTGGTGAATAGATGTCATTCCAAGTCTCATCTGTAGCACCACTAAAGCCGTGCAAAATCCTCATCTTCAAGACTGCTAGACATTTTACAGGCCCTGCTCTTCAACTGGGATGGGCAAATCTGTCAAATTTGGTTTCTCCCAGTTTCTCATTCTTTTTACAAACTTAGGTTCATTTCACCACATTTTCACATCAGTTTGCAATTCTTTTCATGTTCATCAGCATTTTAATGTGAATTTCTTCTAATATACACATTTTCCCTACTATCTATCTATCTATCTATCTATCTATCTATCTATCTATCTATCTATCTATCTATCTATCTATCTAAGAAATCTTTTCTGAATCTAATTCATTTTTGTATCTCATTTTCACTAATATATGCATTTGTATGCACAATTCACTGTAGTGTATGTATTTTTGTACAAATAACTTGGCTGGAGAACTGCATTGAAAAATCCTAAAAAGTATGAATTTTGAAGGACGACGGTGTTTTGGTTCTAGTACAGTCATACCTTGGGTTACAGACGCTTCAGGTTGCGCATTTTCGGGTTGCGCACTGCACCGAACCCGGAAGTCCCGGAATGGGTTACTTCTGGGTTTGGGCGCTCGTGCTTGCGCAGAAGCACTAAATCGTGCTTTGTGCATGCGCAGAAGCGCCGAATTGCGACCCGCGCGTGCAGGTTGTGAACGCTGCGGGTTGCGGACGTGCCTCCCGCACAGATCACATTTGCAACCCGAGCGTCCACTGTATATCATTTTGGAAAGTGCAAATTAGCTAACTTCAGCTTTAAAGGCAAACTAAATCAATTTCCTCCCCCATCTGTACCCTTCTGTATTCAACAGCAAACCAACAAAGAGAAATTAAGTAGGTTTCCACATCAATTTACCCCACACCAGGAGAAGAGTTTCACCCAAAAAATATCTGCTGCTAAAGGTTCAGGAACAGGAATCAGAAATAGGGGGGGGATTATAATTATGCTGGCTTCCTAAGTTCCTATTTTAGCTTGCAAATGTCAAATCAATAGCACAGAGAGCTGCCATCTGGATTCCATTTTATTCATTTTCCAGTAACATAATACATACATACTGGCAGAGGAGTCAAATGAGCACAGAGGGTGCAAATGCTGAAAAATGGAAATCATATTGTGTCAAGACCAGCAATACCATTACAACAGGCCCTGAGGGCCAAACCACATGTTAGTCTAAATGTGTAATTAGCAACAACATCGGGGATTTTTCTTAATTTAATTACAGGTGTGCCCCCTCCCCAATCTTCATTAGGACAACAGGGTACAGGGAGGGGAGGTCTAATCCTTCTCTCTCCACTCTCCAGCCTTAATCCTGATGAAATCTTCTTCCCACCCCGTCCTCATGCTTCCATTAGTTCCGGGGGGGGGGGGAGCTCCCATGGGTACCATAACTAGAGCCGTAGCTAGGTGATCTTGGGCCCTGGCACCGTCTTGCACCCTCTGTCAGAACTTGTGATCTGTACACCTGCACTGTTGACAATACAACATTGCTTTTGTGTTTTGCCTTTACATACAGAAACAGAGCAACAGGCATCCATTAATTAGAAGCATTAGCCAAGATGCTGGTTTCCTTCACACAAACAAATACTCCCTCAAGCTTCCCAAATTTGATCTCTTTCTTTGGAAATTTCTAGGCTTTTTTCAGTATTTCCCTTGTGTAACTCTTCTTACTACAAGAGTCACTGTGTTTGCAATTCACTCCTCCTCCTCCTCTTACAGAAAAATCCCAGTAGGAGATTTGGCCTATTTACCACATTTTGCTTAGTACTGCACATTTGAGGATTTGTTTGCCATTGAAAATCAGTTTGTAAATAAGGCCTCCAGGATCTGATATCTGCATTTCCCTCAGCCTATCTATCATAGCCACAGTAATAAAGATTCTGTGAAGCCCAAAGTGCTGTGCTCATTTACAATTAGTTTACTCAACAATTTAGCAGACTTCTCAATTAATTGGTAAATGGCAAAAAAGATATTTGTCAGTTGATACTCAAGCGGTGCATTTAGACCAGGCATCCCCAAACTTCGGCCCTCCAGATTGGACTACAATTCCCATCATCCCTGACCACTGGTCCTGTTAGTTAGGGATTATGGGAGTTGTAGGCCAAAACATCTGGAGGGGCGCAGTTTGGGGATGACTGATTTAGACCTTGTGGGAGGCTCACAAACCTGGTTGCTTTCTACAGAAAATGGCAGAGGCAATATCAAATCCCCAGGGGCGGGGGAAGAGGTCTGGTAGTGATTTAAAGAATCTGCAACTCTTCAAGCCATCAAAACTGTTTTTAGAATAAAACAGGCGGAAACAGTAGAGCAAATGTTTTCAGTGACCTAGCCAAGGTCCCGGTATCTTCAACAATGAATTTCAGCAAATATGAAGTTTTGATAATATTTCTGCTCCATTTTTATTATTATTTCCCTTTCTCCGAGACCTTTGTGTACGTGTTCAGTCTGGATCTAATCTTCACATTTCATTCTGGGTAAGTTTGCCTTAGATATTAATGGCCCCAAGTTCTCCAGGTTATGCTGCCAGAGCGAATTATTCAGATGTGCAACTTATATCTCACTTGATTAAACTTTACAACCACCACCACCACCACCACCAACAACAACAACAAAATCCCTTCATCTCTTGGTCAGGGAGCTTTTCACTTTTTCATTCTATGTGCTGGAATCCTTGACTATGGCTAGCTTTAGTTCCTCATGTGTTATTCTTTCTTAGTATTCTAATAGGATATAACAGTGCATTGGACTTCACCCCCTCCAAAAGCTTCAAGTCTACCAAGCCTAACCCTCAGGAGATAACATCCCATACTGTCTATCCTTCCTAAAAACTCAGTAGCAGTTGGATAGCCATATGGAAAGCTCAAGATCAGGATGCAAATAATGCTTCATTGGAGGCAGCACAGGTAACTGCACAGGAATGGAAAGGGTATTGGAAAGAGAAAAGAAACCAGAGCACAAATATTACCTATTCTGAGGCAAAGGGAGGTAGGTGTAGGAGCTTTTTCATCAGGGTTGTAGAAAGTCATTGGAACACTTGTAAATACACATCCCCGGGGGTGGGGCAATGATGGAGGCTGGGGGTGGGCTAAGCCCTTGTAGATTCCCTTATTTTATTTATTTACCCAAATTCTGGTCACCTTTAGTATAACATATCCTTAAACTTATAAACAGCATAGGCATTTTTAAATGGGACTCTTGTTTGAATAGGATTAGGACAACACAACATTATCCACAATTCAGTTAAGACAGACGACTTGTGATTGAATGAGTGTGTTTGTTAAGCACCTCCACCACATCTGGACTGAGAATTCAGCAGTGCTTGAAATGGGATCTAACCCTAGCCCTGCTCTGCTGCCTTTTGAAAATCCCATTTCCAAGTGCTTCAGAGTACAGTGGTACCTCGGGTTAAGAACTTAATTCCTTCTGGAGGTCCATACTTAACCTGAAACTGTTCTTAACCTGAGGTACCACTTTAGCTAATGGGGCCTCCCACTGCTGCTGCGCTGCCGCCGCGTGATATCTTTTCTCATCCTGAAGCAAAGTTCTTAACCCGAGGTACTATTTCTGGGATAGCGGAAGAAGAAGAGTTTGGATTTGATATCCCGCTTTATCACTACCCGAAGGAGTCTCAAAGAGGCTAACAATCTCCTTTCCCCTCCTCCCCCACAACAGACACCCTGTGAGGTGGGTGGGGCTGAGAGACTTCAGAGAAGTGTGACTAGCCCAAGGTCACCCAGCAGCTGCATGTGGAGGAACGGAGACATGAGCCCGGTTCCCCAGATTAGGAGTCTACCGCTCTTAACCACTACACCACACTAGCGGAGTCTGTAACCTGAAGCGTCTGTAACCTGAAGCTTCTGTAACCCAAGGTACCACTGTATAAAGGTACAAATAGTGTCTCATAGTGTATGTTTTTAGGATCCACCTTATTTTTATGGTTATTTATTTTATTTTATTTTTTTAAAAAAATCTGTTTCTAATTGTCAGAGGGTCGTCGTGGCTACTCTAGAGTAACTCTGCCTGAGTCCAGTTTGTTTTCAAATATGTTTATTGTGCTATTTATTTACAGTGTAGAGACAGCTTAAAACATGACCTTTCATCCCGAATCAGAATCCGGCAATGGCGTACGCCTGTTCCTATGCCAGCATAGTAGTCTGGGCACCCCAAAATGCCGCCCCCTTGACCTGCGTTGTGGTGCTCTCCATACTTCTTGCGCCAGAAGGAGTGATGCTCTTTCCGCTTCCTCCCTAAGCGGTCGGTGCCCTAGCTCTGCAACATCCCTGAGCATCTCCCTGCATCCCTCCGCCCCCGAGATTTCCCGATGTTCCTCCCTCTGATTTCTCTCCTCCCCTGAGTCTCTCCCCCCCCCCCCCTCTGGCTGCTTCAGAACCACTGGTGCTCTCTGTACTTGACGAGGTGGACGTCAGGATGATGGGGGCTGGTTCTCTGTAGGGAGTCACCCTTACACTAATATTGTGTTTTAATGATATAATCCACCTTAGGGTGAAGGGCGAGAAATAAACAAACCATTAAATAAAACAAGTAAGGTCAAGCAAGATTAGAATGAGAATCTTAGGTGATGATTCTCTTGAGATTTTATTACACAAGGAAGGGATTTTCCTAAAACAAGTGGGAAGGGATATCAACATTTTCTCTTTCCCCACTATGCACAAAGGTGCAAAGGCATGTGGGATGCAAAATGGGCTCTGAGTGAACATTTTTTATTGTAGGCCTCCTAACCTTTAATGGGTGTATTACTTGTGGGTTCCACAGTGCCTGATGCAGGGGGGGGCAACTTTCTTCAGAGTTCTAGACTGCAGGATAGTTGGTGTGCCTGGTTGACTTGATTGTGTTAGGAACCAGGCAGGGGGGGAGATATCTGCCTATTCAGGAGTTCTGGAACAGCCTTGGTATGTTTGCTGATTTTTTTTGTCCTGGGTCTAGGGTTGCCAGACTCAATAGAGGACAGGACTTCTGTGCCTTTAATTGCCCTGCTCTCTTTTGAGTCTGGAAACCTTACAGAGAAACCAGCAGACCCTTTGTTTAATTTCCAAGCAAAGGGTCTGCTGGTTTCTCTTTGAGGTTTCCAGACTCCAAAGAGAGCAGGGCAATTAAAGGCACAGAAGTCCTGTCCTCTATTGAGTCCGGCAACCCTACCTGGGTGCCTAAGATTTAGCTGAGTATGTCTTCACAAACAAAATGGAGATAGTAAGGAACTAGGCAGAAACTTAAAATAACAGAAATATTCTTCCTCGATGACAAGGATCGGATTGTTAAACTGTTTTGGTTCCCAAGTACCAGAATGGCTTTGGTATCCTTAATGGATCTGAAAACAAGTGGGATTATCACCTGATGATTACCCAGATGTCAGGTAGATGGAGGAAAGGCGACAGGGTCCACCATAATATGTATCCCACGGGACACTGTTATGTGCCTAGCTCTAAATTGCTGCTAGGCAGACTTTAGAGAGCCAGTGTGTTGTAGTGGTTAAGAGCGGTAGACTCGTAATCTGGGGAACCAGGTTCGTGTCTCCGTTCCTCCACATGCAGCTGCTGGGTGACCTTGGGCTAGTCACACTTCTCTGAAGTCTCTCAGCCCCACTCACCTCACAGAGTGTTTGTTGTGGGGGAGGAAGGGAAAGGAGAATGTTAGCCGCTTTGAGACTCTTTCGGGTAGTTATAAAGCGGGATATAAAATCCAAACTCTTCTTCTTTTATTTCTCCTGGAACCTTAAGAAACAGGAAAACTCTGATTTATATCACACTCTCAGAAGTACAAACTCCAGACATACAAATCCACATTAAAATAAATTTAAAAAGCCATAAGGGTTGTTTTGACTGCTCCACCAGCAGATTAATCTGATGAATTTATTCATTAAGTTTTAAAATGTAACGTTCAGTGAAATTGTCATGGAATAAGGATTGTGAAACCGAAAGTGATACATTTTTTCTATAGCTGTGTTTATCCATTCAAGACAGGATCATATTCTACTTTACTTTTCTTCCATTTCTCTTCAGAATGGAAAGAGGCTTTCTTTCTAAAATCTAAATTAGATCTTGTGGAGTGGAAAAATGGCAC
Source organism: Zootoca vivipara (assembly GCF_965207765.1). Classification (NCBI taxonomy): domain Eukaryota; kingdom Metazoa; phylum Chordata; class Lepidosauria; order Squamata; family Lacertidae; genus Zootoca; species Zootoca vivipara. The sequence goes on along the minus strand of NC_142586.1, from coordinate 38,593,856 downwards.
ATGAAACCCAGTTGATGCCTCATATTTTTTTTAAAGCACATTCATTAATAACTACGATATGCCCATCTAATATTGTTTAGGAGACAGTAATATATTAGCAAGCATGACCTGCTTTTACAAATCCAATAAACCACCAATGCTATAGTTTCCTAGTGCTACAGTAGTGTTGTAGGGTACTTTTCCTGTGCTGGTCAAAAGGCAAATTTGGGCAACCTGGGTTGTGTACAACTAAGTCATTACAGGCTGTGTACACACCATACATTTAAAGTACACCCCCCCCAAAAAAAACAGCTAAGGACTTTAGGCTGCTTAGGGTGCCGGGAAGCATGACTTTGTGTGAGGAGAACTGCAGTTCTCAGAATTCTTTGGGGGGAAGAATTTGCTGTAAATGTATGGTATGTCTGCACAACCTCAGACTGGACCCACTTAAATTAAGGGACAAAGGCCCATGGATTTCAGTGGGTCCACAATGAGTATGACTGACAGGGAAGCTGTTAGTGAAAACTGTGATATGATTTAATCGGAGAAAACAACCCATCAAAAATGTTTTGGCATGAAAAGTTGTTTAAGCTTGTCAATAAATCAACAAACCACTTGACTCCATTGAGTGCTTTTTTTCCTGCATATGATCCAGGGCTCCAGATGGACAGGGAAGCCAAGAGCTACCTTTGGTGCATCCATGCTGCCCAGTGGGGGCCCCATTCAGAATTGCAATTCATATGTGCTACACATGAGAAACTAACTCACCAGACTGGGGGGGGTATATACTTTTAGGTCCAGAGTTGCCTTGGAATTCAAGAAACAGATAAATCTGATTCAGGCATAGGCAGACTTGGCCCTCCAGATGTTTTGGGACTGCAACTCCCACCATCCCTAGCTAACAGGACCAGTGGTCAGGGATGATGGGAGTTGTTGTCCCAAAACATCTGGAGGGCCAAGTCTGCCTATGCCTGATCTGATTTCTAGTGGCATAGCCAGGTATACAACATGCATTCTTGCAACTGGAGTGGCATGGATATGTACATTCATTTGTCAGCAATAGAATATTAAGAATAGCATTCTGAACACTGGATTATGATTTTAAAGTTATATATTGAGAGGGGGGAGAATTGGCTAAACAAAGATTTGTAGCAGCAATGCAATTTCTTCTTTTTTAACCCCCCCCCCAATTATCTACAGTGGATTAGGAAAAGGAGATTATATACTCTATCACTTATAGATGGAGTTGCTCAATATGGATTCCTGCAGGTTTGTGTGATCTAATTGCTACCATGCCATAAACCATAAATATGTTCAGAGGGTACCTTGGCATCATAAAATTTACAGTCAGCTTCAGCCAGTCTGGATTACAAACAGACTCCTGGTTTGACTCCTCTATTAATTTTGTGGTGCCTAGGGAGCCCAAATGCATTGCAGGACAGGGCGGAGCAGGACATTTTCATGGACATATACCAAAAAAAGAGATGGATGAACAATGAAACAATATTAGTTTGGATAAATTCAAACCCTTTGATTGGGAGATTTACAAGAAGAGTAGCTAGCACTCATGAAGCCTCCTCTTATCCAAATTCCTTCCCCTAAACATAGGGACAGAGCCCAAGGGATGTTCTAGAATGGCAATGTGTGTACATCTACCGCTGAGGGTTGGAAACAGTCCTACAACTGAAGCTGCTAGATTCAGAGGATCCCTCCATCCATCCCTATCAAATCCCATGAGCACCTTCTTATTTTTACTCATGTATCTATTTATAAAGGTATTTATATACCATCATCTCAAAGTATCTGGGCAGTGTGCAGCAAAATACGGACAGTACAGTAATTTTTGACAATGAAAATGACTTGAAATATACCTGCCTTTCAGCTCCCATTGGTGCCTCCAGGGTTGGTCGCAGTAACAAAACACAATCTTGATTTTAAAAAAATTTTTTAAAAATGAGAACAAGTGAATCACTATAAAAAGAAGTGTAAAATAATCATAGTTATTGCTAGCAAAGTTAACATACAGTTCAAACTTATTAAAAGTCTGGTGAAATAAAAATGTATTGACTACTCACTTTAAAAGTATCAATAACACCTCTCCTGGGAGAGAAGTTCTACAAGTGAGGTGTAGCCACCGAGGAATCCCTATCTCCCGCCCCCTTTAGCTGCACTGCCCTTGGCAGCAGAACCCAGAGCAGAGGCTGTGATGATGATGACGGTCTATGGCGGGCAGGTTGGTTCATACAGGAGGTGGCCATCCTTTTACTCATAGCTTGGTGGCAGCAATCTGCCTATGGATGTTTATCACATACATCACTAGACTCTGGATGAGAAGAATATTGCCCTCAATTTTGATAGAGCAAAGAGTATTGCTCTTTCAAATTCATTACAAAGATGCATGTATGGTGCGATACAATATTGGTCTTTCTTTCATTTAACAACATGTTCCAGAATTGTTGTCTAAATCTCTGTACTAAATGCAAGTGAAACTTATAATAATGAAACTGTCGTTTCCTGTTGTCCTTCTAAAAAAAATAAAATGCTCGAGTCGAGCAGTGACATGTCTTCATTAAAATCCTAAATGGTATTTTTGTTTTGTTTTGCTTTTTAAGTGATAATCCTGCCTGAGGCAACACTTTGTGATCTTTGGGCATTGACCTTTGTTTGTCCTGTATAGTCTTGTGATTATTGAGCAGCTTTTAAAATGCCCCCCCAAGCCCACCAATTATGTGCGTAGCTAAATAGTACTCATTTTGTGGGGATATGCATAATCTTTTGCAGAATGGGAAGCCTTTAATCAAGTCTCTGTAAAAAGAATACAAAACAGGGCAAATAGGTTAATGAAGGCAAAGTGAAAGAAAGACAATGAACTCACAAAGTCGCATTGTGTAACACCTTGTAGGGCAGGAACAGGAAAACTGTAGCCTTCCAGATGTTGCTTGACTCCAACTCCCATCAGTCCTGGCCAGCATGGAGCTGTAGTCTACACTGGCTCCTGGTAAGTTTCTGAGCACAATTCAAAGTGTTGGTGCTGACCTTGAAAGCTTTAAATGGCCTTGACCCTGTATACCTGAAGGAGCATTTCCACCTTCAAAGTTCAGGCTGGACACTGAACTCCAAGGGCCTTCTGTCAGTTCTCTCACTGCGAGAAGTGAAGCTACAGGGAACCAGGCAGAGAGCCTTCTTGGTGGTGGCACCCTCCCTGTGGAATGCCCTCCCATCAGATGCCAAGGAGATAAAGAACTATACAATTTTTAGAAGACATCTGAAGGCAGCCCTGTATTAGGATGTTTTTTATGTTTTTATATGTTGGAAGCTGCCCAGAGTGGCTGGGGTATAAATAATAATAATAATAATAATAATAATAATAATAATAATAAGTCTAACAACATCTGGAAGGCCACAGGTTCTCCACCCATTATGTAGTGAATAGATAAATATATGCACTCACTAATTTTAAAAACAAAAGTGAAAAATACACAACAAAGGTTCAGGATACATTGCAATATCTCAATGACCCATTCCCAATATTGGGTTGCCACCCAGAAGCACCTTGAGTAAGTGGTAGCAGCAGCAATTTTTAAAAAAAATAATTATTAAAGGGGCTGAGTGCACTCACTTGTTAGTTAAAACTTCCCCCAGGAATGAAAAAAAAGCTGTATGCAAATAGTTGCAATGAAATTCATATTAGCCACTCTAGGGACCCTGAAGGACAAAAAAGTGGAATACAAATTGAATGAATGATTAATATATGAAATGAAATGTAACGAAAAATTTCAATAAAATCTGGAAATGCATGTGGTTAAGACATCTAGATGTGTAAATAAATAAATGAATGCCTCCTGACCTTTTATTGGGCCTTTCCAGAACCTCCTTCAACATGCAGGCTATTCCTTATGCAACTGGTTATGAATGAATCACATCCTCTTTTGTTGCAGGTCTATTTCATATCCTCTACACTGCATTGTATTGGGTTACAAAAGGGAAAAAAACAAAAGTTTTTCCACAACCAAAGTGGAATAAATCACATTCCTTTGAGGTGGGTTTCAAAGAAACAATGACATCCTAACAAATATATATGTGGAATTATCATTCATTTCTAATCTAGTGTCAGGCAGACTTTTGTTGTCAGTATATATCCACTGCTTTTTGTGTTACTTATTTAATTATTTTTAAAAAGCAACTTCTGAATGCACACTGGCATTTTTTTTGTGTGCGCGTGTGCTTTCTTTCTAATAGAAATGGAAATAGAAATAATAGAATGGTCGTTTTCCTCAGATAATTTAAATAAATGCCTTTTCATGAATTGAATAATAGGGACATGAAACTTCTTTTTTGGAGCTATTGTCCCTTCTGTCACATTGATTGCCTTTCCATTCTGCCAGGCGGGTGCAGCTGCTTTCAAGAAGCAAAGTTTTCCCCAGTGAGATTTTGGGATAGCTGCTCAGGAGCTGATTGGCTGGTACCACAAGGGCAAAAAATAGACACTCTACGGGGGAGCCTTGCGATTTCAATCTCTCTAGAAATGCAACTCAAGAAACACAACGGCTTTTTCTGAGCAGCAATGAGGGTGGCAGGGGTGCCAACTTGAATAAAATATTGGGGAGGGGGCCCAGGTAAACCCTCCCCATGATCAACTCTCACCTGGAAACCTATGTCCCCACTGTGGAAGGACGTGTGGATCCAGAATTGGCCTCCACGATCACTTACGGACTCACTTTTAAAACCGTGTTTATGGAAGACAATCTTCCTCGGCTACGAGTGATCGCCGAAGAAGCAGCCCTGTCCTGCATAACTGATCATGTGATGCAGTGCATGTGCACCATTTGAATGGCAATACACATCCACTTGAGGGGTGGCAGTAGTGAAGACCCCTTGGCCCCTAGGAGCTGGCGCCTATGGATTGTGGATTCTGCCCTGTGATGCTTTCCTAATCAAAAACTGTTGTTGTCCAGGTGTGTGCGTATGGGGAGATACAGGCATTCTTTCAGAGCAAATAGCAACCAGAAGTGTGGGTGATAAGAAAATTGGCATGGCGGGAGGAAGAGGCATAGCTTGGTTGTAGAGCATCTGCTTTGCTTGCAGAAGATGCTACGTTCAATACCCAGAGCCTCTAGGTAAAATTCAAAGTCTTGGTGCTGACCTTTAAAGCCCTAAACGGCCTCGGTCCAGTGTACCTGAAGGAGCATCTCCTCCCCCATCATTCTGCCTGGACACTGAAATCCAGCGCTGAGGGCCTTCTGGCGGTTCCCTCGCTACGAGAAGCCAAGTTACAGGGAACCAGGCAGAGGGCCTTCTCGGTAGTGGCGCCCACCCTGTGGAATGCCCTCCCACCAGAAGTCAAAGAGAATAACAATTACCAGACCTTTAGAAGGCATCTTAAGGAAGCCCTGTTTAGGGAAGCTTTTAATGTTTGATGGATTTCTATATTTTAATATTTTGTTGGAAGCCGCCCAGAGTGGCTGGGGGAACCCGGCCAGATGGGCGGGGTATAAATAATAAATTATTATTATTATATTATTATTATAGGTAGAACTAGGAGATACCCACATCTGGACCTCACTAGTTGTTGCTGCCAGTCAGCGAAGATAATATTGAACTAGATGGATCAATGGTTTGCCACAGCACTCTTGTTCCCATCATTCTTACTCCAGAAACAACAACAATAACTCAACAGACCTCGGTTGCTGCTGCTGAATAGTAGGGAGATCAATCATGGCATGACATGTCCTTTAGTTCTTAGACTGTCAACCACACCTGGAGCTTTGGAATTCAGGGTCTTCTTATCCCTGCTAACTGCCCTGGCAGATTCTTTTTTAAAATTCATACAGAGTTGATGAGAACATATGTTGTACTTCTGGGAAATGTGCAGTGATAGGGATTCCCCCCCCCCTCACATTACAATTTGACATGGCATAAGTCACTGCAAGGTGGCTGTACTACATTTGCTTTACAAGGTGACCATTTCCATGGGGGTGAAAGCTGTATCAATCATAAGTAGAAGTTGCATGGAAAATATCATGCGCTCACCATGAGAGGGTCAGTTGAAATGAATTCCCTTGCAGTTGTTGCCGTACAAACTGCCTGTGTGGAAAGCCTGTGTGGCCCAGGGAGTAAAGTGCTGAACCTAGATCTGGAAGACGCGAGCTAGAGCTATATGTCTAGACTGGAAAGATGGAAAAGAGGGTCCCTAAGTCTACATAACAAAGGTGGAAGCTGCATCTATAATTGTTGCACAGAAGAGGGCACTACATCTGCTGAAATACCCTCTTCTACACAACTCTTAAAAGCTTCAGTAGCCCTGTCCCCTTTTTCATCTGTCCATCCTATTCATATCAGTCATAGGAAAACTGGGTACATGGGATGATATGGGCTATAGCCCGAGTGAAGGGAGACAGGCAAACAAGCTGCTGATTCTTGGTAGCAGTAATAGTGTTTAAAGTCCTAAACAACACAGGCCCTAAATATCTGAAAGACCTCCTCCTTCCCTTTAGAGCAGGTATCCCCAAACTTCGGCCCTCCAGATGTTTTAGACTACAATTCCCATCATCCCTGACCATTGGTCCTCTTAGCTAGGGATCATGGGAGTTGTAGGCCAAAACATCTGCAGGGCCACAGTTTGGGGATGCCTGCTTTAGATCCTAAGGGGGCATAGCTGCCAAGTTTTCCCTTTTCTTGCGAGGAAGCCTATTCAGCATAATGGAATTTCCCTTTAAAAAAAGGAGAACTTGGCAGCTATGCAAGGGGGCTACAATTATTGGAAGGTACCCTCTTGGTTGTTCCACTGCCCTCAGAATCTGGGGGTTGTGCTGGCCCGGGAGAGGGCCTTTGTTGTAGTCCCATGCTGCCAGCCACGGCAGAGCTCAGTGGAGGGAGAAGCCAGCCAATCAGCCAGCCTCAGGCGGGTACTTGCCTGGAGGCAGAGTCCGTATGAAAGGTTCTGTCCAGTCCTAAGGTCAGGAGTATCTCAGTTCGCATAGTCAGGTGATCCAGGGGTCAAGAAAGCCGAGGGTCCAAGGTCACAAGAAGCAAGAAGCAGCAAGGTCTGGCCAGGAATGACAAATGTTGTTTCCAGCAACTGACTGAGGCTGGAAACCTTGTTGGTTCTCATCAGGAGCAGCTGGTGAAGTCACTTTGCCTTCTGCTCCTTCAGAAGGCAGGTGAAGCCAACTCCTGCCTCGTGACAGCCTTCTCTGTAGGGCAGCCCCTAAATATTGTGGGGCTTCCTTCCCACATAGGTGTGTCTCTAGCACCTTCATTATATAGCTTCTGGAGGATGTTGACAACACACTTTTTGACCCTTGAGATGTATCTTTTTGGGACCCACCTTATTTCTGTAATCTTAAATTGTTTTAAATTGTTTTTCACATTGTATAACATTGTTATAATCTTAACAGCCTGTTTTAATTGTTGTGTAACTTGCCCTGTGACCTGAGGGTGAGAGCTGGGTAATAAATTGTAATGGTAGCAGTAGTAACAATAACAATAATGATGATGATGATGAAAAAAATACATGAAATTCAGGACTAAATAGATGGACAAGTAAACAGAAGTATTTACATCTAGATAAGTATGGATTAAGGGACGCGGGTGGCGCTGTGGGTTAAACCACAGAGCCTAGGGCTTGCTGACCAGAAGGTCGGCGGTTCGAATCCCTCCGACGGGGTGAGCTCCCGTTGCTCGGTCCCACCTCCTGCCAACCTAGCAGTTCGAAAGCATGTCAAAGTGCAAGTAGATAAATAGGTACCGCTACAGCGGGAAGGTAAACGGCGTTTCTGTGTGCTGCTCTGGTTCGCCAGAAGCGGCTTAGTCATGCTGGCCACATGACCTGGAAGCTGTACGCCGGCTCCCTCGGCCAATAATGTGAGATGAGCGTCGCAACCCCAGAGTCGGTCACAACTGGACCTAATGGTCAGGGGTCCCTTTACCTTTACCTTTAAGTATAGATTAACCAAAAATGCACACACAGCAGAGGTGACTTTGTGCCCATTGGGATAAAGAAGTAATGAAATGCTGGGAAATAGATGAGGCTCTTCTGTGTGTCATTGTTGAACCAGCTTATAGCTAAAAGCGAAGTTATGCCAACTTTTTCGGGCTCCTCTTAGGTCTTTCTTGCTTCAGCATTCATAGCAAATATATTTATCTCAGGGGACTTCTCATTAGCATTTTGAAACTGGCTGCTGATTGAAAAGTATCCACATTAAGACTGTCTTTCAAGATACATGGCAGTTCCAATGGCACTGTAGCATCTGTTGCTCTGAAGAAGTTGACTTGAATTTTGACACACACACCCCCTCCCGGTTGTCATTGGAGTCACAGATGCAGTAAAAAAGCAACAACCCACAAAGCAGCCATGAAGATTGTGAGAGAAATGAAGATGAAGGCCCTAAGAATTCAATGGAGCAATCTTGTTGATATGCAAAGTGTGCATAAATACGGCCACATTAAGGTTGGCTTATTTTAAATGGACACAGTGGGTCTAACTTCTGATTAAGAGGTTGGATCACATGGGGCAAATTTTAAAATAATGAGTTAATGTCTTACACTCCAAATTAGGGATATTGGTAACATACAGATTTAGCTGTCAAAGGAGGCTCTTGCAATGAGGACTATGAGAGAAAATATGTTGCTCAAGTTCTTGCCAAACACAGTGCTGTGCCTGTAATAGACATAAAGTTCTTGGAAAGTTAATTATTGCCGTTTTCTTTTTAAAGACCGATGCTGTGGGGCCACTTGTAAAAACTTCCCTCTCATAAGTCACAGTCAATCTGCTAGTACGGCCTCACACAAAGCACTTGGTGAAAAATGAAGCAAAGTGATTAATTACATGTGTTAAAAATAAATTTGCAGTAGATAGCTGTGGCATTCCATTTTCAATCTCTTGTTCTGGGTACTGTTCACTTTCTGAAACACCGGCCACATATCTTCCCTTTGATGTGCATTACTTCCTTTTTGTTCTGGTTTTATTTAAAATGGAAAGTGTCTCACCTTCCAAGAATGGTGCATATCCACTGGGGAGGGAGTGGCTCTGGAAAGGTTTGAGGCACCTCAGATCAATGATTGTATTGAAATTGAAATTGAACCTCAAGATCAGGGGTTGGCAAACTAAGGCCTGGGGCCTGGATGCAGCCCATCGGGCTCGTTAATCCGGTTCGCGAACCTTGCAGACCCTGCCGCTGCTTGGTCAGTCCCCGTGCTAAACACTGACTGACTTTCGCGACACTGGCACGGCTTTGGATTGGCTGCAGGAAGCTCCTGCAGCCAATGTGAAGCCGTGGACGCCTTTGGGTGACGCCCCTTCCTTCCCACTGAGGCAGCCATGTATGGCCAAGAGCTGAGCAGGAGGAAGCAGGGGCGGCGTGGTCCTTTTGGGAGAGGGTGGGTTCTTTGGGGAGAGGGTGGGTCCGCCCCCTAAGGTCTCAGGGACAGTGGGCCGGCCCCCTCCTGAAAACGTTTGCTGACCCCTGCTCTAGATAAAAGGCTTACACTGAACTTGAGAATTTCAGAGTGTTCCTGCCGTTCACTTCTGCCTTTTTCTGCACCATACATGTCTTTTTCTTCTTTGTCAATCACTCGTAGCCAAGTAAGATTGTCTTCCATAAACACAGTTTTAACAATGAGTCTGTAAGTGACTGTGGAGGCCAATTCTGGATCCACACATCCTTCCACAGTGGTTTCCAGGCGGGAGTTGATCACAGTATGGATTTGCCAAGCGTGCCTTCCTCTTAGCACATTTCTCCCTTGCATCCTGAGATCGAGTGTCTTCAAAGCCCATGACACCTTTGGTAAAGGCTGTCCTCCAACTGGAGCGCTCGCAGGCCAGTGTTTCCCAGTTGTCAGTGTTTATACTACATTTTTAAAGATTTGCCTTGGGACAGTCTTTAAACCTCTTTTGTTGACCACAAGCATTTCCATTTTTAAGTTCGGAATAGAGTAGTTGCTTTGGAAGACGATCATCAGGCATCCGCACAACATGACCAGTCCAATAAAGTTGATGTTGAAGAATCATTGCTACAACACTGGTGATCTTTGCTTCTTCCGGTTCACTGATATTAGTTCACCTGTCTTCCCAAGTGATGTAAAGCAGTATCAGACCACTTTAAACCGTCATTGCTTCTCTCAAAGAATCCTGGGAACTGCAGTTTGTTAAGGGTGCTGAGAGCTGCTATGAGACCCCTTTCACAGATACAATTCCCAAAGCTCCTTGTGAAGAGGAATTGATTGTTGAAATTGTAGCCCTAGGAGCAATCTCTCAGAATCCTTAACAAACTGCAGTTCTCAGTATACCTTGGAGGGTAGCCATGACTGTTTAAAGTGGTATGATACTGCTTTACATCACTTGGGAAGACAGGCGAGCTGATATCATTTTCAGGAGGGTACCTTTTGCTTGCAGGCGAAGTTAAAAGGTATCAGGGGATACAGTTGCAAAATGAGATTAGTTCCCAGCCAGATTGTTCTCCCAACTCATAGCAGTGGAGATGAGCTATACAGCGCTACCTCGGGTTACAAATGCTTCAGGTTAGAAACGCTTCAGGTTACAGACTCCACTAACCCAGAAATAGTACCTCGGGTTAAGAACTTTGCTTCAGGATGAGAACAGAAAATGCGGAGTGGCGGCAGCAGGAGGCCCCATTAGCTAAAGTGGTGCTTCAGGTTAAGAACAGTTTCAGGTTAAGAATTCAGGTTAAGTTCTTAACCAGAGGTACCACTGTATTGTACTGGCTATCCAGAGAGCAGATTTCTCCAGCTCCTCATTTAGCCCAGGGGTGCAAAAGTCGCAGCCTTCCAGATTCTGTTGAATTCCTACTCCCATCGGCCCCAACCAGCATAGTCAGGTATGATGGGACATAAAATCCAGCAGCATCTGGAGGGTCAAAGTTTAGCTGCCCCTGATTTAAGCAGTAGCTAACAAATTCGTGTTTCCAGAGGTAATAGCACCCAGTCATTGCTGTTCTGTTTTAAACTGCAAGTATGCACCAATAAGCAACTACCTATAAAAAAGGACCAAGCTCTCAATTTCTCTTTCTTTTAATGTTACTGGAATAACTATGGTTTCACTCACCTTTTTCATTCGCTTACCTTTCGTACATGATTTATTGTAAATAAATACATAAATCTATCTATCTATCTATCTATCTATCTATCATCTATCTATCTCCTGGTATGCCCCGCGGAGCACCTTAAGGTCCACAAATAACAATATTATGGAGATCCCGAGCCATAAGGTGGCTAGATTGGCCTCAACCAAGGCCAGGGCCTTTTCAGTATTGGCCCCAACTTGGTGGAACGCTCTCTCACAGGAGACCAGGGCCCTGTGGGATTTGACATCTTTCCGCAGGGCCTGTAAGACGGAGCTGTTCTGCCTGGCCTTTGGGTTTTGATTTGGGCCATTTTAAAATGAGGCTGCATTTTAAAACAATTTTTAAATCTAAATTGTATTTTAATCTGCATTTTAATCAATTGTTTTTCTTTCTTTTTATTTTATTGTAATTTTATTGGAGTCAGCCGCCCTGAGCCCGACTCTCACTGGGGAGGGCAAGGTATAAATAAAAATTTGTTGTTGTTGTTGTTATCTATCATCTATGTATGTATGTATGTATGTATGTATGTATGTATGTATGTATCTATCTATCTATCTATCTATCTATCTATCTATCTATTTGACAAATATCATCCTACTGAGGAAACTTGCCCATGGAGAAGTAGGGGCATAAAATAACATGATAAAGCTGAATTCTCTAAGCTGGGTCTATCTTTGCTCTTTTGCCTATGGACTTCCAGGTGTTGCTAGACTATGGTGCCCTTCATTCCTGATCACTGGCTGTGTTGGCTTGGGCTGGTGGGAGTTGGGAGCCCAAAATCACCTGGAGGGGCCACAGGCTATTGCCTGCAATTCACAAGCAAAAGCAACTTATTCTCATGCCATCATTTGAAAGGTGCTGTGTTTTTACATAAATTTTGAAGGGCATTTAACAACAACAACAACAACAACAACAACAACAACAACAACAACAGGAAGGTGAACATGAAATTTCTAATTACCCTACAGGGCCTAAGGGTTCCGAGACTGATGTTTGGGGGCTTTGCAAACATATTTTGTAATCCCTGGCAAACCAGGACCTTCTGAGCTGACATATGTCTGGAAGACTGAATTGATTGTTTCTCACTTCAGAGTCACTAGGCACAGATGGATAAGGGTCACATGGAGACTTAGAAAATGAGGTTACGAATGCACAAACAGGTTTCTGTGGATGGCAGCCTAATAAACGAGGCAATTCTCTAACCACATTCTTTCCATTTTGCTTCTAATTACAGCTAACGACAAAGTTAGTTCTTCTCTTTAGGTGCACTTTAATTACTCTCCTCTCTCTGCGTTGGCTCTCTGCATTATGATCTCTTTACACACACTGGAGGAAACAGACATTTAATTAACCAGATGGCTCTCGATAAATTTTCGCTGTTACTCCCTGAATCTGAGAGCAAGCGTTGCCTATTACAAAAGGGGAAAGGGGCCTTCAGGTTTTGGGGGTGAGGTAAAGCAAAAAGTAAAAACTTCAACATCAGAATGTGTGCCTAAGAAAAGTGAAAAATGCAAAAGGAAACCACTAGACTAGATGTAGAAAATCGATGTAGAAAATACTGACACATAGCCAAGTCCAAAGAGTTTTGCCTGTCCTGTACCAACTACTGCTTGCCCAGGAATAAAAGATGGAGGAAGGAAAAAAACACAGAATAGGCACAATACCATCTAGGCAGTCGTGTGTAAATCACCTTGATTTTCTGAGGTGGAGATAAATATGGGTATAAACGTCCTAAAATAAAACAGACCAAAATTAAAATAAAGTTGCCTGCTATTGAAGTCTCAAACTTGGGAGAGAGACTGTAGCTCAGAAGCCTCTAGATAACTAGACTGCAAATACACTATCTGATTTTGATTTTAAGTCTGTTACCAACTACCCATTTACAATATAAACCTATGCCTATGCTGGGTTGCAATAGCCCGCAAGAGTATATGTCAGAAATGGGATTTATTCTGCATGGGATCTTAGATTAAAGGCAAAGACCTTATATTTGGAAGCTGCATTTGTCTTGTTGGCACTAGCCCTTTGAATATTGATATGCTGGCAATGGAACTGCACAATATTCCTGTCATTTTTTTTATAAAGGAGCAGGAAAACAAGCCACAAAATGACTGAAGCAGAGCCAGTATATATTTTTCTTTCCCAGTAAAAATGAACTGCTTCGGTTCTGTCTAGAACTGTTACATTACTGATCCCTAAAGTGGAATGGTGTCTGCAGAACCACCTTTAAATATCTGTGCAATTATGATCCAGCATACAGTGGAACCAGAGCATGATGGGAAATGTATGGCATAGCCTTGCAGCTCCTCCACCTCACTTTCTGTGTATATAAAAGTTTGTGGGGGGGTTTAAAAGTTGCTTTTTGTTTACAAAAGAGAAATACCAAAGCACTACACATTGTAGTAAAACACAACAATATCCAAAATGTTAATAGTCACCAGTAAAATATCATCATGGCAACCAAGAACATAAAACAGGAGTGCCAGGGTGGTGTAGTAGAACAGTAGACTCGTAATCTGGGGAACCGGGTTCATGTCTCCGCTCCTCCACATGCAGCTGCTGGGTGACCTTGGGCTAGTCACACTTCTCTGAAGTCTCTCAGCCCCACTCACCTCACAGAGTGTTTGTTGTGGGGGAGGAAGGGAAAGGAGAATGTTAGCCGCTTTGAGACTCCTTCGGGTAGGGATAAAGCGGGATATCAAATCCAAACTACTCTCCTCCTCCTCCTCCTCCTCCTCCTCCTCCTCCTCCTCCTCCTCCTCCTCCTCTTCCTCCTCCAGTGGGATAGAGCTGCAGCAATAGCCTCCTGGCAACAGTGTCGCTGCAGTTGCTTACCAGATTGGGGAGAGCCAGGGCTGTGCAGTGCCCTGCTAGGAGCACCAGACTGGCTCTGCAGGTGCACTGTGCAACCTTGACCTCACCATCAGCTTGCTCCTCACCATCCCAGTAAGCAGCACTGACGCTGTCACCAGGAGACTATTGCTTAGGCTCCACTAGATTGGACAAGCTGCTCCTGACATCAGGGAACTGATATCAATGTCCAGGGATCGCCTGGGCAAACAGGTACATCTCCAACTGTTGGCACCACGCTTGGTGCCTTCTGGATCTCAACAGGGAGAGCATTCCATATGGTAGGCACAACAATGGAGAAACGTAATCACACTCTTGAGTTTTTGCTCAGAATAAAGTAGAGAGAGGGGTGGGACAGAGAATGACCTGCAAACATCAGGTGTGGGTGTGCTGGGGTGTGTCTCTGAATGTTGGACAGCATATTTGTTGCTAAATTACCTACGTCCACCTTGCTCAGCCCAAATATTACAAATTCTGCATGTCTCCTTCCCATAGCTGCCAATTTCTCCCTTTTTTTAAAGGGAAATTCCCTTATGCTGAATAGGCTTCCTCGCGAGAAAAGGGAAAACTTGGCAGCTATGCTCCTTCCAAAGGTAAGCCAAGCACAGGTAAGCATCACCCCTGAAATTTATCACCACTCAAGGAAGTGGTCAGCACACAATAATTTCTTTTTTAAAAAAAATGTTTTCTGGTTGTCAACTTCCTTGGAGGTTTCCAGCCAGGACAGAAAGGCAGGGCATAAATATTTTAATAAACAGTGAAATCTAAAATAGCTAACAATTTAGAATTTATGTTATGATTTAATATGTTCAAGCTCCAGCTCATTGATATAAGAAAAGACCATTGGTGAGTCCCCCCCCCTTTCTTTTTGTTCCCTTTTAAAGTAGCACCTTAGCTCCAGTTACCTTCAAGTTAGCTTCAGATAATAAAAGAAGCATATTGTTCACTTGCAGCTCTCACGGCAGCCTTCGCTGCTTAATCAGTTAAAACTTTGGTTCATTCATCTACTGATTTAAATAAATTAAAACCTAGGGTCTTATCTTTTGCCACTGACAGGTAAAAATAATAATCATATGCCATCTTAGATTCCATACTATTCAGTGAGTATGGACTATTCAGTGAGTATGGACATGATTTCCCCTCGTCCATGAAACCTTAAAGCCTTAGTTGTAAATCCTTTATTTTCTATTAGAAAATGATGAATGCCACCTTTGTATAAATCACAGTGTAGAGAACTTAATTATTGGAAAACCCATATTTCTGCAAACTTGCACAATATACCCCCCCCCCCGAGTTAGGGGCCTTTAAATAAGGTAACATTTAATTAAAGGCAGTGGGGCTTCTTGGAAATCTAATAATCTGATACCCGTGTCTTCATTCATACTTCTAAGCTCAAAGGAATACACATGCTCACAAGTGCATCAACCTCATTTTGTTTCTTAACAGTCTTGTCAAAACCAGTTTGAAAACTTTGCATGTGCTTCAAAGAAAGGAGTATAGGAAGAATTTTCAACAGGAGGTCATCTGGTTGTCTGAGGGAGTGGACTCGTGAGAATAAATACAAACTCATCTTCTTTCCTTCTACTTCAGATAAGGTAACATTAACTGCTGTAACCTCTAGGTAAGAATGCAATGCCATTATTTCAATGTTAGTTATTTACAGTGACTTCCCTCTCTGACAGCTGCTGTGCTGTATATTACAGAAATTACTTGCAACGAAGGTACTTGGTTGGAGACTACTTCAAATCACCACACTGACTGATTTCAGAACTTCAGGTACAATAAATTCACTGCACTACTAATCTAGCTAGCAGACATGCTTTCGTGTTCCCAATTAAATAGTAGGGGATTACATAAAAAGGTAAAGGGACCTTTAGGTCCAGTCGTGACCGACTCTGGGGTTGCGGAGCTCATCTCGTGTTATTGGCCGAGGGAGCCGGCGTACAGCTTCCAGGTCATGTGGCCAGCATGACTAAGCTGCTTCTGGCGAACCAGAGCAGCACACAGAAACGCCATTTATCTTCCTGCCGGAATGGTCCCTATTTATCTACTTGCACTTTGACGTGCTTTCGAACTGCTAGATTGGCAGGAGGTGGGACCAAGCAACGGGAGCTCACCCCGTCGCGGGGATTCAAACCGCCGACCTTCTAGATCGGCAAGCCCTAGGCTCTGTGGTTTAACCCACAGCGCCACCCGTGTCCTGGGCATCACATAGTCAGTAGTAAATTTTTGGACTGATTTAGATGAGACCTAAGTGCAACTGAGTCAGGCTGCAGTCCAAATCCCACTTACCTGGGAGTAAGTGCTGTTGAACCTGAGTAGATATGGTTAGGAATGTGCTGGTACTGTAGATCCAGACCAACAGGAGTAATTCAGCTGAAAGGTTCATGCCTTTGTGTTGTAATTATATTTAGGATAGAGTTTAAAGGTGCCAGGCGAAAGGATGCAGTATAAATAAATAATGAAATAACAGCCCGTGCTTTTCAGTATCAATTGACACATGACAGCATTTGACATGCAAACGGTATTTGATTGCAGCTGACAGCTAAGCATAAGTAGCAATCCACTTAGCATCCTGAGCTGAAATGTAACTGCCATTGGTATTTTGCAGTTTGCTTCCAGCAACATTAAGTAAATTCAACCTAACACAAGGGGACAGGCAGGTAGCTCACACAAAGGAATACTAATACAAAATTTCAATCCCAACAGTTGAACGCTTGGTTTTGATTTTAAAATGCAAACTAGAAATCCAAGATTTTGGGTGGGGGGGGGAGTAACCTCAGTTCTACTATTCACTCAGCACATTTAAAGATTAGCAGGAGTCTTGGTACTTGTTGAGCTGTATGTTTCTTAGGCAGCTCCTAGTTCTGTTTTCATTTCTAACTTTTTGTGCTATGGAGCAATGCTCCGCTCTGCCTTTCTTGCCTTATATGAGTACCCTTACCTTTCTTGAAACATATGTGTGACGGTTTTGTGAAATGAAAATACTTTCACGGAGCCCAATGGGCGTTTCAAAGCTGACCTTATTTTATTATATTTTGCTCAAGCGTCTAATCTCACTGGAGTTCTTTGCATTGCCATTCTCCCGCAGCTGCTTTATCGCCTTCCAAATCACGCCTTCTGAGAATTTCAGTAATGTATTTACACCCTCTTCTAGATCATCAACAAATGCTTGAATAAGCCTGGACCTCAGGGTGATCCCATTACAGTATAGACGTTGAGCCATCCAGCAGGCAGAATTGTTGTTCTGTCTGCTTCCTTTTTTTCTTTTTCTTTTAACAACTGTGTGCTCCTAGCCAGAACTCCATGGACTTTTAAACAGATATCAAGTTGCTTTATGTTGTTTTTTCGTTTGATGAATGTGAACAAGGGTGGGCCCTCTCACACTGGCACTGCCCCAAATGTTGTCTGTCATCCCCATTAATCAGGTAAGCACAGAGCCTTCATGCAGTGCTATTTTTTTCTAGAAAATAGGTGCCGGAACTCACAACGAACGCCTGCCTTGTTCTCTTAGAATGGCAATGGCGCCCACCTGAGAGGTGCCAGAACTGAGTCCCGGTGAGTTCCAAAAAGCCCTGCCTTTAAGGGAGTTTGCCTTAGAGAATGCAGAGTCACCTACTGGTAAGCCATCCACATTTATTTTGTTTATTGATTACTAACTTTTTCTTGCTGCTGCTGTTACTCAGCTAATTATGTATTTCCCAACTTCCCACTACCTAAAGAGTAAAAACCTTCTATAATTGTTATTGGGTTTAGTTGCTTGGCAAATAATGACTCAGGACTTGATTACTGTAGTTAATTGTCTTTCTTTTTACATTACTATTGTTTTATATTATTGGATTACTTTTCTTAGATTTATTTTTACATTTTGTATTGATCTCCCATATTATGCCTGTTAATTTTGTTGTTGTGGTTGCTTGCTAAAGCTATAATTGTGTCTTTGGGGCCAACTAGTCAGTCAGGGCAGAGCTGCTATTTGGTTAGCTCACTGAACAAAATATCTGAAAGGGGCTTGAAGATACGTTGCCTACCCTTGTTGAAACACCTTCTGCTCTGTGCAACTGCTGTACTACAACCGTTGGCAAGTAGGCAAGTAGATAAGGCACCACCCAACCTTGTGTGCAGTGTTTGTGTCTCATTTTAGTTGAGCAGACCTGTCTTTCTTATGTTAGCCAACTTTTGGTTGCATCTAAAAGTTATGTGAGAAGAGCCCCACTTACTTGGGAGAGCTTTTTCTTAACCTCCTACCCATTGCTGCTTCTTGTGCCCCATGAAAGGCCTCTCCTGGGGAGCAGGGATCTTTAGAAAAGACCTGTGAGGGTGGGGAGAATTGCCAAAAAACCAAGCCGATGCAACTTCTAATTTCCCCGTCGCACCCCATGAGCTTCATAGCTGAGTGGGGATCAGAACTCAGATGTCCCCAGTCTAAGTACAACACATCACTAAGCCACACTAGCTCTTAATAATTCACAGAAAAGTAATGATTGTGGAAGTGAATTGCCCTTACAGGGATATATCAGTTATCCATCCTACCTTTCCTATTCACTTACTTTGTAAGCCTGAGATTCCAAATCTATGAAGTGCAGTTCATTTCCTCATGAAATATTAGATGCTGTGCTGCTGATGTGATTGGCCTGTGAATCCTTTCAGCAATGTCTTCAGACTTGTCACAGTTATGAATGTTTGTGCTACTGAGAACAGTAACATATCACATGGCAATGAGGTGGGGTGGGGTGAGGTGTCCACCAACCAGACAGCTGACTTTGACCTTCATTGTTCTCATATGTGTTGGCTATAGGTCATTTTTCCCCACCCCAGTCCCAGTTTTAACTAACGAACAAACGAGCCCAGCAATTCGATGCAATGACACCAGACAAGAAGATCTAGGGCTTCCTCAAAAAACTTTGGCACTTTGAGACAGCAATGTGAACCTCTACGGGGTTAGAAATAAGGAATAAACTAAAGACCACTTAATAAGGTGAGTTACCAGAAGCGGAAACAAAATTCTTCTCACTAACCCCCTTTTCCTGTACCTGATCATTTGTAGGTTCGCTGCCCCAGAAATGTCAGGTAAAGAGGTGATTCCAGAGTTTGCTTCCTCCATGGTTACTGAAATGTCAGGTCTTTCACACTGCTAATTAAAAGCTGTTGATGAAAAGAGTGTGATGTAGCCTTTTGGCCTGTCCCTGAATACCCAATCATAAAACTGCTTGAAGTCTGAGATCTAGCACCATTACAGCACAACTGATTCAGACTTCTCTTTTCAAATTAGTACAGGAGGAACCTGACTTTAAATGGCAAAACTCTGCTATCAAATGTTAATGGTGAATATTTATTTAAATGGTCAGATTTTTTTTGACAAGGAACACAGAAGCAAGGCCCCAATCCTTTTCCAATTGTCCTTTCCAGATCATTTCTGGGAAGCTCCACCATTTAAACCAATTACCTTTCAGAACTGATGATGCCTTGCAAAACATTTTGCTATGTAAACTCTTTATTTTCTCTCTCTGCCACATACAAAGTGGGTACTCTTGGCCCCTTTGCAATGTTAAGTAAATTAAGCGACATTCCACCCCAAACATTTCAAAGAAATGTCCCCCTGCTCCCTGATTTCGGCAAGGATTTCATTTCAGCCCCTCTCAACAAATGGTCATGACTAGTACCAGTTCCAGTGACTCTGGAAAGTATCTCTGGATGACGTGCATTTCCATCAGGAAAGATGAGAACGTGAACCCATAGTCATTTGTGTAGGGATACCAAGGATAACCTAGCACTGGCCTAATGCATGTGGAGCTCAACATATAGGAATCCATTCATTTTGATAGATCCATGCTCACATTGCTGAGTGTCCTTAGCCTTTAACACTATGACAAGGAAGGAAAACCTTATTGGGTTCCAACTCCCATCAGTTTCAGCCAGCACAGCTAATGGCCATTAAAGCTGTGCCAAAACTTTATGTCTGGGGTGGCGTTGGTATCCTGGAATCTTGTTTCATACATATATAGTGGCATTTGACGAGAGTTCCTTTGTATGTTGCATAAATCCCTAAGACAAAGGCAAAACCAACTTCTGAAATGGAATGTTTGTTTCTCTTCTCTAGAAATGTCAGTCAAGCCCTTTACTTCAGGACAACTCAGTCAGATGGGCAGGGTCCCCCTCCTTCCTAATGAGTCTGCAAATAAACATTTGTGCAATATGTTTCATGAATATGGCTCCTGTGGTTTCTTCTTCCACTAATTTCAATCCTCTTCAGGAGTAGTCAGTGTGATGACTGCCAGTTGTTGTTGGACAACAATGCCCACCATTTCTAACTATTGGCCATGTTGGTTGGGGCTGATGAGAGTTGTTGTCCAAAAACATCTGTAAGGGACCAGATTGACTACCCCACACTAACGTTATTATTTTTTCATATTCCATGTGAAAAGTTTGAAGTAATTCTAACTGGCTTGCAATATTTAAGATTAAGATTAAATGATTTGTTTTTTTGTTTCCCCCCCACCTTAGCATGATTCCATGTGGTGATTATTAACATCAGATAGGAGAAAAGTCATTTCATTTTTTTGCCACTAATGTGTTTCTAATTAATGTAAGTGTAGCTGTGAAACTGAGTATCTCCTTAATCTTAGAGAGCTCAGGTCTATAATTACCTGCTTCACCCCTTGTGTTCTTTGTTTAAGGTTCATTGCCAGAAAGGGATTTTATGTTCTATAATGCTTCAGGAAAACTCATTTTTTCTTCATAATGGAATTTATAAAATACCATGCCCTCAACTGTGCATTTGAAGGGATCTATTACAAAACTAATTCCATAGAGTTTCCCATCCAGAACACCGAAAGCACCATCCAGTTCTATTAAAATTTGTTTTGCCTGTTTTAAGAGGGCCGGACCCCTGATGGAATGGACTTTTATGTTGTGAATAGTGGTAGAGGAAGGTTGTACAGAGAATTTTGGTTGAGAATTAAAGGACTAAGCCCTAACACTGTGACTAGCCCACCTGTACATCAAATGGAGTCTTTAGTTTGATACTGATTGGAATTACAAGGACAGAAGAAGTAAAGTGGCTATGTGTTCCCATAATGATATCTGGATGTCTCCAGGTGCTGCTGAAATCCCTACCTTCACGATTTTGCTGGACTGCTAATATCTTGAGGTTACGTTAAGCTGGTTTGAGCAATGGAATGCATATGCTGACTCATCATGCCATTAAATCAGTGAGGACGCTTTCTTAAACATGATGCCATGGAACTGTCATGCAGATAATTCCCTTCGGTTGCAGAGGGTGATGCATTTGAGAGCATTGGCAGCTAACATCTGCATTCAGGGTGCAAGCTGACATACCCTTTATGTCAAAGATGCGGAGCTTGTGGCTCTCCAGATGTTAATGGACTCCAGTTCCCATCAGATCCAGCCAGAGAGTTGAGATGACTGGAGTTGTATCCCAACAGCATCTGGAGTGAAACCTACTCCCTATGTTACTTTCCATGCATTCCAAGATTGTGTGGAGGGGAAAGCAGGGCCTTGTATCTTGGCCCTGCCTCAAACATCAGCAGTGACTCAGCCTGCAGACCTTTACCCACTAGCTTTAAGGTCTGAAGACGGAATCTATGTACGTTTAGCTAAATACATGTCAACTCTTCAATGCAATCAAGGGTGCCAGTTGCCTAGATTTAGGTGGACATTCATAAACTCTATCTTCTTCAATCTTCTGCTCAATGAACAAAGGCCTCCATGTGGAGCTGGTGACAGGACCAGTGTGTTGCTGGAGGGAAACGTCTGAAAGGACAGAGAGATATCAAGTAGTTGTCTGAAGTTTTTATGAGGTTTTACATATGAAACATAGGGGCAGGAGTGCTCTGTGGCTCTTGGAGACTAATGTGAGCAGAGTTTCAAGGACCTGCTTTAAGATTGAGAAACTTAGAACCAAAACTGACAGATCCTTCCATCCCTAGTCAAGAAAATAGGGTGGGTCCTAAAAATATATCTCTCAAGCATCAAAAGCCAGTGTAAAGAGGTGCATCTTCAACATATGATGGAAACTATATAATGAAGGTGCCAGATGCAGCACTATGGGGAAGTAGGAATGCCATAGAGAATACCCTCTCTTGAGTCATCCTCCTCTGAACATCTGTGGTCAGTGGAACTACCAAGAAGGTAATGGAATTCCAAAGAGAGTCCCTTCTGCTGATCTTAACACCTGATGGCGTGGTATAGGGACGGTGGTGGTACAGATCAAAGATGGCTCAATGTGTGAACTTCTAACAGGATTACTGTAGTCACTTTTGGAAACAAAATGCTAGCCTAGATGAACCTCAGCATAATCCAGCAAAGTAGTGATTAAATTACTGTGTGTTGGTAAATGGTATGCTTCTTGGGTGGCTATTCCTTCCCGGACTTCCAGCAAAACGGAAAGCTCACAAATCTGGGCTGTTTTACAAACTGAGCAGCATACATTTCCCCAAGATGTTCTTTTCTGTCTTGGAACGTTAAGTAAGATTCTATACAAATGTGGTCAGGATTCAGGACCACTTGCTTTGTAGATACATGCGCTGGAGTTCTTTAATGTTAAGTCCTGACTCTCAATGAGACCTATGGATTTGTGTGAACCTTCAAGAAATACTAAGCTAGGCGCTTTGAAAGCACATGTGCGGAAGTTCTTTGTTGTTAATCCCTTATTCCCGACGAAATTCCCTTTGATTGCAATGAACAACTTGATAAGATCATCCTGACTATGCAGCCTATTTTTCTGTCTTTTCTATGTGAGCCATTAAAAAATGAAATTCTTGCATACATTTTGTGCAGTGATTTTTCCTTATCCAGATCTAAAAGTCAGGTTTGATATCCTGGGTTGTTAATTTAACCATAGTTTATAGAAACGGCAGCTTGAGTGTGGACAAAATAGGAAAACAAACCAGGAACTGAAGCTTTAAATCTCTTCCCCTCACACATAAAGGGAAGGGGGGGGCCCTTGCACCTGAGGCTTATGTTGGCTTGTGCTTATAACAAAAAATCATGGTTTGCTACTGAATCTGAACCAGGCTCCTGTTCCTCCATGCCTCTGAATAGTTATGGTAAGATGCAAGGGACTGTTGCCAAAGAAATCACCTGAGGCAAACCACAAAATGCTGCCCCTACCCACCAGGGAAGAAGGGCTGAGTGAAAATCTACATTAGGAACAAGGATGGGAGGAGAACAGCAGTGACTCCTATTTGCCAAGATGCTGATGTAGAGGCAGTACTGTGGGGGCTTTCGAGGCGGCGGCAGATCCAGCCTCTAAAGAGCATGCCACAGCCATCACTGCAGCAGTGGCAGCAGCAGGAAATGGAGTCCTTGGAGGCCACAACTGCTGCCCCTGTGGGTTCTGCCACCCGAGGCGGTCACCCATCTTGCCTCATGGGTGGGCTGGCCCTGACTGTGGGAATTTGGCCGCAATCCTGCACCTAATAATTGCATTTAAGGCCCACTGGAACCAACATACTCAGGTCAGTCAGCACAAGATTGCATTGTGTAGTATTTTGACACAATCTATTGAGGGTTTCTGGGGAACAAGTGTCACTGAAATGCATAGGAATCCAACAAAAATCACTGTTGATTTGAGGTCCAGCTACGTCTTGAGGGCACAATGTTTGGCTACCCCAACTTTGGAGTAATTCAGTCAAACGTTTCTTGCTGTTATGGCACATCTACACTTTGTTCTAAGTGAAGTGACTGATTAAGAAAAAAATCCAATAGGTGGCCTTTTCAAAATAGAAATAAAGTCAAGATTATAAAGGTTAAGATATGCATCCATACAAATAGCACCTGGTTCCATGGGAGTTGAAGCTATTAAGAGACCTGCTCCGTATGGTGTTGAACAAGTCTGCACAATTTGCTCAGGCTTTTGAGCCCCACTAAGATTACTTGGCTTTGGGGATTTCACAAGAATTGTCAGCACACTTTTAATACCATATTTGCAGGAAGGTCTAGAAAATTGATTCCCGCCCCCTCAAAACTGAAGCTGAGATTTTCAGGACATTGATGCTGCAATCTTATGCATACTTACCTGGGGGTAAGTTCCACTATACTTAATGGAGCTTGCTTCCGAGTAGATGCAATGCTGTTTTTCCTGGGGGGATGCATACCCCTAAACATTTTGTGAATCTTTGTACTTTTGTCCATTTACTGTATTTATTTTTCCTGATTTGAACTATTAAATGGTGATTTTCTTGAGTTAAAATGAGAGTAACCCCTAAACATTTTTTAAAGAAAAAAAGCACTGAGTAGATGCATAGGATCCCGCTGGCAATGCCCTTTTGTGGAATTACAGCATATAACCTTTGTGGAAACTGTATGGCTTGAGTCATAATCAAAGTAGATCCATTGAAATAAGTGGAGTTAAGTTCATTGATGTCATATCAGCCTATGTGAATAGCTCCTATGGTGTGTTGGTACTTGATGCAGCACTATATATTTCAGTTTAGCCTACCTCATAGAATTGTTTTGAGGATAAAATGCAATAATGCAATACAAAATGCATATATATTGCCCTGAAATATACATGCATTTGTGCATGTATTGCTAAGAAAGAAGTAAGTAATTATACACAAGGAAATAAAATAAGTAAGAAAGGCTATTGCAACTGCAGGTATAAAATCACATCATATTTTGATGGCATTGGGCTTGTTCTGCACACCAGTATTTGCATATGGATATATCAACAAAGGAGAAGGGGACGACAGAGGACGAGATGGTTGGACAGTGTTCTCAAAGCCACCAACATGAATCTGACCAAACTGCGGGAGGCAGTGCAAGACAGGAGTGCCTGGCGTGCTCTGCTCCATGGGGTCACGAAGAGTCGGACACGACTAAACGACTAAACAACAACAACAATATCAACAAAACACAACAATCCAGACATTGGGCCGGGGGCAGCTTGCATTCAACTTTATCTCTATAACAGGAATGAATCTCACTAGTTCTTGCTAGACTAGTTTTCCATCCTCCCTAACCGTTGACTATGTTGACTGAGGCTAAAGAGAGCCGGAGTCCAACAACTTCTGCAGGGCCACAGGTTCCCTATTCCTGCTCAACAAGGATGTGATCCCTATCACTGTCTGCCCTATGACAGCTTTGAAAATATGTAGATGGTTACATCTTTCTTTTAACAAGTTTCATTTTCCCAGTGAGAGACAGAGCTGCTATATCACTGGAGACTAATATATCATTGGAGATGTACTATATTTCATTGTTGTTGTTTTTCAAAAAAACAAAAAACAAAACCCAAAACCCTAGCTAATTCTATCCACTTGAGCCAAACAAAAGAAACACTCTGCTGACTTGGGCTTGTTCAAAAATCCCAATTATGTTCTGAATTGGCGGTTGGGGGGTGGGGAGCTGTCTAAAACCCTTGCATATCATGGAGGCAAAAGGCAAAATATTTTGGTCAGTCTAGTAATGCATCACCATCTTGCTGGTTCATGTAGATGTTCAGACACTACAATTCCACTGAATAATGACCGTTCCCCATATAAAAGGGTTGCGCATTTTGCGCGGTCGCACGTAGCACCCTGGGAGCCTCAGGCAGCCCCCAGCAGTTCGGAAGCTGGCACCACCTTCCCGGGCTGGATACCTGTGGTCTCCGCCCAAACAGCCAGCCGTCCAATCCGGCCGGGGGAGGTGTTGTCAGGGTGGGATTGGCCAGGTAGGAGGAGGTAACGACCCAGTGCTCACAGCAGAAGGAGAGACATACCTGGGAAGCAGTCGACGGCTCCAGAGCTTTCCCACCCTCCACTCCCAAAAATTAATGCTTACATTGCAGGTTGGCCGCTGTTGAAGGGCCGGAAATGAATTTTCCTGCATTGGCAGGTTTCGCCTTTCCCGTAGCAATTCGTCACAACTTTGGCGGTTGTAGGCCTTGGGCGGAATCCTTTCGACATTTACCAAAATGAGGGGGGGCGTGGGGGAGGTGACCCCCCTGCCCCCATTGTGGTGGCGATACCAGGATTCCCGTTAAAGGGGTCTAGGGGAGAGGCATTGACCATTTGCCCAGGGGCCGTCATTGCCCTCCCCCTCCAGTGGCGACGAAAAGGGGGACGGGCTATCTGCTTGAACATATGCTTTCCAGAGCTAGCCCAACCCCCATATATGCTGGATAATCCGGAAATTACCCAGACCCCCGGCTGGGGGGCTGGGAGGATAAACACCCAATGCCTGTGCCAAGGTCTCCCTACATCTGAATCTTAATAAAGTTGTGGCCAGTTTTAATCCCATAGAACATTGTCTGGTGTCGTTATTCCACTCGGGGCCTGACTGGGGTTTGGGGGTCTCCGCCTGACCGCGCAAAAGGAGCATATAAAATAGACAGGGTGTAAGATACTGTCATGTTTTCAATATTTAACTTACTATAATCTGTTACATTTGTGTTCATCTCAAGGGAAGTGTAAGCAATGGACCAACTGGGTTGATTCATGAGCTCCTGCTCATGACTCTTCTTGGGACCAAT
Organism: Zootoca vivipara; assembly: GCF_965207765.1. NCBI lineage: Eukaryota > Metazoa > Chordata > Lepidosauria > Squamata > Lacertidae > Zootoca > Zootoca vivipara. Next base: position 38,567,468 of record NC_142586.1, on the reverse strand, counting down.
TAACTGGAGGAAGCTGGCAAGTTGTCATAAAGTCAGTAGTATCCATTACCTTGTTGCAGAAGGTGAAGAAGTGCAACTGGAGTGGGGAGCCTCCTCTGGGCCTTTCTTTCTGACCCTCAGGATTTTTCCCAGGAAACACCCCTCATCAGATATTCTTGCTTGGTTAGAATGTGACGTTGAACTATGGTAATATGCCTTGCTTGCCTGGATGAAGGATAGAGAAGGATGCACGAGTGTTTATGGAAACAAACTTATTGTACAGAGGTCAGCGTTATATTAATTTCTCCAATCCTTTTGATTCTGGCCCCAGCCAGCACTAGCCCTTGGTTGCCTAGAAAGGAATGTGGCCCTCAAGGTCAAAAAAGCTCCCCCACCCTTGTGGTGGAGAGTCCCACTAATGAGGCAAGTATTGGGACTTTTCAGCACTGTCAAGATCACCACAAAACCAGGCCCTCCAGCAAACTAGATTTTCAGAGGGTAAATACTTCATATTGCTGTGATCTCCGAACATAGAGCCTCCATTTCAGGGCTGCCAGCATGGAATTTGTTGACAAGCACAAAATTAATTAGATTAAACACATTAATATAAATTTATTTGCCCAGTACAAAAGCAACCTTCTATTCAACACACAACCTGAGCTAGTGCCAAGTTTCCCCATCCCCAGGCAGCTGCTGTGAAGGAACAGCAACAGTCACCTCCGTCGGCCACAAGGATTGGCCTTCTCTGGATCACATCTGGGTTCAATGGCAATGTCAACAACATCTAGGGTGGCACCCTGCTGGAACCAGCCATGACCCAAGTACTCTGGCCCTAGGGTATGGTCTGAAGACACATGAGACCATCACCTTGCTGAAGCAGGTCTGGGCCTGGTCAGTGCCTGGAAGGGTGACCCTGACCAACCACAACTCTGCCTTAGGTTCCATGATAGAAGAAAGGCAGGATATGAATGTATGAAAATATGTAAATAAATGGGGGAGGGGAACCCATGTGAGAGTTCAAACAGGGGAGAGAGAAGGGCTGCATGTGCTTGACATGTCACCTCTATAGCCAATCTTCCTGAATGGAGACGTTAGGGGTGGAATGGGGTGGAATGGGAAAGCATTGGTGTTAGTGGCACCAATCCTGCTCCCAGTTTGTATTCCTTCTGAATGCCTGAAGAGGGTGCCAGTTGCTCCATTCTTCTAGGTTGGTCTAAGTATGACATTTTGTGGAATTACCGGTACTTCACGCTGTGGGCTTGTGGCAAAAGACACCAATAGTTAAAAATAAGAGCTTGATACAGCATCTTCCTAAAGACATTAGAAGACTAATAAACAGTGGATACTGGAAAAGAACAGTGATGAAGATTGTTTTACCAGCTTCTTTGGTATTTGAGTGGATGGCTGTCATTTGTTTTCCTACTTTAATCTCTCTCTCTCTCCCCTTTTGCTTACAGCTACAGTGTACTAAAGCACAGATATTTCTCAGTCGGTTTGAAATTAATTATTGGGGATCACTGATCCCAGACATTAGAGTCTTTGAAGCAGACAATATTTTCATTGTGCAGAGGCAGCCCAGTGAGCCTGATCAGGACCTTTAAACCCTGCCTGCAATGTGAGCAAATAATGCCAGCAATCGCAAGAATGTGAAGGCTGCTTGCTTGGATTGGATTTGTATGGCAATTCTTATCACCCATGGTGTTTTAATGCTCTTCCTCCCCCCTCCCCCAATTCACCTTCTCTGTAATCAGAAGGTGCCCTAAACTGGAGTTCCTTGGAATGCAGTGAGCTGGTTTTGCTGAAGGATCGTTTTGAGAAGGGAGTAGGAAGGAGTGGGAGCTTGAGACCTGCAGGCAGTGTCTGGTGTAGGCAGGAGGAGGGCAGGAACAGGACCTTGGACAGTTCCAAGAGGGCCCTGTTGCCCAAAGAGTTCTCTTCCTAGGACAGGGCGGCCCAACTTTTGATACCAAGTGGGCTGCAAGAGATGCAAGCACCTTCATATCAATACAAGTTACCAATGGATCTCCACCTGAAGAAGCAGCTGAAACTGTCTGATACTGCCACCATGCACTGCAAGATTCCTGTGTCATGACACCATGCAAAAACTTGGTCTCAAATCCTTCAAATAGACTGCCAGGGAAGTCCTAGTGCCACTTTTTATGTGTAGCTGGCAGCAGCAGGTAGAGCATATGGCACCGTTCATTGGGGAATAGTTGACCAGGCATCTCACTGAACTCAAATATTCCCTCTACTGCAGGTTTGCTTGTTCCGGGTACTCTGGTTCAAGAAAGTAGCAGCACTTTTCATGAAATCTGCTCTTTTTTTCTGCCATGTCAGCTGCATATGTTGCACACAGTGTTATAAAAGGGAAGGAAGCCAAACACAGCATATTGTGGCCCATGGCCTATAGGCAACTGTTGCCCTCACCAGATTCTTGTCACTGAGTATGTCTTTGTGTTTTGAGCAAGGAAACATAAGCCTGAGTTATGCACTTAGGGTGAGTATGTGAGGTATTAACGTGGGGAGGGGGCAGGGGTATGCTTACAGATCCCACCCTCAATAACCCAAGACACACCAGCTCCACCAGAATTCAGCACAAAGGTCTAAAGGGAGACACGGGCAGAGCAAGTCAAGCAAGCTTTGTGCTAGGCTGCAATTTCTTAAGCTGGATGCAGGTGTCCCTTCACCCAGTCCTGCTTTGCTCCATTGGCCTCTTGCTGGACACCATCGATGGAGTAATGCCAGCATCATTCTGCTGGTTTAGAGCATGCACCCCCAAACCAGGCCCTCCATCTATTTTGGGACTACAATTCCCATCATCCCTGACCACTGGTTCTGTTAGCTAGGAATGATGGAAGTTGTAGTCCCAAAACATCTGGAGGGCTGTGTTTGGGGATGCCTAGTAAGACATGGGGCTGAGGTAGTCTGGGACGGATCACTACACCAAGTCCCGGCTGGCTCGCCACTCTTCTGTCCCTCTCACCTTCTGCCATGGCCACCATTTAGGACAGGGCTGCAGATGCAGTGGTAGTCTCACCACCACTTCCAGGAAGTCACACTGGGTTGGGAGTTAGGATTGCTCCCTAAGTGTGTTTGAGTGAATGCCTGTAGAACCCTATCAGTGATCAGGAACTCTGACAACTCAGGAAACAGGCTCAGTAGGCAAAATTCAGAAGTGGAGCTGATGCACATGGAGACGTAGGGAGCAGGGCTAGAGTCCATGCCCCCTCCCTACTTGATGCCTGACTGCATGATAGGGAATAATAATTATTGATCAAATAACACTTCCGTGCAGCAAAGAGGAAGGATATCAATGCCAATCCATTACAAACACATAGTAATGGGACCACAGTGAGATGTCACACATTGAGGGCAGAGAGACTGCAGAGACGGAACACATTGTTTTTGGTCAAAAGGGGGCACAAAGTGTGGCAAGGAGGAAGCTGGATGGTGGTGTTTTTTTTTAAAAAAAGTATGAGATACTTTGTGGATGGCCACTGTTCTGTGTGTCTCAATAAACTCATTAGAAGTGGGTTCAAGGCACTGTATGCCAAATTTCAATCTGTGCTCATTTGAATCACTGGGTTGCTTCCAGCATAGTTTTGTCTAATATTTTACAAATTGGCTAAAGCCCAGCAGGAGGCCATAGCACCAGGCCTGGTATCAGCATCAGGTCAAACATCTGCCAGGGCCCACATACTATGGTCAAATTCACATAATATATATAAAGCACATCCTGAGAACTATGGTTTGTTAAAAGTGCTGGGAATTACAGCTCTGTGAGCAGTAAACAACAGGTCCCAGAAGCCTTTGGAGGAAGCCATACACTCAATGTATAGTGTGATATGACCTCTCAGAAAGCCTATCACTGACTCCTAACCTGACCACAGCTGTGCCTTGTCTGGAGATATCGTTGCCTTTTCACATTCCTGGGGCCAGTCAACTTCATTTTCAATTTGAATGTTGTGAAAAAAGCTATTTTACATCCCCTTTCTTCCCAGTTGCTTCAGTATGTTCAACCAAGGTAACCATTCTGTTGACACGTGAAGCCCAGGGGGAGAAAGAATATTAACCACCACCACCTGATCACATTTATAGACTGCTTCCATTACTGCAACTTGCATTTCACACAGGGAGATTTATTCCGGTAAATGTTTAGGGAATGCATGTACAAATGACCTTGGATTAGTGGCAGGGCAGGAGTTTTAGATTCCTGCAAAGGGACTGTCTTCCTCCCACAAGAAAGGGTGAGTAATTTCCATTTGTGGAGCAGAAAGATCTTTCAGGGTGAATTGTCCCCTCCTCCCTCAGGAAGCCAAAATACAAATTCCCCAGTAAACCAGGCTGTTGGCAGGGATCACATTAAGTGGAAAATTAGCGTACCTAATAGTAAAAGGGGGGGGGGGAGCAGACCTACTGAAATCATAACTTGTGCTTCTAAATTTAGAAATCAGCAAATAACTTGCTTGTATCAGTTTTCAAATGGCTTTCATTTTCATGCAATATAATTAAATTCAGATATATATTTCTTTAATGGAGATCAGGTCCCCTAGGTAAGATCTCTGCCATATCATCATTTCAGGGGGCTGGACTGGATGGCCCTTGTGGTCTCTTCCAACTCGATGATTCTATGATTTTTTTCCCTTTTCATTCAGAGCGATATTTTCCTGTGGAAAGCCAGTCATCTTCATGTTAAATACGAGCCAAATGATGGGAGTGAGTTGTAATAAACAGAGGAATATTATCAGCAACAATACATCATTGCCACATCTCAGAGCCTAACAACTAAGTGTGGAACAGGGAGTTTTAACGAGAGAGAGAGAGAGAGAGAGAGAGAGAGAGAGAGAGAGAGAGAGAGAGAGAGAGAGAGAGAGAGAGAGATCAGAAAAGAAAATGGTTATTGCACACATTCTTGTACAACCCACCGTAATTCAAGATTACAGCTTTTGTAGAGATGGAGGCAGCACTGTTATTATAGCGCGTGGAAACCCTATTTTGAGACCCTTGCATTATTTTGTCAACAGTGCCATCAACTGCCAGTGTCCTGGTGACTCACAAACATTGCTTCTGGGACTCACAGCGAAGATTCTGCAACCTGCCTTTTGAGAGTCATTGTCCCACCTCTTGCTCTGTACCAAGGGGTAAGAAACATCCATGTTATGGCATACTGCTATACTTCCACTCCTACTGGCTAATGGAGCTCAGAAGGTACCTCTTTCTTAGACTGAGAAAAAAGCGAGGTGAGTGTGCATGGTAATTTATTAACCTATAAAATACAGACATGTTGGTGTCATAGTACAGTATATTGCTGCCTGCTTCCCCCTGGGCAGCAAGAAGTTCAAAGGGCAGAGCTGCTGGGTTTGGTTTCCTTTAGAGGAGAGAGCTCTAGAGATTTATAGTGTTTTGCTATTGGTTGCCTTCTTTACTAAGATACAGGCAGAACATAAGCGGAGGAAAACAGCTGACACTCATACCAGACAGTGGACCTGCTACCACACTTCATATCCCCAAAGAGAGACCCTGTACTCCAAGCAGTCTACAGGCAAATCCACAGCTTGCTTCCTTGTTTGGTGTGCACCTGGGAGATAATAGTAGAGGTAGCAGGGGTGTAGACAATACCAGCCAATGATGGAGTATCACTTCCTTCTCGATGGAAGTTCTGGCTTTCTGCTTTGCTGAGCCTATTCCAGCTGATGTTTACATGCTCCCTCAACTGCTCCTGTGATGATGAAGCCTAGAAGCATGCTTTTAAAAAGATCTCTCTGATTCGTGGATATCAAGTTCTCAAGCAAATACAGGAGGCCAGTGAAATTGGAGGCAGGTGGATTAAAGCAGCATTGTATCCCTTCCGTGGAAAAGGCATGGGAATATTTTGTTCAAGATGGTGCTTGGGCAATACAGTGAAAAATAAAATACGATTATTTCACAGCAGCAGGTAGCAGCTTGGTTTTATGTTTTGTATACAGTGTCCATGAAATTTCCTTGACATAAATTTAATTGTTAATCTCTCTGTAATTAGTTTAGGGTGTGCATAATGTTATCAGAGAAGGCCCTCCTGAGGTTTTTGGAACCGAACAGCAGCACTAAAGCTATTGCGGTAATAGCCAAAATTCCCAGAAGGCCTCATTCTGACACACAAAAAGCAATGCACATAAGCTTTTTCTTTTGCAAATAGCCGAGTGGGGACCACACATTCCCTTGAACATTTTCAACAATGTTCTCTTCCAAGTACTTACGCAGGAGAAAAATCCCACTACATTTATCCGTCTTTAGGAACTTTCACTTCTGGGTACCATTTTTAATCACTTTGGATCCTGGTAGGAAGCAACATATTGAAAGACATTTTGAATACTGCTACCATAGAGAATTTCATTTGCCTGCCCTTTCTCCCCTTTCAAAAACCAGGTAAAGTATAGGGACACAATTTCTCCAATGTAGGAGCTTTGTAGTAACCAGGCGTATAAAATTAGAGCAGTGCAAGTGACAGAAGCCTGCTCCATGAGCTATAGGGAGTCCCAGCTGACCAGGGCACATCACTCTGCCCCTCCTTTCCTTGGCCATCTCTTTTGAGCATGCCTCTTGACTGAAGGAGCAGGGACTCGTGCAGAGATGAAACATGTAACCTCCCCTCTGCATCAAGAACGACTGGGTGATGCCATTAAATCCCATACAGAGATGTGGCAGAACCACCAGAGAAGGCTGATAGGGAAGGATACAAGGAAGGAGCAGTAAGCCTGGCAGAACCATAGGGGGCAGTCTCCTCAGCCATCACATATTTTAACCTTGCAAGAGTCTTCGGTTGTTTCATTCTCAGCAGACAAACAGGAAGTAGCTAGGAACCACAACCTGGGGTTGCCTAGGAATCACTAGTGTTCCTTCACAGTCCTCCCTCAGCTTGGCAGAATGGCCAAGGCTGAGCTTTCGTGCAGATTCATCTAGTCCAGTATTCAATCCCTGGTCCATCTAGCTCAGTATTGTCTGCACCAGGTGTGAGGAACCTTTGGCCCTCCAGATGTTGCTCAGCTACAACGTCCCACCATCCCTGGTCATTGGCTGCACTTGCTGGGGCTGATGGGAGTTGTAGTTCTCCAACATCTGGAGGTCCAAAGGTCCCCACGTCTGGTCTACTCTGCCTGGCAGTGGTTCTTCAGGGTTTCAGACAGAGGTCTTTCTCCACCCAGCTGGAGAAGCTGGGGACTAAACATGAGGTCTTCTGTCTGCAAAGCAGATTCTCTAACACTGAGCTCTGGCCCTTTGCCAGCTTGGGGAAATACAAGCACAGGTAAAGTGGAACCCAAGCTGTTTGGAGTTTTGAAACTGTTTTAGTTTCCTAAGCCCCACTCTTTTCATTTGCGCTTGGACTATGATACATTGTTAGGATCTTTGAGAAGATATATCATGCAGTATGTGAAATGAATGCTCTCCTCTGTGCACCTGTCTGCATTTCCTTTGTGAGTTGGGTATAAAAAGCCATCCTCCCAACAGAAGGCGAGACTTGTACATTTCAACACCATCTGCTGAACACATGTTTTGTGAACCAGACATTTTTCTTTCTCTCTTTTTTAATTCCTAGGCTAGCTGTACACATTTTCATCTTGCAAACCATTTACATTTCATAATAGAAGGAAAAAGATGCATCGATGTTGCATGCCATTATCATTAAAAAAAAGCGGTAAAGGAAAGTTTTGGCATAGATCTTTTTAAAATAAAAACTGCAAGAAGAAAATAAATAGGAGGAAGAGAAACAAATCATTCTGAAGGCACATTTTTAAAAGTGTAACAGCAGCCAAAACCAGGTCAAACCCAGCCAAATAAAGGGTGGTCACTTGTTATGGCCCTTGAAATTGACCTATCCTCATACTCTATTTTCCAGAATCTTGCAGATTTTTCTTATGAACATAGTAAGGTAAGGAAAAAGTTCCCTTTCTGTTTTTGCTGTTAGAAAAGTGATGGAGAAATGGCTGGAATTACTTTGGCTTTCCCCATGTGCTGTCCAGTTCACATTTATGTTTCTCTTCATGGTTGCACCGGCAATTGCACCATGAAAATAAGCTGGCTTTGTTTGCATGTGTGAACAACCAGCCTTGAGGGGAAAGGCTGTCCCTTTAAAATGCTCCTCGGGTGTTAACAGACTTCTTCTACATTTCTTTTCTGAATGCAGCACCGACACAGAGGCAGCTGAGTGCATAAGCAGCTGCAGTGGCCTCAAGGTCTCAACACAGAATGTGCTGGCAGGGAACTGAAGTGCTAAGATTCGTAGAATACATCAGTGCCACCCAAGCTACAAAATCTGGAAAGAGTTACAAGGATCTTGAAAGGAACGGTTTCCTTTTTAGGCAAATTATTATTGACCATGAGAAAGGAAAAGTGATTTGATAACAGAAACATACTAAGCACCAGCTGTTGTTTAGAAATGGTTTGAACTCAACTGTGGGAGTCACAGAGAGGTGCAATTACTGTGTCTTGCTTCAGTTCCAAGGAAAACAAGGTTAAAACTTTGGCTGGCATTTCATGGTGCTATCTCTCTCTCTCTTTCTCTCTCTTTCTCTCTCTTTCTCTCTCTCTTTCTCTCTCTCTCTCTTTCTCTCTCTCTCTCTCTCACACACACACTCTTAAAGAGGACCCTGTGACTACTATCGATTATATAACCAACACAAAAGAAATCAAATAAAAAAATTCCTTCAGTAGCACCTTAAAGACCAACTAAGTTTTTATTATGGTATGAGCTTTCGTGTGCATTCACACTTCTTCAGATACAGTGAAATAGGAGTCCCCAGGCACTTATGTAGAGAAGGGGTGGGGAGGGGGTGGGGATGGGGAGGGGAGGGGGGATCACTCAGAAGGGTGGTGGAAGTGGGTGATTGACTGACTGATAGCTGTTGATGACCGAAAACGACTGCAAATGGTTTTGCATGAAAAAGCAAGGGTTGAGATGGCTGAAGATCGCTTATCATGTATAATGAGATAAGAATCCAATATCTCTGTTCAAACCAGGTCCCTCCATGGTTTTGAGCTTGGTGATAAGTTGTAATTCAGCAACTTCTCTTTCCAGTCTATTGACAATGACCAGGATTGCCATGAACTCTGGGTAGTCATCCAAGGAGATAGGGCAGAGAGGACTGAAGAACACAAAGCCAAACCTAGAGATGTGGGGAGGGATGAATTGTAAACATCCAGATCTTTGGTTGCAGGTTTAAGTCACACCCACACCAAACATTTAAAGCGCATTTAGCACATGGCTAATCACAAATAATCTTGAGAACTGCATTTTACCTCTCACAGAGCTGCAGTTCCCAGCACCTTTAACAAACTTCAGTTCCTAGGATATGAAATAAATCCCACCCAATGGACCAGAATGTGGTCTAAACCCCCCTTCAAATCCATATCAATGAAAAGAAGAGAACTCTCCCTGAAACTAACCTACAGATGGTACCTAACTCCAAGAAAACTAGCACTAATACACCCAGGAACCCCATCAAAATGCTGGAGAGGGTGCACCTCCACAGGCACATACCTCCACATGTGGTGGGAGTGCCCCAAAATCCAATCATTCTGGACAATAACCATACGGGAAATTTGTAAGATAACTAAGCAAGTGCTAGAACTCACCCCAGAACTGGTCTTATTAAACATCTTCCAAGACAACAATGCCCACTCAGAATATAAAGAACTCATAACCCACCTACTGTCAGCAACCAGAAACATCATAACCAGACATTGGAAAGACCTGTCAGGAGTAAACATGGTCCAATGGTATCAAGTAGTATGGGAAACAGCCCTACTAGAAAAACTAACCAGTAAGCTGAAACTGACACGGGGACAAACAGAAGAAGACACCTTCACCCCAATATGGTTCCCCTTCATCACCTACACAGCCCAACAAGACAATGACAAAAACCTACCATCAGCATACATCAGGCTAACCTAACCGAAACACGCACCCACCCCACTCACACAAGAAACCAAAGACCACCACAGCCAAACACACATGAACTAGCGCATCCTACGCCAACCCCCGACCTCTCTCACCAACAAAGGAGCACAAGTGAACAACAGAGAACCTGCACAATCAACGCTGACACTGAACCCCCACGCATACCAAGAAAAAAAGAGAAACATCAACACCCCACCCCACCCACCTCAAGATTAATGTGTAAAAACGATACATGGGAAAAATATGAGACATTGTAAACCAATAAAATCCTTAATAAAAAACAAACAAACTTCAGTTCCCAGGATTCTTTGGGGAAAGCCATGTGCTTTAAATGCACATTAAACGCATGACGTGCATCTAGCTTTAGTTAGACTTCTTCTGGGGCAGAAATATTTACTGGAAGAACTTTCTGAGGCTCTTTCGACAAATACCGGTAAGAATTGGTCATCAGCTGTACTATATTGTATTAGTGTGTGAATCCCAGGTTAGAAGAGTGGCTGCAGTGGCACTTAACTATACTTGGAAGTAATAAAACAGAGCAGGAAGTGACCAAAGTGACATAACAAATAGAAATTACCCAGCAGGGAAGATTAATAGACAATTTCCTTACAAGCTGCGGAAAATGTAAGCACAGGCAAGGCTGCTGAAGAGAGCACTTGGTTTATGATTCCTGGATTTATTTCTGTTTATTCCTGTTTTGAAACATCCCACTTGGTTTGACTTACCTGCTTATACCTTTAAATCTTCCTGCAGTCTTGGTTGATTCAAAACAAATGAAAGTGAGGGAAGAAACATGCCCACTGAGTTTCATGCTTCTGCTAACAAAGGGTCTGCATTGCCCCCATCACTTTCAAATGGGAAAGTTAATTGTTCTGGGATAGGGTTTTTTTTATTATTATTCTTACACTGAGTTCTTTGTTTGTTCCTTGAGTTCCCTTGTGACATCATTATGTAGCTCTTACCGCGTGCCGGTCATTTCCAAAGGGACTGCTGGAGACAGGCGGGAAGGAACGTAAATCCAAACAAAGCACACACAGTGTTGATCTTCAAAAATAAGCAAGGCATAGGTGAGCGCCCAGATGGTTATTTAAGAGCATTTTTAGGATTCTCTGAAGAGCTTTCTTCCCAGTTAAAAATATCATTGTTATTTAATTCCTGCTCACAAAACCCCTTGTCAGGTATTCAAAAAGAATGTGGGGTGTTCAAAAAGAATGTGGGGATGGAGGTACATACACTAGGCATGCCCGATCCCCCTCAACCTTTCTGCAGTACGTTTCCGAGCACAATTCAAAGTGTTGGTGCTGACCTTTAAAGCCCTAAACGGCCTCGGTCCTGTATACCTGAAGGAGTGTCTCCACCCCCATTGTTCAGTCCAGACACTGAGATCCAGCACCGAGGGCCTTCTGGCAGTTCCCTCATTGCAAGAAGTGAGGTTACAGGGAACCAGACAGATGGCCTTCTCGGTAGTGGTGCCTGCCCTGTGAGGCAATAAGCAACTATTTTACTTTTAAAAGACAACTGAAGGCAGCCCTTTTTAGGGAAGTTTCTAATGTTTGATGCTGTATTGTTTTTAATATTTGGTTGGAAGCTGCCCAGATGGGTGGGGTATAAATAATAAATTATTATTATTATTATTATTATTATTATTATTATTATTATTATTACTGTATTATTATTATTATTTTCTAAGCATGTATGGCTGAACAATCTTAAAAGGCTTTTTCAGATTTTCCCACTTAATGCAGGAATATTGGTGTGGAGAGGGTATCTCAAGCACACCTGGTGATATTTGGGGTGGGGCTACCCCATCCATATCCCTGCCAAGCTCTGAACACCTGAAGAAGGCACTTTAATCTAAGGCAAGAAGCAGCCATTTTAAGCACCAGACATTTGACTGGAATACTGGAAAGAACTTCCTAACTGTGCTGGTTATAAATATTGTATATGCAAATCCCATTGACTTCAATGAGACATGTGCATGAGTAGCTTATTGCCAGGGCTGGGATGTCAGCAGCAGTCCAGAGCAAATCAATGAACCAAGGGCAAGGGGGCAAAGCCAGGGCTCAGGATCAATGAGCAAGCCAGGGACAAGCACAAACCAGGAGACTGGCTGGAGGAGCAAACTAGGACAAGTCTGACCAAGGAGCAAACGGCAAGGCAGAACTGAAGAACAAGTCAGGACCAGATTTGCCCAGAAGGCAGAACTGAAGTGCAAGTTGGACAAAACAACTAGCCAGGAAGCAGGAGCAAGGACAATTTTGACAGGAAGTAGGTCTGTCATATTCCATATGGAGAACCACAGAGTTAATAGAAATTCAAGTGACCCTGAGTAATGAAATATTGGAGTGATGGGGGCAATGCCCTCCCCTATAAATGCTGCTCCTGCTACAACCCCCCCCCCACCCAAACGTACTCATGCTTGGTGCTATGTTAGGTTTCTTCTTTTACCTCAGTTCGTCTCTTTTCAGTTGTCTGAGAGAATGTTATTGAGATTGCCTTAAAAAAAAAGAAGTGCTTTTAATTTTCCAAGGGAATGAGTCCTTGGTTTTATGAGCCACCAAACATGTACCTCACACACGTAATTTATGAAATGACTCAGAATTACAACTCTCTCAGGTAATGATACTGTCCTCTTTTTGATCTCGAGTTGCAAGCCCTGCAAGACAGGACACGGAGCTGTGTGACACATTTCCCTTGATGTTTCTGACAGGACCGAATATTAGCCAAACCAGCAGGGGGAAAGAAATTGCCATGGTTGCAGCATCTGTGCTGAGAAATTGATCCAGTGACAATGGCTGTGGCTGTTGGATCACTGCAAAACTCAGATTATATTGTTTTGGCCCTGAACTGCATTTGGCACAAACAGCTGATTTAATTACCGGTATTGTAATTATTTGCATAGAAAATGTTGGTTTTAGTGAGCTTAAAGGCCAGACTGGCATGTATTAGGATTCAGTATACCGTACATAATGGGATTATGTGAAGCCTTCAGCACTTTGCCTGATAGACAGTCATATACATCCTTTGACTGGTGGCTGGGCTTGCCAAAATTAATTTGGAGTCACTTCCTCCTCCTCTATTTTTTTTGGACACATCGGTGTTGATGATGGTTCAGCAAAACAGCACATGCAAAAGTTCAGGGAGTGGGGAAAGGTTTCTGCCCCCCCCCTATCTAAACATAAAAATTGAAGGGGGAAGCTGACTGAATCAATCCCTGGAGAAAACTTCAAGAACATGCTGTTTTAGCTGGCTCACAAAGGATCCTTTCAGAGTATCTTGCTTTTGAGATGGATGATGCAGCTGGCCTGAATGGGAGGGGAGAGAACAAACATAAGCCAGCATCTCTCTCCGTGAAAACACTCTGTGTGGCAACAGCTATTCCCTAAGAAGATCTTCCTTTCATCAACACATCCAAAAGAACACAAAAAACCCAGATTCACTTAGAGACACTCTACAAAAATGGCAGCTTCTAGGCTGCATTTTTGTACAGAAGGCTTGATCTCTCAATGTAAGGTTTGCATCTGGAATGCTGTCCACTGCCCCCGCCATGATGGTTATTCTGTACCTCTGTGGTTTGAGGAAGTAATATTTCTGAATACCAGTTTTTGGACACTGCAGGAGGGAGGATGCTGTTGAGCTCTGGATCTGCTTTCAAGCTTTGATGTGCATCTGGTTGGCCCCTGTGAGAACAGGATGGTGGGCTAGATGGGCAGTTGGTTTGATCCAGCAGGCTTTATTTTTGTTCTTGGGAAGGTTTGTATGCACAGTGGGTCCAGAGCATTGATTCCTTTGTTAGAGTAATTGATTAAATGATACGTGCCTACGACTCAGAACAGAGTTTTGTTGGCATAGTTCCATTTTGGCATTTTGGTAGAGCCTGAATGTTTCTTTTAAATTTTCAGGGTGGTCTTACTTTATCGTTTTAAGAGGTGGCTGAAATCTCATTTCCCTATATTATTATTTTATTTTACAGTTAAGATGATCCTCAATGAATCTCCTCATAGGAGCTGATGAGGTTCAATTCCCCGGAACCCTCCTTCCAGCTCATGTTTCCTGTGGGTTTGGCTGGATGCACTTGGGTTGCCATGGGTACTCTTCCTACCTATGTTTTCTGGGGGATGAGCCAGAAAAATGTTCATGAGAATGTGTGTCCTTCTGACCCAGCCCCCAAGAAATGGAAGGGCAAATGCTGAGAGGAAAACCTCCGATAGTGGAGGTACGGTAGTACACAGCCACCACGACTTAAGTCCATCACTACATCTTATGGTAGCTAATGCCATCATTTTAACACATCTTTAATTACAAGGATCTGCAGTAAGCAGCTACTTAAATCAACTTTTTCTAAACACTGCAGGCTCTTACAGCTGTAAGGGCAAGGAAGTTGTGCCTCCCACTGTCACCCTTACATGAAAAACTCCGCCTTACAGATAAACAAATCTGTCAGTTTCAGTTTCTCCCAGTTTCTCATCCCCCCCCCAGGTTTTTTCCTCTCCTTATGTCAGACAGTAGTTTGCAAAAAGCAAAAAATTAATATTTTTATTTTTAATCCCCATGAAAATTTGTCGGCATTTTAGTGTGAATTTCTCTTAAGAAATACATTTTAGGATGAAGTTTTGACTGCTATACACATTTTTTTGCTAGGTATTTCTCCTAATATAATGCATTTCTGTATGTTAATTTCACTAGCACGTGCATTTTAATGCACAATTCCCACCCCCACATATGCATTTTTTCACTTGGTTTGGCTGGAGAACTGCACTGTGAAATTTGTATTTCGGTTTGCATATTGGTCCAATAAGTTTAAATTAAATGTAAGTGCAAAGAAGACCAAATCTCTCTCCTCTTGATTGAAAGAGGCTGCTGAAACTGGCATATGTTGCTGGGAGCCAGGCCAGCAGTGCAGCCAGTATCCTTTTGAACACATGAGTGACCTACTTCCAGGTAATGCATAAACAGGGCTGTGATTTAGTCTTAAGTGAAAACTAAAATCAAATGCCACACAAAGACTTCATGTCTGTCAAGGAGAGGACAATGACATAGGAAGAGACTTCTGACTCTTACTGTGATGCCCATAAATTATATTTAAAAAGACTGGTACTTCTCCCTGAAGTCCTCATGAGTGCAAACAATATTGATCGAATGAGGAGATGGCAATTCCCTGTTTGTTCCAAGTGCTGCTGTGTTTTGACAGCACAGGCTTAGCATGGTGTCTGTTACATGGGAGCTTGCAGATACAGGAGTCTAGTGTATCAATCTATACTTTTGCTCTTTTAGGGACAAGGGAAACCAAGACATGAGAGACGGTGAAGACCTAATAGATCATCTTGCTTGCTCTGCAGTCCCCATAGCATTGCATTGTGTGTAGACTAATGCACTGTGCCTATATTGGCCTCCTTTAAGAAAAACAGAGAACATAGCAAACAATTAATCAGGCTGTCCTTAAAGTCTCCCCCCTCCAAGGCATACACATGACCTAGTGTATTGTCTCACTTTTCACAGGAGAAACTGAAACCCAGAAGTGTGTGTGTGTTTAGATTATTCTTAACTCATTAATACAAAAAGAAAGAAAAAATGGCAGATGCAAGATGCAATTAAAATGAGCAACAGCACATAACACTGATGCAAACTCACCACGCCCCATCTTCCCCAGTACCAGAAGATTGTTTATACAACAGTCATGGAGACAAAACCATTGATGGCAAATGAATAGGTTCCTTAGTCTCACTTAAGCAGACTCCTGCAGAATATTTATACACCCATATAATTGGGATCCACTGCACAAAAAATTAATTAATTAATGGGTATATACCAGTAGCGACCTCTCTGTTTGCAGGCATCATCACACCAGCAGTGCCATTGTTTGGGGTTTTCAAATTGGGCAGCCGCTTCCCCCCACGCCGCCTCATGAGTAAACCGCTCCCTCCCTGCCGGCAGCAGCTTAGAGGCAGTTTATCTCCGCAAAGCGGCTGTATTCCTGACTCCCTGCCCCCCTGGCGATTGGTGGGATTTTTTTTGCAGCCAGCAGGCTGTAGTTTGTGTGATTGGTGGGTTTGTCAAGGGGTTTCGTTGATTGGTTGCTGCCTGCGATCCTTGAGACTACACTGGTACCTCGGGTTACGAACACGATCCGTTCCGGGACGCAGTTCGTAACCCGAAATGGTCGTAACCCGAAGCGCCATTTTTCGCATGTGCAAAGCGCAATTTCAGTGATTTTCACGCTTTGTGCATGCGTGGCGAAAATACTTCTGGGTTTGCGGAGTTCGTAACCCAAGGTGTTCGTAACCCAAGGTGTTCATAACCTGAGGTACGACTGTGTGTGTTGTTTCTGCTCCCTGTGTCAGAGGAAGCGTTTATAATGCGTGTGTTCCCCCCAAAAAAACCTGTTATCCAAGCCCCTCAAAAAGCTCTGCTATTCTTGGCATTCCCGCCCAAAAAAACTCTGGGCAATGACCCCCCCCCAAGCTCAACAACTCAGGGCAGCCCCGCCTCCCAAGCTCATTTTATTACAGTATATATTATCTCACATTAAGTTGCCGTGTTGGCACTTTGTGATAAATTAGCAGGTTTTGGGTTGCAGTTTGGGCACCCGGTCTCCAGAAGGTTTGCCACCACTGGTATATATAAACATGTAGCTTTGCGTAATAATGCGTAATAATGTCCCACCCTTTAAATCACTGTTACAAATCCAGATATATACATACATACATACAATCAGGATTTGCAATCAATCCATGTGAGTGGTAGCATCTTTGGGATTGTGATTCATTAGTGCATCAGACTGAGCGATCATTTCTGCCACACTTGGGAAATCATTTAATTGCAAGACTGAATTTCGCCTACAGGTTAGATTTATGTTGCGTTCTTTCCTACCCATCTCTCTCCCTCTCGGCCGCCTACAGCAGTTCTTTATCACTTCTTATAAGTGAAAACGTAATGGTTGATGACTGTGCTCTACAGGATACTGTTACTGTTAGGTCTATCAAAAAGTCCTATCCATCATTTTACCACTTGGGAGTACTAAGCCTATTACCAGCGAATTCAGCTCTTGTTAAATTTTAAGTGTGCATTTGAAAAATAGGCTATTAAAATAATGGATGAGTGCTGTAGAATGTTCACCTTTGGATTTCAAATCCAGGTGTGCTAAAAAAAGAAGAAGAAAGGTTCCAAATGAGGGTAACTGCGCACAATTAAAATATTGCGAGTTTGATTAATCCTTTTCAAATTTATTTTTAGAATTTATTCATAAAACCACAGTGTTGAATAAGATGCAAAGGGCTAATCTCTCTTTTTATTATTAAATAGCCTTTTGTCAAAAGAAGGGGGAAAATAATACCTGCGGAAGTTAATTGCAGCATTATTCAATTTTGGAGCAGAGTTGTATTTTCCCTCCACCAGATACCTGCATAGCTGTCAAGTTTTCCCTTTTCTTTCAAGGAAGCCTATTCAGCATAAGGGAATTTCCCTTAAAAAAAGGGAGAACTTGGCAGCTATGGGTACCTGTGTATATCTCCTACAAATACCAGGTATTTTACGAATGGGTGTGGACCTGTGAGCATATGCCAAATTGAGGTTCTCAAGTATTTTGTATGATTTGTCAGTATCCTTTCTCCCTGTGTATCTGGAATAAATCATTTAATTCCAGAAAGCAAATAACTACAAGTATTGGAAAGATCCATCCATTGTAACTTTTAGGATACAAATGCATATACACCCAAACTGGTTCCCAGGGCCTTCCAGTTTAGGCTCTTGAACCCCAAGACTCAAGTTCTGATGCACTTTAGTTACTTCTTTCGAGTCAAGGCACAGGCAAAGGGATCTTTAACCGCTTCTGGTTTAGTGTGAAGAGTAGCAGACATTCTGTTTGGGGACTCCCCTTATTAGGTGCTCACTCCTGTATGTTAATTATTAAGATGCAAGCAGCTAGGAGTGAACACCTGAGTAGAGAGTTGAGGTAAATAGAGGGAATAATAGAACTGTAGGATTGTAGACTGTTCGTAGAATTGTAGGGGCCACAAGGGCCATCTAGTCCAATCCCCTGCAATGCAGGAATCTTCTGCCCAACGTGGGGCTCAAACCCATGACCCTGAGATGAAGAGTCTCATGCTCTACCTCTGTTACTGTGAAAATGGGAAAGTGGGTTAAAGACACAGATGGGAGAAAAAATTCAGCTTCATCTGCATTTTAATGAGAAATTACTCCATTCACAAGTTCCAAAAGGATATGCAAAACGAAACACAGCTATCCTTTGAAATTCACAATCCTCTGAATTTTGCAATATAGTTCTGCAAGCAATATGTACACAAATACATATATTAGTGAAAACTGAGAGTCGTCAAACTTTACTTGGTTGATACCCTTTTCTGTGTATCAGCTTGTGTGGGCAGAGTCAATGTTGCTGGCCGTTTTCAGCCATTTCTCTTTTCAAAATATGGTCTAGGGTTTATTTGCTTGCTTGGGGCAGTCAATGGAGGTGAACTCCAGATGTTTCAGATGTCAGTCTAGTGCATCTCAGCATGGCAAATGGTCAAGGTCCAAAATAGCTAGAGGGCACCTCATTGGCTAGCATTATCCCCAGTTTGCTACTTTTTTTGCAAGCTGGGAGGGAGCATTCAGACATACCAACCTCTGACCTGTGGCCTGCAGTGTGTAAAGTGAAGAATAAAGTTTATGATTTGATTTGACTAAATAGATCACCTGGCCTTTATTAAAGGAATAAAAGAAATGCTCTATCTACATTTCCTACACTTGTATATTTTACACACCGATTTTGGAGTAAGCAACAAGGTTGTGCTATTAGGCTGCAAACCACAAACTACTTACTTCTTACTATTTAATTAAGTTTACTAGTACCACTTTGGCATAAAGAGTGTGCAGGTTGCTGTTTTAATGTAGAAAATGCCCAACATATTAGAAAGTTTTGGAGGAGAGTGAAAGCAAATCTTCCTAACCACTCTGTCCTTTAAGTGGCTTTTAGGTTCTCCAGATGAGGCCAGCATACAAAGGGTTTTTCACTTCACAAAGAATTAATTAATTTGATTAATTAAAATGGAGGAATACTTTAGAACAAGCTGAATTCATGTTATCACAGCAGAACAGATTTTTGAAACATTAACACCCAGACAGCCCTTCTTGAGGACATAAAGGGTTTATCAGTAGGGCCAGGGTAACATTAACAGCAACACTGACCCACTTAACAGAAATAAAATGCGTAAGTGCTTCTAGTTCGCAGAAAGGAAGCTGGACTCCTGGTCCGGGAAGAGGCAGAATGGGGGACGGGGGAGAGCAAGATTTGTAGCTCTTTGTTCGCTGCAGCAATGAATGTTCTGCCAATCAATCATAGAACTCGATAGGTGCACAAGGTCAAGCACATACCGTAGTCTTTTGCTGGTAAAACATGAGCAACGTACAAGTCGGTCAAAGTATCTTTTAAGCTTCACTACAAAGCAACATGGATTATGTTTTACAAAAGTACGGATTGTCTTAAATGAATTCACACTGACTTTTAAGCTCCCTTTTTATTTGTAGTGCCTTGTCAACATCAGCAAGATTTGTTGCCTGCTAAAATAAATTGGAATAAACTGGAGCCTCACAGACCCTTCAGTGAGAGGGGATGTTCCACTTGCACATATTCAGGTAATGAATATTTCCTGTTGTGTATACAGTATGCCCCCCCTTTCAAAGCAATGGTCTTTCCCCTCACCTGAATCCTATGCTCCTATTCTACGTTTTAGGATTTCAGCTAAATTACACCAGTGCTATCCTGATATTGCTGTACCGGGTTGTACTGTCCCTTGTTCTTTAGGGATCAGGGTTTTGAAATACCTGCTTTAACTGTTTCCTCTGATATTATTATGTGCATTTTATCCTAAGATGCATATTAGAGCAGGCATAACCTTGGGGGGTTTCCTGCATTTCCAGCAGATAAGTTTTGCGTCAAGCAAGAAATGCCGAAAGATGTACAAGCACAAAGGGTATAGCATGACCTGTGTGGACAGTCGGCCATCACGTTGCTGGGCATTCATGGGCAGGACCACATCCAAGGGACCTGTCTCCATGTTCACTGACCCACTCTTCCTTCATAGAAATGGAAATGCTCAACTCAACAGCTCTTTATTATGCACCTGGTTCAGGATCTTTCTAAGGAAAAGCCTCTTGCAGTTCCTTTCCAGGACCTTCTCACATTTCCAGGTAAGCAAACCCTGAGGTAAAGGGGTCCACTGCCTGAGGTCTGTTCAGCTGTCCACACTTAACCCCTTCAGGGACTGAGGGTGGCTCCTTTCTTCACACAAAGGCCACATCTCACGGAGGACACAAGTTCCTCCTCCAGGAATCTCCCCGTTGGCCTGATAGGGACTCTAGACAGTCTCTCTTTCACTTCCTCCAGAGCTCCTTTGATAAAAGGATCCAGAGCATGTTCAAGGACATTCCCAGCAGCTGCATCTAACTCCAGTTCTTAGTCCCTACCAGCAACTTCTGTGAAATGGGACCCGAATTCTCTATTCAAATAGGTTGGAGATATAGGATGCAGCAGAGTGGTCCCTAGAAGTCCTTCACCCACATCTTCAGTACTGATGGTGATTAAGATCATGCCAGGAGAAATGCGATGCTTTCGTTCATTTGGCTCAAACAGGAAGTGACCTTGAGCTGTGTTGCATAATCTTGCTGAAAATGTGTACACGTGAACAAAAAAGGATATTGTGGCTATTTCAGAAAGATTCTTGAAATATGCATGGAGAGGGAAACTAGCTTTGCATGAAACTGGGGCATGACCCTTATTTATGTTTCATGTTTTGTCCTGAAAAAAATAGGTAAACAGCAAAAAAACCAAAGTCTCTTAAAACCTAGAAATCCCTTTGTCAGAGGTACTATATAATATTCACCCAGGCTAAACATGTGGTTTGCTGGGACTGGCTGTGCTTACACAGGGCAGCAGACAGGCTGCTGAATACCTTTCATGAAAGGAAGCTTTGGAGAAAATATATTGAGCCTTTCTGAGCCAACTTCCCCCCTCTCCCCCTCCCCCTCCCCCCTTCTCTCTTTATTTTCCTCACCCTTCCTCCCAAAGGAGCACAGGGTGGCAAACAACCAGTGATAAAACAATAAAAGCATATTAAAACAATCTTTATAAACAATTCTGAACCAGTGGCAGGTTGAGGAAGATCTCAGCTCAAAAGGCTTGTTGAGAAAAAAGGTACTACTCAGTAGGGTGCTGGAAAGACAACAGAGACGTTACCTGTCTAATATTCAAGGGGTGTAAATTCAAAATTTAACCAGGGTCATTAAACACACACACACACACACACACACACACCTATCACACTCTGTAACAGCTATATCATAATACTTATCATTCAACTAGTTTAGCTACTCAGTGTAATGGAAAACTAGATGTTAGATTTAAAACAAGAACCTAGTCGTATTTCTCTTCATAAAAATAAGACACTCTACAAATGATGTTTTGAGTATTTTAACACACATTTCAGCAGCATCTGCATGCCCAACATTTTTCTGCTTCCATTCCTTATTCACAATGGCTATTTTTGCACTTTGTTTATAAGATTGCTAGGTGATGCACGCAACCGTTGTTTACTGGCTTGTTTGGGAGAACTTTCCATTCCAAAGCAAGAAAGAGGGGTTTTTTGCACATTCAGTTTACCCCTAATTGCCTTCAAATTTTGCTTTTCCTTTTTTTCCCACAGCCAAAGGTCGCAGCAATTAAATGACCTTACTCAGAAACATTTAGACTGACACATCTAATCACAGGGTAAAAATACATGCTATTGTTCACACAACCCACCTCTCCCTCAGTGAGTCAAGAAGTATTTTGGAGTTGGTGTTCAAAAAAAGAAAGAATAAAGTTCTTGTCAGCTTATTCATTCGTTCCTGCCATTTTTTCTTTTCCAATTCAGTGGTGAAGACCACTTAGTGACTAAAGCCAGGTATTAATTTTGGTTCTAAGTTTAGAAGGTTTTGAGATATTCTAAACTAGAGGTGACAGAAATCTGATGATCAGTTTCATGACACCATGAATTTTTGGATTTTTAAGATTTGCTTACAAAATTGTTGGTTGAAGTAGTTCCCAGTGTGGAAGGTGGAAATGGGCAGCACTCTTCTCTTCTGTAATTTATTTAAATTCAGACCTTCAAATTGTGTGTGTGTGTGTGTGTGTGTGTGTGTGTTTCTAGCCAACATTTCTATCACAAGACTGTCAAGTGGCAATAGTTAATGCAATGCTTAACTCTTGCCAAAAGGAATCAGCTGTGTTTATCTAGTGGGAGACGCCATAAAATACGATCATTTAAATTTTAATTAAAGGTTACCAGAAGCTATACTTAAATCGCATCAATCCTTTCATTTGAATTTTTAAAGCTGGATTTTAAGTATTGGTATATAGATAATAATGTCTACTTGGTGTTCTTGGGAAGAATTATGTTATTACAAGGCAGACACATAAAGAATATCTTGATAGCTGTATACAGTTCAGAGGAACACGCTTTTAAAAGTGATGGTTCAACATTTCATGAAGGAACTGTCCATGATTGGGTTGTTACACCCCCTTAATCTTTGGATTAATCATTTTAGTGCAACTTAGGTTCATATGTCAACTCCAACTATTGTCTCAGACCTGAGAATTCTACTTTTTTGAGTACTGCCTGCACTGACATTCGTTGAAGCAAGAAGCCAGGGCAGGCCGAAGGAGCACCAGCTTTTCATTTTGTTGGAAGCCGCCTAGAGTGGCTGGGGAAGCGCAGCCAGATGGGCGGGGTATAAATAATAAATTATTTATACCTCTACCTAAATTTAAAGAATTTAAGAGTTTTCCATTCTAAAGTCTCTGATTGCAAAAGTATGTGCATGCTTTATGTTGCTTTGAATTTTCTTACTAAAATAAACACACCAACACACATGCAAGATCTTCAGTTATGAAGCTTAACCACTAGGTGTCTCTAAGCAGAGTTCAAAATAACAATCAGTTGTGGGTTTGAGGTCACACAGAAAGATGTGAATTGATTTGTTCCTTGATTATGTCTTGAAAAGCCTAGAAGTATTCATAGCTTGGGCTAAAAGCTCTTGGCAGCCCCTCCTCTTTATTCATCTAGGCTAGCCTGGTTCTTTTGCTTGTTGAGCCCCCTGATGTTCCCTCCTTTGCTCCTCTCAGGGCCTCTCACTTGTGAAAACTCCTCAACTACAACACTGTTTACTATTCTTGGACATTATACTGCCAGGATTAAGGTTGCCTGGAGACTGAAAAAAAATAGCCAATTTCTGCACTCTGCAGGCCTCTCCTTGATACCCAGCAACTCGAGGCTTTGATAAAACAGATCAGAAAAAAGATCCCATTCTGTAGCACAGTGGTATATCAAGTCCAAACACTCAGGAGAGGTAAAGCAGCTCACCAGAACTGGAAGGCCTCTGCTGACACAGCCTGCCTTCCCCTTCTCCATCATCTTTCCATCTCGTGCAGATATTCTCATTCTCTCTCTCTCTCACTCACACACACACACACACACACACCCCTACCTGTTTGATTATTGGAACTTATTGAAATGAGGTCACATCCACACATACATTTAAAGCACATGACTTCCCCAAAGAATCCTGGGAATTGCAGTTTATTCCTCACAGAGCTACAATTCCTAGCAATCCTAACAAACTACAAGCCACGAGATTCTCTGGAGGAAGTCCATACCCTCCAAGTGTCTGACTTTCTAGGGACAGTCCTGGAATTACAAAAGGTTCCTGGCTTCTGATTTGATCCTAGAATGTCCCTATTTCGCTGCTGAGCTCTGGGAGGTGTATGAGCCAGCGTTTGTTCCAAGTGATGGCGGTGGCTGTGCCTGCATGGGAATATCCCATTAGCTCTCCATGGTTGCTGCCGCTGGTCTCCTCCCTCCTAGTACGGCCTCCTCTGATCTAGTGCCCTCCAGTCTTTGTGGATCATTATTATTATATTACTAGCTGGCCCTGCCACGCATTGCTGTGGCTCATCTGTGTGATTCCCCCCACCCTGTGCCGATCCGTGACGTATCCTGCCCCCTCCTTCCCCCACCCTGGCTTATCCCTGTGATTCTCCCCACTCTGTCCCGATCCTGTCCCTTCCCCCCAACCCCCCACCCAGGGGAGTCAGTACCTCCATTTGGCCTAGTCTGTAAAGGCTTTGGCCTAGTCTTTAAACGGGAGCCGAGGTTCTGTTGAGAGGGAAAGTTTTATAGGTGCAGTGCCAGTGTAGTCACCACTAGAGGGCGCTGGTTTGCAACCTGGTTCTTTTCCCAGCATGCATTTTCGTCTGAGTGGTGTGTTTTGAAACACGGGGTTTGGGTTTTTTTTATCTGGCACATGTGTGATATCTGTCTTAGCAAACTTTCCTATAGCCTTCGGACATTTGCATGTGATGTTGTGTCAAAATTTCACCTCAATTGGTCAAGCGGTTTTGGTGAAAAGTGGAAACACACCCACATGTCCTTTTTACATTTTTATATCATATAGATAGATAGATAGATAGATAGATAGATAGATAGATAGATGATAGATAGATAGATAGATAGATAGATAGATAGATAGATAGATAGATAGATAGATGGGATAATGAACACTGCAACTCTCATCATCCCTGAAAATTTGGCCAGGTGAGTGGTGGTTCAGAACATTTGGAGGGCAACAAATTGAGAAAGGCTATCCTAATGGATGTTCAGACGACTTCAGGCCTTCCTGAAAAGACATGTGTTTGGGAGATTGAATGGCAGGCAAGGACAATGCTTTGGGAAACTAACAGCAAAGGTGGGAATGAAGCCAGGATTATTATTTTTCCAGTTTGTGATCATAAATCCCACCAAAAATGTTAATATACAGCAACACAAGTTGAAGTCTGATGTCTGGTGAGAGGAGGCATTCTTTGCAAACACTTTTAACTTCTGCCTTGTTTCTAGTTAAGCCTGGCTCTTATGGGTGTGGCCCCTGAAGTGTCGTGCAAAAGACCTGAAGTTTGCACTTCAGTGGTTCAAGAAAAACTAAGTTTCATCTGGAAGTTTTATTTTCAGACTTATTTGTTTCCTAGCTCCATTATGCCATTATCTCTGTAGTGCAATAGGCAGTGTGCCTCGCTGTTAACCATTAAGTTGGTGGTTTGAGTCTACCCAGGGATGTCTTGTGGGCAGGATTCCTGTATTGCAGGGTGTTGGGCTAGATGACCTTCGGGGTCCCTTCCAACTCTACAATTCTATGATTCTAAGGAAGGGGGATTCTGTCAATCACAGTTTTTCTCAATTTCTCATTTTTCTTCATTTTAGTTTAGTTCTCCACATTTCCATAGCAGTTTAGATACCATTGGATGCCATTTTGACTCA
The DNA here is from genome assembly GCF_965207765.1 of Zootoca vivipara. NCBI lineage: Eukaryota > Metazoa > Chordata > Lepidosauria > Squamata > Lacertidae > Zootoca > Zootoca vivipara. The sequence goes on along the minus strand of NC_142586.1, from coordinate 38,542,211 downwards.
AAATAGCAGACTGAACTTTTCAAAACTGTATTGATTTTGGTCCCCCCCCCATTATCCAAGCAATGCCAGGCAGGAAGCTGCTAATAAGTAAGTAAGTAAGTAAGTAAGTAAGTAAGTAAGTAAATAAAAGACCCTTCACCAGGGACTCACAGACTGCTTTCTCTGCCACCTCCCCAAGGTAGGTTTTGACCATAAGGCAGGAAAAGGGGGATGCAATGGGGACAGCAAAGGGAAATATTCAAGTTCTTTTTTAGAAGCTTGTGTAGTGTACTGGGAAGTCCTTGGTTCAAATTTCATCTTAGTCATAAGCTCATCAGGCACACCGTTGGGTTGTGTCCAGTGTTAGACTTATTGTAGACCCTCTGACATTACTGGAGATGGCTAACTTAGGTCCATTTATTTCAATATGTCTTCTCCGAGAATACCTTTGTTGCATATACAGCTGTACCTTGGTACTCGAACGGCTTGGCTCCCAAACAAATTGGCTCCCGAATGCCGCAAACCTGGAAGTAAGTGTTCCAGTTTGTGAACGTTTTTTGGAAGCCGAACTTCTGACACAGCTTCCGCTTGAGTTCAGGAAGCTCCTTCAGCTCCTGCAGCCAATCAGAAGCCGCACCTTGGTTTTCAAATGGTTTCAGGAGTCGAACAGACTCCCGGAACAGATTGAGTTTGAGAACCAAGGTACCACTATACAACCCTCTATCTTTCAGTCACACAGCAGACAACACCTGCAGTTAGAAACACTAAATTGGAAATGAACTTTCCGTTCTTTGATTTAATTTAGGTGGGAATCACTGGGGTTTATTAGGATTTTTTTTGAAGAGCATAAGAAATGGATGGAAGTGGGGAGATAGTCTAAAAATATATAGAGGTAAATGCCAGTTTTGATGATTTTGGATCCTATTTTATCACAAGAAGGAGCTACCAGAGACCCAGATAAGATTTCAGCTCTCCTTAACTGGCCTGAACGGCATACTTGAAATGAGCTTTAAAAAAAATAACTGTCCTGGAATTTTTTTATTATGCCCAGGGACTTGCAAAAAACTCTGCTAGCACTGTGAAGCCCCTTTATGATCTCATGAGAAGAGACCAAGTGAAAAAGGCCAAAAAGAGGTATTCTACTGAGAAGGATCTTCTCCACCAGATTAATGTGATCATTTAGAACACTTCTGGTCCATGCAGAGTGAAAATTGCGAGAGGCTCTTGGAAAAGATGGTTAGTAGCTGGACTCAGTAGTGCCAGGACATTTTCACACGTGAGGCACGTAATCTCAGAAGGGTAGCCGTGTTAGTCTGTTATGGCAACAGCATAAAAAGAAAACATATTTAAAATCTGGTTAGATGGTGCCACTCCTTTTTGTTTTTGATGAGGCTTAACATTATTAGGCTTGCTTCAATTGCTTTTCAACACAAGCATGAGACCCACATTGGCAAAAAGATCACTTACATTGCCTGAGTTTCTACATTAACAAAGCTCAAGCATCTGCATAAAGAGGTCCAGATGTGCTGAATGGCAATTTAAGATATAACAACTTGGCCAGTTGGTTGTCCTGGATGGGGCTGCACCCTCCCTGAAGGGGGCATGTATGCAGTACGGGGCTGCTTCTGGATCCAGCTTTCATCATTGGAGGCTCAGGAAGCCCTCTCAGTGGCGAGAAGCAACTTTTGCCAGCTTCAGCTGCTACAACAGCTGTGGCCATTCTTGGACCAGGAGAGCTTAACCACAGATGTGTGTGGTTACAACACAGCACTGCTGATGTAATGACTGGACTACTACAGTGCACTGTCTGTGCGACTTCCCTTGCGCTTGATCCAGAAACGGCAGTTACTACAGAATGCCGCAGCACAATTGCTAAGAGGACTGAGATTGCATCAGTATATTACACCCCTGCTGAAAGATCTGCAGTGGCTGCCAATTTGGCACTGGGCCGGTGTTGTTGTTTTTTCTGGGGCACTCAAGGGTACACAGTACCAGCACCTTTTGTCATAGAAGAAAAGGACTGGTTAAAAATGTGGCACTTACTTCAACAACTTCTTGGTGAGTACTGGCACCTTTTTTTTAGAAGAAAAGCACTGCACTGGACCAAATTCAAGCTGTTACTATTAGTATATAAGCTCCTGTCAGATTGGGACCGGTTTACTTGTGGGATTGCCTTATCCTGTATATGCCCATTTCATTCTGCACTTTTACAAGTGCTACACAATGCCTATTCCACACTTTTAACGACCAATTTTATTTATGCTTGGAATTGTTTTAGGTCAATTTGTTTTTAACTTCTGATATTTACTGATACTTTCAAAGTATATTTTATGCTCTGTGTAAGCCACTTAGAGGTTTTGACAATTAAGTAGTGTGTGTGAGTGTGTGTGTGTGTGTGTGTGTGTGTATAATAAATAAATAGGCACCTCTAGTCCTTGTTGAGCCAGGCAAGATGGCTGGCAGGCCTCTTCTGTAGGGAGTAGGCAAGGAAAAACAATGAGGAGCTGTTAGAGGTAACTAAGATCCATCCAAATTCACTATCAAAATTAGACAGCCAAATAGCCCAGCTTGTTTCTTCCTCTGTTTGCACCTGCATATCAAGGTGGGAAGCCTTTCTCAGCCTGAGGGCCACATTCTCTTCTGGGGAAAATTGCAAGGGCTGCTGTGGGGCCAGTCAGAGGCCAAAATGTGGGTAGGGCAATGGATGTGATTGTCAGTTGTGTGCAGTAGGCTGCATTCTAGCCACACAAACGCCAAGAGTTTTACACAAACACCTCCACCCAGTCCTAACAAGAGGTATTATCACAGTTCAAAGATTCCAGCCAAGCAAAAGTACCTGAGGAGGGTGCAGATGAGGGCCGGTGAGGGCTTTGGCCTGAGGAGATGTGGCCTGGGGAAAGTCCTGGTGGTTCAACAGAGAGGATACGTTTGGCCCCTGGACCTCAGGTTCCCCATCGCTGCTGTAGCTGAAGAAATGACAGGATGTGGTTTAAACAAATGCTTGTTGTGCCCCCAGGCCCCAATACTGTCAGAGTATTCTAGGTGTGGGTGCTCCACACAATATAGATTTCAGGAAGCTGAGGTAATATTTCAGCCATTCAACTGCTGTAGTTTGAAATGTATTGTTCTAAGTAAAAAGTGACAAGAAGCCCTTGAGGGGAAATCTGGAAAGTGAGCTCAGAGTTTCAGTCAAAACTTGAAATTTGCTTGTTAAATTCCCGGTAGATCAGGGGTGCAGTGTCTTTCTTTAGATTACTATTTGAACTAATGAAAATGATGCCTCATTACTCACAGAACCCAAACATAGGGAAACCATTAGGTTTTCTTTCTCCTCATCTCCTTATTGTTTTATCTGTACAGTTCTGAACTCATTTTTTCTCTGCAGTCCTGGCACTGACAAAAAACATCATATTGCCTCCATGCCAAAAACCAGACTGAGGAACCTGTGGCCATCTGGATAGTGATGGCTACAACTCCCTTTATCCCTGACCACTGGTTGTACAGTGGTACCTCTGGTTAAGAACTTAATTTGTTCTGGAGGTCTGTTCTTAACCTGAAACTGCTCTTAACCTGAGGCACCACATTAGCTAATAGGGCCTCCTGCTACCGCTGCGCCGCCAGAGTACAATTTCTGTTCTCATCCTGAGGTAAAGTTCTTAACCTGAGGTAATATTTCTGGGTTAGCGGAGTCTGTAACCTGAAGTGTTTGTAACCCTACTGTCTTGAGCTGTTGGGAAATGGAGTCCAAGGACAGTTGGAGGGCCACTGGCCTCTCTTCACTTTGTCTCTCGTATTAAAATTCATGCATGCGTTGAAGCTCGTCATTAAGTTCTGGGGATAATCACACAATTGGGTCAGAAGCAGCCCCACATTCAGACATGATGACATCAGCTAAGTGTGCTCAATTTCAGCTGAATGTATTGGTTCTGATCCAGCAGAATTTAGTCATGACTAATTTGATTCATTGGATTTATAGTGCTATGCTATGCTATATGTATATATATATATATATATATATATATATATATATATATATATATATATACTCAGCTGGGATGGGGGTGGAGAAATTGATTTGGTTAACATTTTAAGGTCAACCTACCTAATTCACACTTTCCAAAGAAATTTACTAACTGAAACACAACCATCCCTGAAAATCAAGAGTTTTTCGAGGCAGTTCTCTAGCCAAATACTGTGTGTTCTCTCAAGCTTGGGCAGGTGGGAGTCCAACAGCATATGGTGGGCCCCGGGTTACCTATGCCTGACACAATGGCTGTGCGACTCTTACTTTTTTACAGGAAGCTACATTCCAGCTGCACCCCTCTCTCCACCTAGGCAAGAAAGAGGCATTATTAGAAGTGTATTCCACCCAACAAAAGTGGGGTGGAGAACAGAGGAGGTCTAGAACAGGGCCTGCCAGGGAGGAGCATAGTCTAGAGAGAACCCAAAGGGCTGCACAAAGAGGCCTTGTCAATGCATGCCCCTGGCTTAGCATATAAAAAGACCCAGTGCCTAGTTTTCACTCCACATGGGGAAATGGGACATGTGGTAGTTCTGCTGAATTTCAAGAGACGTTATCAGAGCTCAAGGACACATTCCAGCCAGGCAAAAACACTCCAAGAAGGTGCAAGGCAGAGCCAGTTTGGGGTATGGTTTGAGGGGAGAGACTCGTGGGCCAGCTAGAGATGTCTCATGGGCACTTCCACTCAAAGCAGGTGGGGAATCAATGGACAAATCCCTTAAGAAAAGCTTCAGAAGCTCCTGTTGTAATAATGCCATGCTACTCCTAAATCAGGCTGGGACAACATATTTCCACTCTCTTTCAGTTTTAATTTTGTGCTAATGACACATCTCATTGATTTCTTTATTAGTTCATTTGAATATCTTTGTGGCACCATTAAGGATTAAATGGCTTTCTTCTCTATCCTGCAGGATTCGTACTCGGCATATTTTTCACCGCGTACCATATAAGGAGTTTTATAACAGCTGCAGCAGAAGTGACATGAATCAAATTGTAGGTAATGTGCATGTTCGTTTGCTTTGTGTAGCCTGTGGTTTCTATGGCTACTGCACATCTGCTTAATGCAGTTTGCCATGCATTTTTGGGTAGCTGTCTCAGACTAGATATTTAAAGCACACCGTGCCCATTTGACTAAGTGCAGCAACCTTACCTGACAATAAAACTAGCACGAGGATTGTTCCAAGATGTACTTTCTAGAAAGCTCTTGTTGAATATTCCAAACGCTACTTCTGAGCCACGAGACAAATCCCAGAGTTCCACTCTCGTCTTCTGTTGTAGAGAGAGTGAAGCTGCTTCCATGCTAGGGCTCTTCAGCATTGCTGAAGCATTTTTCTTCCACAATGAGCTGGAAAGTGAAATTGCAATAGTGTTCTGCAAGGCACACAATACAACAATTTATTCCCCTGCAAGAATCCTAGCAATGCCCCCCCCCAAGATCTGTCATTCCTGTTCAGCAAAGGCCTAGCAGCTTCTATCAGAAGGCAGTGCTTTCATTGGTGGTTCAATTCTTCCTCATCCCCACCAATGGCTGTGGAATTAGTTCTTTCATAGTAGCTTCCTGTTTCAATTGGTCCTTTGATTGTTCCCTCATTTCTTGCCCACACTGCTGGTCTCTCCCTAAGCAGTACCTGGCCACAACTTATTCTTTCCTATTTGCATTTTAAGCAATCTGTTTAATTGTTTTGCACGAAAGAAGAGTGAGAAGCCTATATAGGATGTCTTTCAGAGAGAGTATTTGAGTACTGTATGTTTGTGTTTTTTTTAAAAAGAGTAAATATCCTTTGGGAAAAATTGATACAAATATTATCAATTTACTGCTACTGGTGCTATTCTTGCTGGGAAGGTGAGGGGCTGCCCAGGCAACATATTCCTTAAGCTGGGTTTTTAAATGTTATGCTACTAGTGCAGTTTTTCAGCAGGAAATTAAGAGATGGATTTATTTGTTTTAATTGGCACAGCTAATTGAACTAATCCTTTCTTATTTTAAAGGGATTTTAAAAAGAAAAGCAATTTATCATGATCCAACAATTACAATGCAACAAACATATATACAAAGCAAGGGAGGTTGTTGTGAGTTAAAACATGACCTCTCATGGCTTGCCTGTGCTGTTGCCACCGGTCCTGACTCCTGAGCCAGTGTGCAGTCATGTCAAGAAGGAAAAGGAAAAGCCAAGCTATCCAAAACATTCTATAGCAGGCCAATGGACACCTTGCAGCTTCACTTTTTGCTTGCTTGCTTGTTTATATATTTATAGACCACACTTTTCAGGGGGGGGGGGAATACAGCAAGGTGGTATGCAACATACCAAATTATAGTAACATTGATTAAAGCATCAATAGAAACACATTATTCAGCTTTTTATTCTGCATGAAATAAATGGATGACAAGTGGTGTAATGAGGTTCATGTTGCTGGTGAGTTTCTCTAATAAGGCCACATTGCAAAGAAGTTTATTCTACCAAACAGCAGGCAGTGTGGTAGAGCTGCACCTCTCACATGACCTCCATCCAGCTGACTTGCTGCAGCATACTGGGATGGGGAAAGGATGGTACAGAGCAGCAAGGCTGGTGCACTGCAAACAGCCTGGCAGCAGCACCAAATGGGTTCAGCTGGTGTGTTAGCACTGCACCAACCATGCCAAGCCATGTCCCTCCTACTCTCTGTCCTGCAGCAATTCAGCCGGAGGGAGTTCAGGTCAGGAGCACAGTCCAATCACACTGCCCACAGCTGATTGTACCTGAAAGATTGATTTTGAATATTTAAAACATTTTAATTAATGGTGTAAGATTTTAATGTGTGAATTGCAACTCTGTTTGAACCACCCAGAGGGCTTTGTTGGTTGGGCAAACAATAGATGTTCAAAATAAATGAAATCACATGCAAAAAAGGCAAGCCATAGCCTTTCTTCAGGAGACTACAGTTTATTCAAAGAATCAGCAGCAGCAGCAAAAGGATTTCCACAGGTTTCATCAATTTGGGATCTCCTGGTTAGCCAGTGGAAAGCCCTGTGAGATCTAGTGGAGATAAACTTTACAAGAAGCAGATTGTGGGCAAATTTTCATTGGCTCTATGCTACTTTTATATCATAACAGGAGATCATATGTGTTTTATTTTAAAATTATTTGTGATGCAGTTTTGGAGAAGCAAATTTGTTCATGTATGAGCAGTAAACTTTGATCTGGCAACAAAACACAAGAAATTGCTTTCTTGCTCCTTGCAATTTTTCAAAACTCTCCAATATCTCTCAGTGCTTGCTGCTTTGCCACTGAGGATTTATAAAATTTTGTGTAATGCTTTCTGTCTAATGAAATTCACTGCTGGTTAATGACTTGCCTTGTTCATAATGTGAATGCATTCCTCTGGCTCTGATGTTGTATGTTCTAACATTCTCTAGTGCAGGGGTGTCAAACTCAAATTCATCGGGGGCCGCATCAGCAGTTTGGTCACCCTCAAAGGGCCGGTTGTATCTGTAGGACTATGTGTCCACTCTTTATTATCATAAATTATTGTCACTGCATTCAATTATTACTGTTTTTTGTAATAATGTAAGTAATAACTAGCTCTGAAAGCAGAAACATAGTCAGAATAATGGCAAGTAGATATTCAAATGTACAATTATTGTACAATTTATTGAAAAATGATTTTTGGTAACTGCACTGGGTGGTGGAGGCTCGCTAGGGTTTCATGCAGGACCTTTGCAGAGCTACTAGTACCTGCAGATGCTGGGGTCCTTCTGCATGCAGGACAGATGTTCTGCCAGTGAGCCACCACCCTTCACCAAAGGGACTGGCTGAGGTTGACTCACTGGAGCTGCTCTCCTGGTTCCAGGGTTTAAGGGCCAGAAGTATAAAGCAGCATCCTATGTTTCTGAGGAGAGGGAGAGGGAGGGGAGGGGAGGGAGGGAGGAAGGAAGAAAAGAGGGAGTGGGAGGGAGAGAGGAAGGAAGCAAAGAAAGGGGAGAGAAAGAAGAGTAGGAAATAAGGAAGGGAATAAAGAAGGAAAGAAAAAGAAAGAGGGAGAGAAGACGGAAAGGGAGAAAGAAGGAAGGAAGTAGAGGGAAAGAAAGAATAAGAATGAGGGAGAGGAAGAAAGATGGGAAGGACGGAAGGAAGGAAGGAAGGAAGGAAGGAAGGAAGGAAGGAAGGAAGGAAGGAGGGAGCAGGAGGGAGAGAGGAAGGAAAGAGGTGAGAGAAAGAAGAGTAGGAAAGAAGGAATAAAGAAGGAAAGAAAAAGAAAGAGGGAGAGAAGACAGAGATAAAGAAGGAAGGAAGGAGAGGGAAAGAAAGAATAAGAACGAGAGAGAGGAAGAAAGAAAGGGAAGGAGGGGTCGCCGCCTTGATTCAGGGCCAGAAAAGAGTGCGAAGGGACCCCCCCCCGGCCCCAGCTGTTTGTCGGCGCTTTGTCGGCGCGGCGCTTCAGCAGCAAGGTCCCGCTGCTGGGTCCCGCTGGCTGGGGCGCTCGGCGGGCCACATAACGAGGTCTGGCGGGCCGGATTTGGCCCCCGGGCCTTGTGTTTGACACCCATGCTCTAGTGTCTCTCTTGAGCATTTTGTAAATTCTGCAAAGCACACAGAAAAGATGAAACCATTAGGGAGTGTGGAGATAGTACCCCAAAAAAACACCCTTTGCTCCCATGACATAGAAACATTAAACCAAGTAAGATATAGGATGCAATCCTAACCCCGCTTACCTGGGAGTAGAGATGAGGGAGAATTACAATTCAGTTCACATGTAAAAGTGAACTTACCAAATTCACACTTTTTAAAACAGTACGTGAACTGAAAACACTGTCAATTTGAATATCTCTGAATGTTGCACTGCTGTTATCCAACTGAGTAATGTGTCCAAAATGCATGTACTGGGGTAAATCATGCTTATAAATGCATATACAGTGGTACCTTGCTTATAAATGCATATATAGTGGTACCTTGGGTTACAAACGCTTCAGGTTACAGACACTTCAGGTTACAGACTCCGCTAACCCAGAAATAGTACCTCGGGTTAAGAACTTTGCTTCAGGATCACGCTGTGGCGATGCGGCGGCAGCAGGAGGCCCCATTAGCAAAAGTGGTACCTCAGGTTAAGAACAGTTTCAGGTTAAGAACGGACCTCCAGAACGAATTAAGTACTTAACCAGAGGTACCACTGTATTAGTGAAAAAGACATACAAAAATGTGCTATATTAGGGGAAATTAGCACTAAAATCCTGGTGATTTTCATGAGACCTGAACTTCAGAGTGGGAAAATGAGAGAAACAAAAATTGACATATTCACCCATCTCTGCCCGGGAATAAGCCCCACTGATTTCAAACGGACAGAGTAGGCGGGGATTGGGATTTCCCTGTTACTCCTGTACAGCAGGTGCAGATTCAGATGAGTGTGTATATCTGTAAATAGAAATCTTTTCAAACCAAGGACCCACTTGTAGTTGGAAACATAGGAAGCTATCTTATACTGATCCACCTGGTCCATCTAGCTCAGTCCATCTACACTTACTGGCAGCAGCAATCCATGGTTTCAAGCAGGGTTGTCTCCCAGCCCTCCCTGGGAATCTGCATTGAAAGTGCTCTGCATTTAAAGCAGATGTTCTGCCACTGAGCTGTGGCCACTTCCTGATATTTCGCTACTATATTAAGGGCAGGACTTCAGGCAGGAGTACTGCAAAGGTAAGTGATTTTTATGTGACTGTTAAAATCTTCTTCTTCTTCTTCTTCTTCTTCTTCTTCTTCTTCTTCTTCTTCTTCTTCTTCTTCTTCTTCTTCTTCTTCTTCTTCCAAAAGTACATTCATGCCATGAAATCTTGTGCATGTTTACTCAGAAACACACCCCGTGGTGCTCAAATAGGGCTTATTCCTCGACAAGTGTGCAAAGGATTGCAGCTGTAACCTACCAGTCCTTTATTCAAGAATAGTCCTTATACCTACGCACTGGCAATCTGAGACGGCTACCGTCAAGCCGTGGGGTGTCAGCAGATTTTGTTCCATTGCCTTCAGTGAGAGCCGTCAGCCTGACAATCACTTTGATGGAGTGACAATAACACAGAGAGCAGCATAGTTGCAGCAGCATCCTGTAGGAGGCAAAAGGCACACGGCCGTCTCACTAGCCTGTGTTTTGATGGCGTCCCTTTGAAAGACCCCCTGAGGCCAAATATTGCCGGCATGATCAGCAAGGCTTAGATGGCTTTAAGACAACGAAGGAGACAAGCTTAACAAGAATTCTGCATGGAGATGGCTAGCTGGGAAGAGACATAGATTTTCTTTATGCAGCATTTAAGCACCACAGAAAAGTGGGGCCTTGAGACTCCCCCCCAAGTTTTTCTCGTTCCAGGCAAGGACAAATCTAGAAAATCCTTCACGTGGGCCTGCTGGTGCTGTCAGCATCAGTTACCTGCTTCAGCCAGCCTGAGGTTGGAAGGACAGGAATGATTCCAGGCAGCTCATTGTTAGCTTTCTATTCCTCTCACTGTGCAGGTCACATCCCTGTGTTTTGCATTCCAGCAAATATTGTTGGAATCATGGGAGCGGATGTTTGCTGTATTCTGTTTCCGTTAGTTTTTTTCCCCTGCGGACTTCTCTCAGTGAGAGGAGACATGTTTTCTTTGGTTCTGCCTTACGCTTAATAAAGTAGCTTTTAGTACACAACCTCAGCCTGGCTCCTCCTGTGTTTTATCTCTGCTGGACTCTGAATATGTACTCAGTGTCTCCAAGACATGGGTCGTAATAAATCATTGGGAAAGGGCTGTCGGAACTCTCTAGAGCTGCACGCTGATGGGAGAGAGGGGCTGGATTTGTTCCTACATTATGCCTGGGGATCGTTCTTGCCGCCGGCTGACCCGGCACTCATTTCACTCTACTTTCAAACATCTGGTTGTCACTGTTTGAATGGATGACCTGCTTGAGTCGGGGTTGCTGGCGTGTGTGTATATGAACATAGAAATGTGCCTCAGACTACTGTGAGCCAGTGTGGTGTAGTGGTTAGGATGTCCAGCTGGGACCTGGGAGACCTGGGTTCAAATCCTCTTTGGGCTAGTCACTGCTTCTCAGCCTCTCCTACCTCACAGGGTTGTTGTGGGGATCAAATAAGGAGGGAGAGATCCTTGTGTGCCACCTTGAGCTCCTTGGAGAAAAAGACAGGATGTGAATGAATGAATGAATTTTGGGCCATTTAGCACAGCATTGTCTACATTTATTAGCAGTGGCTTTCCAGGATTTCAAGCAGGGCTCTTTCCCCCAGAGATGCTAGGGATTGAGTTGCTCTGTGCCTGAGCTGCAGCCTTTCCCCTATTCACAAGGCTTTTTTCGGCTGGAGCTCAGCTCAGCTCCACTTCTCAGGTGGGCACCATTGCCATTCATGGTGAGCTCTGGCACCTCTTTTTATAGAAAAATAGCACTGCCTATTCCCCTTCATGGAATAGTGTGCTCACAGCCCAGGGCTGTTTGCTGAGATCTCTGAATTGGGGCCCAACTTAGGTAACAAAATCCCAGCTGGCTGTTAACCAGCCTATATTTTTTTCCCTTTTCTTTTAAAGGAAAACAAGAAGTGAAATTGATCATGGCACAATGGACAGGCAGGCATGACTTCCACTGTATACAACACCCTGACGGAATATATGATTGATCATTTTTTTCCATTTTGCTCTGAAGAGCAGCTCATTTGTCATACGTGAGCGGCTTAGCGGCTCCTCTCCAGCTGTTTAGAGCCTTAATGTGGCAATAAGTGTGTCACTCACAGGCTCTCTGTAGTAGGGCTGCTGGCAAGGAGCGCATGAAATGCCCCGTTCCCTGGAGACTGGAGAGGAAGCCGGTTGTTGCATGTAAAAGGCAAAGCTATCCTCCTGCTGAGAAGCGGCTAAATGGCTCCCCAGATCACAGCGGATCAACCCTTGAGATAGGAAACAGCTAGGAAATATTTAACAACTCTCTCAGATAATGCTTTTTTTGGTGGTGGTGGTGGTGGTGGGGTTAATGCACAAATAAGTGAGGTCCTCTTAATTACAGCATACTGGCAAATGTGCTATTTTAGGTTGCGCACATCTCTCTTGAAAGGTACTCGTTCTAGGGCGAAAGGTGGCAGCCATTGTTGGAAAGCATTTAATAACTAGGTTGTTCACAGACCGTGATGCAGCACAGCTATTGTTCCATCTGCTATTTGAAAAGAAAATACAAACTGTTTCACTCTTGCCATCCTTGACTGTGCTAATATAGGGCAGGTCAACCAAGTAGGGCAGAACTTGCTGGTCGAAGTTTCCATCTTGCATGGTAGCGGTAACTGCCACAGGCTGCCCTTATAACTGTTTGGCAGTTGCAGCTCGGAATAGACCCTGCTGACCACATCTTGCGAGGGATAAGAGTCTTTGACAGTGGTACCATCTCAGAAAAATTGGCTGCAGGTTAGCTTCTGGCCACAATTCAAGACGCTTGAATTATTACCTACAGTTTGCTGGTGATGAACCATCCACCTGCCCATTAAGGATTATGGAAGAGGTCCTACTCTACTTTGTGCTCCTTCTCCCTCTCACAACAACCTTGTGAGGTAGGTTAGGGCCTGACCCTGGTAAAGTGACTTTACCTGAAACTGGTAAAGCTGATGGTTGTCAGGATAAATGCCAAACCTGGCCCATTTTTTTTTCCTTTAAATGCTGCCACCACCCCTAAGTTTAGGTCTAAGGGGAAGGCCGTTTCACTCACTAGAGATTCCCAAGAGAGCCAAAAATTGCTCATTGCCTCCAGGAGCCTCAGATAGACGGCAGCCCCACATAGGTTGATGGGTTTGGGCACAGGGTACAGATCAAAACAGGGCACCTCAGTAAGCACATAAACTTTTCATAAGACAAACACACACACACACACACACACACACACACACACACACACACACACACACAGAATTTAATAACTAGCTAAAACAGACCCTGTGTTGCCCAATAACATAAAACAGATCCCATTTAAACAGGGTATTTCCCCTGGCAGACACTTCACTGAGAAACTGCAGGCACAAATACTCAATCTAATTTACCTGCCCCACTATTTTCCTCTGCCATCCCCAGCACAAACAAACAAACCAACAAACACACCACTTCAAGCAATGGCATCAAAATTCAGTTTCTCCGGGATCAGGCAAAGGAAGAACGAAAGTGCAGTCAGAAGATGACCAGGAGATCCGAGGGTTTATGACACGTATTTCTATACCCCCAGCAACTTAGGCCATTGCTACTCCTTGAACCAACAAATCCAAGGCTTCTTAGCTATGTCTTTTTTTCCAGCCAACTCAAACAGGAGGGGGAAACAGTGGGAAGGAAGGGTCTCCTGCCTCTGCAGCTGACTAGTGTTATATGTATTCCATTTGTGTGCACTGAAAAGAAGAAATTCTTAGGCTGTTGTGAACCAAACACAACACTATCATGGTTGCAAATCCTGGTGGAAGTCTGAAACTTGTAGATAAAGGTTTATATTAAAGAGAGATATATCTTCTCTGTTTGCTCTCCGAAAATCATTATTTTTCTTCTTCTATCTGGTTGGTTAATGGTTTTCCATGAATAAGGCTCCTAGCGCAGCTTGTGTAAATGTATAAGGATGATGAAAACAGTGATGGGGGCCTTTGGCTGAACTGCAACCTCCATCAGCCCCAGCAAGCATGACCAGTTCCCTGGGATGATGAGAGTTGTAGTTCAGCAACATCTGGAAAGCTATAGGGAATTCCCCATGCCTGGTGTAAAAGATTCGCAGCACTTACCTGAAATTACCTGTATAATTGCATATTTTAACCACAGCAGTGTGAAGAATCCTTTTAATATTTTTTAAAAACCTTCTTAGGACCCCTGGAATCTCATACCACTCAGAGATTGGGGTGGCGTGCAACAATACTAATTAATTACAATTATTATTTTCCCCTTAACTGTACTTTGTTTAGTTACATTCCGATTTTTCCGATGTTTGCGCTGAGGTTTGCCACACTTTCTTACCGCTCAGGATCCACATAAGTTCACGGAGCGCACCAGTTCATGCTTCAAATGTGACTCACAAAGGCTAGCAATTCATCATGGGTTCCTCTGCAGCCCTATTTTTGGTCTGCTTTCAATACACAGCCTCACTGAAAAATCCCAGGGTGTCCTCGCTCAGAGAGCAAAGGGAACGTGCAAGGATCGCCCTGCAAAGGAGCAAATGTGCTCATTAAAAAGGATTTCTGGGAAGCGGGGAAGACGACTTGGAGGTTTGCACTCCTCCTCGCTGTAACCTCAGGCAGCGCCAATGCACCTGAGAATGATGAACATTGGATCACCAGGGACAGAGAGGGCGAAGTGGAGACAGGCAAAGGAATTGTGGGTTATGTGAATAACGCACTTGAAGCAGCTCTCCCAAGTTTAATTAGTCACAACCAACTGATCTTTTGCAGTCAGGTTCTGTACAGGCTGACAAGAAAATTGTATTTCTGAACACTGGCTAATTAATCAAATTAATGTTAATCCTGACTGCAAATTACAAAAAAAAAAGACTACAAGCTTCTCCCCCACCCCCACCTTACTGTGGGATTGCCATGTTGCAGTCAACTGGAGAGAATATCCTTTTATAATAACTGCTGTTGCTTTTTCCCCCCTTGCTTTTTTTGCCTGACAAGGTGACCAGATGGAAACAGGGCATAGCTGCCAAGTTATCCTTTTTTTACAGGGATTTTCCCTTATGCTGAATAGGCTTCCTCGCGAGAAAAGCGAAAACTTGGCAGCTATGAAACAGGGAAGGGCTTCAGTATGAAAAAGGGGACTTCGCTTTAGGCAGTCCGTCATCCTGGGATCATGCAGGGGTAATTTTACTTTAAATAAATAAATGGATGAATAAATAAATAAATAGTGTGGGGGGGTGACTTTTAAAATAAGTTCCTGTTCTGCTGAAATGCCTATTTCTAATGGAGGCTGGTGTCTGTTGGAGCTGGTAGGGCAGAAGGCAGGGAGTTCAACAGTAGGTGATGCCAGAGCCAGTGATGGGCAAAGCCAACTAATTCTGGGTTTGTCCCCATCTCCTTCCTACTAAGTTCTGCAAGGGAAACACTGAGTCTAAGGAGGAGAAAGCTGAAAAGCAGTGATTGGCTGTAAGTAAGAACACTGGCTAATGGGAGCTGGCTGAGGTTGGCGGGGCTGTGTCCTATTTTGCCCTAATGGACAAGCCTCTACTGTCCTTTTCTGTACAACATTGCTCTTCTTTTCTGGGGGAGCTCTGTTCTCTTCTCACACACGTCTGGTCACCCTGTTGCTAACCATTTTACTTGTTCTTAGTGGGGCAATGTGGGGAACAAAGGGGCCTTCAAAATGGCATAATAACCAAAGCCAAGGGCCTTTCTGATATAGGTTGAGAAAATGAAGTGTCAGGGTGTGAATATTGACATTGTTTGATCAATATACACACCCTTGTATGCCTTTGTCTCCCCTGCAAATTGCAATCTCTATGACTAGACCCCAGTGGCAACCGGAAATGTCATCTTGGATGGACATTTTAGGATAAAAAGCCCTTAGACATGGTGAGGGCTCTATATGTGGTTGATTACTTGCACTTTACAATCTCTCATTTTGTTTGTTATTATTCTTGAATTTTGTATCACTTAGAAAACTTTAATATATAGATGTTTCCCCACACAAATTGGTTGTGTTGCAATTAGCATGGGGTTTTTTTTTTATGGCGCAACACACACACACACACACCCTTTAAGCAAAGAAACAAAGCAACCAATTTCTAATCCCCCAGCTCTACAAGTTTTTAAGTACATTTAAAGCTGTTGTGCAGAACAAAGCAATTACTCTCTGTGAGGGACAGGGGATATCGCGAAGTCCCTCCCCTCCTGAGTTCAAGCCAATCGCCGAGCACAGGGGGAAGCAGAGAGAGTTCCGATTCCAGTGGGGAAGCAGGAAGTCGTGTCCGAGGCTCAGGCAAGGTAGAGGAGCCAGGGTCCCAGGTGGGACAGGAAGGGGCGAATAAGGGCGGGAGACCCATCCCCCCAACTCCGGAATTACGCAGAAAGAGGAGGGGAAAGAGGATGGGTCTGCCAAAGCTTTTGTGTTGGAGAAAGACGCGCCAAAAGCCATTAGGAGGTTCTGAAACCGACTGACCACATCACTCCGTGTAAATAGCAATGACTTAAGCACTGTAAATACGCAGCACCAATAAAAGAATAAAATGCAGAGCTGCGTAGCGTCGTTACTCTGAAGTAGTCCACTCCGGCCACTGTGACAGCAACCTCCTAATCCTTTTTGGGCTACTTTGGAGTTGCCGGGATGAGCGTGTCAGAGGCGGAGAGATGGCGGCAGATCGCGGAGCAAGCCCAGCAAGAACTGCAGCAGCTGTCGCTGCAGGCGCAGGGGGAATTGAAGGCAGCTAAAGAAGAGACTAAGAAGGTCCAGGACGACCGGCTACAACTTGCGGAACAGGTGAGAGCGCTACAGGAAAGAGAGCAGGAATTAAGGGCGGTGGCGGTAGACCTCCAAAACAAACTGGACGCAGAGAAAAACAAGGCGGGAGGGGCACCCCAAGTCCAAGTGCTGCCAGGAAGGAGAGCCGGGACGCTAGTAAGCAAGTTCAATGGAGACCCGAAGGAATATCAGGGCTTTGAGACTGAGATTGTGTATGCTCTTGAGCTGCACCACGATGAGTTCCCTGATGATGAGCACAGGGTAGCGTTTATTGTGGAGCACCTTACCGGGGCAGCCAGGGAGTGGCTAAGACCGTTAATTGCAACAAAGAATCCTTGCATGAAGAATGTCAAACTATTTCTAGAAGGTTTGAAAACGATGTATTCGTCCGATAGTCATATGGACCAGACTAAGGAGGAACTTCATAATTTACGCCAAGGAAATATGACAGTTCGCGCGTATTGGGCGAAATTCACCATGCTGGTGCACAGATTGGGGTGGGAACTAGAGTCACCCCCAATGCAAGCGGCGTTCTACTTGGGGTTGCATGAGGAGGTGAAGGATGAGCTCTCGAGAGGTCCAAAGCCCAGTAATATGGATCAGCTGAGCAAAGCGGCTCTGGCGGTGGGGGTGAGACAGGAATCCCGGTGGAGCGACAAGCAAGCAACGCGCGCAAAGCGGGCTTGGTTCCCACGGTCGCAGGAGAAGCCACTCCCCCAACAACCCTTTCAAGCCACGCCTGGGGCCAGTCAGGACCAGGAACCCATGCAGATTGATAGCGCGCGCGCGGGGGCTTTTCAAACCCCAGCGGCGCCAAGACGCAAGGAGGGAAGGGGTGGGAATTGCTTTCTCTGCAACTCCCCCCAGCATCTCGTCAGAGACTGCCCACATCGCAGGGAGTGGCAAGGAAAGGCGGGAACGGTTGTGCCCTCCCCCACTGACGCAGCACCACAGCAGGGAAACGGGAAAGCCTGGCTGCAGGAGACAAGGGGCAGCAGCCAGGCACAGTCAGCAGACAACAGCCCCAACCCACCCACCCGCACAGAGAGGAGCAGAGCCAGCCCACCCCTCCCAGAGCAGGAGTGGTTCTAGAAGTGACGCTCACGCTCCCAAATGGCTATCCCCTGACGGTCCTCGCCCTAATTGACAGTGGGGCGTCAGCGAACTTCTTCTCGAGAAACTTTGCAGAAGAGCACCAGATCCAGCTTCTGCAGCTGGATTTTCCCCTGCACGTGGGTGGCAACCATTGACGGCAGAGAGCTGCTGGGAGGGGCCATCACTCATCAAACCCCCCCCATGAGAATGACGGTGGGAAGGCACTCAGAGACACTGGCATTCAACGTCACAACCATCTCAGACCCCCCCATTGTCTTGGGCATGAGCTGGCTGGCGCGCCATGACCCCTCCATAAGTTGGCACCAGAGATGCATCACTTTTGGATCGGACTTTTGCCTGGAAAATTGCATGCAGCACCAACCAGGGGAGGGGCCTCCGATAGCCACGGTGGCCACCATGCACGTCAAAGGGGGTGAGGCGATACCCAAGCCGTACTGGGACCTGCAGGAGGTCTTCAGCGAAGCGGAGTCCGACCACCTACCCCCACACAGGCCTTTTGACTGCCAGATCAACCTGGTGCCAGGGGCAACTATACCCCCAGCCAAGCTGTACGCCATGTCAGACCAGGAACTGGAGGATCTGCGCGCTTTCATCGACAAGAACCTCAAGCGGGGGTTCATCAGAGAAAGCAAGGCAGCAGGGGGCAGCCCGGTCTTCTGGGTGGACAAGAAAGACACGCAACAGCGCCGTCTGGTGGTGGATTTTAGACGGCTGAATTCAGTGACAGAGCCAGTGGCTTTCCCCATGCCCAGAGTGGATGATCTCCTGACAGCGGCACGCAGGGGCAAGATTTTCACCAAGCTAGACCTGAGGGGGGCGTACAACTTGATCAGGATCCGGGAAGGCGATGAATGGAAAACCACGATGTTCACGCCTCTGGGCTCTTTTGAATATCTGGTGATGCCCTTCGGGTTGCAAGGGGGCTCAGCATGCTTCCAGGCCTTCATGCACCACGTCCTGGGGTCCCTCCTCTTCAGGAAATGCTTGGTCTTCCTGGATGACATCCTTATTTACTCCAATGACCCAGTGCAGCATGTGAAGGATGTCAGGGAGGTGTTGCAGCGCCTGAAGGAGAACCACCTGTATGTGAAGCTGGAGAAGTGCAAGTTTCACACCAAGGAGGTGGACTTCCTGGGCTACAAGCTGTCAGACAAGGGGCTGGCGATGGACAAGGACAAGGTGCAGGCCATCCTGGACTGGCACAGCCCCAGGACGCGCAAAGATGCCCAACGCCTACTAGGCTTCGCCAACTTCTACAGGAAATTCATCAAGAACTTCTCTCGCGTTACGGCTCCCATCACTGACTGCCTGAGAGGCAAGCAGAAGTTCAGGTGGACACCAGAGGCGCAAGCAGCGTTCGAAAGCCTCAAGAGGGTGTTCGCCTCAGACCAGAACCTGTTCCACGTGGTTCAGGACGCGCCCCTACGCGTGGAGACAGATGCTTCTGATAAAGCTGTGGGCGCCATTTTGTTGCAACTGGACGCCAACAGAGAGTGGAGACCCTGTGCCTTCTTCTCCAGGAAGTTGACCCAGCCAGAGCGGAACTACACAGTGTTTGATCGGGAACTTCTTGCGATCCACGCTGCGTTCCAGCACTGGAGACACTTCCTGGTGGGCGCCAAGCACCCCATCCAGGTGTGCACAGACCACAAGAACCTGGAGTTCTGGAGAACTGCCAGGGTGCTCAACCAGCGGCAGATACGGTGGGCAGAGTTCTTCTCGAACTTCAACTTCTCCATACACTACATCCCGGGAGAGCAGAATGTCAGGGCGGATGCCCTCTCCCGCAAGCCAGAGTACATGGAGGAGGAGGCGCCACCGGCACCCAGGCACATTTTCCCCCCGTCAGCATGGTCCTGCGGAGCAGCAGTGGTGAGCGAGGCAGAACTCACAGCACTGACGGCAGCGGATGAATTTGCCAACCGCATCTTCAGAGAACTGAGAGGGGGGGGGAGCAGGCAAAAGACTTTGCAGCACGCAGGGGGCTGCTTTTCTACAAGGGTGCACTGTACCTGCCCACCACCCAGCTTAGACGTACGGTCCTCAAGCAGATGCACGACAACCCAACGGCGGGTCATTTTGGGAGGGACAAAACCACTCACCTAGTCATGAGACACTTCTGGTGGCCAGGGGTGCGGGAAGATGTTCGAGACTATGTAAGGGGCTGTGACACCTGCCAGCGGGCAAAGGTGGTCAGAGCAGCGCCACCGGGATTGCTGGAGCCCTTAGCCACGCCACACAGGCCGTGGGAAGTGGTGTCCATGGACTTCATCACAGATCTACCTTCTTCCAGGGGCAAGACCGCAGTGTTGGTGGTGGTGGACCTCATGTCCAAAATGTGCCATTTTATACCGTGTGCCAGGGCGGTCTCTGCAGAAGAGACAGCCAAACTGTTTGTGGATCACGTATTCAGACTGCATGGATTACCCTTAAGGGTTATTTCGGATCGTGGCCGCCAATTTGTTTCCAGGTTCTGGCGGCGGCTCATGAACCTCCTGCAGGTGGAGGTCAGCTTGTCGACGGCTAGACACCCGCAGACCAATGGACAGGCGGAGAGGGTCAACGCCATTCTGCAGCAGTACCTGAGATGTTACGTCAGCCAGAGGCAAACGGACTGGGTGGATCGCCTGCCACTGGCAGAATTTGCCTACAACAATGCGGTGCACGTCTCCACAGGGGTGTCGCCCTTTAAGGCCAATTACGGGCGTGACCTCAGATCTTTCCCTGAGAGGGAGGGGGAGGAGGAGGAGGAGGGCCCACAGGCTGAGGATTGGGCAGAGGAACTGGAGACGGTGCACCAGCAGCTCAGAGAACACTTGGAGAGAGCCAAGGAAGCGTACAAGAGGGGGGCAGATCGCCACAGGCGACCGGGGGAGGTCATTAGGGTGGGGGACAAAGTTTGGTTGTCCTCGGAGGGCCTTCCCATCAGAGGGCGATGCAAAAAGCTGGCGCCCAGAAGGTTGGGCCCCTTCACGGTCACGCAACAGGTCAACCCGGTGGCGTACAGGCTGGCACTGCCAGAGGACATGAGGGTGCACCCAGTGTTTCATAGATCGCTGCTGTCGCCGTACAGGGAAAGCAGCAGGCTCCGAGACAGCGAACAAACCCCTGAGGGAGGGGGGGAGAGGGAAGGCAGGGAGCAACTCAATGAGGCCACAGCCATCCTGGATTCAAGGTGGGGGGTGGGGGGACTGGAGTACCTCATGGCATGGGAGGATGCTCCACCGTCCCAGAATGAATGGGTCCCAGCCACTCAGATACAGGAGGAATTCCTGGTAGAAGAATTTCACGCCCTCTTTCCCCATAGACCCAAGCCCTGGCACATGGAAAGGGAGGGGGAGGGGGAGGAAGCACGGGAGAGCAGTTCACCATGGCGCTGGGAAGCGGAGTTTGAGGAACCAGAGGATGAGGTATGGGTGTCACCGAGATCCACCCAGTCAGAGGAAGGAGCAGATTGGCAGAACATTTTTACCCCCACCAGCTCTGACGCCACAGACTTTTTGGGATTCCCGTCCTCCCAGGCGGAAGGGGGGGCGTGCAGGACTGGGGGGAGGTGTTCACACCAACGGGCTCGGAAAGCACTGAGTTCTTAGGCTTCCAGTCGTCACCGACACCTGGGGGGGGACCTGGGGAGGGGTGAAGGAGAGCTTGGGAGGGGGGTGGATGTGAGGGACAGGGGATATCGCGAAGTCCCTCCCCTCCTGAGTTCAAGCCAATCGCCGAGCACAGGGGGAAGCAGAGAGAGTTCCGATTCCAGTGGGGAAGCAGGAAGTCGTGTCCGAGGCTCAGGCAAGGTAGAGGAGCCAGGGTCCCAGGTGGGACAGGAAGGGGCGAATAAGGGCGGGAGACCCATCCCCCCAACTCCGGAATTACGCAGAAAGAGGAGGGGAAAGAGGATGGGTCTGCCAAAGCTTTTGTGTTGGAGAAAGACGCGCCAAAAGCCATTAGGAGGTTCTGAAACCGACTGACCACATCACTCCGTGTAAATAGCAATGACTTAAGCACTGTAAGTACGCAGCACCAATAAAAGAATAAAATGCAGAGCTGCGTAGCGTCGTTACTCTGAAGTAGTCCACTCCGGCCACTGTGACACTCTCCTTCCATGATCTTCCTTGACTTGAGTTCACATGATACGTTTCTCACTCCCAGCCAAATGCAGAAGATGAAATGAACTCCCCAGGAACCATTCTTCCAGGGAAAGCTATCAGAGTTTCATATTGCGTCTGAAGACATTATGTTGTTTCATCAGGAGGCCAAGTCCACGGTGCATGATATCCAGCGTGTTACCTCCCTGCTTTCTCATTTTACTGCCTTCCTCAGTGGAACCTTCTTTATGCTATCTATAAAGTAATGAATGTTAATGAATGCAATTAATACTGTACCAGGAACACACATGCTTGTAGCTATGCTGACTCCTAGCCCCAAATGTTTTCCTGGGGATAATGCACATTCTTCTGCTAAGTAGGGCTAGCCTTAAGAAGTGTATTATATTTCATTTTGAAAGCTCTCTAATGGGTTTTTAGTTAAAGAACTAAAATTAATACCCCAGTAGGCACATACTTGCTTACAAATGTATTACCATTTCTGCAAGGCTAGAGTTTCTTTTGTACCGAGGTGCTCAGATAAAATACTGTTCATGCAGAAGTAGGGAGTTAATCCTCAAGTGTCTTTTCATGGCCCAAGAAACCTCCTTGGGGCTGATACCGCAACTCTTTTTCAAAAGAATGATGCACACGTGTGGGAAATGTGCTCTGAGTCATAGGTTTCTCGTCTGTATCAGAATGGAGGCCCTTGCATGTGTTCCTCTCAAACAATTCTCTCTGGACAATCTAAGGAGAAGCTTTGACAAGATCCAGATGGAGTTGCTGTTAAGCCCTCCTTTCATCCCATACCACTGTGTGTGTTGCCGTGTGATCAATCCATCTCTAACCTCTCAAGACTTGCACCAGGAGACTTACGCAACACACTTAGAAGATCTGTTTGAGAAGCAAGTTACAACATTGCTAGATTCAAGGAGAAACAGGTTACAATTGTTCATCATATTTTAGCTTTGTCTTTCTAACATGGTGCTCACTGAGGCCTATATGAAACTCTGAGGCAGTCTCCTATCTGGTGGTGGTCAGGCCCAGACCTAGAATCAAAGCATTATAGAATTGTAGAGTTGGAAGGGACCCCAATGGTCATCTAGTTCAGCCCCCTGCAATGCAGAAAACTCCACTAAAGCATCCATGGCAGGTAGCCATCCAACCTCTGCTTTAAAATCTCCAATGAAGGAAAGTCCATCACCTCCTGAGGAAGACCGTTCCACTGTCGAACAGCTCTTACTGTCAGAAAGTTTTTCCTGATGTTTATGGTAGTTGGAATCTCCTTTCTTGTAACTTGGAGTCATTGGTTCGATTCCTATCCTCCAGAGCAGGAGAAAGCAAGCTAGCTCCATCTTCCATGTGACAACCCTTGAGATGGCTCTCATATCTCCTCTCAGTTTCCTCTTTTCCAAGCTAAACATACGCAGCTCCTTCAACTGTTCCTCATAAAGCTTGGTTTCCAGACCCCAGGTCATCTTGGTTGCTTGTCAACATCCGTCTAAAATTGTGGCGACCAGAATTGGACACAGTGCTTACCTTTGGCATGGTGTCTGTATCAGGAGCCTTTAAACCTTTACAGCAAGAGGGAACCTTTTTCTGCCAAAGACCACATTCCCTCATGGGCAACTTTGGGATGGAACACATACGAGTGCTGGACATGGCCAGAAGCAAAATGTGGGTGGAGCAACAGATGTGACTTGCCTTGGCCCTCCTTTATCAGGTTTGTTTCACGTGGCTACTTTCCATATACATTTCAATCAACTGAAGACCAAGGCCCATCAAGACCTATCTCCTGGTTTATGTGATATCACAGCAGTTTGACCAATGGCCAGAGAGGACTTGCAGAATGAAAGATACCAGTTAGCCCCTAAAGGGGGATTAGCACATTTACTACAGATGTTGAACAGAGTCAATAAAAGAGTTTCACAAAACGAAGAGATAAGAAATTGCTTTAAAGGATGCCTGAGAACACACAGAAAATAAACTACGATGTGAAGTAGTTGGTCCGGGAAGTTGGTCCGCGAAAGCGAGGTGGGGGTGGGTGGCATTTAGCTGAAGAGGTAAATGAAGACGTTAACAGCTTTGGGGAAAGAAAGGAAGAATGCCAGGAGAGGAAAGAAGTTTGGGTAGCAATTGGTGGGGCTTTGGAAAGGTTTAAGGCAAGAAATATAACAGAGCAATTGCAAAACTTTGGGGTACCTGAATTAAAAAACGTCTGCTTCTGCAAAAGAGCCTTTGCAAGTGGTTATGACTGTTGAAAAAAAGGGGAACCTAAAATTGTGGGCTGGGACAACATACATACATACATGCATACATACATACAATAAAATATATGCTTGTGATCAACTTGAGAAATAGGTTTGAAGCGGGAGGAAGAGATATTTTAATGCTTTGAGTAGGACACTTGTTTAATGAGAAGGCACATGGTTCAACTGTTGGTTGAAGAGTGCCAGAATAAATGCATCCCTCATTAATTTAACATGCAGTAAACTAGATGGATATAGACCTGTCTCAGAAAGGAGAAGCCATATGCTAGCAGTACCTTGGGTAATGCTCAGACATATGCAAAGTATTTGCACATGAAACAGTAACACCAGATGGAGGTTTCGTGGCTTCACCATCAGTCAACTGCAGTCCTTTCTACCCCCTCCCTCCCGCAGACTTGCTTTATTTATCATCTAGCCTGATGAAGAGTTCTGGAGAAATAAAAAAATTTGCACACTATTTTGGGGACGTTTCCGTTGGCCTAGTAAAGATATTGTCCTAGTATGGAATTTACTTTTTGTTACACAAAAGGATTGCGTGTGGGTAGACAAAACTATTAAAAGATTTCATGCAGGAGTTTATTTAGCAAGATTTAATATACTGCTTCATCAGAAACAAAAAAACAACAACACTGTTTACATGATAACATAAAATATTAATTAAAAATAATGATATAGACTTTAAGTTGGCAACAAAATGGTCAAAATACAGATAAAAGCAACAGTATTAAAAACAATTATACATAGGACCATAGAATTCACAGGAATCACAACTAAAGAATCCCTGACAGATGGCCATCCAAACTCTGTTTAATAACCTCCAATGAAGGAGAGTCTAGCGACATCTGGTTGAAGTTGAAGTTAAATCCTTCGAAGACAAAGGTCCTTTGGCTGGGTCGAGACGATATGGGGTTGGGGGCCAACTCCCATCCCTTGTGGGGGCGCAATTAGTGCCAGCGCCTTCTGTCAGGAGTTTGGGTGTGATCTTCAATGCCTCCCTTTCTATGGAGGCGCAGGTTACAGCTATAACAAAGGCGGCATTTTTCCATCTCCGCCAAGCTAAGCAGTTGGTTCCTTACCTCTCTCGCCCTGACCTCGCCACTGTGATCCATGTGATGGTCATCTCCAGGCTTGATTACTGTAACTCACTCTACGTGGGGCTGCCCTTGAAACTGACCCAGAAATTCCAGAGGGTGCAGAATGCCGCGGCGAGACTCCTTACGGGGTCCTCGTCGTGGTATCACATTCACCCAGTGCTATACCAGCTGCACTGGCTCCCGGTGGAGTACAGGATCAGGTTTAAGGTGCTGGTTTTAACCTTTAAAGCCCTATACAGCCTAGGACCCTCGTACCTATGGGACCGCCTCTCCTGGTATGCCCCACGGCGGACCTTACGGTCTGCAAATAACAACATCCTAAAGATTCCAGGCCCCAGAGAGATCAGACTGGCCTTGACCAGAGCCAGGGCCTTTTTGGCCATGGCCCCGGCTTGGTGGAACGCTCTCTCACAAGAGACTAGGGCCCTGCAGGATTTGACATCTTTTTGCAGGGCCCGCAAGATGAAGCTGTTCTGCCAGGCCTTTGGTCAGGGTTCAGTCTGACTCATTTTCTCCTTGTATAAGAACAAGCATGAAGGAGGTTCCCAGCCCGCTCACAGGTGCTTATAATATTGTGGAAACAGTTGGTAACCGCCTTTAATTTTAACCTGAAGATTACCACTTGTCCAGTTTTATTTTTAATTTGTTTGAATTAATTGTGGGATGTATCTTAATTTATTGATTGCTTGTTTTTATGCATTGTCTTACTTGTATGATGTTAGTTACAGGTAGGTAGCCGCGTTGGTCTGAGTCGAAGCAAAATAAAAAAAATTCATTCAGTAGCACCTTAAAGACTTAGTTGGTCTTTAAGGTGCTACTGAAGGAATTTTTTTATTTTGTATGATGTTAGCCGCTCTGAGCCCGGCTTTGGCCAGGGAGGGCGAGATATAAATAAAAGTTGTTGTTATTGTTGTTGTTGTTGTTTCCACTGTTAAACAGCTCTTACCATCAGAAAGTTCTTCCTAATAATATCCCTGCATTGACATTAGGCAGTGGCCTTTAGTAGATACCTGCTGAATACATTTCTGTTTCAGCAAGAAACGCTGTGCATACGTAGTTGTTTTAAACGTTTCGTTTATATTTTTTAATTATGGTTTTATGTATATTTATTTTAATTTTTTTGTTTATTTTAGAAATGTTTTATGCATAACTGGGCTTGCACACCACTTGGAGATTTATTTACTTATTTTGAGCAAGTGGCTTACAGATGTAGGTTGCCTAAATAAAAAAGGGGTTTAGAGTTCTTTTTACACTAATAGCATCCATATCAAAGGCGCAGTAATATTATGAAAAGAAAAGGTAAAAAAGGACACAGAAACATAAACGCACACACAGTAGTGATGATCACACCATAGATTTAAAATACATTTAATGCACATGGTTTCCCCATGTGCATTAAATGTGGTTTAGGAGGAATGTGGTTTGGAGGAAACATGTTCTTCAAATGTACATTAAATGTGCCTTCATTGTATTGTGTGGAGGAAACTACACAGGCACACATGCACACATACACAGACTGCCAAAGGTTGCCAGCAGGTGCCTGAAGTGAATCTGCAGACATTTGTGCTTTATTTTTCCCCATGGAGAGAATAGGAGAAATAAATGGTAAGGGCACAAAGATTGATATTGATATTTCCGAGTGAGCTATATTAAATATCTAATTGGGCAATTGCTGAAGCTTGAGTAAAAAGAAAACCCCAGAGAATATAATAAACCGACATCTTCCATAATAAATTGTTCCATCCTTAACCTTTCCAATTCAATCTCTAGTGACTGAAAATTGTCCAAAGACTTTGCTTCTCTTCATTAGAAACACACGCAACCTTTTAAAAAAAATAAAATTCCTTTACCTTCCTTCTGCTCACTTGTATATATAAATAAATGTTTTTTATTCAAAGATTTTCTGTAAGTAACAAAAGTACGTTCATCAAATAGCTACTCTAATCAATCAGTCAACTAAGGGCTTATCCAGACTTCCACTTGTGTGTGTCTCCCCCGCCCCCCGCCCTGCTTTCCACAAGGAAAACTTGATCTTTATCGCTGAATCGGGGTTGCAATATTTCATAAAGTAAAAACCAGGACACCCAAATTTGTTGAGCTTTTAAAAAATACAAAATGCCAAAAAAAAAAAAAAACCCGCGCTTTTTCGATTTACTTGCCTAAGATCCAGGACAAAGTACTGCCTTTCAGAAATTCCCCCCAGACGTCAATTCTGCCTGATGTATGGATCAAGCGGGATTTCTGTCGATTGATGTTTGCAAGTTTTCCCTGGAGGAAGCAGCAGGGCAAACAGAAAGGTGCTCAGACCCGTGTTTTCTAGGAATGGGGCAAGCAGAAATGTAGCCCCACATTTTGATGTTTTCAGGATAGTGCTGTTAATTCTTCTTTTAAAAAAAAGTAATAGCAGAAGATCCAGTCCATATGTAATGAACATAGGCAGCAGATAGCCATATTGCAGTTGCCCCAGTCCAGTGACTTAAAACCTCCAGTATGAATGTTCACTCCAATACTGAACAGGGGAATTCAGAGCCTTCAAATAATAAAAAGGTGTGTTCTATCTATCTATCTATCATCTATCTATCTATCTATCTATCTATCTATCTATCTATCTATCTCAAGGGGTTGTTGTGAGAATGAGACTACACTGGTTTTTTTATTATTATAAAACAACATTACTAGAGCACTTCATGATAAAGTTATACAAGAGCATCTTGGCTATAGCCGCATAAACAAGAAAACCAACAACAACTTCACAAAACAGCATTGGGAATATACGTTTGGCCTAAATGTTCACATAAATTTTTACTGTGTGTAATTTCTCCCAGCCCAGCCATTTCAGCAATGGATGGGCTACGTGGGTGAGAAAACTGCATTTTCCCAGTCACAAAATAAAATTGATTTGAATGCAAAGAAAATCCAATATCCCCTCAGCAGAAGTGAAACTTTGAGGGAAGGAGTGAACCACGTGCATCAAATGAATGGGCCATTGAGTGTTTCCAAGCGACTCCTTGAAAAGGTGTCTACTCAGGAGCAGATGCTGAAAGGGAGAACCAAACTCTTCTGAGAAACAATTCTCCCTGTACCAAAATTGTGTTTACAGTGTGTATGCTGGTATTAGATTGGTGAACACAATGTCTAAAGGAGAGGGGAGGGGAGTGTGAAGAGAAATGGCTCCCTATCCCTAGTACACTACAAATGTGCCCACCCTGTAACAGGTCACCAAACTAGCTGCCTGACAGGCTGATATTCTTGCACAGAAGCTGTTTAGGAGAAAACAAAGGAACACTTTTCACACAGGAAAATCACATCTCTGCTGGATAGATTGCTTAAGAGATATCTTCTGTGATACAGTATATACCTATATCTATATCATCTATATCTGCTCCCCAAAGCCCTTCCCTATACAGGGCTGCCTTCCAATGCCTCCTAAAGATTGTGGAGTTACTTATCTCCTTGGCTCGGGGGTTGCATAACCCCATACCATGTGGGTGTCTGTTGCTTACCAACAGGGAGAGAGGGAGGGGCAAGGGGGTGGGGAGAATTGCATGGAGCAATGGATTGGATGTGCTATTGCATTTGCACCACAGCAATCTCCTCTCTGGACTTGCCCCTCTCCCTTGCAACGACAACCCACCTGCTCAGAAGTTATTGCAGGATTAGATTTAATACACAGACTGAATCCCTTATGTCATGGGTGTCAAACACAAGGTCCGGGGGCCAAATCCGGCCCGCCAGACCTCGTTATGTGGCCCGCCGAGCGCCCCAGCCAGCGGGACCCAGCAGCGGGACCTTGCTGCTGAAGCGCCGCGCCGACAAAGCGCCGACAAACAGCTGGGGCCGGGGGGGGGGTCCCTTCGCACTCTTTTCTGGCCCTGAATCAAGGCGGCGACCCCTCCTTCCCTTTCTTTCTTCCTCTCTCTCGTTCTTATTCTTTCTTTCCCTCTCCTTCCTTCCTTCTTTATCTCTGTCTTCTCTCCCTCTTTCTTTTTCTTTCCTTCTTTATTCCTTCTTTCCTACTCTTCTTTCTCTCACCTCTTTCCTTCCTCTCTCCCTCCTTCCTTCCTTCCTTCCTTCCTTCCTTCCTTCCTTCCTTCCTTCCTTCCGTCCTTCCCATCTTTCTTCCTCTCCCTCATTCTTATTCTTTCTTTCCCTCTACTTCCTTCCTTCTTTCTCCCTTTCCGTCTTCTCTCCCTCTTTCTTTTTCTTTCCTTCTTTATTCCCTTCCTTATTTCCTACTCTTCTTTCTCTCCCCTTTCTTTGCTTCCTTCCTCTCTCCCTCCCACTCCCTCTTTTCTTCCTTCCTCCCTCCCTCCCCTCCCCTCCCTCTCCCTCTCCTCAGAAACATAGGATGCTGCTTTATACTTCTGGCCCTTAAACCCTGGAACCAGGAGAGCAGCTCCAGTGAGTCAACCTCAGCCAGTCCCTTTGGTGAAGGGTGGTGGCTCACTGGCAGAACATCTGTCCTGCATGCAGAAGGACCCCAGCATCTGCAGGTACTAGTAGCTCTGCAAAGGTCCTGCATGAAACCCTAGCGAGCCTCCACCACCCAGTGCAGTTACCAAAAATCATTTTTCAATAAATTGTACAATAATTGTACATTTGAATATCTACTTGCCATTATTCTGACTATGTTTCTGCTTTCAGAGCTAGTTATTACTTACATTATTACAAAAAACAGTAATAATTGAATGCAGTGACAATAATTTATGATAATAAAGAGTGGACACATAGTCCTACAGATACAACCGGCCCTTTGAGGGTGACCAAACTGCTGATGCGGCCCCCGATGAATTTGAGTTTGACACCCCTGCCTTATGTGCTGCAGGCCAAACAAACAAAATAATGATTTGAAATGCAGTACAAATGAATTCACTTGTACTGTAACTAACCACCCACTGATCCAAATATTAACAAACATCATGACCGCAAGGGCTTTTCTTACAGGAAGGTTGGTTAATTAGTTAGACCTGTATCCAATGAAGGACTTCTGCTTCGCTCATGGAATTTACTTTCTCTTTCCTCTCCTCACATGGAGGGTTGGAGGAACCTCAGATTTAGGGGGCATGTGGAGAAAGAAGAATAAGAGGAAGTCCTCTTGCACCACTGGACCATAGCTGCCAAGTTTTCCTTTTTCTTGCGAGGAAGCCTATTCAGCATAAGGGAATTTCCCTTTTAAAAAGGGAGAACTTGGCAGCTATGCACTGGACAACTTTGTTGGATACACTTAGGGCCCCCAACAAAAGTTGACATAAATACAAAGCTCAAGCAATAATATGTAACTTGCAAAAATTGGAGACAACAAAATCCCAACAGCTTAGAAAATAACAAACCCTCCAACACTTGTATGTTGTATTATTATTATTATTATTATTATTATTATTATTATTATTATTATTTCTTTATACCCCGCCCATCTGGCTGGGTTTTCCCCACCACTCTGGGCGGCTTCCAACAAAGATTAAAATACATTAAAATATCACAGATTAAAAACTTCCCTAAACAGGGCTGCCTTTAGGTGTTTTCTAAATGTCAGGTATTTGTTTATCTCCTTGACCTCCGATGGGAGGGCATTCCACAGGGCGGGCGCCACTACCTTTCTCTGATGAAAAGGCCCTCCAACCTTTCTCTGATGAAAATAGGGACATCCTTTGTTGTTGTTGTTGTTGTTGTTGTTGTTGTTGTTATGCCCATCTTGCCCCATAGATATTCTAGGCGGCTTCCAACATATTTAAAAACATTTTTAAAAAATAAACATTAAAAAACTTCCCTATACAGGGCTGCCTTCCAATGCCTCCTAAAGATTGTGGAGTTACTTATCTCCTTGGCTCGGGGGTTGCATAACCCCATACCATGTGGGTGTCTGTTGCTTACCAACAGGGAGAGAGGGAGGGGCAAGGGGGTGGGGAGAATTGCATGGAGCAATGGATTGGATGTGCTATTGCATTTGCACCACAGCAATCTCCTCTCTGGACTTGCCCCTCTCCCTTGCAACGACAACCCACCTGCTCAGAAGTTATTGCAGCAGCTCCAGCTTGTCTCTTGAGCACTGGGTGCCGCTGCAGTAAAATTCATGAGGAAATATCTAGTTCTAAGCATGCTATTCTCTGGCAGATGCATGGAATTTTTAGACTTCCCTCCGTTTGCTTACAAATTAGTTTTCCTCTTTCTTTCCACTCACTGGACTGAGTAGGAAACCTTCTCAAATTAAATGCAGGCTTGCTCAAAGGCAGCTATTCCTTGTAGTTTCTGGTTTGAAATGGTAATGCATTGTTTTCATGTTTGGAGATTAACTTAAGCTGCAGTGAGAGAGCTGATTTCATAGTTAAATGAGAAAGCACCAAACGATAACCTCTAAAATGAATATTGTTTGAAGCAGACCCATACTATAAATAGTTTCATGTAAAGCAAATGCAATACAATGCTGTGACAAAAGAGCGCTGGGAATGTGTGCCAGACAAGTGCAAAAGGGCTTGGGATGACTTGTTCAGACATATTTGTTCATTTTCTATAGCCTTCAAACTGGATGCTGCTAAAGAGATTGGAGCAGAACGCATGACAAATCGTTGATAGCTTCTTGCTATACAAGAATGAACCTGTATGTTTATAATCTTAAACTTCTTGCATGGCCTAAGCCAAGTGCTGCCAAGGACCACCATGTTGAGACATGTGAATGCTAGCAGCTTCTGGAGTAGACAATTAGTGAGTTGGCAACAAGCCAAGTTAAACAGAGTGCGTGAGAAAGTCTGCTTGGAGACAGGGAAGCATAGCAACAGGTGGTGATTGGCTAAGCCAGGGGTCCCCAGACTACGGCCCCCGGCCGGATGCGGCCCAATTAGCCTCCCAATCCGGCCCGCGACGACCCCCGCCGCCCGCTGCCGCCGCCCGCTCTTACGGCGCATGGCGCGGCGGTGATCTTCAAAATCGGAAAAAAATCGCCGAAAATCCTTTGTGCGCATGCGTATGGGCCTCTCCCGACCCAGAAGAGGTCATTTCCGGTGCACTTCCGGGTCGGGGGAGGCCCATACGCATGCGCACAAGCGATTTTCGGCAATTTTTTTCCGACCGTGTGCGTGTGCGCATGCGCACGGGCGCGCACTCCCCTGCCCTCCGGCCCGCTGTGCGCGCACTCCCCTGCCCTCCGGCCCGCCGCGCGGTCGGCGCGGCGAGCACCGGCCCAAAGCCCGGTAAGTCTGGGGACCCCTGGGCTAAGCTCTCCCTTATAAGCAGTATGACACAGCAGTTTAGTGTTGGAGTGTAGAGTTTGGAGTAGGAGTTTGAATCTTGTCTTTGTATATAGTAACTTGTACAAAGGTGTGCTTTATTCTGCTTGTATATAATAAATTTTAACAGCAAGATAAATTTCTTTTTTTTAAAGACAATTTATTAAATTTTCAAATAAACACATTAAACAATAACAAAGCATTCAACAACAAACACAACAACACATAATAAACACTAAATTTTCTCCTTTTAACATCTATTCAGCTATCTCAAATTCCCTGTGCTCTGCCGAGCTTTGACTTCCCTCCCTCCCCTCATTCGGTTTTCTTATCCACTCCTGTCTCGCAGTTCCTTTACTCCATCTACTTAAAATCATTTCATAGGATTTATTTCAGTCCTGCAAGTGTCTTTAAACTTCTACAGTTCCTCTCCATATAGTCTACAAATTTACTCCAGTCCTTTTGGAACCTTGCCTCTCCCTGGTTTCGGATCCTGCTAGTCAGCCTTGCTAGTTCCGCATAGTCCATCATTTTCATCTGCCACTCTTCAATCGTTGGTAACTCCTGAGTTTTCCATTTTGGGGCTAACAAAGTCCTAGCCGCGGTTGTCGCATACATAAATAATACTTGGTCTCCTTTTACAATCTCCTCTCCTATTATAAGTCCTAATAAAAAAAGCCTCCAGTGTATTTAAAAATCTTTTTCAGTTCATTATATATCATTTCCCAAAATCTTTTAATTTTTTCGCATGTCCACCACATATGATAAAATTCACCACCCTTCTCTTTACATTTCCAGCATGATTTACTACTCATTCTATACATCTTAGCCAATTTTACTGGTGTTAAATACCATCTATACATCATCTTCAAAACATTCTCTTTCAGGGCAGTACATGCAGTAAATTTCAATGTTTGGTTCCACAATTTCAACCACGCATCATATTCAATATTTTGCCCATTTTATCATCACATCTTTTGTCAATTCATCTTTCGTATACCATTCTAACAACAAATCATACATTTTTGACAACAATTTTATTCTGCCTTCCAACAATTCTATTTGAAATTTGGACCTTTTATCTTAACAGCAAGATAAATTTCAGCAAGTTCTGTTCCTGGTCGTTGTCCGGGGATTCACTAACTTGGCAGCTGGTAGTAGAGAGTTATGGTTCGAATCCATCAACACACCATCTCCCATACACTTCTTCTTGTTTTAAAGTGCTCTGGATCAGCCTTTGTCAACCTGGTGCCCTCCAGCTCTGGTTGGGCTTGATGGGAGTTGTAGTCTAAAACATCTGGAAGTAACCATGTTGGCGAAGGCTGCTTCAGATGATATATTTTCAGGAGGCAAGCTTTTGTGCTATATGAGGTCAGGCCTTCTAGATCCTGTGTCCTCCAGATGTGGATGGACTGCAACTCCCATCATCCGACCATTGACCATGCTGACAGCAGTTGTCAGTGAAAACATCTGCTGGTACCCAGATTGGGGAAAGCTGCTGATGGTGTATTGATCCATTGGTATCTGTATTGGGTTTGAGTTGATTTTATGTATTCACTACATGCTATGTTGCTGTTTTAAACTATGTCACTTCCTCTGTATATAATGCAATTGTTTTAACAGTTTTTATATATGTAACTGTTTTATATATGTTTTTATTACATTGTAGAAACTTTGAGATACCTCAAGGAAAACCATTCATCAATGAAATAAATTGCCATCTGTCAGAGATGCAGATGCGGCTACTCTAGAGTAACGACTCCTCACAGCATTGTCCTTTTAGGCTTTTATTAAGTGCTGATTATTTACAGTGCTCGGAGCGATCTATATACATGTTGTCAGTCAGGCGTCAGTACCTCCAAATGGAGGTTGGCGCGTTTTCTTCCAGCAAAGAAGTTTGGGAAGACCTAATCTCCTCCCATGACGTTTCTTGCGTAATTCCGGGGTCGGCGGGATCGGCCTTCCCCCCTTGCTCCCCCCTTCCTGTCCCACCTTGTGCATGGGCTCCGCTACCTTGCCCGAGCCTCGGTCACTACTTCCTGAGTCTCCGCTTGAGGCGGAACTCTCCCTGCTTTCCCCAGCGCTTGGCGATGAGCTGGTACTTAAGATGGGAGGGACCTCCCGGTATCCCCTGTCCCTCACACCATCATTTATTACTTACAGTAATATACTGTTTTTCTTCCATTGTGAAACTCCCCACCCAGGCTCTGTTTAGATCAAGACCTACTTAAGGTTTCAAATATCCTCTTTTCACCTCGAGAACAGACTTTTCCAAACTTCTTCTTTAGACACAGACACAACTTATTTTCCAAGCTCTGTGTTTAATAGACAGAGTAGGTAGAGAGCCAAAAATACCTAACAGAAGCTAACAGAAGCCCCTTTGTAAATCAATATAGCACTGTATTCAATCAAGGACTGTGTTGGAAATGTTCTCAATTTTTCTTAAATACACACTCCCCCCCCCAATTCCATCCTTTTCCATATCTAAAGTGATTTCTTATGCCTGTCCTAGGGTTCCCCATTACAAATTACAAATAATATTTATTGGGTGTAGCTGAAGACATTACAAAAAAACAAAATACATAAAACAGAATGAAATACATTACACAGTTAGAATAATTATTGAAACCGGGCATTATGTCAGAAAAGAGTTTGCTCCCCTGGATAATTTAACTTATCCCCACTAACTTTTCTCTTTAAAATTGCCACTCGAAAAGACCTGCCCCTTAACAAAAAGTTTTTCAGATCCCCAATTGATCTCTCAACTGGGAAATGTAAATCTTTGAACAAGACTGCTCTTAAGTCCTCATAGATTGGGCAAGTCAGTAGGTAGTGGGTAGGGTTGCCATATTTCAATCAGTGAAAATCTGGACAGAAAAGTTGAGCTTTTATTTTTATTTTTTTAGTTTTAGTTTTGCTCAAAGTTGCAACCCTAGCACTGGACTAAATCTTCAGGCACATTACTTCCACATAGGCACATGAGTTCCCAATTGGATCCTTCTCCCCACTCTTTCTGCCTCTACTCCACCACTTCCCCCTGAAATGATCCATTTAGTCTCTGCTCCACTTCAAATGAAACTAAGTAATAAATACCTCCTGTAGTCCAGATTCTCCACTCCACTCCTGTCTCTCAGCACTCCCATCTTCATCAGTCAGTTTTCTTCTCCTTGCTTCCTCAGACTTGCTCGAGAAGAACAAAAGACCATCCAGGAGTTGGGGCAGGCAACTTGGGTCCCGCTGCTGTTCTTCATATGCTCCACTTTCTTCTGTAGCCCCCTATTTCACATCAGATGCCCCGGTGTATTTATAACCCTCTCCTCATCTAGAGCTCAGTTCTTTTTCTTCCTCTGCACTCCCTTCCACCACTGAACCCTGGAGATGGAAGTTAATTGGGAGAGAGGCAGAGGGAGCAAAGGACAACCCTCTCTCATGAGTCTACTGTATATGCAATAATTTGCAGCTAGTTCCTGCCGGGCTGAATTTGCAACCCTTATACAATGGTACCTTGGTTCTCAAACACCTTGGTTCTCAAACACCAAAAACCTGGAAGGAAGTGTTCCGGTTTTTGAACACTTTTTGGAAGCTGAACGTCTGATGCTGCTGTCGGCTATTGTTTCTGGGGCACCTGCACCATTCAGAAGTTGCGCCTTGGTTTTTGAACATTTCGGAAGTAAAACTTCGGAAGTTTGGCACTTTTGTTTTTGCTATTTATTTTGCGTTTTTGTTTTTGAGACTTTTTTGTTAATTTGTTCTTGTGACTATGTGTGACTGCAGAAATGGATAAAAGCCCCCCATCCAAACAATGACTATAATCAGTGCAGGTAAGAATTTTTCTTTTTAATCATCTACAATACTGTCTTAGTTATTTTATTTTATAGTACAG
The DNA here is from genome assembly GCF_965207765.1 of Zootoca vivipara. Classification (NCBI taxonomy): domain Eukaryota; kingdom Metazoa; phylum Chordata; class Lepidosauria; order Squamata; family Lacertidae; genus Zootoca; species Zootoca vivipara. Next base: position 38,506,152 of record NC_142586.1, on the reverse strand, counting down.
TACATTGATTATTCTTTCATTTTATGGATCGATGGTCTTGTTAGATAGTAAAATTCATGTTAAATTGCTGTTTTAGGGGTTGCTTTTGAAAGTCTGGAACGGATTAATCCATTTTGCATTGCTTTCTATGGGAAAGCGTGCCTTAGTTTTGGAATGCTTTGGTTTTGAAATGGACTTCTGGAATGGATTAAGTTTGAGAACCAAGGTACCACTGTATTTTTAAGTCACTCTTGCCTGCCTGGAGATTCAAGTCCTCCCCCTGCCACCTGGAGGGAAACAGACCAACCTGGATACTTCAGATCAGCCTGGGAAACCTGGAAACCGTCCTGTTCCCCCCCCTCCCACTGAACACAATGAGAGGGAAATAATTTTCCTGGCTGCAAGACTGCTATAGTTTTGGGGTACATTGGGAGCATGTCAGGGGGGAAAAGTGGTGTTAGAAAGCTGCAGATCTTTGACCTCCCCCAAAACCCTGTTTGGGTCCCCACTGCTGGCAGAACACAGCAAGTAGGACGTCCATTCTTGTGGAGCTTTCTGGTGCTATGCTTGGGGGCCATTTTGTGGTGTGGGTGGTGTCTTGTTAGCAGGCCTCCCTCTCTGCTGATGGAACATCACTAGCGTCACTTCCTACGGCCCTTCAGCCAGCCAAATGCTGTTTGCAGGCCTGCAGCCTAAGCAATGCAAAGCCATTAGTCTTGCCATGGCCTAGTGATAATCAGCTCCTGACATGGAAGTGAAACCTTTCACTGCTGGTACTAGTGCTGTAGAACAGGCTCTCTGCTGAAACAGAAGATGCCCATCAATAGTGGCATTCTGCCAGCTTTTGAAGATGCACCTGTTTACACAGGCTTTCCCTTCAACTTGTCACTGGAGTTTCCTGTTTCAAGTGCTCTGCTGTTTTAATAGGATTGCTTTATTTCATATTTTAATGATGGAAGTTCTTGTCATTATTGTTTTTATTTGTTACATTTCTACACTGCCTTTTATATTACAAAGATTATGTTTAAAGGGATTGTTATTAGAGTATATTTTAATTATGAATCCTTTTTAATGTCTGTGTAATTGCTTTTTATACTTGGAAACAACTTAGAAGCCTACTTGAGCATTAAGTGATATATAAATTCATTCATTCATTCATTAATAACAAAGATGATTTTTATCATTTAAATCCCCCCTCAATAATACTATCAGAAGGAGTTAAAATCTAACTCTTTAAGAATTCATATGCTTCCTTCTGTTGAATGATACACCCATTCTGTCTTTATGCAGAGCACGAAGTTTAGTAACCAAAATTGATCTTGGGATAAGTTTTAAGTAAGGTTCAAACTCATTTATCTGAATTGCTCAGAGGCACATATAAACCATTTCAGTTATTAGAGGCAGGATAAACAGAAAGGCTGTTTATTCAGGGCTGTGACCACAAGAGCACACAGTGAATTCAAATAATTTGTAGGCTTAATAACACTTGGATAAGATCATCTATTGTATCATGTATATAGAGACACTATCTTCTGGCTCTGCAGATTTTCCAAGTGCCCCCCCCCCCCCAGTCTTGGGTTAACAAGGTTTTGCACACCAGAGATCTAAGCTACGGTAGAATGACATCCCTTAAATATTTCTGGCATTCTGAATGCTTGAAAATATTAATTGTAGAAAATCAAAAGTGCCTGACTTGAAGACAATGTATAAAATCTGCAGCTTTATTCAATGCACCCTTCTTGATAATTATTGTACTGTGTTGCAAATGTCTAGGAACAGCTTTATGATTTGGCCAGAACTCTGAACTCTGGGCAATTTACTACTAACAAAAGAAGCATTTAGGAAAATTTAACAGGTTCAACCATATAAAAAGAAGCATAAAATAGCACTTAAAATGTTAATTCAAATTCTTTTCAGATGTCAAATAGCATTCCTCTCTTAGGCTGCAGATTCTTAGTTACCTCAATCATTCCAGCAGAGAGTGTCAGCAGAACGTCTCTCAAGAAATCAGTGAATAACCTCAGCAAAGATGGCTGACCTTGAGGAAAGCTGCCATTGAATATCATCTGAAGGTGAGGTGATATCACAAACCCTTGTGCTACAATAGCGTTTTGATTCTTCTGAATTCCTATCCTGTAATGGACATTTCTATTGCATCTGAATATGGAGGATGTCCTCAGAAAGGGCAGCCACTGTTTTTAGAAGTCTTTTTTAAAGATACGTAGTCAGTTTCATCTGGCTGGAAGCTCCAGAAGGACTCATTCAATACACTGGGCCACACAGGGCTTATGTCTAAACCAGGCATCCCCAAACTTCGGCCCTCCAGATGTTCTGGACTATAATTCCCATCATCCCTGACCACTGGTCCTGTTAGCTAGGGATCATGGGAGTTGTAGGCCAAAACATCTGGAGGGCTGCAGTTTGGGGATGCGTGGTCTAAACAAACACACAGAACAGGCATTGCAACATATAGTGATTTGCTGTACCTGACTTAGCATAAGAAGCTGTCTTAGATAGTGAATCAATGGTCCATGTAGTTCTGTATTGTCTTAACTGGAATCAACTTTCTAGGGCTTAAGATATGGGATGTTCCTAGCTCTACCTGGAGATGCCAGGGGTTGAATCTGGCAACTTCTGCATGCAAAGCGACGGACTTGTATTCCTTCTGGCAGCTGCTTTTCTACAGGTGTCCCAATTCAAAGGGAAGTAAAGGCCCTGATCTTTTCTGATTGCATTTTCTGTACAACAGGATTCTGATTTGCGAGTACTTGGCTCTGGGAATTAAAAAAAAGGGGGGAAATATTCAGCCCTAGATTAACATCCCACTCCACCCCAGTTAAACTGGTGAGGGCTGAGAGACTCTTGTGTTTGCCAGCAGGTAATGGCTTTTTCTACCTGCCTTGCCCCAACCTCCAGCCCTAGGAGCTTTTATAATGGAGCTGTTTCCAGAGGAACAACTGTCAGGGGAGAGAGACTGTTGGCCATTGGGGTGGGTGGGTGGGTGGGTGGTTTCATCTCTGCTGCCCCACCGTCAGCACCAGGAACCTTCAGAAGGGACTTGCTGCCACGGGCATGGGGCTGCAGAGCAGGGGTGCCAACTGTAAGCCCCAACCTGCATAATCGATCACAATTGAGACAGCGCATGCAAAGCATTTGAATGGGAGTGCCCATCAACTTTGTGGGGGCCTGGCCCCCTCAAATATTTTATTGCAGGGGCCTAAGCCCCTAGGAGTTGGCTGTGTATGTGTGAACTTAACAGTGCTTAAATTAACCTTTGGTTGCTCTTTTGTTAATGTTGTTAATATTGTTTTATAGATTATACAGGGCTTCCCCCCCCCCAATCTGGAACTCTGTTCCAGCATCTCTCAGGTAGGCACCATTGCCATTATAAGAGAACAGGAGAGGCGTTCATGGTGAGTTCTGGCACCTCTTTTTCTAGAAAAATAGCACTGAGGTTATAAATGCTGTATTGACTTGTTAATCATATATGGTGACTTCTGCTTTGATTGTGACTAGCTTATTTATTTAGTTGTTGCTTTGTTAAAAGTGTTTTATAGACTGTATTTGTTTTACCAATGATTTGTTACTTATTCTATATGTCTTATGGTGTATTTGTGATGTTCTATTATGTTCTAGTATCACGTTATTGTTATTTATTGTTTGTAAGCCACTTTGGGATTCATTTGAATGAAAAGTGGCATAGAAATATAATAAATCAAATTAAACTGACACTGAAGTGACCTGGAGGTTTCAGGAGAATGCAGCCTCCTTTAGGCCAGCATTCATATTCTCTTTTACTACTTGTTTTGTTCTACGGAAAGGAAATTGGTCTATTAAAATGTAAATATCCTGCAACTTACCTGTAGGCAGTGAGTAGAGATAATCCAATAGAATTAAGCAAGAATCTACAGGGACCAGCAGCAATCATCCCTGGGGTTAATGCCATAAAAATATAATGCACATGCCAGTCCTTGGGGGATTAGAAGTTCAGATAAATGAGGGGCTAATTACATGCAGCTAAACAAGGGAACCTGAATTTCAGGCAACTGTAAATTTGGCATTCTGATCTTAAATATTGTGTTAAATGGGATTTGCTTTTACATAATGGACCCCATCTAATGAGCCCCTTTACGCATGAACACAAGCGTGTTGTAAGCACACAGTCAGCATCCTCCCTGCACAATTTAGGGATTTTTCTTTTAAACCAACAACTTTGAATCTGGCGTGGGGTGGCTACCTTTGTGGAAGATAAGGAAAAGCTGCACTGCCTGTAAGGATCCCACTCTGTATCTTTCCAGATTGCAGTCAGTCATCCCAATTAGCAGCTGGCGTAGTGTTTACTGTCAAGGGGGGCGGCGGGGGCGGCTGAAGAGGCCCAGGTTCAAGGCCCAACTAACACATGAACCTCACTGAGCAACCTAAAGCCAGTTGCCGTCTCTAAGCCAACCCTCACCAGGTTGTTGTAGAATGCAGGAGATGGGGGAGAAGCATGTTTGCTGCCTTGAGGTCCTTGAAAACAGGGAGCCTCCTTTCCTTGCTGAGGCTCCCCATGCAATTTGAAACCTAAGTATGTACAAGAGACTTCCAACTTCAGATCTTCACCCTCAAATTCTTGGAAGGCTCTAAAGCAGGCATCCCCAAACTGTGGCCCTCCAGATGTTTTGGCCTACAACTCCCATGATCCCTAGCTAACAGGACCAGAGGTCGGGGAAGATGGGAAATGTAGTCCAAAACATCTGGAGGGCCAAAGTTTGGGGATGCCTGCTCTAAAGTAACATCTCAAAAGACATGTCCTGTGCCCCCAACTTCGCATGTGCTCTTTTACATGTTTGTCTACATTGAGCACCCGAATAGGACGTAGAGTGAACAGGATGCCGGGTGATGAAAAAAGTCCATCATCCTCTTCAGGCAGTTATCCTTAACATGTGAGAAGGAAAGTGTATAAGGGGTTGTGTATACAGTGGTGCCTTGCTTAACGAATGCCCTGCTTAACGAAATTTCCGCTTAACAAAAGGTTTTTTCTAGTGGAGGTTGCCTCGCTAGACTAATTCGTTTTACAAAACATTCATCTAGCGAATCGCGGTTTCCCATAGGAATGCATTGAAATTCAATTAATGCGTTCCTATGGGCAAAAAAAATTCAAAAAAAATATTCAATGCATTCCTATGGGATTCGCTAGACGAATTTTTCGTTATAAAAAAAAGACTCATGGAACGAATTAAATTAGTCTAGCGAGGCACCACTGTAGATGTGTCGGTCCTGCTCCAACATCCCTCACTTCATGCACTGGAGCCTGCCCTCTTCATTCCTTCCCTTCCTGTGCTTAGCATGAAGGTGTGATGGGATCTTTTAAGTTCTAAGAGTGTTCGATTGAACATAGTTGGAAGCCTCTGCATGATCAGGAATCCTGCAATACCAGGTTTCCTGATCATGAGGTTTGTAAAGTGGATCACCTACCTGCTACACATGTTTTGCCCTCACATCTTCAAGCTCTACAGCTTAAGAGGGTTTAAGGCCTGACAGAAAAAAGGACCACAGGTCACTTGAGGCAGCATGTTTGCACCTCAAACATGTTTTAAAAAACACACACACACACCAAGGCCACAATTCCATTCTCAGGTTCCTTAGAGGAAGTCCCACTGAACTTGGTAGGGCTTTGTTTTGAATAAACATGTAGTCGATTGCACTGTGAGGTTTGGACTCTACTGCACTTCTTCATAAAAGGTAAAGCAGTGTAAAAATAAAAGACAACCAAGTCACAGTCAGAAAAAAACAATTAGGCTGCAACCATTCATCTACTGTATATTCCTGCATATAAGACTACCTTTTAACCCAGGAAAATCTTCTCAAAAGTTGGGGGTCGTCTTATATGCCAGGTCGTATTTCTTCTACGGCGAGTATATCCCAAACTCTATATTTTAACTGGAAAAGCTGGAGGTCGTCTTATACGCCAGAATATAAGGTATTTGCCAAATTTACTTCTAATAATTACTCCAACAATCAATCTGTAAAAGTTATCAGCAAATATTTTATTTCAATCACTAAAAATGCATTTAATTCAAAACTACAATCCAATGTAACCCATGATGAAGCGGCCCATTCAGGAAAGTGATTATAAATATAGCATTTCTACTTTCTTCCATAACCATCCTCTCACTCATTTAACAGGTCCACATCTTAATAAATATTATTACTGCACTTTGCATGTACAATAATTTCTCAATGAACATTACGTAAACACTTAGAAACTCTTTTAGGACTATATTGGCATTATCAGTGTCACTTGGTAGTTGCAGCAACTCAGTGTAAATTATCATGCATAGTTTTTAAAGGGGTGAAAATGTTTAAAAAGACACACCATTTCACAAGCATGCTAATCAAAAATCCAATCAATCCAATTTCTGCAAAACATGAAGAGGGCTTTGGGCACAAGCCGCACTGAAACGAACATGTGTTAATGCAACTCCCATTTCAATTGGGCTTTCCTGTTTGTTCAATCTTTAACCAACTTCTCAATTGCATTTTTTTAAACTTAAAAATACACTATTTCTGAAGTATACACTTTAGGTTAGAAAGTTATAGGACTTGACTGGTACATTTGAAAACAGAAGAGACCGCAAGAGCTGATGAAAGGCCTATTTAGGCCAATTTTCTGTTTCCCAGCAACTAGTCACTAGGGTCACCATGCCTATGGGAAGGCCGCAAGCAAGATGTGAGTGCAATCGTCATTTCCTGTTGTCCCCTGGTGAGTGAAATTTGGAGGTAGGCCACCTCTAAGCCTGGAGGTGATATAGCCATCATGGCAGATTTATCCTCTTTGAATATTTTGCCTGTTTTTCAAGCAATACATGTTCAGGTCCAATGGAACCAGAGAAAGCTTGGATGGGCAGAATTATGTGCCAATTGCAACATAAACAGAAGAATAAGGACAATAAAGTTTGCAGTTCTGTGCCCTTAAACATTCAAATTAAGGCAGGCAGAAGCCCTACACATACAGTGATACCTTGACTTACGAATGACTCGACAACCGAAATTTTCGACTTACGAATGGGGCAAATGGCCGCACGCTTACAAATTTTTTCGACATCCGAATGGAAACAGCGGTGGTTTTAGATAGGGTTGCTTTGACTTGCGAATTTTTTCGTTTCCAATGCATTCCTATGGGAAATCGCGTTTCCAATGGCGCTTTTCGACTTACAAATTTTTCGACCTACGAAGGTGCCTTTGGAACGGATTAAATTCGTAAGTCGAGGCACCACTGTACTTACCTGAGAATAAGCCACATTGAACAGTAGCCACAAATATTAGGCGGCACAGGACTTAACTTTATACTTACTTTGGGCATATGCCTGGCTCATTAATCTATGTAGGAGACTTCATGCATACTCTAAATTAAATGTTCAACTGCAGGAGTGACTAACCTATGGTACTCCCAGCTCCTCTCAGCCACGGCCAGGGATGATGATGATCAAGTTTCTTATCTGTTCTTTACCATAAAGTATCAGGGCATGTGACTTCAATTTTAAAATACAATTTTAAAATATGTTAAAACAATTTACAAATCAAAATAGGGTAGGCCCTAAAAATATGTATCATGGGCGTCAAAAGGCCAAAGTAAAGAGGTGGAACTCATGGAATTGTAGAGTTGAAAGGGACCCTGTGGATCACCTAGTCCAACCCCCTGCAATACAGGAATATGCCATTGTCTCATAAAGGGGTCAAACCTATGACCTTGGCGTTCTGAGCACCACACTCAACCCAACTGACCTATCTAGAACCGACAGATGTTATTGAGGGGTGATGTCTTGTTGATGCTCTCCTCAGACAAGTGCAGGAGGAGCAGTTTGCACATGAACATTAAAATGGCCTGCCATGAACCAACTGCTGAAAAGCAACACCCCAACTTTCAAGGGATGCTTCAGTTATCTCATTAGGGCAAATTCTTACTAAAAAATCTTTAAAACTCCTTTCAAAAGTGCATTATCTAGGCACTTCTGGAAAAGTCGCAGCCCTGCCTTTGCATGGTTGCTTGGTGATAAGGCTGTATATGATAGTGGCAACAATCACAGAGCCAAGAGGAGTGGTGGAAGCCCTCCTGAAGTATCCTATCAGTGAGCCAATTGAAGCCTTCCCCTTCAAGTAGAGTGACTCACAAGTCTCCACTTGTATTCTTCTCTACTGACTAGTCTTATTTAATGGCAGATACAGTGCAACTGAAACTTTTGAATGGGGGGGGGGGAATCCCGAAAGCATAGTTCTTCTTATTTTGTGCAAAAGCTCAGAGTTGCATTATTACAAGTGCATCCATAAGGACATGTATAAAGTTTATCATCCACTCCACAGCAGGTCACACAACAGGTCAACGGTGGTGCTAGGAATCTTGTTTCAGTCAAGTAATAATTATTTCAGTTAAGCTTGTCATAATCCTCATTGCTGATAAGGACACTGTCAAGGACTCCTTTGCAACAGCAAAAATCGAGTTCAATTTTTCTTCTGTGGTATATAAAAAGTAACTTAGACGCTTAGAACTGAAAATGTTCTCTTACCAGATCTTATTTTCCTTCATCACATGTACAGAGCTGCTGCTGTTGCTTGTGACCCATTCAGATGCTGAAGAAAGACAAAAAGACAGTTAAATTTTGATCCCACTAGCTTTGGCTAAGCTCCTTAAATTCCGTGACTCAAGAGGAAATTAAAACAATATGCATAAACATCTAGCAGCGGTCAAGCCAAAAGCTTATCCCGTTCACTAGCAACCAGATTGAGGGTGGGGAATAAAGTTCTGACCTGAAGATTTTAAAAAAATTAACAGAGAAGTTTCATATTGTGAGTTTATAATGAAGCCTTATTAGAAGCCTAATGCCACAAGGGGTTTATTTCTAAATAGTAGAACAGTCAAGGAGAATATGATGCATGGCAGAATGTAAAGGCAGTGTTCCTTTGATCTGAAAGGCTGAAAGACTATTATAAACCTCTAAGTGGAATAAAGACACAATTGCTGCATGTAAACATGGCTTCTATACGCAGTATCTATTATATATTCCATCTATTATGCACCTCTAATTTAGAGATCCACTTAGTAATCAGGTGGATTCAATTACCACTCATATGTTGGAAAGCATATGATCAAGGGGTTGGAATGCAAGTCATTGGCAGTGCTTGGGTTACAGAGGAACAAGCCTGGGGAGTAAGCCATAGCTCAATAACAAGTTTTGCCTTGTTTTTGGCCAGGGCTTCTAATACAACATCAGTCCTCTGCTTTCCGAGACTATTCTGCAGCAGAATACACAAAAGGTGGAGAAAGCAGGGCAGAAGCATAGCTGGCGATGGATGCGGCTGCCTGGATGGTGTAGCCAGAGGGACCCATCATTAGAGAGCTCTGTGCCTTTGCATTGCATGGAGAGGGCAATGTACACCAAGTGTGGCAAAGGACACATCAAGTTTGTTGACCATAGGATGTCACATGAGCTACTGCATCAGCTAAGGAGCTGGTGGGTTCGGATCCAGATAATGTCTACTAAATGTAAATAATTATTTGGCAAACAGAACAAGTTGCTCAAATGAATTGAATGCTCCAAATGTTACCATAGCTAGGGTGGATTCTAGCTGGCCTCAGATATATTTTTCAACTTTATAGCACTGTGATTATAGCATCCAGTGCCCATCACATCACTGGCATAAATTAGCATATAATAAGATCTACAGATTCTGATGCCTTGTAACTTAAGAAGTGCATTGCATTTGACAATTCGAAATTAGCAAATGAACCTGATTTAAGTTCTCCCATATAGATGAAATGGTATAAATAATTTCTGATCTATTTAAAAAAGACACAACTCAGTCTCTTGCAGAATTGATGTTATCCCTTCTAAGCTCTGTCATCTGTCAAAGAACATTCCCTGTGTCAAAACACGCTGAATAGCTATAGCATCAGAAAATACAAGCTCCAGGGGAAGGGGGAAGAGACGAATAAATAATTTCAAACTGTACTTTTTTGTGTGGGAACTACAAACACATTTTCAGCTGCTATGGAAAATATATGCTGTATATTGCCATTCTGCTGCATAGTGAGATTTTTTTTTATTTATTTAAAAAAGGACCTCTGTGTTACTCCTCTAAAACATGCATAACACACTAAGCTCAAATATCAACCCACCTATTGCATGCCAAACAATTCTGGGTGCATATCATTTAGGAAACAATAAAATAAGCCCATGTGCCATTTTATAACAGATGCGCAGCAAAGCAACCAACAGAGCTTAGCTCGAGTAAAACAGAAAAGTGAACAAGTTCTTTTATTAAACTAACATTGCAGGTTATTTTGGTTCCTTTTGAGATGGCCATTCTCACTTCAGCCAATAAACAGATACAAGAGCACTTTTTATTCATTAGACACTATAAACTTGCTCGGTATTTTAATGGGAAGACACATTTGATTCAAGTCGGTCCAAATCACATGTGCAATCTGAGGCACTCAACGCTATTCAAAGCCTTCGAACAAGGTCATGTTTCACTGTATTTATTTTCAATGTCTGTTCACATATGCATTTGTTTGGCTGGTACATGATTTACATAGAACAATCTAAAATTTACATGACAGTATTGCTTGAGAGGAGTGGAACGGAAACCCAGTAGTGCCAAGTGTTCTCCGTAAGAGTTTCTGAAAATAGCCCAGGACTGTCTCAGGAAGCATAGCAAAGCCCCGCTCTTAGAAACATAGATGTGTCTGTGAAAATCCTATAGTGTTTCAAATTTGCCTAACAAATGCACCATTTAAAAAATTTTTTTTAAATGGGTACCTCCTGTATTCAAAAATTCAATTGCTCTTCTCATGCATTTGTAATATTTAAGTTACATTTAGCAGAACGTGATTACAGTTAGAGCAATTATGTCTCTAAAAGCTAACAAGCAAACTGTAGTATAGTTTCTATTTACCCCTGAGCCTTAAAATAGGGGGTTGACTTTAAAATAGGCAAGTGGGGGGGGGAAGCTTGAAGAGACTTAGCTTTACCTAAAATCAGGTAGGGACGCTTTAAAAACACTAGAACTGAAGACAACTGCAAAATTACGTTCTGCAGGATGTTGAACTATGATAACTAGGCTACAATCCCTATGCTCACCTACATAGGAATGAGAGCCATTAACACACTGGGATCTGTTTCCAAGTAAACATGCACAATATTGCTTTGCTAAGTTGTTACAGTATTTTCTCAGACCTAGCTGAAGTAATTAGATTTCACAGGCAAAACTAAGCATAGGACTTTCTATGTGGGTTACCAAGACCTGATAAAATAGCTTCGCTTAAAATTAGTTTATTAGAATTCTGCTAAGAGCCAGTTTAGAGAGCGGCATCAACTTTCTGTGCATCAACATTCTTTGCAGTTTCCTTCTGCTGCTACTTAAGTTACTGGCCAGAAACAGCAACATATTCACTTTTGTTTCCTGCAACCCCGCAACATCTGCAGCATCCAAAGTAAGTGCGATAGTGTGCGTTCAGAACCGTTTCCGCTTATAAACGTGACACAAGTCACGTAACAATGTAAAAAAGAGAGCAATGCAACACATGTCACAGGTAGATTTGAAATTTGCCCCACATACCTGTCTCACTATTTACAGACTTGACTTCTTTAATACTGCCTTTGGATCAACACTGAGATTACAAACAACTGCCTAGCCGCAAAAGCTAAATGCATTAATTAGAAACTTCGTTCCTGTTCTCACAAATACGGAGGTGGCAAATGGGGTTCTCAACTGCACCGCTTGAGAAATGCTAGCGGTGGGCTCGCAACATTGCATACTTCTCCCTACATGTTCTTTTTAAGAAAAATCCCTAAGCATAAAAAACCAGGCATGTTTGGGAAAAGGATGCTCCACACCTACGCACCCTGCAGCGGCAACATGCCAGTTTTCTGTATGAGGTGAATGAATCAAGCAGCACTGATGTGTTTGTGCACAGATTCACCACCAGCTGGTTTGCTGTTTGTGAGAACTAAGACACAACAATATGTATTTTCTAGCCAGGCTCCAACCCTGTTTACTTAGGAGTAAGCCAGTGTACTCAGTAGGACTTACTTCCAAGGAAACATGCGTGGAATGTGTCTGTACGTGTACTTATCATGGCAGCCTATCGCTCAAAGCTTCAAATACTTTATCCAAGAATAAGCCCCTTTCAGTCCAATTCATTTCAAAAGGAATGGGCTAAGCAAATGCATGGATTTCCCTCCCACTGAAATCCATGGAACTTGTAAGATTATGGACAAGTACCTGGGAGTAAACCCTACTCTATAAAAATCCTATATGTTTTTAATTGCAGGTGTTTTTAATAGTTGCATCACTTTGCAAGAAGCAATTCATAAATGAAATTAATACATTAAACAATCCACCCACTGGAGCTTACTTCTGAGCAAATATACCCAGGATTAGACTGCAGGAGTGCATGGGTTCAGCAGCAATTCCCACCAATTTCAGATTCAGAATTGTAGCGGCAATTTAATGAGCCCTCACCAGCAGAGTTAAAGCAGTTGAACAGCTGCCACATTCTAAGAACACGATATGAAAATCAACATTGCTTATTGAAAGAGACGGTCGTTTGCATGCAGTTTAATAATAAAGAAGTGCAAATCAGTATAGCTTTGTACATTCCTAGTCTCTCTGAAAGGTCAACGACAGCAATTGGGGGTGGGAGAAATGAATTCAAGCAAATATCTTAACATATGAAGGCTCCACCATGTTTTGTAATGGGGAAATAATTTTTCCCCCATTGAAGAAACTGTGTCCATTCCATACTGTGCTTCACTTCCAGATCAGAGCATTAAAAACAGCAAACTTCAGCAAAACAAAAGTTCTTGTAAGAGCATTTATTGAATTATTTAAAAGTTCTAACTCAGTTCACATGCAGTTTATAGGGTCTCCCCCTTTTTTTAAAAAATCCTGTTTTCATGTAAATTGCAAACACTTGTACTGAGGTTTTCAGTTTCTCCCCGCCTACCATGTAAATTTGTCAACTATTTGCATGCTCACTATTTTATGTGCTTCTTTATACAAAGAACTTTCCTTTTTCAATTTTAAAAAGGCATTTCCTAAATATGCATGTGCACTACAAGGATTCTTCACCGTTCAGGATGCATAAAAGCAACATGGGTACTGATGGATCAAACATTTCTCCCAAAAGAAGTTGAGGCAGCCTTTGTTGAATCGTACTTTTTAATAAGCCCTCATGGTTTGAGAACATCAGGGTGGGAGAAGGTGGAGGTGGGGGGAGTGAAAATGTCCTTTTCTTTTTTAGGTGCCAAGAGAGAGAGAGAGAGAGAGAGAGAGAGATGTTTCCAAGCAAAGGCTGGTAGCAAGTTGCAAAGCAAACAGGCAGGGAGGCGGTGGCAGCAGCAGCATGTTTTCGTACATACAGCCTGATATCATGCACAATCGACTGTGGATAATAATAATGGCAACTTGTACAGGTAGGCATAATTCTCTGTATGGCGCATGTCAAGTCTGTGATGCCTCTAAGGGTGTGTGCCGGGAGCAGAAAGCACACACATTTCAGGGGGATAAAGCTAAAGTCTACATTCCATGCATAGCTATTGCGCCCCTTGGCCTGCTTCCCTGCAACGCATTTTCAGACATCAGAATTGGAGCTGAGGTTGGTTAGCCGAGGATCTGCGTTGATCTCATACCTGTAGTGATAGCCCTCCATGTGGTCTCTACAGGCGTCCCTGATATTGTACATCCACTTTTTGATCCCTTTGCGATTCAAGTACAAAACCAGGAGGAAAATGGCACCAATGAGGGCCAAGACTATCCCGAGGAAGACATAAGAGGTCTGCAGCTGAGTCTGGTTATCGGTCAGCTCTGGACAGCTCAGCTCTGAAAAATCGATGGCCACCAAGGACCTGTTCTCCATCCCTTTGGGGTAAGAGCACTTGAGGGACGACTTGGCCTCCACCAGGTCACTCTCCTTGAGCCAGCTGACCAGGTCCTCGATGCCGCAGTCGCAGACCCAAGTGTTGTGGGTGAGGTTGAGGCTGGCGAGCTGAGGAAGTCCCCGGAGCTGCAGGAGGGTGCTGTTCCTCAGGCGCTTGAGGGCATTGCCGCTGAGGTTGAAGCTCTGGAGCTGGCGGAGGTTCTCGAGCGTCACGCCGTGCAGACTCACCAGGGAGTTGTTCTGCAGGTCCAGGTGTTGCAGGCTGTGCAGCGCAGCAAACATGCCCTGGGGCAGGTAGAGCAGGTTGTTTTCGGACAGATCCAGGCGCTTCAAGTTCAGGAAGGCCTCTTGCTGAAGCAGCTGGGCCACGGCGGTCACATAGCTGTTGTTATAGAGGGAGTTGTGCAGGTTCAGCTCCTCTAGGGGGCTGCTGGTGTTGCCCAGGGCCATGGGGCTGAGCTCGAGGAGGGAGTTGTCACTGAGGTCCAGCTGCTTCAAGCTGGGCAGCCCGGCAAAGGTCCCAGCCTCCACCCACTGCAAGCGATTACCACTTAGGTTGAGGCTGCTGAGTTCTAGAAGGGACTCCGAGGGGAATGAGGCAGACGAGACGTTCTGGATGTAGTTGCCCATGAGGAAGAGGTTCCGCACATAGCGGGGCAGGCCCACAGGCACCTCCGTCAGGTTCCTGTTGATGCACTTCACTGTCCTGGCTGCCTCAGAGCAGTCGCAGGGTCCGGGGCAATCAGCCGTCTGCTGAGCCAAAACCCAACCGGAGAGGATCACCACCAGCAGCAGCAGCGGTTCAAGCCACCCGGCTCCTCTCTTCTCCCCAGTTGTTGTGGGGGGTGCAGAGCCCCAAAGAGAGCACCCCAGCATCACCGCCTCTGCCAGGGGCTGCTCTTTTGTGGCACTCACACAGTGATTTCGGCCGCTTTGTGCAAGCTAGGGAAAGCTGGAGAATGCAAACCTGTCAAGAGGTCAATCCCGGCACAGTCAATGCTCCTGGGAGAAGTGGGAGCAAAGCAAACCCCTCCTCTTCAGTGTGACCGACTTAGATCATGTGGCACCAGCACCAGGGTGTGAGCAGGTGCCCAGCCAACGATGCAGAGCAGTTTCTTCCTGTCTTGTTTTGTGTGTGGGGGGGGGCTCTCGGGGGCCCCTAAAGTCCTCTGTTTGCTCCTTCTCACATCCAGCCACCCCTGAAAGAAGCCACAAAGAGAAAGTATGAAAGTCACGGAAGCATTGCATGCCTAGCCACTTTCGCTTGCAGACTCTTTCTTCTCCTTTCTCCAGCTCACAACCTCTACACAGTCCTTCTCGAAAGCTTTGCCCCTACTCATCCACGTCTAGCCACGAAACCAAGTACTGTAGCACTCAAGTTTTACTGCAAAAGACAGTCTGGGCTTGTCTTTGGTTTTACTACATTGTGAAATAGGTTGGAGGGGGACACCTCACATTTGAAGAATTTTTATCAGCAGACAATGAATCTCGCCTTAGGTTCATTCTGTCTCCTCCTCCTCTATGGAGCTGAGCCACCTTCCATCCAAGAAGAACACATGCAGAAAAAGCAGCAACTGTCTGAATTCTAGAGGCTGGAAACATGAGAAGATTGACACCACTTTTTACATCCTTCTCCCGATCTTTCCCAAGCATCTGACTGAACCCTGCTAGAAACACACCAACTCAACGGGAATTCGCTCTGGTCCAGTTTTTAAGCTACCTCGCCCCCCCCCCAAAAAACTTCCTACCACTTTCCAAGCTCACATACTTCACCCACTCCATGAGACCAAGCTTCTCTCCAGTGCCTTTTTAGAGACGTGACGTTTTAATCCGCGCAGGGTTTTGGAACTACAGAACTAACCCCCCCCTCTCCCCACCCCCTCAAAGCGCGCCTTCGCCATCACTTTGTATAACCGGGCGATCATGCAAGTTTTCTCAATTCCCGCCTCTGTTGCAAAAGCGGAAAGTCCCCGCGGCTCCTGGGCTCTTTTCTCAAATTCTCTCTCCCCTTCCACCAGATTCCCGCCAGGAAACCTCGAGATTCCGCAAAGATTCCACGCTCACAAGAGAAAATCCGCCCCCCGCCGCTCCTCCTCTCTACAAAAACTCACTTTGAGAGTCCATCAATCCTATCGAATTTAGTTGGGCTTCACTTTGGAATCTAAAGATGCGCAGAGTCCGGCCGCGCGTCAGGCACCGAGCAAAGCGCGCCTGCTCTGGGCTCAGGTACAGTACAGACAAGATCGCCCAATCCGGACTCGTCTCTCTTTCTGCTCCTTTTCCTGCGTGGATGGGGGACGAGGAGCGAGGTCTTAGCAGCAGCAGCAGCAGCAGCCGGATGGGCCCTTCTTGGACCGCTGGCCGCCCCTCCCCGCGCCTCCTTACCTGGCTGCTTCTCCTGGCGCACGCGGCTCCCTCTCCAGCCAGTCCCGTGCAAACTCCGCCGCCGAGTGCGAACTACATGGCGCAGGCAGCAACTTTCCCTCCCACTCCCTGGCCGTGCCTCTGGCCCAGCCTCCGCTGCCAGGAGAAACCAATGGCAGGCGCGGCCGCGGGGGAAGCCGCGCGCCACGCCCTCGGCCGACGCCGGATGGGCGCGCGGAGGCTGCTGGAGCCGAAGCGGCGGCGGCCGCTGCTGGGCAAGTGGCGAGCGGCGTCTGGGGAGCAGCGTTCCGCTCGGAAGCCTTAGTCCGTTTAGAGAAAGGCACTCTGTATGCGTGCAGAGGCACTTGGCTTGCTTTTGATCGCGCCACAGATCCCAGGATTGAGCCGTACCTGGCACTGAGCAAGGGCGCACGCGGTGGGATGGAAGGGATTTATTTGCATTACAATCCTAGAATGATGTGTCTGTTCAGGGGTTAGGTGCATTGAATTGAGTGGTGCCTTAGGTCACATCCACACCATGGCTCTCCCCCCCCCACAAGGAATCCTGGGAACTGTTAAGGGTGCTGGGAATCGTAGCTCTGTGCAGAGGAGGGCAACCAAGATGATCAAGGGTCTGGGAAGCAAAGCTTTATGAGGAACAGTTCACAGTTGAAGGAGTTCCAGGTATGTTTAGCCAGGAAAAGAGGACACTGAGAAGAGATATGGGAGCCATCTTCAGATACTGTATCTCAAGGGCTGCCATGTGGAAGATGGAGCCAGCTTCTTTTCTCCTGCTCTGGAGGGTAGGACTTGAACCAATGGCTTCATGTTACAAGAAAAGAGATTCCGACTAAACATCAGGAAGAACTTCCTGACAGTAAGATCTGTTTGAAAGTGGAACGGGAGATTGTGGATTCTCTTGGAGATTTTTGAGCAGAGGCTGCATGGCCACCTGTCATGGGTGGTTTAGTTGAGATTCCTGCATTGCAGGGCATTGGAGCAGATGAACCTTGGGGTCCCTTCCAACTCTATGATTCTATGAGAGGTGAACCTCGGCTCCCAGGATTCTTTGGCAGAGGCCGTGTCTATTGAAGCTGTATGAATGTGTTTTAACTGTATGGTGTAGATATGGCCTTACCCTCAGGTTGCAGCCTTACTTGGCTTTTTGTTCAGAATGGCACCCGTTGCCCACCACATTGATCCTCACAGCAACCCTGTGAGGCCAAGAGAGAGCTGGTGCTCGCAGGCATATAACGAACCCCCAGACAACCGGTCAAAGTTCATATCTGAGCAAGAACATTAGCCCATGATCAGGGTTTGCTGATCAGATTCTTTCCACAGTATCAGGCGCTAGCATTCACAGAGGCTGAAGTTACCTTAAACAATGCCCGCTCCTGCTACTGCTGCTGCTTCACAGTGGCCACAAGCTTCATCTAATGTGGGGGTGCGGTGGGGATCTTTTTCTGCCCGAGGGCCACATTCCCCTTCTAAACAGCCTTCCAAGTTTTGCACTTGGACATCTTTCTCGGCCCTCCATCCCAGCAGGCAAGAAGCATTATCAGAAGGGTGCTTTTTAGGGAGGCGTAGACACTCAAGGAAGTTGCAAAGCAGGCCCACTGAATGGCGAGGCCTGAGGAGGAGGGAGGTGACCGTGAAGAATAGTCCTGAGGGCCAGATAGACTCAAATGCCAAAGAAACTAGATCTGTGTTGTTCTGCATATAATACGAGTCTGTTTTCCATGCGTTTTTACAAAACTGTTGCAGTAATATATTATTTTCTATTAATTATATTTTTCATCTTTATTCAGTCTACAGTGGTATCTCCGGTTACGAACTTAATTCGTTCCGGAGGTCCGTTCTTAACCTGAATCCGTTCTTGAAACTGACGTGCCACTTTAGCTAATGTGGCCTCCCGCTGCCGTGGGCGCACGATTTCTGTTCTCATTCTGGGGCAAAGTTCTTAACCTGAGGTACTACTTCCGGGTTAGCAGAGTCTGTAATCTGAAGTGTTTGTAACTTGAGGTGTCTGTAACCCGAGGTACCACTGTACAGACTTTGTGGTTTGTGTGCAATCTGGGCGTCTTCTCCTTTGTGTTTGTGCTCTCTGTCACTTCACCCTGTCACCATCTGTTCTGAAGTCTTCAGTCTCTTGGGATCCAGCACTCCCAGCCTCCTCACCAGGGAATCCCTACCGTTGCTCTCCCTTGCTTTTTAATGTTTCTCCTGTGGTAAAGGAGCACTTGAGCTTCAAAAGACAGCAAAGGATCCAGGAGTACCCCCAAGCTATGTACCTTCTCCTTCAGGGGGAGTGTAACCTCATCAAGAGCAGGCAGTCTCCCATCCATCAAGTCTAGGGAATCGCCCACTAACCATCCCTCTGTCTTACCTGGATTGAGCTTCAGTTTGTTGGCTATTCTTTTCAGGGGTTTTCTGCTTGTGTGTGTCAACTGAGCAGCTAGTACGTCCCACCCCCAGGCTGTTGCTTGGGTTGCCTGCCCCCCATTCCACCCCTTATCTATAGGCTTCTTTGTCATTCCCAAGTACTCAAAGTGGAAATTTATATCTTAATCATGTTGCTCAGGAGGTCTATTTCTGCTGCCTGTGAGCTGCTGAAAGATGATTTGGCCATTCATTCATAGTGATCCAGTTATGCCATTTCATAACAGGGTTACAAAACAATTTTATTGACCAATCTTAAGGCTGTGCAATTGGCAGTTTACTGTTCAAGGAACCACAACTTGAGGAGTTAGCTGGTTGTATGCTGATTGGCTACCGACTGAGCAATCCCCCCACCCCACCTTGTTCTGGTGGCGACCTTTAATTTTGATCTGCCCATCTGTACTCACAGGGTAGATTCCCAGTTACACAGAAGCCTGTTAATGCTGCTCTGGCAGGATCCTGGCCCACTGATAGTACATTTCTGTACTAAGGGCCTTTTGTGGCTGACACAGAACTGACGCCGGGGAACATCTGCACTGGCAGATTGGGGGCACAGCCTTTGCGGACTGCATTACTCTCCTCTTTTCAGGTCCCATAGGAACTAATGAGAAGTAAGCTGCAAAAGGCAGCACTCCAGAGAGGAATGACCAGGTGCATTTTAAAGCAGGGGAGGAAGCAGATCAGGATCAACTGGTAGATCTCTGGATGAGTTGTATTTCGCCAGCCAGGATTTCTCACTCCCAATCATAAGAGCAATGTGCCTTCCTCCAACTTCTAAATTAGGCTGCTAGAATACTTGATAAGATGTACGCTTGTAATGATATAGACAGGTCATCCTAGTGCAGCTAACCTGGTGCCTTACAAATTTGGCACACTGCAACTCCCATAACCCCCTGCTGGCTGGGGCTGTTGGGAGTTATAGTCCAGAGGACGCCAGCAAAGGTGGATTCAGGGGAGCATGACTGGTTTGGTAATACTGGGTGTGGAGTTTCAGGGGGCACTGCCGGAGGTGCTGCGGCTATTATGTAAAATTGAAGGTGAGAGGTGTGCGCGCCAAATTTTGGCGTTGTACAGGGCGCCGCTGAAATGTGAGACCCCAAGGTCTGCCACTGATGCCAGATGGGTGGAATGCAGAAGGGAACTGGCTTTACCACCAGAGCCACCATTATGTATCAGGCTTCGACCTCCACACCCACTTTTTTACACCTGCCTCCAGTTGGTGGACTTGGGGGTTCTAAAAACAGAAACAAAGTGTCCCCCACAAGCCTGAAGACTTTCCACCTGTGCTCTAGAGCGCAGGGCTCCAATAGCTGTGCAAAGGAAGGAATTTAAGCAGGTGTGCTTTTTCTCCCCATGGTATACTAAACAGGACTTGCTGAGATTTCGTCTTCTAGGTTTCCATTGAGCAATAATTTTCTTTCTATCTGGTTCCAGGGTCCTCTCAGGCTGTCACTGTTTTGGGGTGGGACTCAAGCACGAACTGGCAAATTCAGGTTGCACAGTTAAAGCTTATTTGGAGCTCTTGTGCAACAAAGCTACTTCTCCAAAAGACTGGAGTTTTAGAGAAATAGAAAGTGACATGGAAGGGGAAATGCAGTGGAAAGTGTATGGTATTGTGCCAATAAAGGCTGAATGAATGAATGAATGAATGAAAGTGTGGGGTAACACTTGGGTTTACACTGTCCCATCTAGCCTTCCTGCAAACAAATCAGATTGAATGCTCATTAAATACCCAGCATCATCTAATATCCCAAATCCAGTGTTCAATAAGCAGCTAGTCTGGAAGGGCTCACAATATGTTAATGAAGTTTGTTTCTTTTAAAGAAATAGAGTGGGAAAGGGTCAACTATAAAGGAAACACAAATGTACTTTGAAAGTAGCACAGGGGTATGATTCTGTGTCAAAACTGTTTCAGAAATCCGCTGCAATTTGGAACACTGCTGCTCTTAAGAAAAATGGATAGGACTGTGTTATTTCATTTAAAATGCAATGAACAATTTCTGTAAGAGTATTTTTTTTAAAAAAAGAATAATTCTGTTGTATTATTATAATTTGTAGATTTAGCCTGCAGCACTTTATTGTATTGTTTTTCTGATGTCTCTTTACCTGAGCATTTCTGTGTTTTATGTAAACTCTCACACAGTGTAAAATCCACTTCTGGAAATCTAGTGGAATCTAGTGAAAGGCTAGCATTCATTTCTGTTTTAATTATTTCCAGAAAAAAAATCTGTTTGCAATCCCATTAACTTGGAAAATTGTAGAAATTTTACATTGTAATTCTATGTGCTGAAACTTGGGAAACTCTTCTGGCATACAGTTATTTCCCACCATTTAAAATTTAGCATGACATGATGGTATATGGATAAAAAACCCACTGTGGGTAGTGGATTTAGGAATTTGGATTGAGCCCTCAAAGTCTAAAGCCAGACAATGCAAAACCCCTAAAAAATAAGATCTGGGTGCCAGTGCTATCTGTTAGTACTAAAACCCAACCTAGTTTTAACCTAGTTAGTACTAATGCAACCCAACTGCTGCATTAGCAAGGGAAGAGGAGCAGAACAGCCATTTGTGTGCTACCAGCACCAATAGCACACACAGATTCCACTAGTCAGCTGTCCAAAGGAGGAAACTGCAGAAAGACAATTCATAGCATCCAACAAAGACTCTTTGCATCAAGAAGCCAGAGAGCATGATGTGTATATTTTTCCTTCAATTTTTAAAAACTTGAATATATTTACTCATCCTCTGTAGATCGGCGGCCTTAGTTATCGGTCTTCCTGGTCCACTAATGAGAGAATAGTAAATGATTCAGTAGGTATCTGAACTAGCTTAACAAATGTCAATATATGCTATAAAAATAGAAAACTATTTCCCAAGTATTTAATGGGGCTTGCAGTATTTACTATGAATAACTTAATTCTGCTGTACATAAATAGAATAGAATATCTACTGATTTAACTGCATCTTTGTTTGAATACCGTAGAATACCAGGGACAGCTCATCCAACTACAGTCATACCTCAGTTTAAGTACGCCTCGGTTTGAGTATTTTCAGTTTATACTCCGTGGACCCGTCTGGAACGGATTAATCCACTTTCCATTACTTTCAATGGGAAAGTTCCCTTCAGGTTAAGTACGCTTCACTTTAAGTACTCCACGGACCATCTGGAACTGATTAATCCACTTTCCATTCTACCTAATTATATATATGACCTGGTATCTCCTTTATGTTGGCCTGCCTAAATGCTTTTCCGTCCTCCGTGTTATCCGGAAGACTCAAAGGCATCCCCTACTAGAATAGATTATGCCCTTGTGGCCAGAAAGAGGTAGACTCTATGGCTCACATGATTCTGGACTGTCCCCTTTCTAATTTTTTTGATTTTGGCCCCCTCTTATCCTTTATGAGACCTGGAACCCTCCCCAACAAGGAAACAGTGGTCCAGCTCTTGCTGAGGGATGACGTCCCCGAAATTACCAGAATTATGGCCCACTACTTGTCCAGAATTTATGTAATTAAAATCAATACATCTAGCCTTCAACAATGATAGCTGAGGATCCCTTGTGTGCCTTTTCCTCCTCCTGCTCTCCATTATTTCTGTATGATGTAGAGTTACTATTTATACTAATGACCTATATGTTTTGTATGTTTTGTCCTTGTTTTTATATTATATATATATATGCCAATAAAGGTGTTGAATTGAATTGAATTGAATACTTTCAATGGGAAAGTTCGCTTCAGGTTCAGTACAGACTTCCGGAACCAATTGTGTTTGTAAACTGAGGTACCACTGTGCAATCTATAATGAGTCATTATTTACTCCATGACATGAATAAGGTACAAAAATAAATTTCAGATGTACGGTAATATGAAAAGGTGCCTTTTAAATGTAATGTAATTATCCTCAAACTGTTGCATTCAGCTAAATACTGTATGAAACAGTTACAACTGGGTCATAGCTAATAGACCTGAATCTCTTGCCTTGTTAAAGGTTAACATTAAACACAAACCAGCAATAATTGACACACTCGTTTCCCATAGTTTTATTTGAAAGAAATGAAGAACACACATTTCAGCCACAGCTGAGCACTTTAAAGTCCCACTGTGTAGCTGTCTTACTTCATATCCTTATTTTTACCGGGGGGGGGGGGAGGCTTCTGATCCAGAGGATCCCTAGATAGAGATCTACAAAAACCCTTAAGGGAATTTTGCTAGTGCCATAAAACTCTTTTGGTTTCCCTAGAAATTCCTTCAAATATTTTGTGTGTGGAGGAACAACCTATTTTGCTTTTTTAAAAAAAAGAAAAATAAAAGAAAAAGGTGATGTTTTGCCTGGATGGGTGGGGAGTCTGGTGACCTTGCACAAGGGCCTCATTCCTATCTGGGTGACCTTGGGGGGGGGGGGAGGAGAGATGCCAGTGAGGGGCAGAGCAACAAATGCCAGTTTTTCTTCTTTAGTTTGCTGGCTTCTACACCCACACAGCTTTTTGTCCTCCATCCAGGCAAACAACAGGCATTACCAGAGTTCAGGGAGACGTCACATCCAAAAACCTTCAAGGAGGAGGGTGGGAAGCAGGGCTGAGAAGAAGCTAGATTGAGAACCCCTATTCCGCTCCCAGGACTACAATTCTTGGAGTTCCCTTGGATTGATTGTTGAACCACTCTGGGAGTGGTAGCTCTGAAAGGAGCTCTGGGAATAGGAGTCCCCAAATAATTCTCAGTGCCCTTTAATGAACTACAGTACATTCCTCAGCATTCTTTGAGGGAAGCCCAAACCGTTTGAAGTGGTATGATACGGCTTTCCTTGTCTAGTGCCCTCAGAATGCTAGAGGGTTCTAGTCAGCATGTCTGTTAAGGCACTTGTTTTATTCTGCTGTTTTTAGGAACTCAGGGAGCTAAACTGGACTATTTGTCAGGACTGTTTGTCCCAGCATTTGTCTGCTCTGACTGACCAAGGTCTTTCATATCATCTCCCATCCCATGAAACAAAACTGCCAGGGATTAGAACCTGGGATCTACGTGCAAAAGCATGTGCTCTGCCCCTGAGCTACTACTGCAGTTCCTGCCCCAGTTTTTGAAGTCCCAAATGTCTTTTTCAAATCCTGTGTTGCTCTTTCAAGTTCCATATAGGGACAAAGTGCTTCATCAACTGTTTGAAAGGCTTACGGTGCCAGCCAGCTCTACCAGTGCCTCAAAACGTCTTGTCTCCGAGCTCCTTGAAGATAGCCTTTTGTGTTCATTTTGGAACATTAAACTACCAGATTTATTTTTATCTCACTTTGGGGCCTGTCTATTTCTAACATAAAGCCTGCAATTAAGATTTATTTGTGATGTTTCTATCGCTTTTCCTTCTTATTTCTTTCTCTCTTATAAGGCATGACTGCAGGGAACAAACAGGTCTATGCTTTTTAATTAATTTATTTTAAATGAGTGAACTTTTAAACCTCTGTATGCTGTCTTTCACTTAGTAGGCTGTAACAGAAATGGAAGATTTCTTATACCGGTAGTGTAACTATGCAGATTGACTCCCAAAAGTGATGTATTCTATCAGAGGGCCAGCAATAAAGACTGTGGCCGCTGGCACAGTCCCCATAAGCTGAATCACAGACAAAATATGCTCCTTAACTTCCGTTACTGCAATGTGGATGGTTAAGTGAGTTTTTGGTGGGGCAGGGTTTGTTTTTTACCCACCTCAACTTTTCTCTACAATTTCCTTATATGCAGGGACATTGCTTAAAGGATTCAGGGCCACAGGCCTGCAATGCAAATTTACACCTGCTAATTTAAATGCATGCAGGCCACTTTTCGGAGGTAGAATAAACGAACTCTGGTTCTTATTTATTATTTGTAATTCAATGTATGTAATTTCAGTATGTTCATATGTTTCAAACCTTTGTATCTTTTACCCTGTATTTTGATAAGTTTTATGTTCAGCCATTTTAAAAGTTTGATTTTAGCAGTATTTTCTTATGTACATTTTGTATTGTTTTATATAAAACACTTAGGGCATTTTATGGATTAAGTGCTATATAAATCTGGTCAAAATAAATAAGTAAACAAAAATTTTATGTTCTTAGGCTGCTTTTCTAGGCAAATGCCCATTCACATTGGTTTGCTATCAAAAACAAAAGATAGATTAAAAGAACAATTCAAGAATAAAAGTACAGTCATACCTTGGTTCTCAAACGGAATCCGTTCCGGAAGTCTGCTCGACTTCCAAAAGGTTCGGAAACCAAGGTGCGGAAATCAGAAGCCGTGTCGGACGTTCAGCTTCCAAAAATAGTTCGCAAACCAGAACACTCACTTCCAGATTTGCGGCATTTGGGAGCCAAAACATTCAAGAACTAAGCTGTTCGAAAACCAAGGTACGACTGTACAATAATGCAAATAATACAGATCTTTTAAAACTTGGAACTACAAGCTGGCAACACTACACATTATTATTATTATTTAAACTATTTGGGGCTTAATTCTTTTCAACAGTCTCATGCCATCAGGAGTGACTCAGAACAATGTGGTGCCACTTTGGGACCAAGTAGATCAGCACAACCATTATGATAGAAAAGAAATAGGAAAAGCCTCTCTTTCCTGAGCTACTTTAATGAAGGTACAAGCACCCCACGGCGGACACTAAGGTCCAAACCTTATCCTGACACAATTGGTTCACGTAGTTCAGTATTAAATGCACTGAAAGGCAGCGGCTCGGCTCTTCAGGGTTTCAAATCTGAGTTTTCTCAGACCTACCTAGAGATGCTAGGGATCAAAAGTCAGGCTTTTTGCATGCAACGCCTGCACTCGACCTCTAAATGATGGCTCCAAGGGTAAACTAAGGATCTTTATGTATTGGAACTTTAGTACCAAAATGAAAGGGGCCACTGTAGGTGGGAGAGAAGGGCTGGTTGTGGCTCATTACCTCCACATATGGGTTTGCATTCTTTCCTCTTTTTAAATATAACATCTTTGCAAAGACCATTTATCATGCCCACGCTAATTAAGCCATTTTTTTAAAGCTCCATCTCCAACGGCAGCCTGTTGTTCCATGTGCTGAAGCAGCGTTGCTAACGAGCTGACCTCCTGAATTTAGTTCTGCAGATTCCTTAACTCTGAATGGCCTTACTTCTTGGCTTACCTGTGCAAAAGTGCCAAAGGGATTTTCCTAAAACACCTTCTTGCTACAGCTACCGTGTTTCCCCCTTTTTAAGGCGTAGTCATAAAATAAGCCATAGCAGCATTTCTAAGCATTTGAGAAATATAAACCGTACCCCGAAAATAAGCCATAGTGATAGGCGCTGTGCGGAAGAGAGCACTGAGCTCCCCGAGTCAGCAGCAGCAACGCCGGCCGCAGCAGTGTTTGCTGAGTCCTTTCTTGCTTTTGAGACTTGGTTACTGTGCTGGCTTGGGATGGTGTGTGTGCAATTGCTGTTGCTGCTTCGTGTTTTTCAGCTGGATTCTCTGGGTTCTAAGCACTTTCCCCCGTTTGTTTGCGAAGCAGCACTCGGCTGCAGCCCCTGCCTCTCCCGGCGGCTGCAGGAGGCTGCAGTTGATCGCTATCTCCTTTTCCATTTCTTTTGTCTTTGAGCACCCGGCCCCGCCCCCTCTCCCCTTCGTGGAATGAAGAACGGAGTTTTAGCAGCATTTCCTCATTATAAAAAAAAGGTCAGGAACTTTTACTTTAACCTCAAAAATGGGATATTTCCTCTCTCTAAAAACAACTCTGACCTGAACACCAATAAAACGGGGGTAGATCACCTCCAGTTTATAAATCCGCAAGTAGATCGCAGTCTCCTGGAAGTTGGGCTCTATACTTTGGCTGATTGCAAGCCTTTGCATCTTTAAAAAACAAAAACCATGCGCCTCTCAGTCTTAATTTTCCTTTAATTCATCCCCCTATACCCTCCTCCAACCATTGCCTCCTTCCATTCCTTACCCCCCTCCATCTCTCCCCACTTCCCTCACTCCTGTGCGATCTCATTTAGTCATATACTTGCTTTTTCTGTTGTGTTGTCTATTTTATATTTAATATTATTACCCTTTATGATGTTATTTTTTCCCTTGCGATAATTATTTATTTTTTATCTTTAACTAACTTTCCTTTCCATATTTTTCCATATATAACTCAACACTTTCCCATTCCTTCTTAACTCTTTGGATAGAGTGCCCCCCATTATTGTTGTTAATTTTACAATTCCTGGATTTTTTATGGAACCGAACAGCTCGGGTGCTTCAGAATGTGCCTTCTGTTGCTACAGGGCTATGGGGCTTCACTATTTGACCCCCCCCCCCAGGTTGGGATTTTTAAAGTAGTTCTGTGGGTCCCAGGGCGCAGAATCACCCCCGATCCTTTCCTTTGTCTAAACAGACCTCTTCCCCCCTGACTTTGGAAGGCTGTGCTTCAAGGGTGATACCAGGGTTTTTTTAAGACCTGCGCCTCTTAAGGATTGTTATGGTCCATAACTTCCATTGCTTTCTAAAGGGTTGGGGGTTTAAAGCACTGCCACCCCCACCCCACCCTGCAGGCGCTCGGAACTGGCAGCGCCAACAACGCGCCCAGCAGCGCGCAAAAGAGAGCACTGAGCGTCCTGAGCCAGTGGGTCCCAGTTGTACCAGCACTTTTTTTAAAAAAAGACACCCCCTGAAAATAAGCCACTGTGTGTTTTTTTGAGGGAAAAAAGTTATAAGACGGTGTCTTAAAAAAGGGGAAACACGGTATCTCCTATGCCCCAAGCACTCTGGGAAATGAGAGTACATTGCTCTTGCTGAAAAATCTTTTTCATTGGGCAAATGAGGTAGAGGCAAGGAATTAAAGTAATTGATAAAAACATTTCATTGAAATGAAGAAAATACTTTAATGCATGACACATTCTACTTGCATCTGGGGAACCTTGTAAGAGTGGGAGGATTTTGCCTTTTATTCTACAGACAGGAGAGCTCAAGAAATCACAGAGGACTGAATGATGGCAATCATAATGCTGAAGGGCATTAGGAGACTATTTTAACAGTGTTAGTGACTTTGATTGCTTTGTTAATGCAATTGCTTTTTTAAACTAATGACATTGATATAGTATGCACTAGTGTTAATTGGATCCCTGAATTAACAAAAATAAGTCCCACTGTGCCAGACCTCTCCATATTCGTTATGATGATTTTATTTATGCCCTGCCCACCTGGCTGTGCCTCCCCAGCCACTGGACAGCTTACAGCATATCGAAAACATAAAGCATTATAAACCTCCTGATACAGGGTTGCCTTCAGTTGTGTAATTCTTTATCTCCTTGACATCTGAAGGGAGGGCATTCCACAGGGAGGGCGCCACTACTGAGAAGGCCCTCTGCCTGGTTCCCTGGCAGCAGAAGACCCTTGGAGGAGGACCTGTGTGTCCGGGCTGAACGATGGGGATGGTGACACTCCTTCAGGTTGCCTTGATGCAATATTTGTGCAGTTATTAATATGTTGTGTAGGATCCAGAGGACCTTTTCTCAAGCTAATGCTTTTCTTGTGTGGATATATCACATCACCCAACCCTCAATCTCTAATATTTTGTGACAGGAGAAATTTAGATGCTTTCATCCTTTCTAGCTAGCTCAGCAAGTATGGCTGCAGAGAAGTGGTTAAGTGGCAAACATTGCAACGTTAGCACGAGTATGGTGCTAACAGGAAATGCCACTTTTTCAATATATGCTGGAATGGCAAATTAAATGTGTTCATAAATTTAAAACTGTATTTTGCTGATTTTTTTTTGCTGTAGCATCTAACTTTAGTTCTGCACCTAAAAGTGGATAACAGGTACTTTTAATAAGCATCTTTAACAATTCCAAACAACATCAACAGTGAATTTGAGAACCTATATCTCAATAGTGACATCTAGTGGCAAAAAAAATGATTTTTCCCAAGCACTATGAAGATCCTTCCTTACCTTATTGGCCTTGAAAACTCTGATTAGCTCCATTTTTTAACATAAACAACAGTGGGATTTCTTGGCTGGGCCTCTTCTGATCCAAAAGATGATGGAATTTGAAATTTAAAATAATAAAAATGCTGGAGGGTGAATATGCAGGTGTGGCAGATATCTTCACTGAGAGGTATGAAATTTGAACAGCAAAATGAACAGTATTTATTTACTTAGGAAAACAAGACATCACACCTGCAATTTTCTATTTACATTAACAAATCTAGATTGATTTAGCTTTAATCAACAGCATTGGCCAAAATTAATAGGCTTTATTGAAGGAAGTGATGTACATGCATGGGACTGATCCACTATAGCTTTGAGTTTAATATTGCAGTAATTGCCACTGCTGAAGAGACAAGCTGAGTAAAATAAATCCGTTCACACATTCGCCTGCAAAGTCATCAAGGAATGAGGACCTGAAGGATTCTTCCACAGTTAAAATGTTCTCCAGCTTTCCAGTAATGTGGTCTATGGGCATGAACAGAGTTGCTCTGTGCATGTCTTCCTGTATATAAAAACAAAAATAATTATCACCCCAGTGGTTTTCGCCATGGCTTGATATCTATTGTACAGTATCTTTTTTAACCTTGATCAAAAAATACCGAAATAGCTGAAACGGGCCTTTTAAAGCCATCGGAAAAGCAACTGATGCAATGCTGTACAAAGATGCTTCATTTTTCAGATCTATTTCCACAGTCTGTTCTTCTACACCCCAGTGCTAATTCTGACCTCAGAAACGCTCCCTATCTACTAATTTTCTCGTCAGCCTTTTCAAAAGCTTTTGCAGGGGCTCAACACCAGAAGCTTGAGGGTGTGGCCGCTGTGTGCCACTACGATTTCCTTTTGCATGAGTCATGCCCCCCCCCCCGCAGAAGGTCACCAAAGAAGTCCTGTTAAAATTAGCAGAGTTTACAGCTTCTAAGGTTAGCCTTCCTGGTTTCCTTCGACCCAGTGGAAGTTTGCAATCCTCTCTCTGCACCTTGAGCTCAACCCGGTGGGGGTCTTACTCCTGAAGGGACATTACATAAGACAGGAGGGGTCGCGGTGCGCAGTTTTCCTGAGGCGACATCCATTGAAACAAGAAGGGACGGCTCTGCAGCAAAGAGAGCCCAAGCCTGCCCGTCTCCCTGAAGAGCAAGTCCCCTTTTGGCAGACCCCGCACCTGAGCAAAAACAGGCACAGGGTTGCGCTCTCTCCGAATTGCTGCCTGTGCTGCTTCGCCCTGGGCAGTTTAAAGCTATTTAAAGGGGCTTCGCTTCGGGGGAAACAGCCGCCGCACGCTTCGCTTGCAACCCGACCGGAAGATGCGGCGGCAGCGGCGACTCGGCGAGGGAAGCCAGCCCCCTCGCCCCTTCCCCTCCCGGGGGGCTCTTCGCCCTACTGCCCGGAGAGGGCCTATTGCGTGTCAGCCCCTTATAGCTTCTGACTCCAGAGGCAGAAGCCGGAGCGTTGGCTCCCGCCGGCCAATAGGCGCTCGCGATACTCAGCGCTTCGCCCAATCGCGCGCTCCTTTGCTCCGCTGTACTCAACCTGCCCTGCTCCGTCTCCTCCTGAGAGGGTTTGCAACCGTGGCCGATTCCTTCCCTGGCTGCTGCCTTGGG
Source organism: Zootoca vivipara (assembly GCF_965207765.1). Lineage (NCBI taxonomy): Eukaryota > Metazoa > Chordata > Lepidosauria > Squamata > Lacertidae > Zootoca > Zootoca vivipara. Next base: position 38,475,902 of record NC_142586.1, on the reverse strand, counting down.
CTCCGCTCTCTCCCCTCCGCCGTCAGTCGCCCTGGCTCGGCCCGGAGCCCTTCGGAGACACTGAGGATGAGCTTCCCCGTCCCCCAGCGCGTGTCCTCTTGCGACTGTCCCAGCCCATTCATCTAGCGACTGGTGAGGGGGGGGGGAGAAGATTCTGCTGGGGGAGGTGGTGGGGGAGAGGGCGGCGGCGGGAGGGATGGCAGGGGAGCAGGCATGAAATGTTGCTACCTCGTCCCCCAGCCTCCCACCTCCGACCACCGCCCAGGCAGAGGTCTGGGGGCTTCTAGCAGCTGCATGGCAGGTAGGAATTCAACAGGTGCAGGCGGTTCCAGTATGGGCAGGCGTTGAATGGAAGAGCTGCACACCGATTGCATTTCTCCTCGCCATGCAGTTGTTTTTTTCCCAGACTGCAGAAGCTCTGCCAGAAAAATAAAAGATTGCAATCTTCAGATGGAGGTGTGGGGTGGGACACACACACACACTTGGCACCTGTATTTTTATAGGGGGGAAAAGAGTCCCTCCTCTCTCTCTCTCTCTCTCTCTCTCTCTCTCTCTCTCTCTCTCTCTCTCTCTCTCTCTCTCTCTCTCTCTCTCTCTCTCTCTCTCTCTCCCCCTCTCTCCCTCTCCACCCCCCAAAAAAGAAATTGTATATGGAAATACATTTTCTAGATGCTTCTACACCTAGTTTGCAGGATTGACTTTCAGGGCCGCCACTGTGCCTTGTGGTTCCTTAACATTTTGCTAATAGGACTTGTAGTTTGAACTCCGCTGCAAAACTCCATTGGGTAGTGTTGCTTTCATTGGTTCCAAGGGCAACATACTGAGGGATAATGCTGAGGACACTTTCGCCTTGAATGTTTACACTGTCTAGGTCAGGAACGCCTTGGTCTCCTTACTTTGATTGTACACTCTAGCAGAGCAGGTCATCTGTTTAATGGAATGTACAGCTTAGAGAGAATAGTACTGACAATACAGTGAGCAAAAGGAATCTAATGTTCTTGGTTGTATAGGCAGAGTTCAGACCTCTAAATCTTGATTGTGTACATCAACTCTGTTAATTAATTATGACATCTCATTGTTTCACTTTTTATTGCTGTTTTAATATTGCATTGATAATTGATTTTTATGGAATTGGACCTTGAATTAGACCTGCAATCAGTTGGGGAATAAAAGTTATACATGTCCAACTTGCTGCTCACATCAATACATTGACTGCAGCATCCTGCAGCAGCTCCACATCAAGTACATTACAATGGTCTGTTCTGGAAGTTGACAGAGGATGGATAACTGAAGCCATACCATTCCTGTTCAGAAAAACCTGTTGTAATTGGTGCACCAACTGAAGCTGCACATAAGCACTCTTAGCCATTAAAGTCACTTGGGACACAAATGTCCACAATGGTTCTAGGAGCAACCTGCAAACTACAAACCTGCTCTTCCAGGGAGAGTGCAACTGCATCTAGAGCAGGTTATTGATATCAATAGGGTTGTCCTCTTCCCTAACAAATGCCATTAACCAGGTGACCAAGGCAGTTTTGATTGCAAAACCAGGACTGAATGCAGATTTAAATGGGTCTAGATCAGTGGTTCCCAACCTTTTTTTGGCCATGCCCCACCTAAGCATCTCTAAAATCCTGATCCCCCCATGACATATAATTCTTATTATTCAAAAAGTAAACTCCTGTTCGCGTGGAGGAAGCCTAAAAGGCCATTAACTGTTAATAACTCATTCTCAAATTGCCCCCCTTAAAAATCAAATTGCCCTTCTGTGGGGTGGGTGCCCCATGTTGGGAACCACGGGTCTAGATACACTGTAGTGGTGGTTTCAGAGCAGTGATTTTAGAACAACTCCTTGGGAATGAAGACATTGTGCTGATTTTTGGAAGTCTCAATTTTATTGAACTTGAATATTCAAAGGACTAAAGGCAAAACCTTAGCTACTTAATGTTTCCCTAGTCAAAAGACTAAAAGCATGAGAAGAAAGGAATAGAGAATTTAATATTGTAAGCATGTCCAATCCAAGATTCTACTTCTTCCAAGTTGGCAACTCAGCTGAGCAAGCAATCTGAAGGAAACATAACATAAGCCAGGCATCCCCAAACTGCGGCCCTCCAGATGTTTTGGCCTACAACTCCCATGATCCCTAGCTAACAGGACCAGTGGTCAGGGAAGATAGGAATTGTAGCCCAAAACATCTGGAGGGCCGAAGTTTGGGGATGCCTGACATAAGCCATATAAGCTAGTGCACTAATAACTACTGAGAGTTCAGCCTTAAGGAAACATAGGATACTGCCCTATACTGAGTGAAACCATAGGTCTTTCTAGCTCATAATTGCCAACACTCAGGGGCGTAGGAAGATAGGGACGGTGGGGGCAGGCCGCCCCAAGCGGTGGGCTCCAAGGGGCGCCATCGCGGGCATGCACCCCGCCCCCAGAATGCGTGTTACACCCCTCCGGGAGGCGCGCCCCACCCCCGGAATGTGGACCTCCGGGAGGTGTGCCACAGCCCTGGAACGTGTCCCCTGCCCCTCCGGGAGGCGCATCCCGCCCCCAGAACAGGCACCAGCCCCGCCCCTGGTGCCAGAGCATGAAGCTCCGCCACTGCCGCCACTGGCTGGCAGCAACTTTACAGGTTTTCAAACGGCAGCCTCTCTCGGTCCAACCTGGAGATGGCAGGGATTGAACCTGGTACCTTTTGTATGCAAACATGTGTTTTACTACTGAACCATATCTCCTCCGGAGTGCTTCTGGTATAGGACAAGAGCTTGCATTGATAGAAACTATTTGGTATTGCTTTTTGACTTCCTGTGATCCGCAATGGCCTGGGGTTTGATCAGAGACTTCTTTGTTCACAGTCTCCTCACTGTACCCTTGCTGTTGTTTGTGGACATCTGGGTGTTGCGGGGGCAAGGGGGGTGGGTAGAGTCTGTGCCAATGCCTGCTTATATTGTTGTGTTGCATGGTTGTTGACACTTTAAATTGGGTTCTCTCCTTTAATGGCTGGAAAGGACTGTGGGGCTGGAACATAGCATACTGTTGTTTGGCATTAGAACAAATAAATGATTCTAGTCTTTCTTGCATGACTGGCCACTCTTGTTTTTTCCTATCACCATATTACCTCCCCTTGGAGGAGCAGGTTTGTAGTTTGCAGGTTGCTCCTAGAACCATTATGGACATTTGTGTCCCGAGTGACTTTAATGGCTAAGAGTGCCTATGTCCAGCTTCAGTTGGTGCACATCAATTACAAAATGCTTTTCTGAACAGGGATAGTATGGCTTCAGTTATACATCTGTCAACTTCCAGAATAGACCATTGTAATGTACTTGATGCCTGGTGTGCTCTGGTCCAAGGGATCATGAAGAGTCGGACATGACTAAACGACTAAACAACAACAACAATATACTTGATGTGGAGCTGCTGCAGGATAATATAATAATAATAATTTATTATTTATACCCCGTCCATCTGGCTAAGTTTCCCCAGCCACTCTGGGCTGCACCCAATCAAGTGTTTAAAATAATACAGCATTAAATATTAAAAACTTCCCTAAACAGGGCTGCCTTCAGATGTCTTTTAAAAATGGGATAGCTGCTTATTTTCTTGATATCTGATGGGAGGGCATTCCACAGGGCGGGCCCCACTACCGAGAAGGCCCTCTGTCTGGTTCCCTGTAACGTCACTTCTCGCAATGAGGGAACTACCAGAAGGCCCTCAGCGCTGGATCTCAGTGTCAGGGCTGAACAATGGGGGAGGATGCTGCAGCCAATGTATTGATGTGAGCAGCAAGATAGTCATGTATAGCTTCTTCAACTGATTGAAACCAATTAATATGTCTGTTTGTTCATGAGGAAATTTGAATTGGTTTTTTTATTGGTATCTTTAAATTGCCTGAACTGTTTCCTTTGCCAATAAGTTTCGTAGTTCTGTTTTGTACTTCCTGTGATTGCAATAATAGAACAAATACCTGTACAAGTAAATGAGCTACCTGATACCGTTACCTGCTATAACTATTACAGTTCAGAGATTGCTTTGCTTGCCCCTTTAAATTCTCTTTACATTTTGTTGGTGCAACTTTACATCAGCATTGGTTAGACCAGGGGTAAAGGTAAAGGGGCCCCTGACCATCAGGTCCAGTCGTGTCCGACTGGGGTTGCGGCGCTCATCTCGCTCTATAGGCCGAGGGAGCCAGCGTTTGTCCGCAGACAGCTTCCAGGTCATGTGGCCAGCATGACAAAGCTGCTTTTGGCGAACCAGAGCAGCGCACCGAAACGCTGTTTACCTTCCCGCTGGAGCGGTCCCTATTTATCTACTTGCACTTTGATGTGCTTTTGAACTGCTAGGTGGGCAGGAGCTGGGACCGAGCAACGGGAGCTCACCCCATTGCAGGGATTCGAACCGCCAACCTTCTGATCAGCAAGCCCTAGGCTCAGTGGTTTAACCCACAGCGCCACCTCTGCCCACTAATGTATCTTTCTTGATGGTAAAATTTCCTTACCGCCCACCAGTGCTCAACGAAAGGAGGTTTGGCTTGTGCCTTAGAACCCCCTACTGCCCACCTAGAATCCTGAAACACCCACTAGTGGGTGGTAGGGACCAGGTTGACAACCCCTGGGTTAGACAAACCCACTACCATGCTCACTTTACAGTTTCTCTTCCGAAACAGACTTTTGAGTGATTTTGTCCAAGAACAAGGGCTCAAGGTTTCCCTGAGACCAGCCCCCAGACCTGTGCTGCTGCACAAGAAATGACTTAGAACTAGCTTCTTGAAATCATACAGTTCTAAAAAGTCAAGAGGTTACACAAAGTCCTTGCTGTGAAATAGGCGCCTGTCAATCATAAATATAGGTGCTACATTTGGGCCACTGCATGGCAGAAACAGAAATATAAATGCTTTGCAAAAAAAAATGCCTACAGAGCAAATGGCTTCTTTGGTGGTAAGGCACACTGGTTTTAAGAGCTTGTGGTAGTGTAAGTGATTCTACAAGACAGATTTGCTCGTATTCTTTGTTGTTTTTACTAGTGTGGTAGCAAAAACATAATCTGGGTTTCACTATAATTTTGTGTACAATGAGCCTTTTATCTGTTTGATTCTAAATGAAAACGTGTTGCTATTGATTACACGTTTAGTCATAAAAGAAGCATTTCCTGATTAGCTGCAATGTGAACCTTGTAGTGACAACATAATTCAGGTCAACATCTGTGTGATTTTAAAAATATTTTGCATTGATATTTTAGCATTTTTATTTGTTTGCTTATAAAACATGACATTTACCTACTTTGTAACACTACTTGATTACCTTTGCTGTAACACCATAATAAAAATGATAATTGTAGATAGTAGTTGAAGAGCAAAGTAGGAGGTTTCCTGTATTTTGTTAAATAATTAGATGCACACTTTCCTACCTTTTGGAAGCATCTGGTGTTGATCATAATTGAGATGAATCATAACTTTCCAGAAAATGCTGGAGTTCAGCTTTATTGCATCCCCCCCCAATGGCCTGATCTGCTTGGATAGTCATTTTCATTTTAATGTTCATGATCCCTTGAAGTCTGCTTTGTATTAAGATTTCTTTTTGATGTGTCTTACCTAGAGATTTTTAGTTTTGTGCTCATTTCCATGACATGTGGATATATTACTGTTAAATAATAACGTATTGCCCATTTCATTGGCAAGGAATGCAGGCTGGTTTACAGTGAAACAGATATGTAAGACAACATTTGCATGCTGAATTTGTCTATCACTATTACACAACTTGTGAAGCAACAGATAAGAGAGAACTGCTGAGTCAAAAATGCTTCATGATGTCAGCAGTTTACTTTTTTATAGCAAGTTCCTAAATAGTACTCTGACTAATGCGGTCCTGCCTTCCAGTTTGTTCCCTCTGTGCCCTTTGCTGTCAACTCAACAAGTTAAGTAAGTGCTGCTAACCCACTTTTGAATTGTGGAGTCTGACAGTTGCAACACATTAGCTGTATGTTTTGTCCCTTCAAACCCCGCCCCGCCCCCAATTGAGAAGTATAGTTTTGAAAGGGAGGCTGTCAAGTTTTAACTTGACAACCATTGAAACAACCATTGAAATAAGTGATAAAATATGCTTGCCATTATAAATCTTAGTGCTGCAGATGTTACAGTGTGTGTGTGAATTATTAATATAAAATATAATTCACTGCCAATTGACAGGCTGTCTTTGGCATTTGATGGTTTGGTTCCACTTCAAGTATTTGATGGTTTTATAACCAATATTTGATATTCTGCCCTTTTCCTATAATAGGATTATAACAATCAGTGGTTCTTTGAAAATATCATAGTTGATGGGATAAAATATTTCTGGATCAATACTAACTATGAAGTTTGAGAGCTTGTAGTGAAAATCACAAAAATTTATGTTAGCCATGCTTATATATAATATTTCTACATTGCCCATGGTTTTTTTTTAATCAAGTGGTTTATAATTTTATAAGCAAACTAGCTGGCCCTGCCATGTGTTGCTGTGGCTAATTCCTGTGACTGCCCTGTGCCGAACCATGATGTATCCCGCCCCTTCCTCCCCCCACCCCCGGCTTATCCCTGTGATTCCCCCCACCGTGTCCTGACGTATCCCGTCCCCTGCCCCCCAACCCCCATCCAGGCGAGTCAGTACCTAGTCTGTAAAGGCTTCAGCCTCCATTTGGCCTAGTCTGTAAAGGCTTCGGCTTAGTATGTAAACGGCAGCCGAGGTGCTGTTTAGAGGGAAGGTTCTATAAGTGTAGTACCAGTGTAGCCGCTGCTAGAGGGCGCTGGTTTGCAACCTGGTTCTTTTCCCAGCATGCACTTTTGGCTGAGTGGTGTGTTCTGGAACAGGGGTTTTTGGGGGTCTCACCTGGCGGAGGTGTGACACCTGTCTTTGAAAACTTTATAAGAGCCTTCGGACATTTGCTTTGGACGTTGTGTTCAAATCTGAAAGGAATCGGTGAAGCGGTTTCGGAGAAAAGTGGACACAAACCCACATGCCCTTGTTACATTTTTATAGATACATATAAGCCTACATGACCACAGGGAGAAGAGCAGAGAAAAAAACGCCATGGGGCATCTGTAACAGTGAAACTGGACACCTTCATCTGCTCCAGCTGCAATAAAACATGTCTCTCCCATATTGGTTTCTACAGCCACAGTAGGTACTGTAACTCTCCAGCAGTTTGAATTTACCCCTGTTGGTGCACTCTTCCATTGTCTCTCAAAACAGATGGATGCCAACAACATGCCTACATAATTTGAGAGCTGGCTAGTGTAGTGACTAACAGGGTGTGGGTGTACAGGTGTCTCACAGACAGATGCACAGAGCAACTTCATTTGCAAGTGCACTTTAACATTAAAAAGTATTGAAGGCAGGTTCTTGTGAAATGCAATCGGTAAGCACACATATCACTTCACAAATTAAAAAGAACAGGTTGTAGCCCAAGTTCCTTTTGCCTGATTAAACATGAGGCCAGGCATATAAAGAAGCATAAAGAAAACATTACCCGTGTGAGGTTTATGTACTTAGTGTCACATTTAAACCTGTTTGTAGGTGTCTACATGTGCATAGGCACCTTAGTTTAAATAGAACACCAATTGCATGAAATCCGATATGGGTAGTGTGTGCATGTGTGTGTGTTTACATGCTGGTGTCGTATTTAAAAATGGACATGAGTGTGTGAAATATGAGGCAGGGCAAGTCAGAGACCATATAAAACTTGAAACAAATATGATGATGTGTTGCATCAGGCCCACCAAGCCACAACTGCTGGTAATGAGCAAGTAAGAAAAGTCCCTAGTTAAGAGTCTCTTTCTGTTACATGTCTGGCAATAGCCTCTTGATTGCTTTGCGGTTTTGGTCACTCAATTTTAATTCAGCATTTGAATTTTTGTTTCTTCTACATGAAATCTGGTATTCAGAGGGATACTGCCTCCAACAGTGGGGGCAAAACATAGCCGTCATGGCTAGTAGCCATTCTGAATTTGTCTGAGCTTCTAAATCCGTCCAAGTTGCTGTCCATGACTACATCTTGTGGGTGTTTAGCTAAGCACTGTGTGAAGAAGCACTTGAAGGAAGAGCCATAGCTCATTATTAGAGCATCTGCTTTGCATACAGAAGGTCCCAGGTTCAGTCCTCAGCATCCCTAGTTGGGCTGGGAGAGACCTCTGTCTGAAACCCTGGAGAGCCACTGATGGACCAGTGGTCTGACTAGGTATAAGGCAGCTTCCTTGGTATTTTGTTTTGTCTGCCCTGAATCACTCAACATTCAGCTTCATCGGACATTCCCAATCTGTTTTCTCCATACCGTGCATCATCTTTGCCTTTCTATCCTTTCTATCCTTATTTGCCTCATTTTTCAATTAAAAAGCCCCAAATCTTGTAACTTTGCATCATAGGGAACTTGTTCCACCCCTTGATCATTTTAGTTGTCCATTTATGAACTTGCTCCAGCTCTACATTATCTTTTTTGAGACAAATTAAACATTATTGAGATTTAGGAGTCACAGAGTGAGGTACTTTATCAAAGCATAAGATGCTGAGATGGATTTGCTTTCTGTTTTCTGTAAGTTCAGTTGTATGTTCAGTTATATGTATATCACTTATTGATCAAGTCTGAAAGCCAAAGTTGGAAAGGGGAGATAGAGTTAATATTGCCTGAGCATCATGTGATTTATGAAAATTTTGAATAGTGCAGTGATGAACAAAGTTATACTTGAGGATATAAAAATGCAAACAAGTTATGGATGTAATATATCTCCAAAAGCAAGTTCACATAATATGTCAGTAAATTAGTTAGTGAATATGTAGTACTTGGGACAAAGATTAAACATACTTAAATGTATGTATAAATAGAATAGAAGCATGTAGTTTAAATCTTGTTTATTTCCATATTTTTTTAAGAAAAAAATGTGTACTTATTATTTTATTTTTAAATTTGTCAGTCACCTTATCTTGCTCAGGGCACCCAAAGCAACTTACAGTCAACCTCTTTCCTCATATTCGAACCAAGAGGAAAGAGAAATACATTAAAAGCATCCCACTTCTGAAAGGTCACTGCCACAGATAATTAAAGGCCAAAGGCCTGGTTATAGTTATGTCTGGCGCCTAAAGAAATATAAAGATGGGGAGACCATTCCACAAATGGTGAGCCACTACAGAAAAGTCCTGTTCTTGTGTTGCCACCCTCATGGAGAGGGCTCACAAAGAAGAAGCTGGCATAGATTGTGTGTATGTATGATTTAGTTATTGCTAGGGTGGTACAAGAAAATGCTTGAAGGGTGAGGGTGCCCAAAAAGGTGGGGGATATGGGTAGGTGTAATGGTAAAAACTGAAGTGTCTGCAGAACACAGAAGGCACATCATTCTGGTCTTAGAAATCCAGTTCAGAGTTTCAATTTTCTATCCAAATGTTTTGTGCTTCCTCCTATACCAGAGGGCTTGAATCTGACATAGTTGAAAGTAAAATGTCAATGTGATGTCTGGGTGGCATGTACATATAATATAAATTGTCTGTTTGCTCTAGCACAATTAACATAGTATTCTCTTTGCCAGTGTGGGGTGGGTGCAGAGTAGTGTTTCACATAAATTCCCAATTTGCATCTGTATTGGAATTGTTTAAGATGTTGTTTTGTTTTTGTTTTATCCATTGTTTGCTGCCTTCATCTTTAAGAGGGAGGCCAGGAAAAAATAATCAATAAATCCTTGAAACACAGTTGCTGATATTCTGAACATTTCCTAATCTCATTTTTCTCCCATTTCTCTTCTTGCAGATCTCCCTTGCAATTATGGATATCTGAAAGAACTAGCCAGTGTGGAGGGGGAATCCCCCTCCTCACACCTTTATTGCCTTTTGGAAACTTTTTCTTCCTCAACTATATGGTATTTTGTAGATAAAGAAATGAACTCTTGAATTTATATTGATGAAAATATTTATTTTTTTAAGTGCCAAGCCTTAACAGCACAATAATTCCCATGGCAGCTTTCTGCAACTGAATAAAGACTGTTCCTGAAAATCATGATTTTCTTGTGAAGAAGGGGCACAAAGCAGAGTTCCCTTGTCTGTGTTTTACAGGGGTTTCTCTTGTACAGTAGAGTAGTGCAGTAAAGCGTAAGATGACTTCTTTGATGCCTGACTGTACTTTGAAGTGTCGATCACTGCAGCATGCTTTGGATATTGTTTCTGTCATAACTCAAGGGAGTGAAGGCCAAATCAAGGCCTTCCTCACTTCTCACTGCTACAATGCCGCAACAAGCAAGGATATCTTTGGCAGGAACGCCCTTCATCTTGCCTCTTCCTGTGGTAAGAAAGGGGTGCTAGACTGGCTGATAGAAACAAATGGAGTGGATTTGTTGGCAAAAGACAAGGAGTCTGGATGGACAGCTTTACACCGTGGCATTTTCTATGGTCATATAGACTGTGCGTGGTCGCTACTGAAGGTTGGTATTTTGCAATTCTTAGTGCTGTTATGAATATGCATTTGGCCTCAAGACTTTAGGAACCAAGGGCTGAGCAAAATCAGGCTGTCCTGTATATAAGCAGTTGGATGGAATCCAATGTAGCGCTCAGGTGAATGTTATGTTAGTGCAAGCATTTACTCTTGCGCAATAGAACGTTCTCTCCATCTCTTGCGGAGAGCATGTGGGGAGAAGCAAGGAAAGTAACCACAAGTGAAAATCCTTGTGCTGATGGAATACCGCCCACCTGCCAAATCCCATGTGGTCATTCTTTCAGTTGCACATATCTTTTTATTAGGCTGTCATGGTTTGTTCAAATAAAATTAAACTTGATTGTTCTGTTGAATAATATGTAGGGGGGAAATCTTAACAGGAAGTCTTCTGTATAATGTTTGAGTCTGATGTCAAAATGAATCATTCCCTGCTATTGCAGGCAAGGTAGAGGCATGGTGAACTACAGATGGCTTAAAGTTTGTTCTAGGTTTTTGTCTGTTTGTCTCGTTTTCTTTTTGATCCATTTGAAGTTGTTTTCAAGTGAAGAACAGTTATAGATTCTGCTTGTTAGTCTTCTCTAAACTGGTCTCCTCCAAATGTTTTGGACCAGTTCACAACACAGTTGTGCCTCTTGGGACTGATGGGAATTGTAGTACAAAGCATCTGAAGAGCACCAGGTTGGGTAAGGCTGGTGGGTGTAGGGGCTTTAAATGTAACTAGCCCCAATTTGAATTGTTCTTGCTTCCTTTTTTGTTACAATTATTTATATTCTGCTTTTCACGATAAATGCTCTAGCCAACTGAGCTACCTAGCTATCCAAATCATTCCAAGGCAGCTTACAAATAAGAAAATACATTAATGCAATGCAATAAATATATATACATATAAACATGTAATTATCACACTCCTTCGCATAGAGCACTTGATGGTAGAAGGCCCTGTGAGAGGAGCAGATCGTTCAGCTGAGCCATGCTCAGAGGTGGCCTTTGCTTGCCTCCCTTAGTCTCTCAGTCTATTTTCCATAGATCAGTTGCCTCCTCAGCTGTTGTTGGACTACAACTCCCATCGCCCCTGTCTACTAGTTCTGCTAGCTAGGGATGATAGACTTTGTAGTCTAACAGCTGGGGACTCAAGTTTGAGAAAAAATGAAACAGATCATGTCAGTGGACCCCTTTAAGCACAACAAGATATGTGCCCAATGCCTACATAAAGTTAGCCTAGCAGCTGACTTCAAAGGCAGCTCACAGCATATAACATATTAGACCTGTCTAAGGAGAATGGGGGGGCATGTCTAGAGGTGCCTCAGGTGGTAGAAGGAGTGTCCCTCACCCCCCAACCAAAACATAAAACTGTTCACCAATAATACCTGTGTCTTGGCAGGATGATGCTTCAGTTTATGAGTCTTGGAGGTTTCAGACACCTATAAAAATATGAATGAGCTAATTTAGATTAGAAGATTGGTGGAATAAGAAACAAAACTGGATTATCAGTTTTCACTTCCTCTCCTCTTCCTCTCCTCCGTTTGTTCTCAGCATGGTGTGAACTTGTATATGCAGGACAAAGAAGGCTTGTCTGCTTTGGATCTTGTAATGAAGGACAGACCAGCCCATGTCATTTTTAAGAATACAGGTATGTCACCATAAGAGGATCATTATGCTTACTGGTACAAATTTGAACATGAAGAAATAACTATATTTTGAACATGCAGGAAAAGCTATGTTTTATAAAATGTATGTTTTATGAAGTGCAGTGCAATGTTAGGTGTTGGGTGCTGGGTTAGCCTCTCCTCTGAATCCCGAGGGGCCTAAATCATACCTTAAAACAGCATGTTGAAACTACATTTATTGAAATTGTGTGTGTACATGCATGCTTGTTGATACTTAAGCTATGTTCAGTGACTTAGTTCTCGTCCATATATATCTTGAGAATGTTGGGATTATGTTATTTTAGGTAAATGCTCAGGTATGTAATTTTGCTGTAATAAAAAAACCCTGATAGTCTTCTAGGCCTTTTGCCTAGTTTTGCAGGATATCTGGAAAGAATCCATTCAACAGAAAGTAGAAGTGCATTTAAAATAACGCATTGTGTGCATATGAGAATGAGGATTCAAATGGAAGTCATGATTTTGTGTTAGATCCCACAGATGTCTACACCTGGGGAAACAATATAAATTTTACTTTGGGACATGGTGGTCAACAGAGTAAATATCATCCTGAGCTGGTGGATCTCTTTCCTAGGAATGGTGTTTATGTTAAACAGGTAATTAATATATATACACAACAAAACATCCAGGGCTAGCATGGTAAACTCCCTCAAGCCCCCAACCTTCAAAGCATTTGTAGTCCCCTCTTATGCCAAATATAGGGCTTAGTCGCAGGTCTTAGACCTTAGAATCCCAGTTTATCATGTGTCTTTGCTTCACTTCTGTCCTCCATCCTCTTCCCCTATTTTTCTGTGACTTACAAAGCAGAAACAGCCCACCCCCTGCTTCTGTTCTTCCACCCTCTCTCAATACACCTGGCATTAAATCTCAATAGCTGGTGTGGGTGGGAAAGCAAGCAGCCTCAGCATTTTCTCTACTCTCATCAGTGATTTGTTAGCATAAGTACACACCTTTTAGTATTTCCTTTTCTGAAGAAAATCTGGTTTAGTTATTGGAATTTTCTCTGCTCCATTTGTTAGTTCATTATATATTACTTCATGGTGATGATAATAAGTAATGTTAATTCATGATGCAGCTCAAGCAACATTGTTAAGGACCCTTTCCTCTCTCTCCTTTAGGTGGTGCTCTGTAAATTTCACTCCGTGTTTCTTTCCCAAAAAGGACAAGTATACACATGTGGACATGGTCAAGGAGGACGCTTGGGTCATGGTGATGAACAGACTTGCTTGGTATTTTAAAACAAATTATTAGATTATGAAAAAGAAAACTGGTTTCAAATATTGTATTTGGCCGACCACTGAGCCATCTTTTGTACATACCGTACACATGGTTTTTAAAATTATATTTATTTTAAGTAACTCCCCTGCAGTGCTTTAAAAACTGCTTTTGACACACTGTCAGAAGTTGCTGCTACTTTAGTGCAGCATGCAGCTGCTGATTTAACAAGAGAGCTTAAAAGCACCATTGTCTATGCAAATTGTTCCATATGCAGATCTTCTGCAGTGTTTTGCGTTGCTGAAAATCATATTGCTTATGCATTTTCAACTGAGTACCCTCTAAATTATGCCATATTTAAACCGAATTGGAACAATGCTCGATGATAACATTGTTTTAATTTCACAAGAAATAAACTAAATTCTCCTGATCCCTTGGTTAAGGGGGTTGTGTTGTGTCACAGAGGCCGGATGGGGCTACTTCAGAGTAACGACTCTACACCGCTCTGCATTTTATCTTTTTATTGGTGCTGCGTATTTACAGTGCTAAAGGTAGAGCTATTTACAGAGACACATCTTCTCAGCTTGAATCAGTACCTCCGAATGGCGTTTGGCGCGTTTTTCGCCAGCAAAACAACTTGGGGAGCCCCATCCTCTTTCCCCTACGCTTTTTGCGCAATTCCGGAGTTGGGGGGATGGGTCTGCCCCCCTTTCTTCCTCCTTCCTGTCCCACCTGGGACGATGGCTCCTCTACCCTGCTAGAGCCTTGGACCCCACTTCCTGTTTCCCCACTTGAGCTGGAGCTTTCCCTGCTTTCAGCCGCGCTCTGGGCTGGGCTGGAACTCAGGAGGGGAGGGACTTCGCGATAGCCCCTGTCCCTCACATCCACCCCCCTCCCAAGCCCCCCTTCTCCCCTCCCGAGAGGCTGCACGGGTGTCGGTGACGACTGAAAGCCTAAAAACTCCGTGCTGTCCGAGCCGGTTGGTGTGAATACCTCCCCCCAGTCCCGTTGGCTCCCTCCTTCCTCCTGGGAAGACTGAACCCCCAAAAAGTCCGTGGCCTCAGAGCTGGTGGGGGTGAAAATCTGCTGCCAGTCCGCCTCTTCCTCTGACCGGGTGGACCGCGGAGACGCCCATACCTCTTCCTCCGGGTCCTCAAACTCCGCTTCCCATCTCCATGGCGAACTGCTCTCTGCGACCTCCTCCCCTTCTCCCTCCCCCTCCCTTTCCATGTGCCAGGGTTTGGGCCTGTGTGGGAAGAGGGCGTGGAATTCTTCCACCAAGAATTCCTCCCGTATCTGAGTGGCTGGGACCCATTCATTCTGGGATGGCGGGGCATCCTCCCATGCCATGAGGTACTCCAGGCCCCCCACCCCCCTTCGTGAATCAAGGATGGCCATTGCTTCATTGAGTGGCTCCCTGCCTCCTCTCTCCCCCCCTCCCTCGGGGGGCTGTTCGCTGCCTCGGAACCTGCTACTTTCCCTGTACGGCGACAGCAACGATCTATGAAACACTGGGTGCACCCTCATGTCCTCTGGCAGTGCCAGCCTGAATGCCACCGGGTTAACCTGTTGCGTGACCGTAAAGGGGCCCAGCCGTCTGGGTGCCAGCTTTTTGCACCTCCCTCTGGTGGGAAGGCCCTCCGAGGACAGCCAAACCTTGTCCCCCACCCTGATGACCTCCCCTTGTCGCCTGTGGCGATCTGCCCCCTTCTTGTACGCTTCCTTGGCTCTCTCCAAGTGTTCTCTGAGCTGCTGGTGCACCGTCTCCAGTTCCTCTGCCCAATCCTCTGCCTGTGGGCCCTCCTCCTCCTCCTCCCCCTCCCTCTCCGGGAAAGATCTGAGGTCGTGCCCATAGTTGGCCTTAAAGGGCGACACCCCTGTGGAGACGTGCACTGCATTGTTGTAGGCAAATTCTGCCAGTGGTAGGCGATCCACCCAGTCCGTTTGCCTCTGGCTGACGTAGCATCTCAGGTACTGCTGCAGAATGGCGTTGACCCTCTCCGCCTGTCCATTGGTCTGCGGGTGCCGAGCCGTCGACAAGCTGACCTCCACCTGCAGGAGGTTCATGAGCCGCCTCCAGAACCTGGAAACAAATTGGCGGCCTCGATCCGAAATAACTCTCAAAGGCCAACCATGCAGTCTGAATACGTGGTCAACAAACAGTTTGGCTGTCTCTTCTGCAGAGACCGCCCTGGCACACGGTATAAAATGGCACATTTTGGACATGAGGTCCACCACCACCAACACTGCGGTCTTGCCCCTGGACGAAGGCAGGTCTGTGATGAAGTCCATGGACACTACTTCCCACGGCCTGTGCGGTGTGGCTAATGGCTCCAGCAACCCTGCTGGTGGTGCTCTGACCACCTTTGCTCGCTGGCAGGTGTCACAGCCCCTTACATAGTCCCGAACATCTTCCCGCACCCCTGGCCACCAGAAATGTCTCATGACTAGGTGAGTGGTTTTGTCCCTTCCAAAATGACCTGCCGTCGGGTTGTCGTGCATCTGCTTGAGGACCTTACCTCTGAGCTGGGTGGTGGTCAGGTATAGGGCTCCCCTGTAAAAAAGGAGCCCCCCGCGTTCTGAAAAGTCCGTTGCCTGCTCCCTCCCCCCTCGCAGCTCTCTGAAGATGCGGGTGGCAAACTCATCTGCTGCCGTCAGTGCTGTGAGTTCTGCCTCGCTCACCACTGCTGCTCCGCAGGACCATGCTGATGGGGGGAAAATGTGCCGGGGTGCTGGTGGCAACTCCTCCTCCATGTACTCCGGCTTGCGGGAGAGGGCATCCGCCCTGACGTTCTGCTCCCCCGGTATGTAGTGGATGGAGAAGTTGAAGTGCGAGAAGAACTCTGCCCACCGTATCTGCCTCTGGTTGAGCACCCTGGCTGTTCTCCAGAACTCCAGGTTCTTGTGGTCCGTGCCCACCTGAATGGGGTGCTTGGCGCCCACCAGGAAATGTCTCCAGTGTTTAAACGCAGCATGGATCGCTAAAAGTTCCTTATCAAACACCGTGTAGTTGCGTTCTGGCTGTGTCAGCTTTCTGGAGAAAAAGGCACAGGGTCTCCACTCTGTTGGCATCCAGTTGCAACAGGATCGCTCCCAAAGCCCTGTCTGAAGCGTCTGTTTCCACGCGGAGGGGCGCATCCTGCACCACATGGAACAGGTTCTGGTCTGAAGCGAACACCCTCTTGAGGCTTTCGAACGCTGCTTGCGCCTCCTGTGTCCACCTGAACTTCTGCTTGCCTCTCAGGCAGTCAGTGATGGGAGCCGTAACCCGCGAGAAGTTCTTGATGAACTTCCTGTAGAAGTTGGCGAAGCCTAGTAGGCGTTGGGCATCTTTGCGCGTCCTGGGGCTGTGCCAGTCCAGGATGGCCTGCACCTTGTCCTTGTCCATCGCTAGCCCCTTGTCTGACAGTTTGTAGC
Organism: Zootoca vivipara; assembly: GCF_965207765.1. Classification (NCBI taxonomy): domain Eukaryota; kingdom Metazoa; phylum Chordata; class Lepidosauria; order Squamata; family Lacertidae; genus Zootoca; species Zootoca vivipara. The sequence continues at coordinate 38,459,163 of NC_142586.1, read as the reverse complement.
CCAGTAAGTCCACCTCTTTGGTGTGAAACTTACACTTCTCCAGCTTCACATACAGGTGGTTCTCCTTCAGGCGCTGCAACACCTCCCTGACATCCTTCACATGCTGCTCTGGGTCATTGGAGTAAATAAGGATGTCATCCAGGAAGACCAGGCATTTTTTGAAGAGGAGGGACCCCAGGACGTGGTGCATGAAGGCCTGGAAGCATGCTGAGCCCCCTTGCAAACCGAAGGGCATCACCAGATATTCAAAAGAGCCCAGTGGCGTGAACATCGTGGTCTTCCACTCATCGCCTTCCCGGATCCTGATCAAGTTGTACGCCCCCCTCAGGTCGAGCTTGGTGAAGATCTTGCCCCTGCGCGCCGCTGTCAGCAGATCGTCCACTCTGGGCATTGGGAAAGCCACCGGTTCTGTCATGTTGTTCAGGCGTCTAAAATCCACCACAAGACGGCGCTGTTGCGTGTCTTTCTTGTCCACCCAGAAGACCGGGCTGCCCCCCGCTGCCTTGCTTTCTCTGATGAACCCCCTCTTGAGGTTCTTGTCTATGAACGCACGCAGATCCTCCAGCTCCTGATCTGACATGGAGTACAGCTTGGCTGGGGGTAGCGTGGCCCCCGGCACCAGGTTGATCTGGCAGTCAAACGACCTGTGCGGGGGCAGGTGGTCGGATTCCGCTTCACTGAAGACCTCCTGCAGGTCCCAGTACGGCTTGGGTATCGCCTCACCCCCCTTGACGTGCATGGTGGCCACCGTGGCTATTGGAGGCCCCTCCCCTGATTGGCGCTGCATGCAATGTTCCAGACAAAAGTCCGATCCAAACGTGATGCATCTCTGGTGCCAACTGATGGAGGGGTCATGGCGCGCCAGCCAGCTCATGCCCAAGACGATGGGGGGGTCTGAGATGGTGGTGACGTTGAATGCCAGTGTCTCTGAGTGCCTTCCCACCGTCATTCTCATGGGGGGGGTCTGGTGGGTGATGGCCCCTCCCAGCAACTCCCTGCCGTCAATGGTGGAGACGTGCAGGGGAAAATCCAGCTGCAGAAGTTGGATCTGGTGCGCTTCTGCAAAGTCTCTCGAAAAGAAGTTGGCCGACGCCCCCGAATCGATTAGCGCGAGGACCGTCAGGGGATACCCATTAGGGAGCGTTAGTGTCACTTCTAGAACCACCCCTGCTCTGGGGGGTGGGGTGGGCTGGCGCTGCTCCTTGCTGTGCGGGTGGGTGGGCTGGGGCTGTTGTCTGCCGATTGCGCCTGGCTGCTGCCCCTTGTCTCCTGCAGCCAGGCTGTCTCGTTTCCCTGCTGTGGTGCTGCATCAGTGGGGGAGGGCACAACCGTTCCCGCCTTTCCTTGCCATTCCCTGCGATGTGGGCAGTCTCTGACGAGATGCTGAGGGGAGTTGCAGAGAAAGCAATTCCCGCCTCTTCCCTCCTTGCGTCTTGGCGCCCCTGGGGTTTGAAAAGCCCGCGTGCGCGCGCTATCAATTTGCATGGGTTCCTGGTCTTGGCTGGCCCCTGGCATGGCGTGAGATGGCTGTTGGGGGAGTGGCTTCTCCTGCGACCGTGGGAACCAAGCCCGCTTTGCGCGCGTTGCTTGCTTGTCGTTCCACCGGGATTCCTGTCTCACCCCCACCGCCAGAGCCGCTTTGCTCAGCTGATCCACATTACTGGGCTTTGGACCTCTCGAGAGCTCATCTTTCACATCCTCATTCAACCCCAGGTAGAACGCCGCTTCCATCAGAGGCGAGTGCAGTTCCCACCCCAGTCTGTGCACCAGCATGGTGAATCTTGACCAATATTCGCGAACTGTCATTGTTCTTTGTCGTAAATTATGCAGTTCCTCTTTGGTCTGGTCCATATGGCTATCAGACGCATACATGGTTTTTAAAGCCTCTAAGAATAGCTTGACATTCTTCATGCAAGGATTTTTTGTCGCGATTAACGGTCTAAGCCACTCCCTGGCTGCCCCGGTAAGGTGTTCCACAATAAACGCTACTCTGTGCGCATCATCAGGGAACTCATCATGGTGCAGCTCAAGAGCATACACGATCTCAGTCTCAAAGCCATGATATTCCCTCGGGTCTCCATTGAACTTGCTTACTAGGGTCCCTGCTCTCCTTCCTGGCAGCACTTGGAGTTGGGCTCCCCCTCCTCCCTTGTTTTTCTCTGCATCCAACTTGTTTTGGAGGTCCACCGCTACCGCCCTTAACTGCTGCTCTTTCTCCTGAAGTGCTCTCACCTGTTCAGCAAGGTTGTGCCTGTCCTCTTTGACTTTCTCCGTTTATTGCTTAGCCGCCTTTAATTCCCCCTGTGCCTGCAACGCCAGTTGCTGCAGGTCCTGCTGGGCTTTCTCCGCGATCTGCCGCCATTTCTCCGCTTCTGGCGCGCTCATCCCAGCAACTCCAAAGTAGCCCCAAAAAAGATTCGGAGGTAGCTGTCACAGAGGCCGGATGGGGCTACTTCAGAGTAACGACTCTACACCGCTCTGCATTTTATCTTTTTATTGGTGCTGCGTATTTACAGTGCTAAAGGTAGAGCTATTTACAGAGACACATCTTCTCAGCTTGAATCAGTACCTCCGAATGGCGTTTGGCGCGTTTTTCGCCAGCATAACAACTTGGGGAGCCCCATCCTCTTTCCCCTACGCTTTTTGCGCAATTCCGGAGTTGGGGGGATGGGTCTACCCCCCTTTCTTCCTCCTTCCTGTCCCACCTGGGACGATGGCTCCTCTACCCTGCTAGAGCCTTGGACCCCACTTCCTGTTTCCCCACTTGAGCTGGAGCTTTCCCTGCTTTCAGCCGCGCTCTGGGCTGGGCTGGAACTCAGGAGGGGAGGGACTTCGCGATAGCCCCTGTCCCTCACATCCTGGTTTTGAGTTTAACCATGAGTTACTTAGGACTCCGCTAGATTGGTAAAGAAAATGTGATTTATATGCATACCGGTAGATTGATAAAGACAAAGCGTTTTATATGTGTTGTATATGTGATATAACATTTTGCCACCATAAATTATAAAAAAATTACAAAACCATTTCTGATTTCTTTCAGATTCTCTACATCTTTTCCTTCCAATATTATTTTATTAATTGTATTTTGGGATTTTCTTTTTTTAATTTGCCAAGCCAGCCATTTACCTGATTTATTTGCATACTCAAAAAATTTCTGTCTCATTCTTTTTATATTCCATTCCACTTCTTGGTTAATAATCATTGCAAACTGGCTTTGCAACATCTTAATGTTTTGGTTTATTTTCACATCATTTGGTTTTTTAATTAACTTCTTCTCATTCTCCATTATTTGAGTTAAAATATCCATCTTTCCTTTTTCTCTTGTTTTTTCCCTGATGCTATTTTGTTGTATAAAGAATCCTCGCATCACCGCTTTACTAGCGTCCCATACCACATTCATTTTTGTTTCTTTATTGCAATTGTTCACAAAATACTCTTGTTAAGACCTGTGCCTTAGAAATAGATTTTTAAGCCTTCGGGATTCTAGTGCATATAAATAGTAAAGCTTCTGGATCTTTTTTATTAGAGACATTTGTGTGTCACCTAATATATTTTACAAAATAGTTTTGCTTTGTTTCTGACAAAGTTGATGTAGGTCTTGACTGCGAGAGGCATGTCTGAAACACAGGTGCAATATTTTCTTAACCTCTCTTAGATTCCCAGACTTGTGGAAAGCTTGATGGGTCACCACTGTTCTCAGGTGGCAGCAGCTAAAGATCATACACTTGTTTTAACAGAAGATGGATGTGTGTATACATTTGGCCTGAATACTTTTCATCAGCTGGGTGTTCTTCCTCCTCCCTCTAACTGCAATGTTCCCAGACAGGTAAAATGGTCTTTTTACTAATTGGATAATTTTGGCATGCCTGTAAATTAGGGATGGATGTGTGCACATGTTACCATTTGTACATGCTGGTCTGTGCTAGATATACTTGTGCTGCTTGATACATGCTATCTATTGCTGTTGCTGGAAAAAAAATGTTTCAGTTTGCTTAAGAGAAACATCAGACGATTAATCACCTGGAGGACTCCATAGCAATGACCTTTTCGTAGCCTACACGATCCTTTAAACGAGGAATGTGCATTTTTCAACAGTACTTGGCAGCATTGCATGGCGGTCTAAACTAAGAACAGCCTGAATGTTTCTGGACTACAATTCCTATCATCCTTCACCACCAACCATGCTGGCTGGGGATGATGGAAGTAGTAGTCCAACAACACTTGGAGCGCACCAAGTTGGTTACCCCTGGTCTCAGCCAAGAAGTGGCTAACTAGTTGACCCCTTGCTGTGGTTTATTTCTAGCTTTTTCTGTGGGACTGCAGCAATGAAAGCGAGCAGTGGACCTCTTCCTACTGCAGGTGGAATTTCCAAAGAGAGTGAGAATAAAAATTTAGGGACTGCAGGTGGAATTTCCAAAGAGAGTGAGAATAAAAATTTACTGTACTGTATCATGAAAAAGTTACCCAACTAATAATTGTATTATCAATCTCAAGCTCTTAGGAGGGTGTGGGGGGGCAGTTCAAACTAACACAGTTTCAAAGTGTCTACAAGGCTATAGGCTATATACACTTAGTATTTTTACTGTACTGTCCTGTTCTAGTTGCCAAACAAACCTCTGTGTGCTTTTGATTTCATTGTTAAAAAGTGAGCAGATGAGGTGGCTAAAGCAAAACATTAAACTACAAAACAATTGGTGCTTGCAACATTGTGGCAAAGCACCTATGAGAACTGGCTGTAACAACTTAAGCACTTTGAAGGCCATTGGAAACTGTTAAAAGCCAGGTAGAAGAGAACCATTTTTTATGTCACACCTGAAACTCAAAAGAGACATTGCCGAGCGAGTTTCACTGAGAAGGTGGTGGAGAGTCTTCACTACTTGTCAGTTTGCTACTGGACAAGGTTTAAAGTTTGGGTATTAACATTCAGGGCTCTGAACAACTCAGGACCAGCTCTGCCACTGAGATCATCATCAGTGGAGGCCCTCCTGGTTGTCATGGCCTTTTCTGTGTTGATGCCATGCTCTGGAATACCTTTCCTCTAGAAATAAAATATGTGCTGACTCTGTTACAGTTTTGGCACATGTTGAAAAGCATTTTGTTCATCTTGGTGTTGAATGGCTTATGATGCCGGCCATTGTGGTTTTAAGTATTTTGGTACTGATTATGTTGTGTTTTTAACTGTAGTCTGTATTGTTACACTGATTTTATTCCTTTATTTTTTTTAAAAAAACCTGCTGTCTCTTCTGTCAATAGCTAGAGCACAGTAATAAATACTTTATAATAAAAATTATTCTACTTTTCCTTTCTTCAGAATCGAAATTAAAATGCTAACAGGTGCATTCTAGGCTCTTAGGAGTACTGTATATATATCTATATTTCTCTATATCATAAATGTACTAACTTGGCTAAATTTACTAGTAACTAATATGCTTACACCTCTGTATGTTTGGATTTTTCATATAGGTTCAAGCAAAAAATCTTAAAGGCAGAACAGTGATTGGTGTGGCTGCAGGCAGGTTCCATACTGTTCTATGGACCAAAGAAGCCGTATACACAATAGGGCTGAATGGCGGACAACTAGGTAAGAGAGGAAGTTTTATATCTAAGGTGATGGTGGGGGGAGGAGGATTATTTTAAACAAACATTGCCATTACTTTAAGAAATAGCTTAAAATCTCCTTGTTGCTTTACTAATCTATGCATAGGCCATGTTATTCATTCCGAAGATGAGCACCCTCTGTGAAACCAACCTTTATTTTGCCCCAGTGACTATTTAGGAGTTCATGTATTAATTGTAAAGTTGTGTTTTGGGTATTAGGGATTCAGACCTCAATATAGAGCATTCATATGAAAAACCCACTGTTATTTGTCAATACATTAACATTATTCAACAAGAATAAGTGAACTTAGCAAATGCATCCTCTGTTACAGTGGACCACCTAAGTCTTTTATCATGTCCTTTGGTGCTAAACATTTTAGAGGGCAAATGATGTGAACTTAAGTTTAATTCCTTCGGAAAAACCAAGGGGTGTCTTAAGGGGAAAGTGATTATTATCAGCTCACATGGCTATCTCAGAATTTGGGACAAGGTCTCTAATTTAATAGAAATCAGAATAGGTAGCAAAATATCTGGATGTTGTAATATCTGTTAAACCTGTTATGCTAGCTTATATTGTAATAAAGGTAACCGTGACCAACTCTGGGGTTGCGGCGCTCATCTCGCGTTATTGGCTGAGGGAGCCTGCGTGTATTTTATACTTTGCATGGTTGGTTTGCTGACTAGTAAATGCTAGACTGTGAGTTTTACTGATAAAATACAGAAGTTTAAAAAAAATGCTTTAAAGCGGAATGGTTAAGTCAAACGCTCTTCACACAAACCTGCATGCATACTTGCATAATCCTGGCATTTCTTCCCCTCACCATTCCAGCCCTGAGTGGTGGTGGAGGGGAAATCCTGCAAATGTACTCTCAGAGAGCCAAGTGAGGAGCTTTATCTCTGATTTCAGTGCTGTGGTGATTAGCACTCAGAGAAAAGATTGACTGCTTTCTCAAATCACGCAGAGAGATCTTTTATCTCCATAACAGGAGATAAAATGCTCTCTGTGTTCTCTAGAGATCATTCTCTGCTGAACAGAGCGATTTATCACCCAGAATGAAACCAAAGCTGTGGGGGTGGAGGCACTGCCTGTGGCATGCTGAACTGAAACCAGACCCTACCTACCCTTGGTCTAAATGATGCTGTTAAAAGCTCAAACTAGAAAAAGATTGGGCAGCACTCTTTGTTCCACCCTGTGGCAACTTGCTAGCTCTCTTTATTCTCTCTGTCTCCACTGCCAATTCTGAAATCCTTCTTAAAAATGCATACACGCAGAGGCCATAATTTGTTTTACAACAAAAATTACACTGTGTAGTTTTTAATGCACAATGTGAAAATGCTTGGTGTGAGCACATAGAGTCCTGTCATAGAGTAAAATGTTCTAAATGGACTTTGGCATCTGAACTCACCAGATACTCCTGAGTGAGCTTAGTAGTCATAGAGTAAGAGGTGAGGTCCTCTTGAGGATTGGGAACTGATTAAGTAACAAGAAGCAGAGAGAAGGAATAAATTGACAGTTCTTGTAAGTGGAAGGATGTCGAAAGTAGAGCTCCCCAAGGACTGGTATCAGAGCTGTGCCTTTTAACTTGTTTCGTAAATGTTCTAGAGTTGAGGGCGAGCAGTCAGGTGGCTAGGTTTCCTGACAATACTAAACTGTTCAGGGTTGTTAAAACAAAGAAATTGTGAAGAACTCCCAAAGCACCTCAAGGCTGAGTGTATGGGAGGTAAAATAGTAAATTAGTTCAGTGCAAAGAAGTGCAAGGTGATGCATATAGGGGCAAAAAGTAAATCATCATTTCATGGGGTCTGAACTGGTGGTGAGTGATCAGGAGAAAGACCTTGGGGTCATATTGGATAGCTGAGTGAAGATGTTGACTCAGTGTGTGGCAGCTATGAAGAAGGCAAATTTCATGCGAGGGATCATTAGGCAAATGCAAACAAAACTGCCAATGTACAGTTCTTGTTGCCTCACCTCAAAAAGTGATGTTGCAAAATTGGACAAAGTTCAGAATAGGGCAACCAAAGTGATCAAGGGGACAAAGGAACTTCCCTATGAGAAACAGTTACATTTCTTGTTTAGAAAAAAAGGCGACAAAGAGATGACATGATAGAAGTGTATACAATTATTATTGACATACGAAAAAGGGGATATCCCCTCTCTCTCATAACACTAGAATTCTGTTGAAGCTGATTGTTGGAAGATTCAGGACAGATAAAAGAAAGTACTTCTTCACACGGCACATAGTTAAACTATGGAATTCGCTCCCCGTAAGAGGTAGCCTAGTGATGGCCACCAACTTGGATGGTGTTTTAAGAAAAAAAACTGCTCTTTAAAATTCTTACAACAATGGCTTTAAAAGAGGATTTGAGAAATTCATGGAAGATAAGTCCATCAGTGACTGCTAGCCATGATGGCTGTACTCTCCCTCCATGATCGGAAGTAATATGCTTCTGCAGGAGAGGAAAGTGCTGTTGCACTTAGGTCCTGCTTGCAGGATTCTGGTGTGCATCTGGTTGGTCACTGTGAGAGCAGAATGCTGGACTAGATGGGCCAGTGACCTGATCCAACAGGGCGATTCTTATGCTAACTCAAGATGCTAATAGTCAGTGGCATGCGGCCCCAGCTCTAGAATCATTAGCAAGATTCCCTTTTTTAAAAAGTGCTTTCTGTAGAATGGATGAATTCCATGAAAACTGATTCAGTCTTGTAAAGCTGTAATCCTAAGAAAATCCAAATAGAACGAAATTAAGAATTCATTCCAAGTAAATGTGCACCAGGATGGTATGTGTCTGTTTTATGAATAAAAAATATTATTTTTTTTATGTAAAAGGTTTTAACTATTTTAAATCCTCGCTGTCACATTGTCTTTGAGTTATGTGCTAGTTCAGGTTAAATTAAGTCTACATTCATTCATATATTTTGTTGGTCTTTCTGCCATGCGCTCTATAAATCCTCCAGATTTTCCAGTGTTCCATTTCAATGTTCTCTTTTTCACAAATTATCTGTACTTTGGCAGGGAATGCACTGATTTAGTATGAAGCAGCTTCATATGTTGACCTAAATTTATAAAGTAGTTTCTGATGCTCCAGATGTTTTAATTGTGTGTGTGTGTGTGTGTGTGTGTGTGTGTGTGTGTGTATAAATATGAATCGACACTACTTGTTTCTGTCATTCTTTTGAGTAGGAAAACTATTGGGCCAATTAATTATGGGTCTGAAAAAGTTGGCATTGAAGGTGTTCTCTTACATTGTAGGATACTTGCTAGATCCTAACGGAGAGAAGTGTGTAACTTCACCTCGCCAAGTCTCTGCTCTGCATCACAAAGACATTACTATCTCCTTTGTTGCTGCAAGTGATGGTGCCACAGTTTGTGTTACTGAAAGAGGAGATATCTATTTGCTCACCGACTACCAATGCAAGAAGATTGCTTCCAAGTGAGTGCTTTTTTTCAAAATATATATATATATGAATTTACCCTTGTTAGTCCAGCCTGGACATTGAGGTCCAGCTCTGAGGACCTTCTGGCGGTTCCTTCATTGGGAGATGTGAAGCTACAGGGAACCAGGGCAGACGGCTTTCTGAGTAGTGGCACCCACTCCCAGCTTAGTACAGTGGTACCTCCAGTTACAAACTTAATTCATTCCAGAGGTCCATTCTTAAGCCGAAACCGCTCATAACATGAGGCGCACTTTCGCTAATGGCACCTTCCGCTCGCATCCCGGGGCAAAGTTCGCAACCGGGAGTATCTACTTCCGGGTTAGTGGAGCTCGTAACCTGAAGCGTTCGCAAGGAGGATGGTACGTAACACGAGGTTCCACTGTACGGTTAAGGTGAAGGATTTACTTTTACTAGTAATCTGTTTGTCTATTTCCTTGGACTGATTGTGCACTCTGTGGAAACTCTGAATGCTGTCCTCCCTTCTTTCTTTGCTTATTTTCGGTGCATCTTTATAGATTATGATATCTTACAATGCAAAGCGGGTTTTATTTTTGTTCTTTATGAATATATCTTTCTAACATATGTATGTGGCAAATATGTTTCTCATGTCACATGGTTTGTAAGAACTATCAGGCAACATGTTAGTAAGAGGGCAGGGTAAAATCTTGTGATGAATCTTGTCCTAAGGTCAATATACAGTAATGATTTTAGCATCTGTGATAGTATGGCAGCAGTTGCTTAATTGTTTCTTCTTTAATAGTAAAGTTGCTAGGTTTGTTCTTTATGTAAATGTTTCATTTTCTTTATACTTTTGACTTGTGTGTATTTTGTGTCAATGAAGTTCTCCTTGTCTTGTGATTGTTCAGGCAACTAAATCTAAAGAAGGTTCTTGTTAGTGGAGGCTACCTGGACTACAGAGTGGCTCCTGAACACCTTAAGGAAAATGGAGGCCAGAGGATTTGTATCCTTGCACTGGACCAAGCGGGAAGAGTAAGTTGACCAGTACTGTGCTGCCCCCCCCCTTATAAAGTGTAAAGGCATACCTTGAAACTACTTTATGTTTATAGCATTTAACATAGTTATGCATTGTCACTAAATGCAAATGTACAGTATTTGTTAGCAGCAGTGACGTGTAACGCCTCCAAGGGATGAACAGATCAGTCTATTCAGTCCATATTAGACTTACAAATGTTTATTCTTAAGTCCATTCCATTCTGTTTCTGCATCTTCTGCAAATGAAAAACATAAGCACACACAAAATTTAGTATTTTTGTATAGTTTTCTACTAAATAGGTATTTTTGAATGAATTTTATCCTAAAATATACATTTTATATACACAATTTTTCAGCCAGTCACTGTGTTTTGACCTGATTAGTCCCAGAAGTGTGAATCAGGGCCCTTGACTTAAATGAACCAAACAAAAGTAATCAAGCGTTCCTCATCTGCTCTGGTTTTTTCCTCACACAAGCTTGTCTAAATGTGACTAATGTCACACATAGTTTGGCCCTTAGATCAAGTCTGCATCTCTGTCTACCAAAAACCTTTTGCTGTTCAGCTGTGAGGCAGTTTGATCACTTTTACTTAAGGCTGAAAAAGCAAACAAGTTTTTCAAACTTTCAGGTGGTGGTGTTGAGGGACTTGCTGACAAAGCTGCCTTCTTCGAGGATCTGATGCACAGTAGAGTTTACCATGAGGAAGTCGGCCACACAGCCAATCCAGCAGCATCTTTAACTGCCCCATACCTGTCACGAATGTCATCAGGTGTGGGCCAGGTGGGCATGGTTAGGGGGAAGTCAATTTGGGACCTGTTCCAGGCTAAATTTGACTCATGGGCCAGAAGTTCCCCACCCTTGCTTTAGGGAAGCAGGACAATTCTCACTTAAAATTGTGTAAATCTGTATGAGGACAAAACAGATGGTGAACAAATCCCCAAATAGGTTGCAGAAGCAGGAGTAGGTGCTAGTAGCTTCTTGGTGCATAAAGAATTTAGTTTAAAGCAATTAAAGAAGGCAGGGAGATAAATTATTGCAGAAATATGTAAACTGCTCTCATTCTCTCCTCTCCTTACCCCACACTCTACAAATGTTTAGGTGTTTTGCTGGAAATCTGCCAACAATCCTTTGAAGCAGTGCCGATGGGTGTATGGCCGCCAAGTCTACATGTCTGATATTTCTTTAAATAGGAATGAAATTATGTTTGTTACGCAGGATGGCGAAGCTTTCAAAGGAAAGTGGATGGAGGGGAACAAAAATTCGGAGAAGAAAGGTAGGTTAAGTAAACTTTTGAGTGTGTTGGCTATTGCTGAACTGAAGCAGTTGAGAGAGCAGTTCTGGGTCAATCAGGGTAAATGTGAACATGAACACACAACTATTCCCCCCTGTCTGAGTTAAGACATAAAAAGAAAAAGGCGAGGTCTACAGTTGTACTACTCAAAGGACACAGGAATTCTAACAAGGGGCTACAGAGGTGCAGAGTAGCTGACCACTGCTGCTTGGGAGGCGGGGGAGCAGTTCTTTGTTTTCAATCTGCCAGCTTTAGGTTGATGTAGTTTGGATCCCTTGGCTTTGGATCCAAGGAAGCTGTGTCCCTGTCCTAGAATGCCCCTTTTGCAGGGATTTCCACTGGCGAACATCAAGAGAATTGCTGCCAATATTTTCCCACCCACACTCCTCCGCTGTAGTAGAGCTTCCCTCACCAGTAGTATTCTTCTCTGCCAGCAGAGGATGGTGGGGAGAAATCTACACATGACACATACACACCCAACCTCAACATGGGGGTAGGGGAAGGATCACATTCTAAATCTAGCACAATTTGTGTTATTTTCCCCTCCTACCCCTTCTCCATAACAACTATGAATAAACACGTCACTGAGTATTTTGGTTGTCTTTGTACCTTTTGTAATGGAATTTTAAAAACAAGTTTCTATAGCACTGGACTTAAGGCTTCTGTGTGGGCATGGGCTTTAGAGTCTTACCAAATTATTATTATTTTAATTAAAACAATGCCTGACAGGATCTTAGTACTTGTGGGTTTGGGGGAGTCCTTTGTTTTGGCTTTCTAACAATAGAAGCTTGTGGCCTCTAAGACCCACAGACAGAGGACTAAGCCTCGCAGAATTATTTTTTGGGGGAATGCAGTGGGACAGTCCCATGCCCAGGAGTTAACACCACAAAGAGGGACATTTATTTTCCCCTCCTCCAGCTACATTGTTAGTTGTGAACCTGAGTGCTAAAACGCTGTAGCACTACAGAGACTGAAGTATCAGGACTGGCACAGGTCCACTTAAAGCATGAAAAGTGAGGAATTAAGAAGCCCCAGGTTCAAAAGTTTTATTTGCAATAGCTACCTTCTGTGCCTTTTCCAGGCTAATAGGGAGCTTTTAAGTATTTTCTCTTGCCTGCTCTTTTCACAATTACAGTGGTACCTGTGGTTAAGAACTTAATTCATTCTGGAGGTCCATTCTTAACCTGAAACTGTTCTTAACCTGAAGCACCACTGTAGCTAATGGGGCCTCCTGCTGCCGCTGCGTCACCAAAGCATGGTTTCAGTTCACATCCTGAAGCAAAGTTCTTAACCTGAGGTACTATTTCTGGGTTAGCGGAGTCTGTAACCTGAAGCGTTTGTAACCCGAGGTACCACTGTATCTTTAATCGGGTTATTTTATAGGTATACGTCTTCTCATTTACCCTGTCCAAGCAAATTAATTATCCAGTAGACTTTTTGTAGTGTTAACAGGGCTTTCTAATGTTCTGTTCCTATGGTAGATGTATGTGCATGCGTGAAAGGATTTGAGGGTATTCTGTTCCTTTTCTGTTTTTATCCAACAGCAAAAAAAATATTTCTCTCTTTCTCAGGAATTTTCAGACTTCTCTATGTTGTTTGGAGTTTTTAGTTATTCTACTTGCTGACACTGGACCACCAAATCTGCTATTAAAAGGAAACACTGTTTTCTACAGAGCAAATACTAGTAACTAGTGCCATCTAGTGCCATCAGAGCAGTATGCAAGCTTACATAAAAGTGTCAGGGAAATGGTATTCTTATTTAAATAATTATAAAGACATGGGGCAGGCACACTTCAGCTTGTGGTATCAGCTTTATTTTACCAGAACCACAAGATTTACCAAAGTGAGTCCACTGCAAAAGGTGGAATAGCTCTGAGCAGTTGCTGAGAAGGGATTTTTGTGTGTCAAAACGGAGCTCAGCTCAGTTCTTTCGCACACAAATCCATTCTAGGTTTCCCCAAGCTTATTTATTTCAAGGCTCATGTTTGTGAGGAAGTGATGTATTTCAGTAGTTTCTCAACTCCCCCCCAAATTGCTGAGGGTCTTGGCAGACTGGCAGTTTAATGATCCCCCCCCTACTTGTTGTAGCAATTGGAATTCCATAGACTTCAAACTGTAAAACAATAAAATGCAATAAGCAATAAAAATACAGTTTAAATCAGTTTAAATATTCAGTGCAATAGATGTGCCGCCTCGTATTATTAACTACAAATCCACAGACACACGACAGACCACCTGATGAAACTCGTGGTTCACGAGCCACAATTTGAAAACCCCTGATCTATTGCAAATCACCCAGAGATCTATCAGTAGAGTAGTTGGGCTGATGAAATTTAAAACAGTGATTGCTGCACATGAATACAACATTCAGGGTGTTTTATAGTCATATGGCTTCAGTAGAGCTGGAAGTTCAACTGAATGATGTTCTGTACCAAAATATTTTCCAAAACTTGTAAGTCTGCATCACTGTACAGACTTCAAACTAATTATATGTTTGGGGGATTTGTATGATTTGATTAACAAAACATTTTGAATCTTCTTTAAAAAACGGATATAAGATTCCACTCTAAGATGATGAGATTATTTTTTTCACAGGGTCTTTATTCGTGGAAGCTTCAGTTGTAACTTTTTCCTACACTCATGCTGCAATTCAATGAGATAGTGTTCTATATTATTTTCCTACTTGTAGATGTTTCTCTGATCCAGCAGGGCTCTTCTTATGAAATTAGTTGTACTGTCTGGAAATCACATCAAGTATGAAGTAGTCTTCAATAAATGTATAACTAAAGCCAAATACTTTGTCTTTTAACCTTAGTGGAATCAATGCAAGGCTTCCAGCAAAACATTTTCCTATTTGTTTCCTCAACTGATTATCTAACTAGTTAATCTCTCCAAATACAGCAGAGATTGTGACAAATGTTCAGAATTCCTCAACCGAGGTCTCATCTTGCGATACAAACAACATATATGAACGAATACGACTTGAGAAGCTTGCTTTTGTTCACAGAGCTGTTAATGTGACTACTGATCCTAACGGGTGCAACTTTGCTGTTTTACAGTCAGATCCTAAAACAAGGTATAGTTCAGCTATTTATGGGAATAATTTACCTGAAATTTTATGGGGATGATTTACCTGAAATTTATGGGAATAATTTACCTAAAAGCTTTGAAAACAATATTTTTATTTTATTTTAAAACCTTCGGTGCTGTTTTCCTGGGCAAAGCCCATCCATACTAACTGATGGCAGTACAAATTACAATTACTGAAAAGCAAAAGAATAAAACCCACCCAGATCTTCCCATATCATTATCCACTCCAGCCTCAATCCAGCAAACAGGATCAAAATAACTCAAGGGAAGGCCAATGGAAACAAATAGGTCTTTTAAGCCTTATGAAAACTTACTGGGAAGGGCGTTCCAATGCCATGAGGGCTCCCACCTCACAGACCTTAGGGGGTGCACATGCCACAAGGGCCTCTAAAACTAGTGCCTGGATGCAGTGCTCTTTCTTTTGATCTACTTGTGCTTTTTGAAACTTTGGTCAAGCTAGTCCTTTACTAATATTTAGCACGTGAGGTTATGATGAAGATGTTCTTGCCTTCCTGAAAAGAGGGATGAGGTGCCCAATCTTGCCTTCTGCAAATGGAACACCATATGCTACATTAAAAAGTAAAGGGGCCCCTGACCATCAGGTCCAGTCGTGTCCGACTCTGGGGTTGCGGCGCTCATCTCGCTCTATAGGCCGAGGGAGCCGGCGTTTGTCCGCAGACAGCTTCCGGGTCATGTGGCCAGCATGACAAAGCTGCTTCTGTCGAACCAGAGCAGCGCACGGAAACGCCGTTTACCTTCCCGCCGGAGCGGTCCCTATTTATCTACTTGCACTTTGATGTGCTTTCGAACTGCTAGGTGGGCAGGAGCTGGGACCGAACAACGGGAGCTCACCCCGTTGCAGGGTTTCGAACCGCCAACCTTCTGATCAGCAAGCCCTAGACTCTGTGGTTTAACCCACAGAGCCACCTGGCTATTAGTCTGCGGACTGGGAAAGCGTTGCTGGTACTGTTAAAAAATATACAGGCATGAATCCAATATATCTACGAGTCTACCACAACGGGGCTCTACATACTCATGTGTGCTGATGCATCTTGAGGGCTTGAGGGTTTTGAAGAAGGAAAGCAAATACTGCTTGGAACCAGGGGTGGGGGAAGCTGCAGCTCTCCATATGTTGTAGGACTCCCAAATCCAGTCAGCTCCAGCCAGTATGGCCAGTGGTTAGGGACAATTAATGATTTAGTCCAACAGCGTCTGAAGATCTTCAAGTTCCCAATTCCTGCCTTAGAAACTTGCTTTTTTATTTTCTTGCATGGAGCATGAAGATGAAATGAAAGTGAAATGAAAGCCAATTCAAATAATTCTTATAACTCTTTTCTTCCAGTTTGTATGAAATCCCAAGTGTCTCAACTTCTAGTTTTTCTGAGGATTTTGGCAAATTGTTGGGAGAAGCAGAAATTACGGACAGCATCCATGATGTGACTTTTCAAGTTGGCTCCAGGACTTTCCCTGTGCACAAGTACATTTTGGCAACACGCTCTGACTTCTTCCGGAAGCTCTTTGAATTGGGTCACAATTGGATAGATTCTGCTGATATTTATCGTAAAGATGAAGATGCTGTTGGCTGTGATCTCTTTGTGATAGAAAAACTTCACCCAGATTTGTTTATGTACATTCTGCAGTACATTTACACAGATACATGTGATCTCCTCATTCATGGTCACAGGCTCAAAGCGGTGTACAAAGAAAAAATGGAAGAGAATGAAAACACCTTAATTACAAACTTGAATAAAATAACTATCAATGGAGATGTTAATAAGAAGTCTGCGTTTGAGGTTTACAGAAGTAACCAAGTATACATGGGAAATGAGAAACAGAAGAGCAAACCAAAATCCGCTTCTAAGAAATGTAAGAGTGTTGGGGAAGAAGTGAATCTCATAAAAATGTTGCAAGTTGCTGCAAAGAAATTTGGAATTGGGAGCTTAAGTTCAAGGTATGCTGTCACTAAGTCTTTTTTACACACACACACACACACACACACACACTTTTGCTTTTTCTAACGGGTTGATCATCGGGTTAAGTTGAATAAACATCTATAACTCTTCCTGCCCACTAATCCTGTTACATTATTCTTTTTACGGTGGAGTGTTGTTATCGCTTTAACAATTCATTTTCCTTGCAGGCTAGATGGAGTCAGAATAGAAAATGGAAGAATAAACATTGCCAACAGAAAAACTGGCAACAAGCCAAAGCTAAACCAGAAAAAATGGTGAGTTTCAAAAGGTGCAGTATGGAAGCATGAAGATTTCAATAGGGTACAATGAAAGCCAATTCAATCCATTCACATAATTCTGTCTTCTAGATTGTATGAAGTCCCAAGTGTCTCAACTTCCCGTTTTTCTGGTTTGCTTGTTTTTTGAAAACCATGTAAAATAAAATTTAAAACTATACACTCAAAAATTTCTCTTAGAGAGAATAATTGTTGTGCATTTTATCCCATGGATAAAACATATGACATGTCTGTGACCAGACCTCCATGAATTTAAGCAGGAAAAATCCTTGCTACTCCTATTCTTGTAAAATGCTTACTGAGCCATCACTTTAGTGTATATAAATGCATCCAAATCACTACACAACCAACCAGCTGGCCATATGCTGAACTGTTACTGACCATACCCCTCTATGTTCATTAAGGCCGCACCTCTTCACAGAGGGGCGGGGGTGCTGTCAGGCCTCACACATCCACACGTTCGGCGGGGGCATGTCGAGTCCCGCGTCATGGGGGAGTCCCGGCCTGTGTAACGCCCACAGCCAGCTAATCTGGTTGGCTGCCCCCCCATGTTCATTAATACCCTTCCCCATATGTACTAACCTGTATAAACTGTTCAGTTTCTTAACTCTGAAAAAAATCTGGTGATTATCCCCCTATTACCCCGCTGCATTACTTTATCCTTGTTTATATTAAACCACATTTGTCATTTTAATGTCTCGTTATAGTAGGTTTTTTAATTGTTTTGCAGCTCGTACCTCTGCGATGTGACCATGAAATCTGTAGATGGAAAAGAATTCCCATGTCACAAATGTGTGCTTTGCGCAAGACTTGGTAGGTATAATGTAAGGTACTTTGGCCAAGTTATTAATAGAGATCTGTCTTTTAATGCATGTCAAAATGAGGTCTCTCTCCTTTTCAGACTATTTTCACAGCATGCTGAGCAGCTCCTGGATTGAGGTAAGTGTGCCTGTATAAGTCCTTGGACGCATTGCCCTTCGTCTTTAATTTGTGCAAAAATATTTACTCAGGCATTGTGGGGGAGGAAGTAATTATTCACGAAAGAGAACTTTGTAATGGCTTGCAAAACAGAAGGCAAGAATATAAAAATTATCCAGCAGTGAATTCTACATGTGCACCCTTCATTACATAAATGATATTGAGCACAAGGGGCCTTTTATAGTAGCTGTGTGCTGTGCTATGCTATGATACATTTGTTGGAATACTGTTTCGATGATGGGATTTTAATTGTGGTCAATTTATGGCATCTTAATTAAAAGAAATTGGGGGGGGGAAGGTTAGAGGGACTATAGAACATGTGCTTTGCATGCAGAAGGTCCCAGGCTCAGTCCAGACATTTGCAGATAGAGCTGGGACAGATGCCTAGCTGAAACTCTGGAGATCCACACCAATTTCTATGCAGTACAGAGCTAGGTGGACCAACAGTCTTACTCTGTGTAAGGAAGCCTCTCTGCCTAAGATTAGAGAGGCTTCACAGACAGAGTAGACACAATAATGGATTATATAGAGTAATGGTCTGGCTTGGTAAAAGGCAGCTTCAGAAGTTCATACTGTACAGTAAATGTGTAGGTTAGAAATGCCTCATTTCTGAGTCATACTTTAAAAATAACCCCAGCATCCTTTTATTTTGGTTTAGTTTGCACATAATTCTAAGCTAAACCATAACTTAGCATGGACACACAGGCTCCCAGAGAGAGAACAAACTTTGGTTACATCTTGCGGTTGCCTGGAGTGAGATTAACTAGAAGCCCAGGTTTGAATGACATACCAAGCCAAGCTATGGCTTGGTTTATAGCAGCAGCAGCAGCAGCAGCAGCAGCAGCAGCAGCAGCAGCAGCAGCAGCAGCAGCAGCAGCAGCAGCAGCCGCCGGAGCCTCAATTTCCTCTCAGGAAACCGGCAGACTCACTCATTCACAACAAGTCATGATTTGGCCTATTGTTATGTCCAAACTGGTTGGTTCTTTCTTTTTTGAAATATTTATTTATTTATTTTACAAGTAAAAAATTGTCACATTACCAAATACATAACCATATAGTGTGTAGAGATTTCTCTAAATCCCTCAACTTCCCACCTTCCCCTCCATGGGTCCTATTGTCAACTGCATAATCAGTATTTTGTATCTTTCTATATTGTCCATTGCATTAGTTGACAATATAGAAAGATACAAAATCCTGATTATGCAGTTGACAATAGGACCCATGGAGGGGAAGGTGGGAAGTTGAGGGATTCAGAGTAATGTGACAATTTTTTACTTGTAAAATAAATAAAAATTATTTCAAAAAAAGAAAGAAAGAACCAACCAGTTTGGACATAACAATAGGCCAAATCATGACTTGTTGTGTGTTAGAATCCTGCTAATGTTTTCATCTGTTTACAGTGGTCTCCTAAATAAATTAGAAACTTTCCCCATTCTTTCTTGAAGTTACTGTCTTCTTGGTCCCTGGGTCTTTCTGTCTTGTGCTCTTATTGAAATAAGTGCACCCAGGATGTGAAATGTGTTTGCCTTGGTTGCTTCCTAAAATACCACTTATTCAAATATCAAGATCCAAATAATCAATAGCTAGCATTTCTTGCATAGTACCCCCAGTCCCCGGCCCTTGCTATATAGAAAATGCTTTTAGAAACTAATGAACCTTTACAACATAATATTACCACATGCTCTGCCAAATATCTAGTGTGTATGGATTTCTGTCCTCCTAGACTTCCTACTGGCCATGATGGGATAGATATTTAATTCTGCAGGTTGACTTTTGGTAGCTAGTAGTTATTGACCTCTTTGATTACAGGTAATGTTTGTACACTTAAAGAATTAGTAAGCACTTGCACAAGTTCTGCTGGTTTGAGTTTGTTTTAGGCTATGGATAGATGTGAACAACAATTTTGTGGCTTGTTGTTCTCTTTAATGGTGGACACATAATACTAGAGTTTGAAGTATGTAACAGCAATCCAGAAATTGGTTCTTGAAATTCCTTCCATGTTACAGCAGTTCATCTGAACCGAGATTTTTCCAATAAATGTTGAAAACGTTAAGTCGGATCAAGTCCTCTTCAAGTTTATGCATACTGAAAGTGCCAGAGGATGACTAATAGCTGTGAATAATCTAATGGAAGCTCTTACTGCTTTATTTCCCAAATGGGTGTTTGCCAACAATCTTGAGATAATTCTGTTGTGACTGCAAAATGCTATCTTCATAAGAAGTTTTTTCCTTTTGTTTATATTTGGCTGGTTTGTTTAGAGCAGTTGATTAGGGATAGATGTTCTGTGTCATTGTTTCCCACATTGTGCACCATGAGAAGTTATTTTATAAGCCCTATATGCGTAAATGCAGAGGAGGCTGCCCTCTGCATCTCAGCATGATGTACTGTTCTCGCCTGTCTTCTTCTAATCAGCTTCTGTTGGGAGTGGATAATTTGGTCAAGCTCTCTCCATTGGGTGCCATTGTATCATTCCTAGCACGGGCTTTCTATTCCATCATCTTTCAAACAAAAGGCATGCTAAGAACCATGACCCATGCAGAAACGCTGAAGTGTGCTTCCTTGAGGATTGGTCACTCATACTCATACTCTAAATCCTTTAGTAAAATGTGCATCTGAGGTCATTGAAGGGGAAAAGTGTTCACTGGCTATTGGAACCTTTGGAAACACTGCTCACCAACCCTCTTAGTATGTTGATTTTTATGAAAGCTACCAAGACACTTTATTAATATATAGTAGAATACAGAAGAGTAAGCACAATACATTGGTGATCTGGGTTATTTGGAAAGGATCAAGGTTTATGTATTTTGCTGCTGCTGCTACTACTAGTTTTCTGTTGCATGCACTATTTGTAATGGCATATATCATTTTTTAAATCTGATGACTTCCCTAAAGGTTTACAAGGAGCTTCTACTGGATCTTAAAAGTGGCTGGCATTTGAAATGTTTGTTTAAACCCGCTTCCATTTAGGCATCATGTTGTGCTGCTCTGGAAATGCCATTCCCCTCTGACATCCTGCAGGTCATCCTGGATTATATTTACACTGATGAAGCTGTTATAGTAAAAGGTAAGGCTGTTAATAGAATGGGAATAAATTACATGTTTGGGGATCTGGGAACAGTAGGAAGAGGAGATGAAAATAGTATCAATAGCAAAATGCCAGCTTAATGGATTAAAATACACAAATGGTATAATGTCATGTAAATCCAACATTTAAAAATGTAGTATTACACAATATTAAAAACAGTTTGAAACAAGTGTAAAAAGCCAGGATAAAGATGTGTGTCTTCAGCATTTGCTGAAAGCAGTACAATAAAGGTGCCGGACATACCTATGTGGGAAGTGAATTCCACAACTAAGGGACTGCTGCCAAGAGTGCCGCGACCGCCCTGAGCTTCTGAGGGCAGTGGAGCAACCAAGAGGGCCCCCTCCACTCATGTTAGCACCTTGAGAAGTTAGGGAATGATGTGATCTTTCAGGTATTTGGGGCCTGAGTGGTTTAGGGCTTTAAACATTAAAGTGAGCACCTTGAATTTGGCCTGAAAATGAACTGGTAAGCAGGGCAACTATTTTAAAATGGCATTTAAGAGACCTGAAGGAACTCAGCCATCTGGATGTTGCATTTTGGATCAAGTTTCTGAGTCATCTTCAAGGGCAGCCCCACGTAGAAAACATTACAATGATCCAGGCTGGAAGTTACTGCACAGTGGCAGGGCCGGCTCTAGGTAGATCCCCGGTGGCGCGGTGCGCCAGGGCGCCGGGCCGGGAAACCATGCTGCGCCCTGCGAGGGCGGGGGTGCCGGAGTGATCTCCGCCCCTCAGCGCCAGGGCGGCCGACCTGCTCGAGACTGCCCTGCACAGTGACCAAGTCATTTCTGTACAAAGGGGGCCACAGCTGTAGCTGAAAAAAGGCACTCCTAAGTACCTGAGCCTCCAGTGACCCCCAAGCTGCTGGTCGTCTCCCCACCTCCTGGAACACAAGCAATTGGGGCACATAGCACCTCTGTCTTTTCAGGGCTGAGCTTTCTCCAAGCACTGATCTAACACATCAGCTGCCTCTCCTGGTTTGATTGGAGCAGAGAGACAGAGCTGGGTGTCATCTGCATATTGACGACACTTTACTCCATATCGCCTTATGACAGAGATGCAGGTGGCTGATTATGTAAAAATGGCACCCTTTCTTCCCTAAACCAGACAAATATGAAAGGGTAGAGGAGGGTTGAGGCAACCACTAGATCTACTAGGACTAGAACAAGTATTGGGAAGTTGCAAAGGCATTTGATTAAGGTTGCAGAAAGCTGAGATCTGTACTTTTTTCCGGTAGCCTCAGTATGGCACACAGAATAGGGATAGTTTTTTCTAGAGAGTGACTTGCACATTCCAGGCAAGCTAATCATCTGAAACAGTTTGCAGTTGAGTGGGCTGATTCATACTGTGTTATGTTAGACTATAATCTTGGCTGAGTTAACAGATACAAGATACAAGATACAATTTTCCAATGATTTCCAGAATCTCAAAATGTGGAATTCATCTGCAATATTCTTGTGGTAGCAGATCAGCTCCTTACGTTACGACTGAAAGAAATCTGTGAAGTAGCCATTACCGAAAAACGTGAGTTGTTACTGGATTGACCCTGTAGTAATGCTACTTATTGTTTTAAAGTTACACAATAGCTCTCATGAATGTCAAAACATGATGTTATTTATCATTGTAGTGTGCCTGTTAAAATAAAATGTTTAGGCCCAATGACTTTCAAATTGTGCTGTAATGGTTTGTCCACCTAGTAATGGTGGACAAACTTTCTGAAATAAAGTTTCCATTATAAATCTTTCTTTGCAGTATGCACCTGTGGAGCATGAATGGGGGAATTTTAGATAATGCATTCCATTTGTGCAAGTCCAAATAGCCTTGTTAGTGCCCCAGATGATCTATGTACATACCCTAGAACAGGCATCCCCAAACTGTGGCCCTCCAGATGTTTTGACCTACAACTCCCATGATCCCTAGCTAGCAGGACCAATGGTCAGGGAAGATGGGAATTGTAGTCCAAAACATCTGGAGGGCCGAAGTTTGGGGGTGCCTGCCCTAGAACATACCCCAGAATTTTCTGCAAAGCACTATAAATTTATATTGTGGATAAGTGGCATTTAACAGAAATGGCTTGGGAAATGTATTCTCTTCTTTTTCCCTCCAATTTCAGTTACTTTGAAGAATGCTGCTGAGCTTCTGGAGTTTGCAGCTATGTACAACGCTGAGCAATTGAAACAATCTTGCTTGCAATTCATCGTTCTAAACATGGCAGCTATACTTGAAACAAGGTAAAAGCAATCCCTGGCACTCCATGCTCAACTGCTGTCTCAGACCATAACCCACAGGGAAATGAGTAGTATATTAACGTGCATTGAGAGTTTCCTGCTTTGACACCAACCCACCAGGTTTAAAAAGCAGTTTGAAAATGTAATACGTGAACATTTTAAAATAAAAGAGCTGGCAAGCGAGTGACATTGAAAAACACATGCTCTTTAAAGAGAATGCTTGTGTCACATTTCAAACAGATTTTCAGAATGGAGTGAGGGAGCCATTGTTTAAAAGGTTTTGGAGGTTTGGCAAAAGTAACTATAGCTCCCTTCGGGCGTTAAGGCTCATGTGTTGAGTAACATGGGAACAGGGACACGCCACGTACCGGTAGTGTACAGGCCCTTTGAGTATTCAGCTGTGTACAGATAAGCTTTGTCAGCATAGATATATGTGCTATTCATCTGAAGGCTAGCGGATGGAGTTATTTCTGGTATTTATTGCCACTTCCTGCTGCCATGCTACTCAACACAGGAGCATTAATGCCTGAAGAGCAGGCTTCCCCAAACTCGGCCCTCCTGATGTTTTGAGACTACAATTCCCATCATCCCTGACCACTGGTCCTGTTAGCTAGGGATGATGGGAGTTCCTAAACATCTGGAGGGTCAAATTTGGGGATGCCTGCTGAAGAGGGTTTGTGCCTGTACTGGATCCCTGTCTTCCACTACATCAGTTTCAAGTTACATGGGCCTAGGCTCTAGATTTCCCAGTTCTGCTCCCTTAATATTTACCACTCAGATCCTTTTCCTGTTCTCATTCTTCTATGCTCTTCTATTTGATCCATTTTGCTACTGCTGCCTTCTGAATGACAGGCTGCCTCCCATGTCTAAACCAACCTTCCTCAACCTTCCAGATATTTTGGACCACAACTCCCATTAGTCCCAGCCAACATAGCCAATAGTTAGGTATGATAGGAGTTGTAGGCAAAAACATATGGAGGGCACCAGATTGGGGGAGGTTGCTCTGCATAATCTCTGCTCTTGTCGGTTCTCTTTCCTTTCATCATTTCTCCTTGCATAGTTCACCCGCAGATTCTCTTTTCTGTACTGCCATAGCAGCACCTGTAGTTCTTTGCTTGATTCCCGATCATGGGAAGTTGTTACCTGGAGAGCTGTTGTACCATTACTCTTTCCACCAACTCACACTTGTACCATTAATAATAATAAAAAAATGATTACCTGGTCTAGAATTGGGACTAAGCCAAGAGACAGTTCACAAGCAGGCATTTACAGGTCTAAGGTCTGTAGCAACTCAGTTGACTCCTAGCACTTTAGAATCTTGTTCTGTTATCAGTACACCCAAATACTTTATGAATTAAGTAGAATTTATCAAGATTGCCTTTCATTTCCTTGTGCTTGGGCACAACTAAATGTTGAGTGTCTTCAGCGAGCCACTCTTGAATTTGCATTTAACGTGTGTTTGTCTTAGGGCTCTAGATGTTTTAAGTGATGACGTTTTGAAGGACCTTTCCGTTTCCTACAGAAAAATGGTAAGTACTATTATTAGTTTAAGTAGGCTACATTTTAAAGCAGCCTGAGTGATGAAATGTCTTGATACGTCTTTTGTTAAAAGAAATTCTGACCAATTTATTTTCTAATTGTGCAGCATTGATAATCTGTCTCATGTTTTAAATTGCCATAATAGAAAAAGAGTCCCGCAGATACTAAAGCAAGACTCCTCTAGAGTCTGCTGAACTGTCGTTATAATGAATAAAATATAGGTTTAGAAACTTGGTCAAGGCTTCACCAGGTATTTACAACTTTACTCGGATTATATTACTCCAAATGTTTTAGGTTACTTTATGAATCGTCTATATATCCCAACACATCCTTAGATTAATCATATGGAGGGTTTCTCTTCCATGCCATACTTTAAACAAGGGATGGGTGGCTAATCATTTTTGGTCTGAGGGCCACATTTACTCTGGGGCCAGCCTCTGGGAGCCATATACCAAGCAGTGTGTGTGCCCCTCTTGACTGAAAGAATCAGTCCAATGACCCGGGAGCACTGGGCTCCACTCACGCCAGTGCTTTGTCACCTTTAATGTTTGTTCTCTTTGCTGCCACCAAAAATAGTGGGGTCTGGGTGCGGGGAGACAAAAAAATGTGGGAAATGAGGCCCCCAAACTGGGGGTTAGTCACTCTTCTTCCAAACTGAATTTTATGGGATTTCAAAATGTACAACAGCACAGATTTTTAAAATATGCATTCAATGCCTACCTGTTTTTCCTAGTGGCACAGCTTAACAAGCATCTATGATGTTGTAGATTCCTGCTATGGTCAGAAGGGTAATTACTCCATACCAAGATGGCCCTGATATTAGTTCCTTGGAGCCTGAGGAAGGAGAAACCTTTGTCTTCCTGAAAGAAGAGTTGAGTGCAGAGCAAACTACTCAGTAAGTGTCTGCCTGCCCTCCACCTTCTGCTGCTGTGAGTGATGAGGCTTCATCACTCTGCCCACCTCTTGCACTGCCCACCTCTTGCCTGCTGTGTTCCTATTTGTTTTCAGTTATTCTAAGCAGCCAATCTGCAGCTAGAATGGAACACTGTGGATTGGTGTCAGTAAACACATTCCATATAAAAGTTTTTAAATGGCAGAATTTTCTTTGGTAAGGAAAAATTACTGCCCAGACATCTTTTGGTTCAAATAGCAAGGGGGACTGGGGTGGGATGGAGAAAGGAGTAATTCGCTTTTAAATGCACTGTGTTATGTTCCCTGGGTATTGTAAATCCCCACTGTGAATCTCATTATCCCAATTCAGAGCTGAACAAGAAAAGATGGAGAAAGGGTATTTGTTAAAGCAGGGGATGATTTGTAGAGCTCAGACACTGAAATTTAAGGAAACAAATTCTTGTATTATTATTTTTAAAGGTTTGTCTAAAATAGTTTTTAAAAACTGGGTTAAGAAAAGACACGGTCCTGATATTGGGAAAACCTGGGCCTGGGAGAATGTAGTAAGAAAAGTTGAAATTCTGTTTGTCACAATAAAAAAGTGAGTGAAATCTAAATAAAAGTGTTTTGCTTTAAACCAGGGAAGCTCTTTTCAAAAAAGCAAAAGCAAAGGCAAAGAAGAAGCCACGAAAACGGTCAGACAGCTCAGGAGGGTATAATCTTTCTGATATTATTCAGAGCCCACCCTCTACAGGTTAGTGGCAGATGAGCTTTGTTTTCACTACTGATTTGTAGATTGCTTTTAAAGTGATTGTCAGTTAAGTAAATCTCCATACTCACAAAATAGAAGTGTACTAGGTATGGTTCTCAGTTTCAGTTAGTTCTGTAATGCCATAATTAGCTGGGATGTATGGATCTCAACATGGTTGAAGACTAGTCACCTGATACATTGTGAATATTGTATGGATCATGTGGGAAGCAGTTGGTATGCATGCTTTCTTGATACCATGGTCGAGTTATTTGTGACTCTCTACCTGTTCCTCTAGAGCCCCTCCCATCTGACAGGATCAGTGGAAGGTTTCTGATTCACATGTGTCAGCTGCCACTTTGTTTTAAATGTACTATTGTAAAGCTATTGTAAATCTGTTATATCATGTGACAGTTGTTTTCCAGGCTGAAAAATTGTTGGTGTGGGTGACTTGCTGGGGCTTGTTGCTACTGTATTACCATTTGTTTTTGCTTTCATTGTGTCTGTGGACTTGATAATACATAATGTTTTGATTAAGCTCTGTAAATTGTACCCCAAGGCTGCAAAGAGCTGTGCTGAAATGAGACAGGGCTTTCCCCTGACCTCTGCAGACAGTGGCAAGCAACTTCATTGCAGTAAAAGTGATGAAGCCAGTTCACTTGTGCAAGATGTGGTGCATTACGGTACAACTATACAATGCATAATAGATGACCTGATCACTGGTGTTGACTCCCAGAGCCTCAACAGGACCTTGCAGAAACAAACAACTTCAAGGAATGTCAGAATACATACATGCATCCTTAGCCCCCAGTTTGGCTGCCGCCCCAGCACAGGCAGCAGTAGCACTGGGCATCAGGATAAGCAGAAGACACTCTTCTGTTCCTGCACAAGGCTCAGTTTCCTGAACAGGAGCCAGTAAAGGCATTGGGAACAACAAACAGAGCTCTCCTCTGTGATTCTTCATTTCCCAGAAAGTACAGATAAGTAGTGAAGAGTAAATGCTGAGATTGGAGTGAGGAAGCTATCTGCTAAACTGGCTGTGTAGCAAGTGTAGCTGCTGGCGGTGTGTTTGTGTGTGTGTGCCTGGATGCAAGGGTGAGATCAGGGCTGGATCTTTTGAAGTCAAGCAGATGGACTGTAAGGCATAGGATAGCAATCCCCACCCCAACTCAAACAACTTTTGCATCTCAGGGAATTTACATTGCCAGGCTATGGTGTTAATCTAGCTTGAATTACAGAGACTAATCATTTCTTTTTCCCTTCCTCTCCTAATACTTATAGGGATACTGAAACTAGATAAAACCAACTCTATTGAATCCCTTCCTGAAATGCTGACCTCGGATTCTGAAGGTAGCTATGTAGGAGTGAATAGCCCCAGAGAGTTGCAGTCCCCTGACTTCACAGCAGGATTCAATGCAGATAAAGTTGAGGTAAGAGCATTTTAATTCCTCTTCTTGCCTCAGTGTTTACTAATTAAATAAAACACAGCATCTAATGCTTTTAAACATGTGAGCCAATCTTTTCTTTTTTTGCTTTTGAGTTGAAGGGGGGGGGGGAGAAAGC
This sequence comes from Zootoca vivipara, assembly GCF_965207765.1. Lineage (NCBI taxonomy): Eukaryota > Metazoa > Chordata > Lepidosauria > Squamata > Lacertidae > Zootoca > Zootoca vivipara. The sequence continues at coordinate 38,431,476 of NC_142586.1, read as the reverse complement.
TTGGGGATCTTCTTGAACACCAAGCAAACATTGATGGGTCTTCAGAATTCTGGTGAGGCTGTGTTGAGACACATTTAATGTAATGCAGATATTACTTCTCTTCTTTAGTTGGCTTTTTTCTAATCTTTATGTATGCCACATAACAGAATACCTTATTTGCTTAATGTAACATACATTTTAAAGGAGTGAAATGGCTACATTGTTGCATTTAATTGAGTAGTTGTATTGGATGCAGTAATATGAATAAGTTATAAAAGGATTCTCTTAAAACTTGAAGGACTGTATCTCTTATAAATACCACTTACTGTGAACATGATTACACTCTTGAAATACGTTCACAGTGCAGTCCAGAGCACCATGCAGGGCTTTTGACATGTTAAGCCACAGATCCTGCCACACTGTGTTGCATGGCAAACCATTTCTAAAGCTGAAGGGTGCTGAAAATCCCACAGAATATGGGATTCATGCCAAGCTCTTGGGCATGCCTGAAGTAGCTCTCTGGATCTACTTTGGATTAAATGCAGAATCTGGTTTTGTTCTCATCATATTTGTCCGTAAATGCACATATTGTGTCTTAAAACTGTGTAATTTTAGTGTGCTTTGACTTTAGGTAAAAGAGAAAATGTGTGTTTCCAGTGCACACGTTCCAAATGCTAAAAAAGAGGTGAAAATACCCGAGAGAACATCGTTGCAAAAAATATCTCTTCCACAGTGCATTCCTAACAACAAAAACACCTCCGCAAGCTCTTCCAACTGGGTTATCAGCTCTTTTAGGTATATATAGTGTTTGTTCCCACGTGTGTCATGTGCTGAGTTATTAACAGTATTTGAGTCGGTTGCTGATGCCATGAATTAGGTAAGTTAAAATGTGAATTGAATTTCTCCTCCATCCTAGTGAGTCTTCATTGTGGAAGGGAAGTTCACATTCCAGAGGGCATTTGGCCTGCATAGTTGTTGACATGTTTTCTGATGCATCAGATGACCAGGTTATTTAGTGATAGTTGTGCACATTAAGTTAAAAGCAATTATATTGACTCTGTGTTGAAGGTGCTACTTCCCCCTTTTCATTGGGAGTTATTACAACTTTAGTTGTGTAAAAGTTACAGCCCAAACCTGCTGGCTTTTAAGGATCTACTTCATGGTAGCCTTTGAAAGAAAAGTCACTAAACTTCACACAAACTAAAAGTTAATGTATTGGGCATCGTCAGTGAAACTAAAAGTGTCCCTGGTGTTCCATGGTGTTGCATGTGTTGCCTGAAAAACATATAAAACATTCTATTTGAGGTTTGCCATAATTGAGGGAGGAGACATAAATTATACATCCAGTTACAAAATATATGCAAGATATAGAATATTTCAGTGGTACTTGACAAGTAGAATATAAGTAAAAATTGATGTCTTGAAAAGTAACAACTTGTTGTGGTGTTGTTGTTGTTTCATTCAGTCCTGCCAGCCCCCCTGCTATGGATTTAAGAACTATTATGGAAATTGAAGAAAACATGCAAAAATGTGGAAGCATGCCAAAGATAAATTCAGGGTTGGTAAAAGAAAATGATTTAATAAGAGAAATGATAAGATCTATTTGTGTTAATTTAAATTCTTAACTTACTTATAAAATCCTAATTTTTGAGGGGGGGCTTTGAAACTTTATTTTGGAAATAATTTTATGGGGCTCTGATCTACCTGATGATATAGCACCTGTCTTGCCTCAGAAATATTGTTTATTAAGTGCATGATTGTATAAAAATAGATCAGGAGGGATATAATTGAAAGATTTGTGCCTCCCTCCCCCGCCTCCAGTGGTGTTATCACAGCTATGGAGTTTCTGTGTGTTTGCTAATTTAGCACCTACGTAAGTAAGAAAGACCATTGAGCCATTTGTGTGATTATTTAATTGCCTGTAGTAAACCACATTTCTGTTTGTAATTTTTAGTAGACCCACTTCTCATGGAAGTAAGCTTTCTCAGAAGCAAAGGAAACTGATTGCTATGGCTGCTAAGGATAACAGCCCAGAGGCAGCCATGCCACCAACACCCCAAAATGCTGCAAAACCAGGGAATGTGTGGTATGTTTCTTAGTATGCCTTAGTGTTAATGCTTGTTGGCATCTATTTCAGTCTTTAAAATAAGTTTTGTTTCAGCTGAGCAGAACACCTAAGTAACTTAATAAGTGGTGAGGAATTTACCTGAACCTGAGTAGTATTTTCAGAATTGTCTCTTTTCTGGTGTGGGCAAGCTTTCCCGGGGTTCAAGAACAACCCTATATATACAAACTACTAACTACAGTGCTAATTTTGAGGAGTTGACTACTCTGTATGAAGTGTGATATGTTAATTTGGAATAACTGATCAGTAGGGTTCTAAGAGTCTGGAAAACCAGGCTATTGCAATCATCTATATTTTCTCTGTCAAGCTGCCTTATACAGTCATGCTATTGACCCATCTAACTTAGAGCTGTTCACCCTCTTGCCAGAATTCTTTCCTTCTCTTCTGCACCTTTCTTTTTAACTAGAGTTGTCTTAGATTGCATCTGGGGCCTTGTACAAAGTAAGCGAATATTGCATTTTCCAAAGCATTTCCAAAGTTTTGTAGTTTTCCACAGTAACCCAAGGTGAGTGGCGAAAACACACTGGAGACCTTTTAAGTTTGCATTATGTACCTGTCATGTTTGTATCCTGTGCTTCCTACCAGGAGCTCAGGATACATGACATTTCCCCACTGCATACTCTCAACAGCCCTTTGAACTTGGATAGGCTGAGAGATGATGACTAGGCCAATATTACACAGTGAACTCCATAGCTGAGCAGACATTTCAACATGGTTGGAAATTTATTTTTCTTTCCACTACAATACATTACACTGGCATACGTTGGTGTACTTCAGCTGTGGGATGAGTTTTGGTTTAATTTTAACGTGGGCATAAATGGCCAAACTTCCTTCATAAAATTCATTTGGCTGCAAAAAATGGAAAATGGCAAACCCCCTAAAAGCTTTAAGCAGACCATCAGTGTGAAATCTTATAGTATTTTTTTCTTTTAAAAAAATACTGGATCATTGGATCATGGAATTTATTTTAATGTCCTTTTTGAATACACACACACACACACACACACACACACACACACACACACATACTGCTGGCTTGATGACAATTCCTCATTAACAAACATGGTTCTCATTAAGGATTCTTGACTTAACTAATTTAGGGTGACAGAAAAAAGTTTGCATTTGTCTTAAGCTTGTTGAGTTCTGGTATAACCCTGGCTGCTTTGAAGCCCAAATGAACTCACATGCATACATTTGGCACCACGTTGAGGTTTCCGTGCTTGCCGTATGTGGCATTCTCCAGAACTTTTGTTTTGCAGTGAAACAAGATCCTTGTCTTGGAAATGCAGCAGCTCTACTGGCAAGACAACTTGCCAGACGGGTGTGGGGCCTTCTGGAACTTTCTTCTTCTTTTTTTGGTTGACATGGAGACTCAATATATCTTAAACCATGCTGGGCATTTTTCTTGCCAAAAGAAACCTCTAGTTTCACGGTTTGGGGGGCGGGGGCGGGTTAGGACTGTGGAATGTTCTTTGAAGATTAATTAATAAAAACAAACCCAGTGTTGAGCATTTTTGGAATCACAATTGTTGGCAAGCGAATAAAAGGTTGAAGGTAAACTAGCACACACTCCCAGCAAAAAATACCCCTGACCAAGTTTTCAAGGTGCACTTATTATAATAGTATTTGGTGGGGGAGTTGCTTGCATATAACATTTCAATCATCTTCTGACAGGATGGAATAGAAAGCTAAATTGGCATCATGGCGACCATTTCAGATAATGGATTTGAATGTTCATAAATAGCATTTATTTCACTTCTAATGCCTGGGGCTTGTGGTATATTAATTAACAGTTACATGAAAAAGCACGGAGAAGCTTGGGATGGACTTGACCTATAGGGGCCAGCAACATTGACACTTCAATTATAACAAAAGTCTGCACAGGAATGTATCCTTCTAGAGAATGAGAGCTTTTAACATCCAGCAGGCAAAGCTTGGAGCATGATACTCACTGTGTACAAGTAAAGGGTTGTAGCTCAGTGGTAGAGCACCTGCTTTCTCTGGAAAGCCACTTGCCCGCTGCTTGTCAGTTTCCGCAGTACTGAGCTTGTTGGACCAGTGGTCTGACTTAGTATACGGCATCTTTCTGTGTTCCTCACTTGGGGCTTTTTCCTAGGCCTCTTTCCTCCACTGTCTTTTATTAGGCCTTTGCACCAGCCTCTAATTCAAACAAGATAGAATTATAGCAGCACACAAAAAAACCCACTTTGCAATAGGAGAGTTGTATTTACTGCTATGCGAAACAGATGGAATAGTACAGTTAAAAGAAGCCCTGCTTACTAATCTGTCCAAATAGAAATGTATAACTTCCTTTGAAATTGGCCCAAACCTAAAGAGGGAGACAGGTTTCAGAGCTGCAAGGGTAGTAGCTGATGACTTTCTGCATGGCTTATATTATTATTCTCTTCAACTTTGCTACAGCAGGGATGCTAACTGTGAGCCAGTGAAGCTATCTTGTATTCAGTCTGACCGTTTCAGCCCTCAATGATCTTTCAAGTCTCATGCAAAAGCTTTCCCCAGTCCATAGGAGCCAACTCCTAGGGGCCAATGTCCCTTCACACACACCCCATAAAATATTTGAGGGAGAGGAGCCCTCCAAAGTCAATGGCCATTGTCATTCAAATGGTATTTATGCCATGTCGTGATCAGTTGTGCAGGGCGAGGCTTATCTGGCCTGCCCAATATTTTATTCAAGTTGGCACCTTTCCCCCAGTCCTGAGTTCAGCAAAACAATTAATCTAACTTTAAGCCAAGTACTATTCTCAAAACGAGAGTTGCAAATCAAATGTTGTTCCTTTAAAAAAGAAGTTGTATTTATAGATTGTGCTCAGAAGATAATTACTGTACAACAATGTTAAAAATGCTCTAAAGGATCTCTCCAATGGGCAACAATGTTTCAGTGTAACTAATGGTAAGGTAAAGTGATGCCTCACTGTTTGTGAAGAGTTGGGGAATAACCAGATCTTCTTTTACCCCGTTCCCAATTGCATTAGTACTAGAGTATGTGTCTGCAGCCTTCATCCACCTTTGGTCTTCAGTTGTTGTTGGACTACAATTCCTGTCATCCACAGCCAGTCTCTATGGAATGTGTGGTCCAACATCTAGGGACTCAAGTTTGGGAGTGCTGGGTGAGGCTAGTAAGCACCTTGCTTAGTAACTCCTGTCAATTTTGTAGGGTCTTCAGTATACTTAAGATGACTCAATAACTCCAGTTGGTTGGTAGGGTATAAATACTCTTAAGTAAATAACAGCCATGGATATGCAACAGATTTATGTGAATTAGGATTTTCACACAATTTTAGTCTGTTGGTAAAATAATTTTCAGACAGGAAAATCTCTAGGATCTTCTGGAAGTTATAACATAGAAGTTTTTGATTCATTTAGTTTGGTGTGACTCAAATATAGCACAAAAGGTGCAAGGGTTTGAGACTTTATCCCTCTTTTCTGCTAAAGGGCTTCTTCATTGCAATCTGCTTCGCCAAAGTCATTCCGTAATCTCTTGGAGGATGGGAAAAGAACAGTTGGTGCCAGTTCTGGAAAACATTGTGCTAAAGTGATGGAAGATGCACAAGATCAAAAATCTCTGAGGTGAGAAAGTATAACATTTATTTCCACATTTCTGGCAAGCACGGAAGTTGTGCACATCAATATAAAAAGCTATTTAAGTACTTACAGAGCATCTCATTTTAGTTGAATATATGTTCTGATAGCATGCTATATTTCATTGTTTTAAAGCTATCATAAATTACTGAACAGAATAAATGATAGATCACTTACGGTACTTCTATAATATTGGGTAAAGGTAAAGGTAAAGGGACCCCTGACCATTAGGTCCAGTCATGACCGACTCTGGAGTTGTAGCGCTCATCTCACATTATTGGCCGAGGGAGCTGGCATACAGCTTCCAGGTCATGTGGCCAGCATAACAAAGCTGCTTCTGGCGAACCAGAGCAGCACACAGAAACGCCGTTTACCTTCCCGCTGGAGCAGAACCTATTTATCTACTTGCACTTCGACGTGCTTTCGAACTGCTAGGTTGGCAGGAGCTGGGACCGAGCAACAGGAGCTCACCCCGTCACGGGGATTCGAACCGCCGACCTTCTGATTGGCAAGCCCTGGGCTCTGTGGTTTAACCCACAGCGCCCTCCGTGTCCCAATAATATTGTATATACGGTATATGTCTAATTTGATAGCTTTATCATTGAAGTGTCTTAGGGAAGCTTATTCTCAGAAGCAATTCAAGTGAGACATGTGTATAATGTTACTTTGGGTTTGCATGCCAGTTTAATGTAAGTGAAGGAGTTGGGGAAATTTTTTAGAGAGAGATATAGTCTACTTTCTGTGTGGCTGTTTTTTTAAAATAAAAAATATCTCTACCTTGAGCCATTAGTGAAGGGAGGTGACTTCTATCCCCACTTCCACCTTTTTCATAAATAGATGCCTTGGTTTCTATAGATAAATAAAACTTGCCTTGGGTTTTGTTTTTTTTAATCAAAATGGAAAATGTGGGATTTATTTTTTTTAAAAGAAAAAGAAATCAAATTCTAGTGAAAATATGTATTCCTCATACTATTCCAGAGACCAGAAATTCATGTTGGCTGGCAACCTTATTACTTCCTTAGGTAATGTTTTTAATCAACAGTTCTTCTGTTAATATTTTATTTGTGTCTCTAGATGCTCATCTGGGGCTGAATATCAACATTTTAATGAACGAACACTGTCAGAAAATCAGAAGTAAGTTGGATTTGTAATTAATTAAAAGTATTTGAAGGAAAATGTCTTCTGCGATGTGGTGACATCTTTCATTTGGTAATCTACCTTGCAGCCCTTGGTTAGCAGCATCCTTTATGCGTCCAGTTGTAGCAACAACTATCACATTTGCAGAAATTGTAGAGGAAGAACTCCAGCAAGAAGCTGCTCTCATCCGGAGTAGAGAGAAACCTTTAGCTTTGATCCAGGTAAGGCAAAATGCTCAGTACAATAAGTTACAAGTGGCTGATTACCATTCTTTTTATTTTATTACGTACATTTTTACCGAGACCTTTGGCCCCAGCAAGCTGTTTACAACCACTTTTTGAAAATACAATTCAATATAACATTTTGCTATGTTGTTTATGATATGCTGTGTTATTCACATGCCTTCAAGTATTTTCTTAATGCTAGTTCAGTATTATTTGTTTATTTTTAATTTCATAATTCCGCCACCTTCCAGGTGTTGTTGGACGACAGCTCACCTCATACTGACTGTTAGTCATTCTGGCTGGGGCTGATTGGAGTAGGGAGTCTAACAACAGGGCTGGGAATGTCCCCCTGAATCCAATTTGGGGCGTGATCTGGCATTTCAAAGCATCTCTAATCTAATCAACGTGAATCTGAGTAGAGCGAATCAGGAGCCTTGAACTGTGTTTAATTAGGGTTCTAAAGCATAACTAAGCATGCAGTTGGGGCAGGGGAGAAGGAGATGCAGGCAGACTTCCTGCATCCTCTGCATTCTGTCCAACCCCTCCCCCCCCCAACTCACAAATCACCCAATGCCTTAAACTGCTCCAGGCCCAATTTGGTATGAGATTCAGCTGGAGCAGTTGCACAGGCCAGTCCAACAGCAACTTCCCTCGATTTAACTTGTCCTAACCAGTAGTTAGATCTATGTGCTCAGTTGATCAAGAGAAGTTGCATGTGTTGTTTCCTTAATGGGGGAATCTGGGAGAATGTGAAATTACAGTTAATTACCTTTCATGAGGCTTTGTTGTGCTACTGAGCTTGCCAGAAGATTTGGGCACTTTGAGGTTTAAGGATCAGGTGACGTCCGTTCTTCTCTGCTTGTGTAAACATCATCCTTGGCCCTGTCAGATTTCAAAAAGTATCACCCTCCCCTTTCTTCCTCTCTTCTTCCAGATAGAGGAACGTGCTATCCAGGACCTGTTAATCCACTATCAAGCAGTTGGCAACCCTGATGAGTTTGTTGTGGTCGAAAGGTCTCCACAAGGGCCAATAGCAGCTCCAATGTGGAACAAGCATTGATCTGGACTAATCTTGGATTTTATGAAGATGTATGCCCTAAGATTAAGGATAGTAACGTGTGTCCATCTCTTTTCAACATAGTATCTGCTTTGAAAATGTATCTTCCTTGTCCGACTGCATTACTAATTGTTCATATTATGAAGATGGAGAATGAAGTCTGCATATACTTGAAACCAAGTATATCTAGTTTAAGTATGAGCTTACCCTTTTAGTAATTAGCAAAAGGTGCAAAGCCAAGTGTTTTTTCTCCAGTTAACAACAGCTGAACTGTCATTATCATGCATACATGTTGAATTAATGCAACTGAATGATCAGCCATAATACCACAAATTTTGATTTCCTAAATTTTGTTGCTGTTTGTGTAATAAGAGAAAAAGAAAGAAAATGCTGTCTGTTGAAGCAATGGTATCCAGTGTCTGATATGTTTCGGTGCCTCATTCTTGCTCTTCTGGACAATGCTCCTTGCCATCTTGCCTTATACAAATAAGTCTTTACTTGATAGGTATTTTGTGCTGGTTTAAGTAGGTATTCAAATTCTTCTGAGACTGCCCTTATAATAATGCAGACTTTACTGTTCTGGGAGTCCAGATCAAATAGAAAAAAGGCACATTTTGGCTTGTATGGCAAAAAGTGGGATGGGGTAGGTAGCAGCATGCTAAACTGCAAAATGTTTCCAGAAAAGCACATGCTATTAATTAGGCATTAAAACTATTCATACAAATGAGCATTGCATTTTGACCATTTTCACTTGTAACAGATGCATTGGTACTCTGTGTTCAAAACCCTATGCCTGATTGTGGATGATTTTTCCTGTCATTGGAAAGTCTTATAAAAGATTGTTTGTTAACTCTAATAAAAGTGCTGTTGGTCCAATCAGAGTATGTGTATGTTTGGGTGTGGGGAGGCCAGATTTCAATTATCTCAACATTTGTTGAAATGATGGGAAAGATTTGGAGATTGTTGACCTCCACCTCCCTGATGTGACTGTAACGTCTTTCACTCCTTTGACTTTCAGGGTTGATTTGACTGGTCTGATTGACCAGGTAGGTGTCCCCTTCCTCCTTCACTACTCCTTGGCCAAGGGTATGTGAGAGCTACATTTCTCTGCTAGAACCTCCAAACTCCCATCAGCCACAACCAACATGGCCAGTGGTCAGGGATGATGTTAGTTGGAGCTGCAGTTTAGTCACCTGTAGTCTACATTATATGTAGTTGTATCTCATGGTATGCAGTTGAACACCAAAAATGACTCTTTAAACACAATAAAGAGCAAGTGGTGGTTTAGCACGAGTTACCATAGGATACACAATTGATTAGCAGGTTATTTTTGTGGCTAGCGGATTATTTTTACAGCACCCTCTGTTGTCACATTTTAATAACACATTTTTAATGTTCTAGACGACTAGCGTAGATCCACCCTCTGTTTCCCCCCTCAAGTTAAGGTCTTTCATAATGCTTCACATATACAACAGGTGTGCCTATGGCTGATTTTCTCATGTACTGGTGAAGGCTCTCAATAGAGCCCTTTTCATGTGTGGGAAGAGTGAGGAAAATACTGCACTGCGCAAGGAGTTTTCAAAATACCAAGTGAAAAGACAGTTGACTGGACAAAATTCTCATTATTGCACAAGAAAATAATGGAGTGTATAACTGATAATTACTGCGGGAGGCAGTGGAAGACAGGAGTGCCTGGCATGCTATGGTCCATGGGGTCACGAAGAGTCGGACACGACTAAACGACTAAACATCAACAAAGTTGAGCAGTATGTTGTGGCTATATTCAGAATCAACTGATGGAAGGAGGACTCATGACAAATATCATGGATATAACATAAATCTTCTTCAGTGTGACTAAAATTACTAACCTTGGTGAAGTTCCACAATTAGAGTTCGTCCTTGGAACATCATCTGAGCTTTGTTGACACTATCGGAGAATCACAGGTAGCTGCATTTTCTTGTTCACTCTCGAGTAGTAATTTCAAACATACAATGACTATGCTTCAACTACATGCCTGTCGTGCTGTCATTTTATTTATATATTTTTTTAATGTGCCTGCTTCTCCCAAAGGGGAAAATCAAAATTTGGAGAAGGTGCCAACTGTGAGCTCCTGACTTTGCTTTAGGTCTAGATTTAATCCTTCCCTCCCCCTCCTCCAGTTTGTCTGTTATAATTACAAAGCGAATCCCTTGCCAGCGACAGTCACAAAATAAATTAGCACTGTCTGGCTATTAAACGGTTCCTTCTGTAAACTGTTTGCAAATGGGCAAAAGTCCATCACTTCATTATTTTGATGTAAATGAAATTTGTACCCTTGAACTTCAAAAAGTAGATATTGCAATATTACGTACAAAGGAATTGCATGACACACTCTCAGGATTGGTGCTGCTTTTTAAAAACAGTTGTTCTAGGTCAGGGGTGGCCAACTCCCAAGAGACTCTGATCTACTCACAGAGTTAAAAACTGGGAGTGATCTACCCCCTTTTGGGGGGTTCAGGTCAAAGCTGTTTTGATTTTTTTTAAGGAAGGGAAGCCCTGTTTTTTTTGGGTTTAGGTCAAACTTGTTGAGCTTCTTTTAGGAGGGAGGGAGGCCCATTTTTGTTTAGGGCTTCAGGTCATAGTTCAGCTTTTTTAGGGAGGAGGAAAATTTTGGGTGAGCTTTTTTTAGGGGTGCCAGTGATCTAGCAGTGATCTACCACAAACATCCAGTGATCTGCTGGTAGATCACAATCTACCTGTTGGATGTGCCTGTTCTAGGTTTAAATGTAAATATTAGGATTCCCTAAAATTGACTTATATATTTTCCTGTAAAACAAGATGGCTTATTATAGGGAATGACCACTTTCTTTGAAGGTTTGCCAACTTCTCCCCAAAACTGACGCCTTTACTTGAGGGAAAACAAAACACAACTGTAGTTCTTAATACTGTGGGTGGACAGTTAACGGCACTGTGTGTGTCATCTGTGAAAAGTGACACCGCCAGTGTTTACCTGAGAGTCATCTTAAGCACTCATCAAGGAAATAAAACCACCAGCTATGATGTTCTCTCCTATGTATGCAATAGTATCCTAGCATTTCGGAGCTTTTAAAACTCTTTAAGCCTGCAGGCTGTGCACTCATACTTGGCAGCTCAAAAATTGCACACCTGCTTATGTGTTATTAAAAAAGAAAAGAAAAATCCCTTGCCAATGAACCCAATTCTCTCCTACAAGGCAATTCCCTTTTCCCTTCTTGTTGCCAGTCGGTTACACACACAGGACCACTGTCCCCTATTAAAAGAATCCTGTGGGAGTCTTGCATCGAAGCTCAAATACAGTGTGGGAAAGCCATAAATGTACAGTCCTAATTATGTGCAAAGACTTATTTGTGTTGCCTATCAGGCTGTGGCAGAGGAATAAATACGGATATAAGCCCAACAAACAGAAACTCTGTTTTAATGCTACATCAAAATGGCACTGCAAAACTGAGTTTCTGCATCTGCTGGAAAACAACCATGACCCATTTCTTTAAAGAGAAACAAAATATTAAAAGAAGAAGAGGAATGCACAAGGAAAATTCCACTTCTCAAAATGGAGGTGGGGTTCTGTACTTGACCAATGGATTATTGGATGCCCCCTAGTAACGAAATATGGAGAGAGAGTGTATGCAAGCAACTCTTTCAGCTCCTGTACCTGAACCCCAAATAAATCTGTGTGGTTGCCTTGGCGTACAGGTGGGAATAATTTCCTTGGGCTCATGTTAAAGTCCTTTGAATCCCAATTTTTGTGTTAACCTTTAGGCATTTAGGTAGAAATGATCCTAGCAAAATAGTGGCAACCAAACTATAGATAACTAGTGGAATTCAGGCCGTTTAGAAACGGGCGCTAGAACGCTGCTCTCGTGCAGCGCCGGCATGGAACGGAGCTTCGGAGGTCTCCAAAGCCCCGTCTCATGCGGGAGGTGCGCGGCGAGGGGGGGCGGGAGATCTTCTCCGAAACTCCGTCCCATGCCGGCGCTGCGTGCCAAGGCGGCGGGGGGGGAGGAGCGCTTCTCACCCCCCCCCCGCCTCGCCGCGGACCTGCCCTTGCTGTCGGCGGCAGAGGGACAGGAACAAAGGAGGAGAAAGCAGCCCTTTCTCCTCCTTCCTTCCTCTCCCTCCGCCGCTGACAGCCCTTTCTGTTGGTGGTGAGGGGAGAGGAACGAACGGAGAGAAAGCAGCCCTTTCTCTCCGTTCGTTCCCCTCCCACCACCGCCGACAGAAAGCACAGATCCCGGGGTTGCCGGCTCTGTCGGGTGGGGGGGAGGGAGAAGCAATCCGATCCTCTGCTTCTCCCTTCCCCCACCTGACAGAGCCAAATGCCGGCTCTGTTGGGCAGGGGAAGGGAGAAGCCGAAGACCGATCAGATCTTCTGCTTCTCCCTCCCCCCCACCCGACAGAGCCGGCAACCCCGCAGCGGGGGCTTCTCACCGTTTGCCTTCCCCCCAGGGGGAGGCAAACAGCGAAAAACCCCGCCACGCCATACTTCGGCTCCGGGACTGGCTTGGCGGCGGCGGGAAGAAGGGGAGGAATTCCTCCCCTTCTTCCCGCCGCTGCCAAGCCAGTCCCCGAGCTGAAGTGCGGCGCGGCGGGTGCTTTTCGCTGTTTGCCTCCCCCTTCACTCCGGGAAGGCAAATGGCGAAAAGCCCCCGCCGCGCCGCACTTCGGCTCGGGGACTGGCTTGGCGGTGGCGGGAAAAAGGGGAGGAATTCCTCCCCTTCTTCCCGCCGCCGCCAAGCCAAAGCCGGCTTCCCTCGGCGCCTGCTGCCGCTTCGGCCGAGGAAGCGCCGTCCCATGCCGGAGGTGCGCGGCAAGGCTGCCGGGGGGAGCGCTTCTTTCCCCCGCCGCCTCGCCGCGCACCTCCAGCATGAGACTGGGCTTCGAAGCGGTGGTTGGCGGAGCGGCGGTTGGCCGTTGTCCCTCCGTCCAATCCCCGTGTCTCTGGGGTACATGCGCAGTACCCCAGGGACACACGGGACAACTGGACGCAGGGACAACATGGACATTATTATATAGGATAACATCCTCAAACCATTAATGTCGAAGTGATCCTCAGAGTTACCCATGCTGAGATCTCGTATCAGGGTCTCCTGTTTGCTCTACAAATACTCCATGTAATTTAGGACTTAACTGCAGCATGCCTAACTGCTGTAGCTTAACATAATGTTGAAATGCAACTACTTAGATGCTTATTCACCTATGATATAGTTAAATGGATTACCGGTAAGTATATGTATGTGGGTACACACCGAGGGCTGGTTACTTACTACCCATGTCTGTTTTGCACATTTTGAAGACCTCATCCAGTGCTTGTGAAAGGCTCCAGCATTCCAGGTGAAGCGTCCATGACTTGCACCTACTATTTCAAGGCTGCTATGACTTTTACCACTACGGTGCTCTTTTAGGAAGTGAACTCTCCACAGTTTCTAAAGCTACAAATTCTACAAAGTTCAGCATATCCCACGCAAATCAAACTCCTCGATTGTAAATATGTAGCTGATTTTTCCATAGTGTGGTGTTGATTACATTCCTTACATTTACAGTGGTACCTTGGGTTGCAGACCCGATCTGTTCCGGGGTGCCATTCGCACCCCAAAAAGTCCGCAACCCGAGCGGCACTTTTACGCATGCGCGAAAGTGTAATAGAGCACTTCTGCGCATGCGCGAAGCGCGCAGAACGCTTCTACACATGCACGCGCGGTGAAACCTGGAAGTAAGCACTTCCGGGTCCGCCGCATTTGCAACACAAAAAACCACAACCCGCAGCAGACGCAACACGAGGTATGACTATATACTGCCTTTTCCTCCAAGCAGCACAAGGCAGTGTACATGGTGCACCCCTCCCCATCTTATCCTCACAACAACCCTGTGTGGTAGGTTAGACAATGGCTGGCCCAATGTCACCCAGTAACCTTCATGAATGAGTGAGGATTGGAAACCTGGTCTTCCAAGTCATAGTCCAACGCTCTAACCCAGAGCTTTCCAAATTTTCATGTTGACACACTTTTTAGACATGCATAGTAATTCAGTTTTACTAGCAAACTGGAGGTTAAACTAACCCCTTTCTAGCACCAGGAGAGCGTGGGGAGCATTCGCGTGACACACCTACACACCGCAGCCGACACAATAACGTGTCGCGACACACAGTTTGAAAAGCTCTGCTCTAACCATTACTCCATTATTAGTACTATCTATACACTTAGTGTCAGATGGTCACCCTCAGGTAGGAGAGACTGAATGCAGCAGAGGGACTCTGTGGCCCTCAAAGCTCTTCCTAGATCATGTTCCCTACCCAGGTTGCACCTTACACATGCCTTGGTCTATGAGCTCCTCAGGTTCTTTGGACTGGCTGGAATATGTCCTTGAACTATGTCATGATGCCTCTTGCTTGCCTGAATGGAGGATGCAGAGGATGGGTGGGTGACAAACCGGGCTTTTCTACAGGTGGGATGCAGTATGCTTAACAAAGTCATTTGCCACTGGCCCTGCCCACATTTTGCCTCAGGCCACACCTACTATTGGCTCTGCTCCTGTCCCAGCTCCTGCCAACCCAGCAGTTCGAAAGCACACCAGTGCAAGTAGATAAATAGGTACCACAGTGGCGGGAAGGTAAATGGCGTTTCTGTGCGCTCTGGCTTTCGTCACTGTGTTCCATTGTGCCAGAAGCGGTTTCGGCATGCTGGCCACATGACTCAGAAAGCTGACTGGACAAACCCCAGCTCCCTTGGCCTGAAAGCAAGATGAGTGCCACAACCTCATAGTTGCCTTTGACTGGACTTAACTGTCCAGGGGTCCTTTACCTTCCTGTTAAAAGCTAAGTGTTCTTTGAAATTTTAGAAGTCCTGGTTTTCCCTTGCAAAATACAACAGCATTCCCCACCCCGAGTGCTGCTGCTCAAACTCCCCCCCCCCCGGCTTTATAAAGTTTGAGATAATAATGATCTCCTGCGCATTACATCAGTTTCAATCCTAGTTGTTTACAGTGAAATTGGCATAAGACATGATTGTCTCTTGCTGCTAGCTTTTCCCACCCTAAAGCAAACAAAGGCTTTTGATGTGTGTGGTACACAATGGTATCTAAAATGCCAAATGGTTGGCTTGTTTGAACCAGGCTAACCCAAGTGATTATGTTGATTTTCTTGTTTCATAGGCCATTTCTGTTTACCTTGACTTTTGCTCTATCTCGAAAACTTCAAAGCAGCCTACATTATTGTCTAGCCCTTCCCCTAATCAAACTATTCTTGTGGCCTTCTTGCATCTTCAGGCTGCTGTTAATTTCCTCCCAGACTGTACCGTACTTATACCACTGGTCATAAATATTCCTATTGTCTTGTTGCTTAATGCAGATGTTCTTATTTATGGAGAGGAGATCAAAGAGCTGCCAATTAATGGTTAAGTCTGTAAATGTTATGCAAATATTCCTTTGGTTCTAAGCACAATCACTTAGGAACAAGTTCCTAGGAGGACCAAACTTTGTGTTGGGGAGTGGGGGGATTTCATTAGGATTGTGTATTGGGGGGGAGGGGGAGGTTTATATTCCCACTTCCTGCTCATTTTGATCTTGATCACAACCAGTGATTATTTGCATTTTTTAACCATGCACTTGAAATGTAGTAACACACTTAAATTTTCATTTAGTTTGGCCATGAGTTTCAAAATACAACAGGCATGGGATCTGACACATTTTCAAGTTCTGAGAAAACGGAGAGCAAGATACAGTTACAAATCGTAAGATGTGAATGCTAAACATCTTGCTTACATAGGAAGCTACCTTGCACCGAGTCAGCCCCTTGGTCCATTTAGTTATTTACCACACTGGCAGGAGCTCTTGAGAGATTTGGTCTAGTAGGGGCTTGGACTAGATGACCCTTGTGGTCCCTTCTAACTCCACAATTCTATGATTTCGTGTGACATTTCCAGTCCTACCTAGAGATGCCAGGGGCATGTGTTCTTCTCTAGTCCTGACAACGAGCCACCTTCTGGAACTGGGTGTATGTATATAGACTCCCCCCCCCCAATATATAGTCACTTTCTAAATAAGCTATTCAAGTTCAAGAGAAGAGCTGTAGCTCAGTGGTAGAGCAACTGCTTGGCATGAAGAAGGTAGACATATGAAGGCAGCCCTGTTTCGGGAAGCCTGGTGTTTTGTTGTGTTCCATTATACAGTGGAACCTTGGTTCTCGAACTTAATCCATTCCAGAAGTCCGTTCGACTCCTGAAACATTCGAAAACCAAGGTGCAGCTTCTGATTGGTGCATGTGCCCCGGAAACAATAGCCGACAGCCACATTGGATGTTTGGCTTCTGAAAAACATTTGAAAACCAGAACACTTCTGAGTTTTCGGTGTTCGGGAGCTGATTTGTTAGTCAACTAAGCCGTTCAAGAACCAAGGTTCCACTGTATTTTGTTGGAAACCGCCTAGAGTAGCTGCGGCAACCCGGTCAGATGGACAAGGTACAAGAAGTACATTATTATTTTTCATTATTATTATTATTATTATTATTATTATTAATATTATTAGGTATCAGGTTCAATCTCCACGTAGGTACAGGGAGAGACTCTATCTGAAATCCCAGAGAGCCACTGCTAACCATTGCAGACCAGGGGTAGCCCATATGGTGCCATCAATATGCTGTTGGATTGCAGCTCCACCTGCCTCCATGGCCATTCTGGCTTGGGCTGATGGAAGCTGTAGTGCAATAACACCCATAGGGTACCACAGTAGCTATCCCTGGTGTAGATGAACCAATGGACTGACTTTGTATAAGGCAGCTTCCTATGTTCCCAAGTCAGTTTATGCCAGGCATCCCCAAACTGCGGCCCTCCAGATGTTTTGGCTTACAACTCCTATGATCCCTAGCTAACAGGACCAGTGGTCAGGGAAGATCTGGAGGGCCGAAGTTTGGGGATACCTGGTTTATGCTATAATAGGGATGTGGAACTCTTGGTCTTCTAGAAGCTGCTGGACTACATCTCCCATCAGCTCCATACAACACTCAAGGCTGATGGGAGTTGTAGTCTAACAACATCAGGAGGGCCAAAGGCTCCCCACCTGTGCCCTACAGAAATAAAAACTCATAAAAAAAGAAGTTGCCCTTCATTCTTCTTGCAGATCTTAATGGGGAGGTGCTTCAAGTTTTAGAAAGTGACATGGGAGGAAGCAGGGAGAGAACAAAAATGGCTGGCTACAGCAGCAGATCCTGTGCATTCAGCAGGAGAGGAAATGTGTGTGCTGGAGCCTCAAATCACTTTGGAGTGACCTGCAGTGAATCTGAGCATCATGAAATGTTCCAACAACAGTGAGGTCTAGAAACTTGCCACACTCTGTTTATGAGTGTGCTGCATAGAAAGATTGCCAGGATTCTTTGGATGTTGCCCCAGTTGATCCTGGGCACTCTCCTACACTGTCTCAGTCTTTTCAAGCCCAAGCACCCCTGGACCTCCAGGCCTAGGCAAAGTGTACCTGCTCAGGTCTTGCCTTTCTCTCTTATGCAGAGTACTGTCAGCTGGTTCTGAGAGCCCTGCAGCTCCTGCTCTGCCTATTCCGGTGGGCTCTGTGCCAAGTCTCGCTAAAGCAACAACTTTGCATTTATCTCCACATCTTTCTGTTTTGGAAGCTCTGCTTTGGGAAGTATGCGACAAAAATGCAGGGGGGAAACCCATTGTAATTGCTTCTTAAAAGTTTCTTTTCTGGTGCATAGCCTCATCTCCGGATGCAAAGCCATTACGATGCTGTGGTTTCATGTGCCTTTCTCTGTGTGAAGTCAACCCAGTTGAAATCTGCGATTGTAACAAGTGAATTCCGCTGAGAACACAAAGCGTTTTTCCTCTAGTTGGGGGTGACTCATCAGCTCTGTCGTCTTGTGCCGTGACTCATCCTTGAGGGCTATTTTCTCCCTAATGTAATATGGGCAGCCGCTTGCCACATCTGCTAAATGTCACTGAGCAGAGCATGACACTTCATTAGAAAGCAGTATGCTTTCTTCACCTGGTAAAAGCGGCTGAAACAATAGGCGGAGGGGGAAGGTGGGAGCACTAATTAAAAGTTCAGATTGGAAAGAGCTGTCTGTTTCTCACGCACGTCAAGCCGTGTGCCTCAGAAGAGGAGGAAGGAAGGAAGGAGGGGGGGCACCTGCCTTCGTTTGAAACCGATGAACATTATCTTCATTGTGAAATTCAAATCACTCCTTTGCAGCTGGTGGCTTTTGGCAAAGGGATTTGCACCAGGAGGGGGAGCTGAATGCTTGGCAAATCTTTGGGGATTAAGATGTACTTCAGAACACTCCAGTTTGGTACCACTGTGGCACATAGGATCATGGATTTTGGTTTAAGAATTGACAGATAATTTTAATCCACCTCACTGTCTCTACCAGCCAGGTGCCTCTGGGAAGTTTCTAGGAAGCATAATTGAGAGAACTGTTCCCTGTTTCTTCCTAGCATGTTGCAAAATGGTTGCTGCCCAGGAATATAGAGATTTGATTTATTCCTGTTATCAGTGCTTTTTTTCTAGGGGGATGCAGGGGTACGCGTACCCCTAAACATTTTGTGGATCTTTGTACTTTTGTCCATTTGCTGCATTTATTTTTCCTGATTTGAACTATAAAATGGTGATTTTCTTGAGTAAAAATGAGAGTACCCCTAACATTTTTAAAGAAAAGAGCTGTTATGGTTAGTAGCTCTTGACAAGAAAACCTCTGCCACAATGAATGGGGGTTATAGCTGCTCCTGGTCCTGCAAACTTCCAGCTTGGGCCCCTGCCTACAGCCACAGAAGCATTGGAACTGCAAGTTAAGTTATTGGCCAGGAATGCTTTTGACTTGCGGGAAAATTGTGTGTGTGTGTGCGCGTGCGTGCGTGCGTGCGCGTGCTGTACCATTTCAGACTGGAGCTGAAGGATATGATCAAATGCCTCTTCATTAGGCCAGCTAGTTCATTAGAAAGTGTCATGAACTGGGAGGACTATGGGGAGGAGGAAGAGGATCCCAGCAAGGGGTGTAGCCAGGACTGGGACACACTGGGGATGGGGAAGGAGAGGTTGATATAGGAATTACACACGGGGTAATTGGCAAGGTGACGGGAGTCAGTGCACAGGAACCAGAGCAGCAGGGCCCATCATTCAATGAACATGAGGTGTAGGGAGAAGTGGCAAGGCGCTCCAAGAGGCTGAGGCAAGCAACGGCCCACAACCCAGCTCCCTAGCTGGCCAGGTGGGGCTCGCTAGCTCTGGGAGGAGGTCTATGATTCCTCAGCTAGAGTGGGTTCAGAACAGGTGAGGGTCACCTGCCTCATCAAGCCCAGATGCTGCAATCAGCATGCAAGGTACAAAAG
Source organism: Zootoca vivipara (assembly GCF_965207765.1). NCBI lineage: Eukaryota > Metazoa > Chordata > Lepidosauria > Squamata > Lacertidae > Zootoca > Zootoca vivipara. The sequence goes on along the minus strand of NC_142586.1, from coordinate 38,412,011 downwards.
GGAAGCAGAGCAGAGGTTGATGGGCTTCAACTTGGATGTTCCAGGATCTCTGTGGATCTCCACATGGACACAAAATCCATTGTCTGTGACCAAGGCCTACAACACAATCACATCTGTTGATACTCACTGGACAGAGATGGGAAAAAAACCATCAGGCATTTCTCAGGCTACAGTAACGAGCAAGCGAAGTGAAAAAAGCAGATCAGCAAGGCCAGGTTGGTTCTGGGTAACACTCTACTACTTGACAGAACTAGAAAATAAAATGGCAGACCAACACTTACAGTGCCTAGGTAAAAGTGCCCAAAAGTATCACAAGCTACATGATCAAGGATATATAGCTGTATGTGTAGGCGGGAGTGTGTGTTTATACCTGTGTATATGGGTACATTTGCGGTTTTTTGAGGGAGGGGCTTGGGCTAGGTGACCACAAGGCCCTCAGTTCTTATATGGAGGGAATCGAACTGTGATTGGAGTGCATGGCTCTTTCATAGAGTTCTACATTTGCCACAGACCCCCAAAGGTTGGCAAACCCTGTGTTACATGTGTTAATCTTTAAGGTGCCAGAATACTTTTTTTTTTTTTTTTGCTGAGAGAGAGAAATGGTTACTTCTTTGAGAATTCATTATTAACGAAGCACAAACTTATGAGGCGGAGATTTGCAGTACCCAACTCTGAATACTTAACTGTAGTAAATTGTTAATAGCCATATTGATTCATTATTCATCTAGACAAATAGACTTGATCCCATTAAGAAAACCGACATGCCTCGTGAGGAGATGCTTCTTCAGAATGATATATAAAACCCAAGAGAGCTATCTAATCACCACAAATCAATCCTTCAAGTGAAAGGTATTAGAGGCATATGTGGAATAGTTACATTTGACGGGCACATCAATTTTTGCTCTTTAATGATTAATTTTGCTCTAAATCATTTCTGCTTGTTCTTTGGTATTACTTTAGGGGGAATGGTGGCGGTTAGTAGTACTTGTTCATCCATGTGGAAAGTTCAACTGTGAATGTATCACATTGAACTTAGAAGCTTTAGCAATGAAGGCAGAAGATCTTGGGGCTCAGGCAATGCTCTTGTCAGTTCTTCCAGTAGACCCTCCAAAAATGGTTGGGTCAACATCTAGATTTATAAGTGACAAATGTGTAGTACGGGAAGTTTGAGACCAGTGAATGAGCTCCATGGAGGCTAGCACAAGCTGGATGATATGCAGCTTTTATTATTATGCATAGATGGTTTGAATAGGGTTGTGCTCTATTATGGTTGGGTTTTTTTGTGATGGTTTTGTGTTGCATATTCTTGCTTTCAAAGGTCATATATTTTACTTTTAAAGGTCATATATACATGCTTCACATAAATAAGGATTGGGGCTCTCCTAGACCCAAGACTTGCTCTTGAATACAGTGGTACCTCAGGTTACAAACACCTCAGGTTATAAACACTTTAGGTTACAGACTCTGCTAACCCGGAAGTGGTACCTCGTGTTAAAAACTTTACCTCAGGATGAGAACAGAAATCGTGCGGCGGCAGCAGGAGGCCTCATTAGCTAAAGTGGTACCTAAGGTTAAGAACGGTTTCAGGTTAAGAACGAACCTCCGGAGTGAATTAAGTTCATAACCAGAGGTACCACTGTACTCGGGTACGTAGTGACTGTCATACAGAGCACTTCTTATCAGCTGCCTGTGTCTGTCCTTTGTACATTGTCAATGTCCAGATTAGAAGGTATCACATGACCCAAATGCAGGTCAGATTGCATCAAAACATTTCCTTTAGCATGATACAGAAGTAGGATTAAGGTATCGATGTCATTGTCAACCACAGTTATATGTCTATATCCTGTTCAGCTTGTTTTCAGAATGAAGGTGTCTATAGTAGCATGAATCAAAGTATGACCTTTGCAAGTCATTCCCAAGTATTGTTTCCTCTCCTTCTGTTCCTGGAAAAAGAAGTACTCTGCTTAGAAAACCTGGGGGAGCATTACTGTCACACATTTGTGTGCCATTTCCACGGCAGAGTGAGGCAGCAGGTGTGCTGGTAGAAAGCAGCGGTGAGGTATTGAAGTTGTATGGATTATATCCTATATCCACCTCCTACCCTCAGGTGCGATACTGTCCTTTCACTTGCCAGTTCTTAGAGTAGCCATCCAGAGGCCTATAAGAAGCCCACAAGCAGGACATGAGCAGAGCACCTCTCTTTGCCCTTGTGATTTGCAGCAACTGGTGCTCAGAGACATATCCCCTCCTCTGGTGGAGGTAGAACAGAGCCACCATGGCTAGTAGCACTAATAGCCTTATCCATCATGAACTGATCTAAACCAGCGTTTCTCAGACTTGGGTCTCCAGTTATTTTGGATGACAATTCCCATCACCCCCGGCCACTGGTGCTGCTAGCTAGGGATGATGGGAGTTGTAATCCAAAACCAGTTGGAGACCCAAGTTGATCTAAACCAGGCACCCTCAAACTTTGGCCCTCCAGATGTTTTGGACTGCAATTCCCATCCTCCCTGACCACTGGTCCTCTTAGCTAGGGATCATGGGAGTTGTAGGCCAAAACATCTGGAGGGCCGTAGTTTGGGGATGCCTGATCTAAACCTTTCCAAATGCCATTCAAATTATGTTTCGCAGGACCAAATTCAGCCGTTTAAACTGTGTGCTATGTGAAGAAGTAGTTCCTTTTGTCAGACCTGACTCTCCAAACACTGAGTTTCATTGGATGGCCATGGGTTCTAGTACAGTGGAACGTCAGTTTTTTAACGTAATCCATTCCGGAAGACCGCTCGAATACCAAAAATTCAATATGGAAGCCTTAATACAATAGGGAAAGTCAAACACGCCGCATGGCATGTTCAACTTCTGAAAACCGTTCAAAAACTGGAGCAGTTACTTCTGGGTTTTTGGCGTCTAAAAGCCAAAACGTTTGACTTCAGAGACGATCAAAAACCGAGGTTCCACTGTATTATAACAAAGGGAGAAAACCTTAACTTTATTCAATTTTGAATGCTATGCATAATTCTATACATCTCTTGCCTTGTTTCTAAACCAAAAAGCCTCAAATAGTATAACCTTTCCCATCCCCATTATCATTTTGGCTGCATTTTCTTAATCTTAATTGGTATCTGAAGTGTGCATGCACACGAAAGCTCATACCAATGACAAACTTAGTTGGTCTCTAAGGTGCTACTGGAAGGAATTTTTTTAATTTTGTTTCGACTACGTCAGACCAACACGGCTACCTACCCGTAACTCAAACATGCGATGGGTCATTGAGCTAAGAGTCCTGCAAAACAGAGGCATTTGAACTTTACTTTTGAGTCCTGAAGTGCTCCACCTCATTCTACCTAATGGCTGGCTCTTCTCCCTTTCTGGAACCTTCTTTTCCATGGGTCTTGCCAAAGGCTGAGCCTGGAAAGCTCTCAGAAATGATATAATTCACTTAAGGAAGCATTTAGTGGCTAGGGATAAGTGTGGGTTTGTTTGTTTTAGTGGCATGTTTTCTATGTATTTTTGTTATATATTTTATGTACCTTGAGGGGTGGGGAGTGGGGATTGGCATTTTTGTGACTGAACCCGAACCTATAGAATATGGTAAGTTAAAGCTCTAAAATAAATCAGCAAGATTTTTTTTAAAAAAATCATCCTTAATAGCAGGGGTAAGATACTTGTTGTCCTCTAGACCAGGCACCCCCCAAACTCCAGCCCTCCAGATGTTTTGGACTACAGTTCCCATCTTCCCCGACAACTGGTCCTGTTAGCTAGGGATCATGGGAGTTGTAGGCCAAAACATCTGGAGGGCCGCAGTTTGGGGATGCCTACTCTAGACGTTGCAGGACTACATTTCCCATCATCCCCAGCCAGCATAGCCAATGATGAGAGATGATGGGAATGTTGGTCCAGCAAGCAGCTAGAGCAGGCATCCCCAAACTGCGGCCCTCCAGATGTTTTGGCCTACAACTCCCATGATCCCTAGCTAACAGGACCAGTGGTCGGGGAAGATGGGAATTGTAGTCCAAAACATCTGGAGGGCCGAAGTTTGGGGGGTGCCTGAGCTAGGGCTTCAGAGGTTCCCCATCCCTCCAATGCAGGACAGTCCATCTTGGACTGTGTGGGTGGATGGCTGGAATTAGTTGCAACCCCTACAAAACAAATCCACCAAGTACAAATGCTACTCAATAGGTATTCTGTTTACTAGAATTGTTTTTATTTTCTGCCATATATAACATAATTGAAATGTTTCATTTGGCTAAAATATAAACTCAACAACCATCTTAGAGTAAATACTTTGCTATGGAAAACATATCCCCCTCCCCCCACTAAGTAAGAGCCAAAGAATTAAAACTTGTCATTTCTGTCTGTGGTGGCATAGAGTTTAGGCTTCCCAAGGTATAATAATAGCTGACTTTGTAGTGACCTTTATATCAAAACCAACAATAAAGGAGAAACCCTCATCTAAAACATAGTGATCAACTTGCCATCTAGCACTGTAGTATTTTTAGTTCTTGTGGCAGTGGTTCTCATGACACTGTTTTGAACCTGAAAAAAGGAAGAAAGGAACAGTTAAGCTAATCTATTAACATAATACGGGAAAAATATATACATTTGGATTAAATTTTTGGTCTAAAATAGTTGGCTAAATAGCTTTTCCAATATGAGTGGCAGAAGCCAAAACTAATTTGTTATTTTCTAAAGAACTATAACTGTTCATTCACAGGGAGATTCTTCCCCGCTTTTATTCTATCCTGTGCACTTGATCTGAAGGTAACTTAGGCAAACTTGGAAAGAAGACAGAATGATTGAATATGGTGGGACATCACTTTGCCATTTGCTTGCACTAGGAAGTTGGATACCTCCTCTGTTTGTAAATAGAAAGTGGCCTTTTTGTTTTGTTTATAAATGGAAGTGCTACAGATAATACTGGCAAGTATCAATGTTTTGATTCGAGTTATGTGAATATATTGCCTAATGCTTTGCATGAAATTCAGTGGTGTGAAACTTGCTCTCTTAAAGCCAGCAGACATGAAAACTTATTTCTCTTGCCTTGGTTTTAAAAAATATATATTTAAAGTAGGCCAGCTGCTCTTTCACTTCTGTGGGCTTTTATGTAGCAACTAATTTCTTAAGGGACCCAGGTGGCGCTGTGGGTTAAACCACAGAGTCTAGGGCTTGCTGATCAGAATCCCTGCAGCGGGGTGAGCTCCCGTTGGTCGGTCCCAGCTCCTGCCCACCTAGCAGTTCGAAAGCACATCAAAGTGCAAGTAGATAAATAGGGACCGCTCCGGCGGAAAGGAAAACGGCATTTCCGTGCGCTGCTCTGGTTTGCCAGAAGCAGCTTTGTCATGCTGGCCACATGACCCAGAAGCTGTCTGCGGACAAACACCGGCTCCCTCGGCCTATAGAGCGAGATGAGCGCCGCAACCCCAGAGTCGGACACGACTGGACCTGATGGTCAGGGGCCCCTTTACCCTTTACCTAATTTCTTAAAGCTTTGGACCAGTGAATCATTTCAGCCTACAAAGGTTACATTTACAGAAGGAGTCTGGAGCGTTTCGTTAAATCAATCCACTCCCCGCCCCCCTGTCTTCACTGTTCTTGATTCAATCTGAAAGAATATACTCACACAGCAAACTAAGCAGGATCACTCGGTGTTTTGGATGTAATGAAAGCTATAAAGATAGTGGTAATGTCATTGAAGATACTTCAAAGGGACATGAGTGGGGTGATAGGGTGGCGGAAAGTGTTGGGGGGGATGGTGAAACAGCCAACACGACATATATTCCCTATATACATGGGTGTATGTGTTAATGGCTATGCTCTCACAGGCTTTTCTGTCCTGTATTGCATTTCTGAATAGAAGTGTGCCTCTCTAAGCAGAGGTTGGACGGCCATCTATCATGGATGCTTTAGTTGTGATTCCTGCATTGCAGGGGTTTGATTAAATGACCCTCAGGGTCCCCTCAAACTTAACAGTTCTATGGTTCCATGCGCTTTCTCTGGATTGGGTGCATGAGCTATAAAGAGGACTGTGATGTAGTGCTCAGAAGGATGAGGGACTTACAATGAGGCGATAAACTGCGAATGAGTCAGCAAAGGGATTTTCTAACATAAAAGTCAAAATGTGCTAAAAACAAATGTCAAGTATATGGCTTTTCAAGCTGATAATAAATGGGCACCTGTGGCAGGAGATCTAGATATCGTTTTACAAGGTAGCACTTCTGCGGAGGAGGTACCTAATTTTTCATGACACTCGGATAGCATATTATTTTGTCACTGGTGAAATGTCCTTCTTGCCTGAACGGACAGCTGTGTCAGCCTGGATAGTGACAGCTTTGTGGACATCTAATACATCTTGCCTGTGATTCTGTGATTGCATTATAATTGTTATTATTATTATTATTATTATTGTTGTTGTTGTTGTTATTGTTTTTAATGTTAATTTCACAGATATATGCATTTTTATGCACGTTTAATATGTACATTTTTTGTCCACTTGGCTGGAGAATTGCAGTGCAAAAAGAAGTGAAATTTTGAGGGTTGTGTTTTGATTTTTGAGTTGTTTTGGAACATGCAAATTAGGGAGGTTTGCCTTTAAAGGAGAACTGAATCCAATTTCTCTTCCATCCCTAGCTGCAGCATAGGAAGCTGAAGCATGAACGTTTAGTTATGACTCTTGTGAGCCTCACTTAAACACACAAACACACACACACACAGAAGCAAAACTCTGGTTATGACAGCTCCCCCAATACATTAGCAAAAGTTGTCCACAGAGCTGCTTTGTCTGAAAAGATCGTTATATTCTGCAGCTTGCCGGCTATAGGCTAGCACTTGGTATCATACAGACGCAGCATAGGGAAGGCAACAGCTGGAACTGGTTTGGGACAGCAAATTTTGCATATAAATTGAACAGAATTCCAAGGAGAAAGAAAGAAAACACAGAAGATTTGCAACCCACCGCTGAACAATTTCATTGAATGAAGTCCAGTATCGTGGGGAAAGCACATTCATTTTTCTCTAGTTGCTCTCTCTTCATAGTTCATGGCTTTATAGACCTCTATCGTGTTTCTCTTATTCTTTTTCCTTATTTATCTTTAGGTTCATGGTACTATATATCATACTACTATAACCATAGTGGTTTCTGTTTCAGACTGAGCACAGACCTTCAAGGTTTATGAGGTTTTTTCCCCTGTGTGGCCGGGGGGGGGGGGGGTTAAGGGGAAAAATATATATTGTCATGATAGGACTTTTTATTCCAGCTTAGAAAATATTGTTTTGAAGAGAATGTGTGTCATTTCTACTTGTCAGATCAGATGCCATTTACACTCAATCTTTAAAAGGAATTTGTGGCTGCACATGTTTACCGGGGACGACGACGACAAGAGAAATTCAAGAATTGGATTCTACTTGAAGGGCAAAAAGACCAATATTACTTTCTCTTGCGCTGCTTACGTACACCAAGTCCCTTAGTGGCTGGTGCTCATTGAGACTGGTGGGGCAGAAGGCAGATATCCCGACAGTAGGGAGGATCAACTAATTCTAGGTTTCTTCCCATCTTCCTTCTCACTGAGTGCTACATTGGCAGAAGAGAGACTGAGGAGCAGGAAGCTGGCAGGTGATCTCAACCCCTCTAGTCTGGTAAGTAAGAAGGCAGGCTTTGGTGATCATTTTTCCACTCTTAAATTCAGTTCTACATATTTCCACAACAATTTACAATTAAAAAAATCCTCATGAAAATTCACCAGTCTTTTTTCTCCACAAAATTATATTTATATACAGTTTTGATTCATGTACATGTATTTGCAAAGAATCCCCCCATATGTGCATTGTTCTGACCTTTTTGCCCTGATTTATGCAGTTTTGTGCCCATTACATGTCTGTAAGGATGTATTGCAAAATTCAAACAAGCATGAATTTAAAAGGATAGCTGTGCTTCTATTAGTGCATTGTTTCAAAAAGTGCAAAGTTTGTCTGTAAATTTGAAGTGAATTGAAACTCTGTCCCAGCCCTAGCCACAGAATACTTGTTTTAGGTGTTTGATCATGAGCATCAAGGTGATGGTGTCTTGGGAAATGCTTCTGAACACCCCGGATTCACCTAGTAGACTTACCTTTGGGACTGTGAGCCTGAAGGTGCTTGGAGCTGCTCAATTACATAAAGAAGTGCAAACCACTAACCCTCAGCTGGCTACATGCAGCACTCTCACATTCCACGGCTCAGCAATCGTGGAGCAAAGCAAATTTTGGAATAAAAGGGAAGTATCTTCAGTTCTTTCTTAATACTCCCTAGCTGTCCTCTTGCAACTTCTTTCTGCTACCAGAATCAAAACGGAGCCGGTAGCAGAACAAAAGAGATGCTGCATATGATTTGGCGAAAGAAATCCCTAGTGGTCTTTTTCCTCTTAGTTTATAGAATCTGCTTCTGAAGAGATAATTCCATAGAGGATTCCTGGAACTTTATGGATTCTTGAAATGGAAAAAGCTAATGGTTTCAGACTGTCAGCCCACTTCTTGGGCAACAGCTCTGTTGGACAGGCTAAGAGAAGCTATCTATTAACCAGCTCATTTCATGCATATGGAACTCTGTTATCTTGGGGATGGAGGGAGACAAACAACCCTTGGAAACATTTTTAAACTGTCCCAGGCATATTAGAATTTCAAACCTGTCTATTAGCCAGACCATTTAAATATTCTGGGAGGAGACAAATCTTGTACAAAATGTGCCTTTGCAAAATTCCTTGCATGAAAAAATGCTTTTTTTGGTTTTACTGGCATAAAATATTGCAACTTTCTTCATCTTTGCCTAGAGGTGGATTCCTTCAAATCACATAAGCAGATGTTAAGCAAAGAGAACAGAAATCGTTTGTGTTTTTAATGTCATTCAAATTAGAAAGCACTTGACTGCACCACATTATGATTAAACTTGGCGCAGGCATCCTATGTTTATATATGGTAGAAACAACCTTCAGCTTCTGGAGTGTGGCTTCACTTCCAGCTCTTAGTGATTTCAGTTTTCAACCTTGAACAATTAATGGTAGGAATTGTGCATAATTTGTGTGCGCACACAGAACAATAACAGTGTGAAAAGCTGCTTCCCATTTTATTTTAAGATATTTTTTTTACCCACCCTTCTCCATGAGGTTTCAGGGCAGGTTACAACAATTTTAAAAATACAATATTAAAACTAGTTAAGACTATTTTCAGTCAAGAGAATAGGGTGGGTCAAAAGAGATCTGTATCTTTCATCTCTCTGTGATTGTCTGTCATTCTCCTTCTCTCTTAGTAGATATTAGATGGATATTGGATCTGAACCTGAAAGTTAGAGCCACAGTCAAAATGAATGTAACACTGCACAAACACATACTTTTTCTGAAGAAAAGTAGCTTGGGAAAGCGCCAGTTCTTAAACACAGAAGTCTGCAACCATCATCATGAGGGACGATTTGGAACAGAAAAAAAATGGCCAGTGGAAATAGGCTAAGCATTTCCCTCTTCCCCACTTCTTCACTCAAAAAAGGCACCTCCTGAAACTGCTCCACCACCCAAAAAGTGTATGTTTGACTGTGACATTTAGCCCCTTCTCCTCCGTATGTCTTTTTGAACTCAGAACGTGATATCTGCATCCCTGCTTGAACTCTTGACTGGTTCAAACAAGCAGGCATGCTGCTTAATTTCCGATCATGTCACTACTCAGCACTCAATTCTGCTGAAAGGTGTTTCAGCAGCACTCGATCAGTGATGGTCCATTCACATATGCAAGTAACCACTCGATTCCGTATTGTGAACAAGAATTCAGTGTTGCATGGAGATTTCATCTTTATCAGGCATTTTGCAGGTGTTGTAGACAATCAGGAACACTTTAAGCCTCCTCTCGAAAGTTCCTTTGTGTCATCTGGTGTGGGGCACATGACTGTGGCTTGGGGGAAATGGCCCCGCAAATCAGCTTAGGACTCCTACCAGGCGGTCCAGGGTCCAGGGATTACTCCGTTGTAGAGCTTGGGCATGGGAGTGAGATACATCTGGCAGAGTACTCTCCTTTCCATGTCTGAAGAGATTTATGATGCTACCTAGAAGGGCTTTTTTCCAGTTGGAACTCACTAGAACTCAGTTTTGGCACCTCTCCGGTGGGCGCTATTATAAGAGAACAAGGGAGGTGTTTATGGTGAGTTCCAGCACCTCTTTTTCTAGAAAAATATAGCACTGCTGCCTAAGAACTGGAGGTGAGAGCGAGTCAGGCCCGTGAAATGTTAGCTCCTTCTTCCCCATCTTCTGCCTCCTCTTGCAAAATATAAACAAAGTCCATCAAAGGTGGAATGGTTAAGCATGAGGAATCTAATTCCCTTGGTTTGGAGGCCCCGCTATGGTTATTTAATTGCAGCCACTGGGCTATTTTATTGCAACAACAATATTTGAAAGAATTCAGAAGCCTTCCTGTGCACTTTAAGCAACAGCAAATGTAAGGCAGGTGGAAAACTAAAATACGAAAAGGAGAAATTGCACAAAATGAAATCAGAATGAACTTACAGAAGAATAGAAACAATGTAAGGAAGGATTGTTGGATCTTCAGATCTGGGGGTTCAAATCTCTCCAGCTGGCCCTCAGTATTCTTCCCAGGACATAGCCTTCACTGGGCCTGCCTTGCACATTCCTTTTCACCGTTTCCCTGCTTGGAATGTGCCCTTGAATTCTGATAAGGCCTTTTGCTTGCCTAGAGGGAAGACAGAGAGGGCTGGGGCAAGTAGAAACTAGCCTACTGTACAAAGGTACAATTTACATTGATTGCTCTGCCCAGTTTTGCCCCTGGCCCTGCCCACCAGTCACGTGTGTGCCCCAGAAAAAGAATTCTGCCTAGCAGGGAATTCAGCCCTCAGGCTGGAAAAGGCTCCCCACCCCTGATATAAGGCATGATGGATTCTAGAACCATGCGCAAACCAAGTAGAGACCAAAAAAAGCACCTCATAAATACAAACAGATACACAGGAAATCAGATTAATCTAATTAAAGAACCAAATTCAAAACCTTTCACAGTGATAATAAACTCTGGTTAACTGAAATGTGATTCAGAAAGAAGGGGTTATAATTCTTACCGGTTGTCTCGTAGAAGACAGTCTGGGTCTTTTTAGCATGTGGCCTTCGTTAGCGAGTAGTAAATTTGTTGAATTACTTTTAACGCCCCATCATTATTTCCAGTTGGATTCCCAAATACCGAATAGAAATGGAGAAACCAGTAATTGGCTAATTTGTTTCACAACTCTCTCTGTTAATTTGTCACTATGGCATTCGTAATAAAAATGCCTGTTGTGCAACTCAGTGGTATCTCTAATGAGTGTTGTGCTTGGTTCATGTTTGGATGCAAAGTCAAGATCTTTGACAACATAAAAAGATATTCAAAAGAATTTAATGACAATGCTCCAAGTCAGATAGCCCTGTTGCATTTCTCTAACCTTAAATCAAAAGCTAACTTTTGGCTCAGCATTTCCACATTTCAAGTCACACCTAATTCAAGCTGATACAACTAGGCCTCATGCTTTAGTCACTTGCAGAAACAAAGTCAATCAGAAAAGACACGAGTCTTTGAAATTATATATTAAGATTAGAAGTAGGTTGGAATTAAACTGTGGAGATGACGAGCATGTTAAGAATAAGATGTAAAATAAGAATAAAATGAGATGATTAAATTGATATAGAATTTGCTAAAATGATATAGGCTAATGAACCACAGTGGATGGGAGCCCGAGGGGGTCCCTTTAGAAAATGTGAGAGGATTTTAGAAATAAGTAATTCTTTGCTATGTGTTTATGTGTTTACTTTCTTTCTGTTTTATTGCAATGTTTTTCTTTATTGCTTGTGTCTTTTTTTGTAAAATATAATAAAATATATTATATAAAAAAATGAAATTATAAAATAGAGGACTTTGGGTTATCCAGACAAGTGTAGGATGCTGGCATAGAGGGTATCACAGAAAGCTGTAAATCTAAGTAATAACCACAGCTAACTTTACAGCCTCTTTAATCTTATTGAGTACAATTGAAACTGTCAAGATCCACAGACTTTCAGCCGCTATTCAAGGAAAACAATTTCTGCTGTTAGGCATTCAGTCTAAAGGCACACACTGCAATTGAGACTGGTGGCGATATAGCTAATTCATGTTGTTCCTTTATTTCAGTTATCGGCTGCAACACCACCCAACTTTTACACAGAATATATGTTGCAGTGAGCTTTGAGAGGTGCTGATGCCTTTGAGGCTGGGGGCTGGCTGTTAACCCACAAGAGTATCTTATGTTCATATGCGTTCTGGGGGAAGCTGAACAATAAAATGTTCACAATAGTTCAAGGTCCAGTTCCGATGAAACAGAAAACTATGGTTAGTAATGGTGGTGAAGAAACAAACCAGGATATCAAACTATGGTTTCGTACACTGGTTTAACTAAGCATAGGCCTACCACTGTTTCCTGGTTTGAGACATAATAGGAAACTGTGGTTAGTTCCAAGGTGGATTTCTCTCTCTCTCTCTCTCTCCTTGCAGGAGGAGGAGGTAGAAAGTGGGAAGTCCATGAAACCAAGTCTCATGTGGGCTCATTCACATACCGTCTCACCTCGGTTTAAATACGCTTCGGCTTGAGTACTTTCAGTTTAAGTACTCAGCGGACCCGTCTGGAACGGATTAATCCACTTTCCATTACTTTCAACGGGAAAGTTCGCTTCAGGTTAAGTACAGACTTCCGGAACCAATTGTGTACTTAAACCGAGGTACCACTGTAATGAGAAACCGTGAGAAAAAGTGTTCATTTGGGCCTAATGGCCAATAGAAACTCTGTTGCCAAAGCAGGGAGACTAAGACCTGGAAAACCATGGGAAGAGATACAAGCAGCAGTAACCCAATAAATAGGATGGTTGGAGTCTGGGTGCAGAACCTTGGGAGAGCAGGAGAACCTGAAGGAAGACCAGAGGCTTGAGCTGATGAAAGACAGATCAGACAGGGAACTGAGGAACAGAATATTGTCCATTCTGTTGCTGATAAAATACTAGCCCTGTTTTGAGATTTGGGGAGGTATTGAGGCTATGTACACATGGTACCTTTGAAGCACATTTGAAGCACAACCCACCCACCCCCAAACAATTTCCAGCACTGTTATTTTACTGTTTTTCAGGGTTTAGCCCCTTCTTTAATTTTTCTAGTAGATTAAAACTCTGAATGGAAGGGTAGTTACATCTTGAGTAGTGTACATGCTTGATGCATGCATGTGTATGACCACAACATTCCAGCATCATACTTGTCTTCCAGACCATCCATTATCAACTATTTTTGCTCCTATTTTATGTGGGTAGTCAGGCAGTGAGACTGTCAATGCGAAAGAAACTGGTTTGCGGTGTGTGCACATGAATTTCCTTAGCCCAGATATTTTCTGTGAAACGTTGGCGGGTGGGAGCTGTATGAGAAAGGTTAATCAAAAAGTGGAAGGTAATTATAAGAGAACTTCCCAGGACTGAAGACAGCGGAACGTTGTGTGTTTTTGACAGCAGCAAGAGAGACAGGATCGCTGAGCAGGAAGGTAACTGCCTGGACAAAATAAAGTTTGGTTCCTGCTGCTGCTGCTGCAACAACAGCAGTGGGCTAAAAGATTCTAAAGCACAAAACCAGAACCCTAAAGCAATCTATTTTGTGACATTGGGAAAGTGTCCTAAGTGTGAAATAATGCCTGCAGATATAAGAAAGAAGCAAAGGCAATAATATTTGGCCTTCGATGTGGAATCCAAGAGTATGATCTTGTGAGCATTCCAGTGTGAATTTATTATCTGTGGGAGATATGAAGCTGGCCATTTCCCCCCTTTTGCTTTTTTGTAACATTTTTCTTATATAGTTGCAAAGCTCGCAGTATCTATCCCTTTCCCTTTCTGCAGCTGTTCTCTGCACAACCTGCCCTCTCTCTCAGAGGGGTTAGAACATGGGTAGGCAAACTAAGGCCCAGGGGCCAGATCCAGCTCAATTGTCTTCTAAATCCGGCCCGCAGACGGTCTAGGAATCAGCATGTTTTTATATGAGTAGAATGTGTCCTTTTATTTAAAATGCATCTCTGGTTTATTTGTAGGGCATAGGAATTCGTTCTTTTTTTTTTCCAATGACCGGCCCCCTGCTGAAAATGTTTGCTGACCCCTGGGTTAGAATCATGGAATCATTAACACCTCCTTCCCATGCTTCTAACAATAGTTAGCTAGATTTATTCCTAGTAACCTTAAGGTAATGCTCAGAGCTGGCATGAAACAATTTATTGCCTGCCTGGAGTGGGGGACAAGATGGTGTCTACTCCCCGTTCCACATACACAATCCAGCTGGAGTGGCAAGCTGAATCTTGCTTCAAAACTAGTGAATGGAGGCCGGTGGCAACAAGTTGGCTTAGGTTGTCCAGGACAGGATGTGTAACATACACAGCTTTGCTGTCTAGCAGAGAGGAACAGCTGGGGAGATGGCTCAGGAGGAACAGCCAGGGGGCCACTACTATCTCTCAGCATTTGCTACCTGAAGCAACCACCTAATTCTTATGTATTAAAAAAACAACACTAGGCATAAAAGATTTATGGTCAGTTTGTTTGCTGCTGTAAAGGAAATGAATTTATATGTATTCATGCATTTTTAGAAGCAAGCATTTAAATATCTTCTATTGAGGCATAGGCAAACTTGGCCCTCCAGATTTTTTGGGATTGCAACTCCCATCATCCCTAGCTAACAGGACCAGTGGTCAGGGATGATGGGAACTAGAGTCCCAAAACATCTGGAGGGCCGAGTTTGCCTTTGCCTGTTTTAGAGAGTTGTTTAAGAAGAATAGACTGCTATTTAAAACACACACACACACACACACACACACACACACACACACACACACACATTATGCAATTAAACTATGATATTAACTGTTTTGTATTAAGATATTAGGAATATTGAAAGGTTTATGTAATGAGTTGTGTTGCAGTACATGATACTCTTACTAATATTTTTGTTATTTAGCCTTTTTGGCTTGTGTAATGTCTATATTCATTAAATAAAAATGTGTGTTAAAATATAAACCAATTAAAAGTGATCTCCATATCAATAGTTTTAGTTTAAGGTGGGCCCTCATCTTGAAAAAAAATATCGAGAACTACTTCTAGCACAGGGTTCTTCAGGTTGGGTCCTCGGATGGTGTTGGGCTACAACATCTGGGTCCTCATTGGGACCACTGATGGAGGTGACGAGGGGTAACTGTAGTTCTAATTTAACATCTGGGAATCCATTGTTGAACCCCAGAATATGTTGTGTGATGACAGGCAGCCCAGTGAGCAAATGTCTGGGTAAGGAGAATTTTTAAAGCCGCTTCAAAATAGAATAATTTGAAAAAGCTCTCTTTGTTCTAAATGCAACTCGTTTGGCTTTGTGCACTAGATTTAATTTATTTCCCTGGAAGATTGGCCCAGGGTTGGTGGGAGAGACTTTTCCTCTGCATTTTCTATGAGTAGTCAAATCAAAGAAACAAAGCAATAAAATTGCTGAAGGTTTTCTTGTTTTTTTTTTGCTCAGTAGGAAATCTTAGCATTGCTTAAAATGCTTTCCTTTTTCTTTCAAAAAACCTCCAAGCAAACCTTCTCTGCTATCCTATAAACTGTCCCCCAGAGCCATAAATCTCAAATACACATCAATACACTTCTGTGCATGGCAAACAGCCATTCATTCAGAGTGAAAGCATTTATTTCCAAAGCAATTTGTCCTCCTCGATTGCCAGGTCTGGAATGACAGAGTATATGAAGTTGATAGGAAATGGGAATTCCAGTCTTGCGTTGTCTTCTGAATGTTTCTGTCTTTGCTTTTTATTCCCACTGAACTACTGAATGGTCAAAATTCAAAGCAGAAGCCATTGCTGAAAGGTAATTTATATAATGCATAAAAATGTACTGAACAGCATTTCCCATCAAATTACTCTAGCAGCTTCTTGGGGAAGTCAGCTGTTGAAAGCACACACCCAAATCTCTCAGACATTGTTTGGAAGGTGGGCCCATCCACTGCACAATATGAACAACCTGAGGGAAGTCTATGGTGTTCTGCAGCCATTGGCCAGAGATATCTTGTTCCTACACCAATGATTCAATAGCCGGCTGAATATTTTGCCAACTGTTCTGGAGAAAGGAGTTTTGCTGCAGTTACCTAGCAACCACTGATATCACCCTTTTGCTGAGATTGGTGTGTGTTTTAAATTTTGTTAGGAAATTGAAATGCCATTGCCATTTCTCTGCCTAATGTGATCATGGCCCAATTACTGAGGCCTTTGGGGGAACCTCTCATGTCTTGCATCCAACAGGAGTCATGCACTCAGTTTCATAGGTTCAATTCTGTGGAACTTCCGTGTGGCTGAGATCAGCTAAGCCTCCTACCTGTTGAACTTGGTGAATGCATTATTATTGTTATAGATATTATTATTTATTGGCAGACACAGAAATGATAAAATTAACGCCTCTCTTTTGTAGCCTTATTGAATACTGCTTAGAAACTATGGCGTTAAACAGAATAGAAATGGTTGAAATAAATAAGAAAAATGATTATCAAGCAAAATGATATTAGAGCCAGGACTTAATCTTCCTGATCACTCCAAATTCATTCACTTGAGCCAAGTGAATAGAACAGGTGTTTGTATAACAGCTTGCCTTGTTCTGGAGAATGCAAAAGCTACCCACTATTTTGTGACCTTTTGGTTGGTCCTAAAAAAGCTATTTTTAATCATCATTTTAATTTATTTCCTGTCCGTCACCCTAATGTCCCAGGGCAGGTGTTGTCCAACTGTAGATAAGAAAGAATGTGCCTCTGAGCATGTGGCAACTACCTCTCTGATACAGCTGTGAGCAACAGCAACTGGTCTTCAAATATCTGGGTTGGGTGAAGTGAGACGTTCAGCCAGATTCAAATCCTACCGTATCACTTTTGACAAATGAAGCCCCGCCTACGGTAGCTCCCTTGTCCTCATTTGTTGATAACACCCCACAAGCCCTGTGCCTGTTCCTGTTCCTGTTTATAATTGCCCTGTTTTGCAATTAGTACTAACTGCTTCTCAATTAAGCAATCCTTATTTTTGCCAATGCTGAATTTTGTGCCTACTGATTGAAATATGATTTATGGGCTCAGATAATCAGCATTTGCATAATTCATGTAAAATATACATAATCCCCCCCTCGGCCACAGTGAACTCCCGTGATTTGGTTTGAAGACCAGGTGTGCTTGAGAATATTAATCCAGACTTTAAATGATTTGACAAGCTACTTCTGCTCCTCTCCTCCCTTGAGCTTTCTGCGTTAGCCTCGCTCTTTCCTGGAACCCTCAGTAAGCACTCTCAGACAGAGAGAGAAGATGCTACAGTATATTATTTAATAAGAAGGAGGAATAAAATCAACAGATGAACTGCATAGCCCTCTGTTCTTCTTCCATCACATCTATAACATGAGCTAGAATGACAGACTCCTAAAAACAACCAGCAAGTTTTTTAAAGGTTTTTATAAAGCCAAATTTTCCCTAAATGCTACACATTCTCATGCTAGAACTGCAAATAATAATCTTATTTTTTTTTGTTATATGTGTCCTACCATTGCTGAATTTGTATACGTGGTATAGCCTGGCATTGAATTTTCTAGGCATCACATTATGCAGAAGGTAACTGCCAAGTCCCTTTCCTAGTCTATCCCTGGGGTATAAATTTGGTTGCCGTGATGGGTTTTGTGAAGCTATCAGGGAAATGTCAAACATTCACGGCAACATCTTTGCCATGACAGATGGAGTCCAACAACATGAAACAGGAAGTGTTTAGAGATTCCACTTTCCAGCCTCACCTTGAAAAAGCTTTTGACATTTCTTAGGCTTGGTGAGCATGTGCCAACTGCAAACATCTGGTCTCAATAAATGGTTTTGTTGTTGTTGCAAATCCCAAATTCTTGTACTTTTGGATCACTCTTCTTATTCTGTTAAAATGGTGGCCAGTTCAAATGACCCATGTCACATCACACGCCAACATTGTGAATTTAGTATATTCTCGTTGCAGCAGGGAGCACACTGAAGCAATTTCAAGCTGATTTCCATGCTGAACAGCAGTAAGGGCAACTGGTGACATAACACTCCCAGGCAGCCCTGACCCCTCCCCTTAAAATCAAATTAAAACCTATACAAAAACAAAAAAACAAAACAAAAAAACAATAAAAACAAAAAACAGTAAAAGTTACAAACACACCAAAATTAAACAACTTCCCACACCCGACTAAACATCCATCCCACCCCCCACACCCGAGGCCTCCTTGGAGCCTCATAAGCTGTGGTGGTGAGTATGGGCCAAGACGGAAAGTGGGCTTCAGGGGGACTGGTCCTCCCCAATACTCCCAGGCAGAACAGCAGCAGCATGACAATTAAGACCGCAGCTCTAATCCCACATATACCCATGGGGCTTTATGGGGTGCCAGAGCCACTGTTGCATCCAGAGCCTGATTGGTCATGCTGGCTGTAGCAGAAGGAGGGGACAAGATGGTTGGAACCAATCCCTGCATCAGCTCCAATGCCCTTGCCCAATGGCAGTGCTTCAGGGCTTTCTGCTGGCATTCTCACCCAAGGGAAAGTTGGTGCCAATGGAGTGGCACCCAGAACCATAGAATTGTAGAGTTGGAAGGGACCCAAAGGATTATCCAACCCCCCTCCATCCAAGAATCACAGCTAAGGAATCCATGACAAGTGGCCACCCAACTTCTGTTTTAAAACCTCCAATGAAGGAGAGTTAACCTAGTGCGTTCCACTGTTGAACAGCTCTTGTTATCAGGAAGTTAGTTGGAATCCCCTTCCTCGTAATTTGTATCCTTTGGTTTGGGTCCTATCCTCTGGAGCTGCATCAGTCCATTGGCATATGGTGGGAGGGGCAGCTTAGCTGGTAGAGCTGAGTGAAGGGATGCCTCTGCTCAATCCACAGCCTCCCCCCAAGGCTTAATGCAGACCTTTCCAAACTGTGTGTCGCAACACATTAGTGCAGTGTGTAGATGTGTTGTGCGAGTGCTCTCTGCACTTCTCCCAAGGCTGGAAAGCGGTTAGTTTAACCTCCGGTTTGCTAGCAAAATTGAATTATTGTGTCATGAAATGATGCGTGTCTAAAGAGTGTGTCACCAACGCAGCGGCAGAGGAAGCCGCTTGGGTGCCTGGGGTGAGGTGAGCTGTCCATAGGGGTGGGGTGCACCACGGGGCCTCTGGAGTTTGCCTGCCTCCTCCCAATCAGCCCCCCTACAGCTGGGGGGAGGGTGGGCAGCGGGCAGACCGTTTGGGCAGTGCAGAGCCTGCATGGGCCCAAGCCACCGTGTCCCTCCCAGGAGAGACACGTGGCTCGGGCG
The DNA here is from genome assembly GCF_965207765.1 of Zootoca vivipara. NCBI lineage: Eukaryota > Metazoa > Chordata > Lepidosauria > Squamata > Lacertidae > Zootoca > Zootoca vivipara. The sequence goes on along the minus strand of NC_142586.1, from coordinate 38,392,645 downwards.
CGCTGCAGGCCCTGTGGTGAGTGCCACCCCCTCAGTGGTGACATGTGGGGAGGCCCGCACCCCCCTTCCTCCATCTCTGCACCAAAGTGAAAAGTTTAGAAAGCTCTGGCCTAATGTAAGGGGATTCCTCTGTAAACAATCTGTTTCCTAAGGGAAGCCATCTCTTATTCCTCCAATTCTAGCTACTATACAGCACTGTTCCGAGTGATTCATACACATAATCTTTGTAATCATTTCAACAACCTTCTATGCTAAACTAGCGTCATTGTACAGATGAGGGACTGAGAAACAGTGGTTTTGCTTAAGACCAAAAGCAAATAGCAGGTCATGGCTGAGATGATGACTCATAGCTCAGGTTTGTTTATTTAATCTAGTGCTACCCAGAGTTTCTACCTGAACTTCCAAAGCAGCAAAGCAAGATTAATTTAAGCAATTTTTAAAAATATAATTACAAACTTAAATTGAAAACACACTGAACAAACAGCAGCAGAACACCATTTCAAAGTTCCTTGCTCCACAAATGTTTGCCTCGTTGGGTTGTTGTTGTTTAGTCGTTTAGTCGTGTCCGACTCTTCGTGACCCCATGGACCATAGCACGCCAGGCACTCCTGTCTTGCACTGCCTCCCGCAGTTTGGTCAAACTCATGTTCGTAGCTTCGAGAACACTGTCCAACCATCTTGTTCTCTGACGTCCCCTTCTCCTAGTGCCCTCAATCTTTCCCAACATCAGGGTCTTTTCCAAGGATTCTTCTCTTCTCATGAGGTGGCCAAAGTATTGGAGCCTCAGCTTCACGATCTGTCCTTCCAGGGAGCACTCAGGGCTGATTTCCTTAAGAATGGATAGGTTTGATCTTCTTGCAGTCCATGGGACTCTCAAGAGTCTCCTCCAGCACCACAATTCAAAAGCATCAATTCTTCGGCGATCAGCCTTCTTTATGGTCCAGCTCTCACTTCCATACATCACTACTGGGAAAACCATAGCTTTAACTATACGGACCTTTGTCGGCAAGGTGATGTCTCTGCTTTTTAAGATGCTGTCTAGGTTTGTCATTGCTTTTCTCCCAAGAAGCAGGCGTCTTTTAATTTCGTGACTGCTGTCACCATCTGCAGTGATCAAGGAGCCCTTCTTCCCCTTCTATTTGCCAGGAGGTGATGGGACCAGTGGCCATGATCTTGGTTTTTTTGATGTTGAGCTTCAGACCATATTTTGCGCTCTCCTCTTTCACCCTCATTAAAAGGTTCTTTAATTCCTCCTCGCTTTCTGCCATCAAGGTTGTGTCATCTGCATATCTGAGGTTGTTGATATTTCTTCCGGCAATCTTAATTCCGGCTAGGGATTCATCTAGTCCAGCCTTTCGCATGATGAATTCTGCATATAAGTTAAATAAGCAGGGAGACAATATACAACCTTGTCGTACTCCTTTCCCAATTTTGAACCACTCAGTTGTTCCATATCCAGTTCTAACTGTAGCTTCTTGTCCCACATAGAGATTTCTCAGGAGACAGATCAGGCACTCCCATTTCTTTAAGAACTTGCCATAGTTTGCTGTGGTCGACACAGTCAAAGGCTTTTGCATAGTCAATGAAGCAGAAGTAGACGTTTTTCTGGAACTCTCTAGCTTTCTCCATAATCCAGCGCATGTTTGCTATTTGGTCTCTGGTTCCTCTGCCCTTTCGAAATCCAGCTTGCACTTCTGGGAGTTCTCGGTCCACATACTGCCTAAGCCTGCCTTGTAGAATTTTAAGCATAACCTTGCTAGCGTGTGAAATGAGCGCAATTGTGCGGTACCCAATTGTACCAATTGCACAATTGTACCCAATTGCCTCGTTGGGTAGAGATTTCCAAAGCACAGGCATTTCTACTGAGAAGTCTCGGTCTCCAGTCACTATTGGGTTAATCTCTGATGGCAGGGGATTCTGAGCAGGTTCACCAATGATAGCAAATGGGAAGCTTGTTTTGAGAGATGGTCCCTCAGTTCTCCTCCTGTTCTCTCTCTCTCTCTCTCTCTCTCTCTCTCTCTCTCTCTCTCTCTCTCTCTCTCTCTCTCTCTCTCTCTCTCTCTCTCTCACAGACACACAATGCCTACCTCAAGCCAGTTGATGAATGAATTTTCAGTTACACGAGGTATCTGATTGCCCCTTTTCAACTCAGTAGAAAGGCATCTGAGATCTGCTCTGTAGCCCAACTGCCCTTCAGCTGAACAGGAGTAGCTCCTAATTCTTAGCATTTATTTAATGTTAGATTATCCATGCTCTGCTGACCAACCTTGTGGTGGCTTATAATATATATATTAAACACACGAATAGAATAAACACACACACACACACCCTTATCATCTGTAAATCATATGATTACTCTTTGCATTCGGTTTACACCATCTAGTCCAGGCATCCCCAAACTCGGCCCTCCAGATGTTTTGGGACTACAACTCCCACCATCCCTAGCTAACAAGACCAGTGGTCAAGGATGATGGGAGTTGTAGTCCCAAAACCTCTGGAGGGCCGAGTTTGGGGATGCCTGCTCTAGTCCATCTTCATAGCAGTGAAGAAATCTTAAACTCAAGCTATATTTGCTTTTATATGGCCTTATGGGATGATATTATTTCCTGAGCAAAATTCCACCATTTTGCTAATTAGGCTGCCACTTTAGCATCCAAATGTATGTTACCATTTCAATGTGCAGTTTAATGTATATTTTTTAAAAAATTGGTTTCACCTTTACTATGAAAACATTCTTTTGCTCTCTTTGAATTAATTAATTCAGCCATTTCAATCTTTACCCATGATGAGTAATTATTTTTCCATCTGTAGCACTTGGGCAGCCTGGTTTCAATTTCTCCTTTCCAGTCCATAACAGCGAAAAACAGAGCAGAACTGCTGTACTCCTTCCCCTTTTGTGCTTCTTTTTGCTGATTCGCTGGTATTTCTAGTGTACATGAAAAGTCTGACAGCCAATTCTGCATGCTAGGCTGAAAGAATGTTACCCTTTTTCCTCTTGCCCTGTTTCCTTTACAAGGTCGGCCAATGCAAACCCTGTGCAAAGCTTTTATTAAAGAAATCACTCTTATTCAATAAAATAAAATAAATTGTGAATTCTATGCCATGAAAAGCTGAATTCTACCATCTCTGTAAATTATGCAAATCTAAAGAAAATTTAAATGTTTGCATATTTTACACAATCCTTTCTACTAATGCTGAAGTGATTGCCCGGGTGCTGAGCCTATAGCAAAATGGCGACGTCCACACACCCAAGAAGGAAGCACCAGCAGGTTTCAGTTAATGCAGAAGCAAATAACTTTTTTGGGAGTGGGAGAACCCCCAAAACTAGGGTTGCCATATTTCAAAAAGTGAAAATCCGGACACAAAGGTTTTTGAGCTTTTGGGGGGCAACGTTGTTGACAATGGCATGGCCGACATGGCCAATCCTACCAAAACAGCCCAGTTAGGACATAACACGCTCTGTAGCCATGTAACATCGAGTCAGCTGGGGGAAAAAAACATGGGGATAGGAATACCTGGAGAGGGGAATAAGAACATAAAAAGGACCTGCTGGATGAGGTTAGTGGCCCGTTTAATCCAGCATCCTATTCTCATAGTGGCCATCAAAGTTCTGATAATTCTCTAGATTCCTTCCCCTCGTTTTTAATTCTCTTTAAGATTTTACTATATTTTCATTAAGATTGTTGTATTAAAACTTAATTCCAAATGCAACACAGCTGATTCAGGCTCAAACAGGTGTTTTGTTTTTAAATTTGATGGAATATCAGGTGCAAATACTGTGGAGTTGCCTTTTCTGTTCTGTTTGGCACTAATACTGCTGACACCGCAGTCTGTTACTTCTATGATGAAAGATTTTTTTCAAGATTTGGATTCATTAACATCATCGCCCAAGCCAGGATGTTTTCAGTCTCCCTCTCTCCAAACTAATTTTCTGTTAAAACAAGTTTTTGCACATTGTTTGGAAGGAATATCTGACAAAAATCTGCCATTCGTGGGGATTGTTTCACACTTCTAACATCTGTTGGTTTAGGCATGTCAAGAACAGAATTTATGCTTCTCTGCCAAGCTCTTCACCCCTTTCCAATACAAATACCCAAAAATTCAAGATGACTTCCAGCTATTGGCACTGTCTCCATTCAATTTAATTTCTAGTTTTTGTTTCTGTTTTGTTTCGGTGTGTGTTAATAAGTTAAGATATGTTACCGCAGATGCTTTTGGTATTACTATACAGTAGTATTATCAAAATATCACTATGGAGCCTATGGAACGTAATTGGGCTGGTATTTAATTTATTTCCCAGTATATTGTCATTCCTGCATAATATGAATGCAAATTGCTGCCCTGTTAACAAGACATATCTGCTAGCAGCCTTTAGGCAAAGGTTTTGACTGCTAGTTTCAAATCAATATGTAAAATTCAGCCTCCCTCAGTCTCTGCAGCTTCTGGCCATGTATGGCTCATCTCCAGTGAAATACTTATTTCGTTCCAGTTGCTGGATGGGGTTTAAATACACCTGACATATATATAGAGAGAGCAGGCTTTCTAGAAGAGAGCCAAATCTTTGTATTTGCATATGTACCTCAAGCGTTTTTTACTGGAAATGTCAGTATTTGGCAATCCTTTGTCTCTCCTGAGAAGAAAGGCCTTGCTACATAGCCCAAGCACATTCTCTGCCCTGCCCCACCTCTAAGCAGTAACAGAGAAACAAAAAGCCAAAATGACTTGGTTTTGGGGCATAGATAGTAAACCTCAGCCTCACCATATGAACTGATGGTACATAAACGTCAATGTGTCACAGCTAGGAAAGAGCATGTTCCCCACTTAGCAAATCACGCTGATGATGCTGACAATTGCCATAATACCATAGGCTCTCTATACCAATGTACAGTGTGGGAGACAGGCAGTGTGGTGTGGTGTAGTGGTGGTAGTGTTAGAGTAGGGCAGGCATAGGCAACCTTGGCTCTCCAGATGTTTTGGAACTACAACTCCCATGATCCCTGACCACTGCCCTGTTAGCTAGGGATCATAGGAGTTGTAGTTCCAGAACATCTGGAGAGCCAAGGTTGCCTATGCCTGGAGTAGGGCCTGGGAGACCCTTTTCAACCCCCCACTCAGCCACGCTCAGTGGGTGACCTCAGGCCAGTCTCTGTCCCTCACAAGGTTGTTGTGAGGATAACGTGGGGATGCGGAGAACCACAAGCTCCTTGGATGGAAAATGGGATCTAAACATAATAAGATAGATAATAAATAAGTATCTGAAGTATCTGACGTTTGGTATCTGAAGAAGTGTGCATGCACACGAAAGCTCATACCAAAATAAAAACTTAGTTGGTATTTAAGGTGCTACTGAAGGAATAAATAAGTAGATAATGAAAACGAAGAAAGATGGATTTAAACTATGCTTACTCCAAGTATTGGTCATCCAAAGTAGCATTCTTAAAGCCACAAAAGCATATGCCAAATTATTGTGTCATTTCGTGAGAGATGCTTTTCAGGGCCCTGAAGCAGGACTGGGCACCTCTTGGCACAGTGAGAAAATGTTGGCCCTAGTTGTGGGACACACATGTTTGGCCTCCGCTTCAGACAGTAAAGCAAACTGAGCCGGCAGTGTTGAGTTAAATGCTTCTTTTAGTGAGTACTGAGCATACAAGGCGTGCACCTCTGCACACCTCATAAAAACGTAATGTGTGAATTACTAGCAGATGGGTCCCACCTGCTGCCAACAGGATGCTGCCGCCGCTCCACTGATCTGATAGCAGCTTTGATTCATATGTCAGCGATTCTCACATTTTTATCATGTCGAAAAGGCACAAGTGGTTCCTATGCCGGCAGTACTTTTTAAAATGCATTTAAAAGGCAGACTTTCCAGAGGCTGCCAAGTCTGCACCCTAAGCATAGCCGCTGGCCTATAAGCTCTTCAGCTTGGTTAGAAGAGGACAACAAACAAATAAGACTTGTGAGGGACAGGGGATACCGGGAGGTCCCTCCCATCTTAAGTACCAGCTCATCGCCAAGCGCTGGGGAAAGCGGGGAGGGTTATGCCTCAAGCGGAGACTCAGGAAGTGGTGACCGAGGCTCCGGCAAGGTAGCGGAGCCCATGCACAAGGTGGGACAGGAAGGGGGGAGCAAGGGGGGAAGGCCGATCCCGCCGACCCTGGAATTACGCAAGAAACGTCGTGGGAGGAGATTAGGTCTTCCCAAACTTCTTTGCTGGAAGAAGACGCGCCAACCTCCATTTGGAGGTACTGACGCCTAACTGACAACATGTATATAGATCGGTCCGAGCACTGTAAATAATCAGCACTTAATAAAAGCCTAAAAGGACAATGCTGTGAGGAGTCATTACTCTAGAGTAGCCGCATCGGCATCTCTGACAAGACTAAATTCTAAAATTTGCACAGTCTGTGTAAGGGAACTGTAAACCACCAGGGGGACAAGCTGACATCTCAATTCGTGTCTTGGCTTTTTCTGGATGAACGATTTGGGCTTGGATAATTTTTCTGCCAACAACATTATGCTGAAATGGGTACAGTACTTAAAGCAAGGCAAGAGCCTAAGGCACTGCAAGTGCAAGGCATGGCAACACAAGCTAAGATGCTGATCCAACAAGGGACGTGCCCCCATGGCTCCTGGGCAGCCATGACTATTGGGATAACAGGGTGAATTACCCATAGTATGCAGAGTAAGCAGCATCTGGTTGTTGTTGTTGTTGTTGTTACAGTTGTGCCTTGCTTTTTGAACAGCTTAGTTCCCGAACGTTTTGGCTCCTGAACGCCACAAACCCACAAGTGACTGTTCCAGTTTGCAAACTATTTTTGGAAGCCGAACGTCCAATGGGGCTTCTACAGCTTCCGATTGGCTCCAAGAGCTTTCTGCAGCCAATCAGAAGCCGCACTTTGGTTTCTGAATGTTTTGGAAGTCGAAAGGACTTCCAGAATGGATTCTCTTCGACTTCCAAGGTACAACTGTATTATTGTTAACAACAACAACAACAACAATTTATTTACTTATACTCTGCCCATCTGACTTGGTCACTGTAACCAACCTGAGTGGCTTCCAACAGAATATATAAAAGAACATAACGAAACATCAAACCACAAAGACTTCCCAATACAGGGCTGCCTTCAGATGTTTTTGGAAAGTTGTATAACTGTTTATCTCTTTGTCATCTGAAAATGAGGGCATTCCACAGGGGTGAGTGCCTCTACCGAGAAGGCCCTCTGCCTGCTTTCCTGTAACCCCACTTCTTGCAGTGAGGGAACTGCCAGAAGGTCCTTGGAGCTGGACCTCAGTGTCTGGGCTGAATTATGGGAGTGAAGATGTTCCTTCAGGTATACAGGGCCAAGTTTGTTTAGGGCTTTAAAGTAGGGTTGCCGTATGTCCAGAAGCAGTGTCCAGGCAGAAATCCCAAAATGTCCGGGAAAATCCAGATGTATGACAACCCAAGTAGGCAGTGCCGTTTTTGGCTATTTTATTTAGAAAAAGCTCAAAAACATCCAATTCTTTTGTGATTTTGCCCAAAAAACCTCAACAACTTTTGTGTCCAGATTTTCACTCTTTGAAATATGGCAACCCTATTTTAAAAGGCCTGTGAATTTTGGTTAAAGTGTAGATTTTTCCTGTTGCAATCACACACAGAAATGCTTGTAGGAAAGAGCATAGTTTAGCAGGCATCCCCAAACTGCGGCCCTCCAGATGTTTTGGCCTACAACTCCCATGATCCCTAGCTAACAGGACCAGTGGTCAGGGAAGATGGGAATTATAGTACAAAACATCTGGAGGGCCAAAGTTTGGGGATGCCTGGTTTATTGGATATAAAAGGTTTCTCGTTCTAGTCTAACTAACTAGTCTAGAGAAGAACAAGGCAGCCACATTTGCTCCTTTGTTCTCTCCGAGAATAGCTTGAAGATGACCTCTCATCTTCAGGTCCAAGAGAGAAGTAAGAGGAGGAAGCTGTAAACAGGATACAACCTAAGATGTATCAGTCTAAACAGCAAAGAGATAGAGAGGTCAGCATAGAGCAAAAGGTACAGAGATAGTTTGGGAATATGGAGGCCCCTCACTCTATCTGTCCAGGGCCGGCGTGTCCATTAAGGTGAACTAGGCAGCTGCCTAGGACGCCAAAATGGAGGGGGCGCTGGCCAGCCTGCCCGCCGCCTGCCACCCCCTGGTGCTGCCTGGGGCCGCCTCCACTGCACCTCTCAGCTGTTGAGCGGCTTCCAGAGAGCGGCCTGAAGCCTCTCAACAGCTGAGAGGTGCAGTGGAGGCGGCCCCAGGGAAATTGGGGGGGGGAGAAGGTGATCTCGCCTAGGGCGCAAAAAACCCTATCACCGGCCCTGTATCCGTCTTAACTCCATGCAAATTCCTCTACTGCAAGCTGAGTATAGATGTCCACAAATTCACTGCAGGCTGGGTTTGTTGCCAAGATTCCTTTCCTACTTCTATGCAGGTGTACTCACCACAGGTTTTTTTAAATTTTAAGGTTCAGTCATCTTGGTCAAAATAACTAGGCTCAGCAAAGGCTTTGTGTCACATTGCTTGTGAAGTGCAGAGTAACACTCAGACTTTGACACTGCCATGACATCCAGGCTAGAATGCCTCTTAAGCTCACAATTTTATTACTTTTTCAAAAGGTGCAAAGCTCAAAAAGAGTGTTGATGGAAAGATGACCATCACAGGATTGCTTCCAAACGTAGAGGTTCATAAAGTTCAAATGCAACTGGTAGGCAATTTCCAGAAGGTAACCGGGTTAGTTCGTTGTAACAAAAAGAAGAAAATGAAAATAATTTCAACTCTTTGTTGGTTTTGGTAGGCCATTGCATTTCATAAAATAGGGGGCAAATCAACATTTTAAAATCATGACATTGGTGCCAAGGATAACAAACAAACTTCATAGGTTTCTGGAAGGTGAATATATGTTGTTAGATTGCTACATAATTAAATGAGCTGCCCTTTGCACTTGCCTCCAGTACAATGTCAAAAGTTGACCAATGACCATGATGTGTAGTGATAGCATTCAGATAGAAAGAAATATGATCTGAGGGGGAAAAAACCTGTGGAATAAACAGAAGTGAAAAGTGACTTTGAGACTTTCCTTAAGGAACCAGAAGACTCAATCTGTTGCTGATAAGACCCTTTGATGTCCTTTCTTACTAAAGAGTAGGAGCTGTAAGGAATTGCACATCTCTACAGTAGCCTAAGATCATGGCATAAATTCCACAAATAGTGGTGTGAGGGACAAGGGATACAGGGAAGTCCCTCCCATCTTAAGTTCCAGCCCATCACCAAGCGCTGGAGAGAGTAAGGAGAGCTCTGCCTCCAGCGGAGAGTCAGGAAGTGGTGTCCGAGGCTCAGGCAGGGTTGTGGAGCCCATGCCTCAGGTGGGACAGGAAGTTGGACGCACGGGGGGGAGGCCAATCCCCCCAACTCCCGAATTGCGACGCAAACGTAGGGGGAAGAGGTTGGGTCTGCCAAAGTTGTGGTGCTGGAAGAAAACGCGCCAATCGCCATTCGGGAGTTCTGACACCTCACCTTAAGGATGCATTTTTACTGCTCTGAACACTGTAAATAATCAGCACTTAATAAAAGCCTTAAAAGACCATGCTGGAGTCGTTACTCTAGAGTAGCCATACCAGGCCCTCTGACAGCAACTCCCGAATCTTTTTTGGCTACTTTGGAGTGCAGCGATGAGCGCTCAAGAGGCTGAGCATTGGAGGCTGGAGGCTGAAGCAGCGAAGCAGGAGCTACAGACCCTCACAGCGCACGCACAGCAGCAATTGCATGCCGCTCAGGAGGAAGCGCGAGGGGCGCAGGAGGAGCTGAACAAGCTGGTGGACCAGGTGAGGACAAAAGAGGAGACTGAGAAACAGCTAAGGGTGATGGTATTAGACCTGCAGAAAAAGTTGGAAGAGGAGAAAGCCGCTAGAGGTGGGGGGGCACCCCAGCCGCAGCTAGTCCAAGTGAGAAGGGGACAGAGCCTAGTCACCAAGTTCAGCGGAGACCCGAGGGAGTACCTCGGATTCGAGACTGAGATAAATTATGCGCTGGAATTGCATGCAGCAGAATTCCCAGATGACGCGCACAGAGTCTACTTTATCATAGAGCATTTGACGGGGGCCGCCCGGGAATGGGTAAGACCGCTCATCGCGCAAAAAAATCCTTGCATGAAGAACGCAACTTTATTTCTAGAAGCTTTAAAATTAATGTACGCTAGCGACAGTGAAATGGAGGCCACTAAACAGGAGCTTCATGACCTAACACAAGGAAAATCGACAGTTAGAGACTACTGGGCGAAATTCACCATGCTGGTGCACAAACTGGGGTGGGATCTGAACAGTGAGCCAGTGAAATCAGCCTTCTACCTAGGTTTGCATGCAGACGTTAAGGATGAGCTGGCAAGAGGTCCTAGACTGCAGACTATGGATCAGCTCAGCAAAGCGGCGCTAGCGGTGGGGGTGAGGCAGGAATCCAGATGGTATGACAAACAAGCGACGCGCGCAGCAAAACCTTGGTTCCCACGCTCTCAGGACAGACCACATCACCAAAACCCACCCCAGGGACCGCCCCCAGACCCGCCCAGACCAAGCCCAGAGCCGGAACCGATGGAGATCGGGGGAGCGCGCGCGCGGGCTTTTCAAACCCCGGCGGCGCCAAAACGCAAGGAGGGAAGAGGAGGGAATTGCTTTCTCTGCAACTCCCCCCGGCATCGCGTCAGAGACTGCCCTCATCGCAGGGAGTGGCAAGGAAAGGCGGGAACGGTTGTACCTTCCCCCACTGACGTAGCACCACAGCAGGGAAACGAGACAGCCTGGCTGCAGGAGACAAGGGGCAGCAGCCAGGCACAGTCAGCAGTGAACAGCCCCAGCCCGCCCACCCGCACAGAGAGGAGCAGAGCCAGCCCACCCCTCCCAGAGCAGGAGTGGTTCTAGAAGTCACGCTGACGCTCCCAAATGGCTACCCCCTGTCAGTCCTCGCCTTAATTGACAGTGGGGCATCTGCCAACTTCTTCTCGAGAAACTTTGCAGAAGAGCACCAAATCCAACTTCTGCAGCTGGATTTTCCCCTGCATGTGGCCACCATTGATGGCAGAGAGTTGCTGGGAGGGGCCATCACTCATCAAACCCCCCCCATGAGAATGACGGTGGGAAGGCACTCAGAGACACTGGCTTTCAACGTCACGACCATCTCAGACCCCCCCATCGTTTTGGGAATGAGCTGGCTGGCGCGCCACGACCCTTCCATAAGTTGGCACCAGAGATGCATCACGTTTGGGTCGGACTTTTGTCTGGAACATTGCATGCAGCACCAACCAGGGGAGGGGCCTCCGATAGCCACGGTGGCCACCATGCACGTCAAAGGGGGTGAGGCGATACCCAAGCCGTACTGGGACCTGCAGGAGGTCTTCAGCGAAGCGGAGTCCGACCACCTACCCCCACACAGGCCTTTTGACTGCCAGATCAACCTGGTGCCAGGGGCAACTATACCCCCAGCCAAGCTGTACGCCATGTCAGACCAGGAACTGGAGGATCTGCGCGCTTTCATCGACAAGAACCTCAAGCGGGGGTTCATCAGAGAAAGCAAGGCAGCAGGGGGCAGCCCGGTCTTCTGGGTGGACAAGAAAGACATGCAACAGCGCCGCCTGGTGGTGGATTTTAGACGGCTGAATTCGGTGACAGAGCCAGTGGCTTTCCCCATGCCCAGAGTGGATGATCTCCTGACAGCGGCACGCAGGGGCAAGATTTTCACCAAGCTAGACCTGAGGGGGGCGTACAACTTGATCAGGATCCGGGAAGGCGATGAATGGAAGATCACGATGTTCACGCCTCTGGGCTCTTTTGAATATCTGGTGATGCCCTTCGGGTTGCAAGGGGGCTCAGCCTGCTTCCAGGCCTTCATGCACCACGTCCTGGGGTCCCTCCTCTTCAAGAACTGCCTGGTCTTTCTGGATGACATCCTTATCTATTCCAATGACCCAGTGCAGCATGTGAAGGATGTCAGGGAGGTGTTGCAGCGCCTGAAGGACAACCACCTGTATGTGAAGCTGGAGAAGTGCAAGTTTCACACCAAGGAGGTGGACTTCTTGGGCTACAAGCTGTCAGACAAGGGACTGGCAATGGACAAGGACAAGGTGCAGACCATCCTGGACTGGCACAGCCCCAGGACGCGCAAAGATGCCCAACGACTACTAGGCTTCGCTAACTTCTACAGGAAGTTCATCCAGAACTTCTCTCGGGTCACGGCTCCCATCACCGACTGCCTGAGAGGCAAGCAGAAGTTCAGGTGGACACCAGAGGCACAAGCAGCGTTCGAAAGCCTCAAGAGGGTGTTCGCGTCAGACCAGCACCTGTTCCACGTGGTGCAGGATGCGCCCCTACGCCTGGAGACAGATGCTTCTGATAAAGCTGTGGGAGCGATTCTGTTGCAACTGGACGCCAACAGAGAGTGGAGACCCTGTGCCTTCTTCTCCAGGAAGCTGACCCAGCCTGAACGCAACTACACAGTGTTTGATAGGGAACTTCTCGCGATCCACGCGGCGTTCCAGCACTGGCGACACTTCCTGGTGGGCGCCAAGCACCCCATCCAGGTGTGCACAGACCACAAGAACCTGGAGTTCTGGAGAACGGCCAGGGTGCTCAACCAGCGGCAGATACGGTGGGCAGAGTTCTTCTCGAACTTCAACTTCTCCATCCACTACATCCCGGGGGAGCAGAACGTCAGGGCGGATGCCCTCTCCCGCAAGCCAGAGTACATGGAGGAGGAGTTGCCACCAGCACCCAGGCACGTTTTCCCCCCATCTGCATGGTCATGCGGTGCAGCAGTGGTGAGCGAGGCAGAACTCACAGCACTGACGGCAGCGGATGAATTTGCCACCCGCATCTTCAGAGACCTGAGAGGGGGGAGGGAGCAGGCCAAAGACTTTGAGGAGAAGAGGGGTTTGCTTTTTTACAGGGGAGCCCTGTACCTCCCGACCAAACAGCTGAGAGGTAAGGTTCTCAAGCAGATGCACGACAACCCAACGGCGGGTCATTTCGGAAGGGACAAAACCACTCACCTAGTCATGAGACACTTCTGGTGGCCAGGGGTGCGGGAGGATGTTCGGGATTATGTCAGGGGATGTGACACCTGCCAGCGAGCAAAGGTGGTCAGAGCGCCACCAGCAGGTTTGCTGGAGCCATTAGCCACACCGCACAGGCCGTGGGAAGTAGTGTCCATGGACTTCATCACAGACCTGCCGTCGTCCAGGGGCAAGACCGCAGTGTTGGTGGTGGTGGACCTCATGTCCAAAATGTGCCACTTTATACCGTGTGCCAGGGCGGTCTCGGCAGAAGAGACGGCCAAACTGTTTGTGGACCACGTATTCCGACTGCATGGATTGCCTTTAAGAGTTATTTCGGATCGTGGCCGCCAATTTGTTTCCAGGTTCTGGCGACGGCTCATGAACCTCCTGCAGGTGGAGGTCAGCTTGTCGACGGCTCGGCACCCGCAGACCAATGGACAGGCGGAGCGGGTCAACGCCATTCTGCAGCAGTACCTGAGATGTTACGTCAGCCAGAGGCAAACGGACTGGGTGGATCGCCTGCCACTGGCAGAATTTGCCTACAACAATGCGGTGCACGTCTCCACAGGGGTGTCGCCCTTTAAGGCCAACTATGGGCGCGACCTCAGATCTTTCCCGGAGAGAGAGGGGGAGGAGGAGGAAGAGGGCCCACAGGCCGAGGAGTGGGCAGAGGACCTGGAGACGGTGCACCAACAGCTCAGAGAACACTTGGAGAGGGCCAAGGAAGCGTATAAGAAGGGGGCAGATCGCCACAGGCGGCCGGGAGAGGTCATAAGGGTGGGGGACAAGGTTTGGTTATCCTCGGAAGGTCTTCCCACCAGGGGGCGATGCAGAAAGTTAGCACACAGGAGGCTGGGCCCCTTCACGGTCACGCAACAGGTCAACCCGGTAGCCTTCAGGCTAGCACTGCCGGAGGACATGAGAGTGCACCCAGTGTTTCATAGATCACTGCTGTCGCCGTACAGGGAAAGTACCAGGTTCAGGGACAGCGATCAGCCTCCAGAGGGAGGGGGGGAGACGGGAAACGCCCGACAGCTCAATGAGGCAACTGAGATTTTAGACTCAAGGAGAGGGGTGAGAGGACTGGAGTACCTGATAGCATGGGAGGACACTCCGCCATCCCACAATGAGTGGATACCGGCCACGGAAGTACCTGAGGAATTTTTAGTGGAAGAATTCCACGCCCTGTTCCCCCACAGGCCCAAGCCCTGGCACATGGAAAGGGAGGGAGAGGGGGAGGAGCAGGAGGAAGGGATAGCAGGCAGCAGCTCCCCATGGAGATGGGAAGCGGAATTTGAGGACACGGAAGAAGAGGTGTGGGTTTCACCGAGGTCAACGACGTCAGAGGCAGGAGAGGACTGGCAGAACATTTTTACTCCCACCAGCTCTGATGCCACTGACTTCTTGGGATTTCCGTCTTCTCAGGGGGAAGGAGAGAGATCGCAGGATTGGGGGGAAATTTTCACACCCACAGGCTCGGATGCCACAGACTTCTTGGGATTTCACTCGTCCCCAGCAAGCAGAGAGCCACTGGGGAGGAGGAGAGAGGAGCCTGGGAGGGGGGTGGATGTGAGGGACAAGGGATACAGGGAAGTCCCTCCCATCTTAAGTTCCAGCCCATCACCAAGCGCTGGAGAGAGTAAGGAGAGCTCTGCCTCCAGCGGAGAGTCAGGAAGTGGTGTCCGAGGCTCAGGCAGGGTTGTGGAGCCCATGCCTCAGGTGGGACAGGAAGTTGGACGCACGGGGGGGAGGCCAATCCCCCCAACTCCCGAATTGCGACGCAAACGTAGGGGGAAGAGGTTGGGTCTGCCAAAGTTGTGGTGCTGGAAGAAAACGCGCCAATCGCCATTCGGGAGTTCTGACACCTCACCTTAAGGATGCATTTTTACTGCTCTGAACACTGTAAATAATCAGCACTTAATAAAAGCCTTAAAAGACCATGCTGGAGTCGTTACTCTAGAGTAGCCATACCAGGCCCTCTGACAAGTGGGTACCAATGCAGTTTTGAAAAGGGCAAGGTTTAGTCAAATACAACAGCTGGGAGACAGTGGCATTCGATGTACGACTAAGATGTTTAGAGGTGAGCTAATTTCTGCATTCAAAATATCTCCTGGAAAAATGGAATCAGTTCATGCATCTCCTGGGAAATCCAGAGGCTGTTGGTGAGTGTGAGGGGAGAAATCTTGTTCCAGACCAAAAGCAAATTTCCATCTTTATCATTATTCATAATCCTCTCAGTAATGTTTATTTACCCGCAAAATTTCGAGAGCTTGGGAATTGGCTCACAGCAGGGAATGTTAAACTAACACACTTAAAGCTGTACAGTTCTAGGCTGTCACTAAGATTAACAAGGCTTTGGTGACGCCTCCTAGTTCTCCACTGAACCTAGGGCTGGAACTTTCTGATTCTATGGATTTGTAGGTAACTCTTCCTTATAACCTCAAGTCAGTATTGGTGCCCGCGTCACCCAGGAGTTTGCAGCCGCAGATATAAGAAAAGAAGAGTTGTTCTGTTGAGATGTCACTTCCACGTGTTGCAGAAGTATCAGAAAATGACTTAGTCCAACATACATGCAATGTCCACAGTCATAAGTCATAGTTCATATGTCAAAGTTCATATAGGGTATCCATGTGGAGATAAATCAATTCAAAAGTACATATTTATGTTATTTCACATTGTCTTTATAAATTCTTGAATGACTTGTTACAGCAGCCAGTTACGCCTGTTTATATACATTGACAATTGTGTTCGTAACTGAGGTTATTTGTGTATGTTTGAGATGTCACTTCCTGCTTCGCATGGAGTAGCCATTTTCAGTGGAGCCCCACAAAGGAAGTGTGCAGCTGTATTGAGGCAGCACTGGGTGTTGAAATTTGTGCCCCTAACAATTTTGTGCCCCTGTGGGCCCCGCATGCTACGCCACTGTCCCCTAGTTTTTAATGGCTTAAAATGGCTGACTTAAGAAAAAACACACGCATGTTAATATTGTTAAACAGTGTTAACAGGCATTAGCAAATGCATATCACTTTGCTGTAGTTGCAAGAAACCCGCAAATGAGGTACAGAAAAGAAAGAGGGACTTCAAGCAGTGTGGCAGCTTCTAAGAAAATGGCAGAAAACACAGCATGGTAGAGCACTTGGTTTGCATGTAGATTTCCCAGGTTAGGTCCCTGGCATCTCTAGGTAGGGTAAGGGAAGACTTTGGTATGAAACTCTGGAAAGCCACTGCCAGGCAGTGTAGGTGACACTGAGCCAAATGACAGGAACTGTCAGGATTGCTGGGAATTGTAACTGAGCAGTGAACTACAGTGTTCAGAGTTCTTCAGATGTGCTTTAGAGGTATACACAGCCTTACAGAACCCTTGGCAGTCAAACCAATATTTGGCTATGGGTTTTTTCCTCCCTGGGGTTCAGCGTGACAGACTTTGAGGATTCAGGACCCACTGCAACCTTTGTAGCCCTACTGATTTCAGTTAAGGGAATTAAGCACACAGATATTTTCCTCACATTGAATCGCCAGGGACTTCAAGATGCTTAGCTTTGGGCAGGTTATCCCTCTCCACCTTGTGCTTAATTTCCTCTACAGGTGCTTCCACACAGCATCATTCAGGTATTGCAAGTAAGTCGTTGGCAGCAAAGTTGTTGTGTTTTATTTAAGCTTATCAAATCCCCCTGGAAAGATAAATCTGGATTAAAGGGTGGTGGGAGGATGGGGAGAATACAGGCTGGCATTATGTGGATGCTGCAATTTATTTTTTGGATGCCCGTGGAACATCTGCCCTACAATAAACACCCTGCTGGAAGCATTCTTCATTTCCATTTCATTTTCTATTTATATCACACTTTACTTTCTTGCTGGAAGTCCAAAGTTGCTTTAGTGAAAAACAATGGTGTTTTAGTTATCATGTAGGGCCCACAATATAATTACTGTGGGTTGCAGCAACGTGACTAATTGATTCTTCCTGTCCCAAAGCATTTTCTTCATCATTGAGGAATATATTTGACCCACAAACCATGAGAATCTCCATCTTTCTCAATGTGCTGTGGAGAACCAGCCACCCAGCCATTTGGGCCAGACAAAATAATTTAGTGCTGGTCTCCTACTGTTCCCATAAAACATTTTATCCTGCATCACAAAGGGATGAATCAGCAGTAGTGATAGCAAGGGTTGCAGTGTGGCTGGAAAATATGAGTATCTAGCAAAAAATATCAAGCTTCAAAGAGATTTTGGAATGCATTTTCCCCTTGTCAAGCACACATTGAATATGTGTCACCCACCAGAAAATCGGTTTTTTAAAAATGTTATTTTCTATGAACCTTCAGTAAAGTTGAGGAGTTTAGCTTACTACGAGCTGCCTTTGAAGATTTACTGATACATTGTTTTATTTCCTTTAAACATGGGATTTTTCTAAAGCACACCCATTCTTACAAACAGGGGTTTCCAGAATAACTCCCTATTTATTTTCCACGAGACAGGAAACTTAATGTAGTCACACAAGGTCTTGCCCTACATAACATGGGCCAAAGATGATGCTTGGAATGAATGGTAATCTCCGACTCTTACACCAGGGGTTGGAGAACCTGTGGCCATCTTGGTTTTGCTAACTACACTTCCCATCATCCCTACCCATTGGTCATGCTGGTTGGGACTGATGGGAGCTGGAGTCCCACAACTTCAGGAAGGCCACAAGTTCCTTGCCCGTGTCGTATAAGGGTTTGGATTTGTGGACATCATGTGGAACTAAGCCACTGAAATATATGGGATTTACTCCCACACAGGGGCAGGGGCTGCCATTTAGCAATTATGTTCCATGCACTAAACCACACATAGGAAGGACTTTGTGATTATTGGTTGTAGCAGGGGGCTTTTTGGACTAGTGCTCCATTTTTTTTTGAATAAATATAACTTCATCACCATTTCACATATATATAAGGTGGAGGCATACAGAAAGCCCTGAGAAGTTGGACAGGGTATGGATTTTTGCTAAGGGGGCACAGAGAAACATGTTTATAAATATTGGTGAATCCTCTTGGATGGCTTTAAAAGAGCATTAGACAAATTCATGGAGGATCAGTGGCTACTAACCATGATGGCTATATTCTACTTCCACTGTTGTAAGAAGTATGCTGGAAATCCTAAGTGGGGAAGAATGCTTTGGGGCTTAAGCCCTGCTTATAGGTTTCCCATGAGCCTCTAGCTGGCCACAGTGAGAACAGGATGCAAGTCTAGATGTCCTTGTACATGAACCGAGTCCAACATGACTTCATGCTTTCTACTGGGTCAAAGGGCTCTCTGTAGAATTTCTCAGTTTCCGGTGAAGGAGCCAAAGACCTCTACAGATCATATCCATATGGACAAACATCTGTCAGGGGTGGCTGGGACTGGGTAAGTTTTATTTAATGCAGGCAGCTGAAACTGAAGACCCTGAAGTTTCTTCCCAGACCTATGATTCTGTGATTCATTTTCAGAATTAGTCAGAAATGATGGAAATAATTAAGCCAGGATTGGTTAAAGAAAGCGATGAATGTTGAAGAACTGTGTGAACTCCAGAAGACCAACACTACCAGGGGGAATTTATAGGTTTCTTACGGATTTGTTTAAAAAGAAGAGAAGATCAGGCCTTATACCCAAGTAGAAAGTTAGTGTGCTGTACTGTTTGCTGCCTGCCTGCTTTCTAGTTGTGATGCTTCTCAAAGAGATGTTGGCTTCCTAGAGGGGACCAAGCCTGACTCTGCAGTTTCAAGCTAGCAGCCTGCTGTCTGTATCTGGCATTGGGTTCCCAAGACAGGGATTCTGATAGTGTACTTCACTGCCAAACTATCTCCCTTAAAAGTCTGGTAAAGTGTGGGTGTATGGCAACCCATATCGGCAGTGTAATTTTTGTCGATCTTCCTTAAAAATAGCTTAAAAGGCTTCCTTTTTGGGGGGTGAATTTGCCAAAAAAGCTCAACAACTTTCGTCAAAAGTATTAAAAAGCTGAACAACTTTGGCCAAACAAAGCTCTACAACTTTTCTGCCTGGATTCTCACTGTTTGAAATATGGCAACCCAATCTTAGCGCTAAACACCACAGTACTAAAAATAAATAAAACTGTCTGCTTGCTCTTTAAGAGTAAAAGGCGACATTTCAACCCATCCCACACCTCAGCACTGCTGGGTGAAGGAAAGATCTGGCCATAGCTGCCAAGTTCTCCCTTTTTTGTAAAGGAAATTCCCTTATGCTGAATAGGCTTCCTCGTGAGAAAAGGGAAAACTTGGCAGCTATGGATCTGGCAATAAAAGGTAGTATTTCCAACCCACACCCCAGCTACGAAGCGAGGAGGGCTGGAAATTATTATTATTTATTTGTATCATTTATTTCAGTTATTAATGATTAAAAGAAAAGAAAAAGTCTATAAACCACTTGCCAAAAACAAAAAACAAGAGCCAAATGTTTAGCATAAAAACAGACAACAATCTAATACAATAAAACCATTACAAAACCTGTAACACAGACTCAACCATATGAGGAAATTTCAGCAGCAGAAAACATTCCATCAATAAACCACTGAGCTATTAACATGATCTGTCAAATGGAAGGCTCATAGCTCAGTGATAGAGCATCTGCCTTGGAAGCGGAAGGTTCCAGGTTCAATCCCAAGCATCTTCAGGTAGGGCTGGGAAAGACAAGTTTTTTTCCTGACGCTCAAAAGATGTTAATGATGATGCTGGGAGTACCTCACTGGGAACTTCCCTCAGAGGGGCCATATGAAGGAAGCCAGAAGATGAGGACCAAAGGGTCAGAGTAAGTTCGCATTGGAAGAGGCACTTCAAATGATACTGGAGGGCTGAGCTAAAATGCCAAGTGTGTTTGAGTCTGCCTGTGTGTTTGTGTGAGACAGTGTATGTATGAGTACACGTCTGAGAGAAAGAATGAAGTAGACTAGGTTCCAGAAAAGATTGTGGCTATACTGTATATAGAAAGTGCCACAAGACTCTCTGTTGTTTTGGATGCAGTAGACTAACCTTTCAAAAAAATATACATCTAATAATTCTCTTGAAGCAGGTGAAGACTGGCAAAAGAAATACTATGTCAGAGTCGGTAAAATAATCTCTTTTCTTGAAAAAAGAAAAGGGCACACCCTACTCATTCTGCTGCTGTTTAGCTTTTACTTCTTGTAATTCCTGGTATCTGCCAGACAACTGCAAATTGTGGCGCTGCTCTGTAGTGTGTGGAATACTCTTTGCGTTCACCTCGAGGGTGAGATGCTCTCTCACTAAACCAGCATTCGGCTCATCCTCCTGTGAAGGAAACCTGTCTTAACCATTCAAAGCTAGGGAAGATTGGGAAGAAAAATAATTTAGAGGGCATAACTCTTTATGTAGTGTTATTATGTTTGGAGACCAGGGTTCTCTGTTTGCAAAGTGCAGGTCTTTGCTGTCTGCTACAGAACTAGCCTGTAATTTAGGTCAGGAAAATATATGAGGTGAAGTATTCCACTTTTATCACTGTCTCTCACAGAGTATCTTTCCCCTCATGCCAAAAATCAGAGCTAGAAAACTCAGCTCTTGATGAAATCTGGATAAAAGTTTGAGCGCCTGCAGCATTTCCACTGGAATCATCAGCCTTTAAGAATAGCAAAAGTACGGTAAGAGCTTGTTTAGCTAATAGGTGGCACTTGACTGGATGCAGGAGTTTCCTATTGTTCTGATTGCATTTAAGAGAGACAAGGCTTAGGGAATCCATCCAAATTTGTGCTCATGATACCAGATGCCCAAGGGAAGCCCAAAACCCAAAGCAGAATCGGAGCACAACCCACTTGTCATTCACAGAAACTGGTATTCAGAGGAATTCTGCCTCTGATAGTGAAAGCAGAGTATAGCGATCGATAGTTTTATCCTCCATGGATTTGTCCATTCCTCTTTTAAAGCCATACAAGTTGGGGGGGGGGGCATCCCTACATCTTGTGGGAGTGAATGCTGCATTTAACTGTGTTTAGCCAACCTGAGCCCCCTCAGGGGAAAAAGGCGGGGCATAGATAAATATATAATATTAATTTAATTCATAAGCTTATAAATATCCCTGACCCTTGGAAATGCATGTAGACATCCACATGATTTGACCATTAGTTACCCAAACACCATGTGTTTCTTTCCACAGAGGTGTGTTTCTAGTTTTGTGGGTACAGCGAGTCTTTTGATTTGAAGTTTTTCTAAAGCGTCACCCCTTTAATGCTGCTTTTGAAAGCCAGGGGAACATCATAATATAAGTGTGAATGAGTGCATCTACAAGCTATTATGTATAAATTGCTTTCAGAATCACAGTCCTTGCTTCTTCCACAGCTTTTTTTTTTTAAAATAAACAGTCTCATTTATTACCACAATCCAAATGTTTTGGCTTTCTCTGTTTTAGAAATCTCAATCTTCTTGAAAATTAGGCTACAGTTTTGTAGAAATGATCACGCTTCCTTTTCTTTAGGGCAGCTCTGAGGAGGAATGTTGTCTTTTGCCTGGAGAATTCATGCTAGAGATTTTACATTGTGAAAATCAGTTTAAAACCCAAAGGGGCAATTTGCACACTGAACAATGTCAACCCCAACCCTCGTTACATGCAGTATAGCTAGGCTTGTTAACTGGCCAGAAAAACAACAACCCCAAAACCAATCTGGTCTGGTCTACTCCTATTCTTTGGTTTGATATACAGAAATCAGCAGCAGCTGGAGCTTTTCCCCACAGCTTAAACATTGTCTCCTGCTAATTGCTACAGAGCAAACTGCTACTTCAAGGACTGGCAAACCTAGACAGAGCTAATGAGTCTGTTCAGGTGCAATAATATGTTAATGCAACATAAAGCTGAGCTGCTCAGCAAAAGATGTCAAGGAGCTAAAATGGGAAGAGCACTCCATTGCTGGAAAAGTCAAGGAATTAAAAGCACTGCAAACAGAGAATATAGCAACCCTAGCAGCCACTTTGCAGAATCCATGGTGAGATATCAATCAGGGAATGATGCGCTGACAAAACACTCACACCAGCCAGGTATAGAAGGAGCCGGCCATGTCCAGCGATGGCAAAACATTGCATGGCACCCTACCCTGCCAGATGTGTGACACAGAAGCCACCTGACACAAGGGCCCTACAGTGCCAGTGAGCTGCTGTTTATGAGGCCAGAGAGCTGTAGCCATGACTAATCCACTCATTCGTCTAATGTCTTCCCCTTGACATAAGAAGCTGCCTCATACAGTGTCAGACAAAGGGTGCATTTAGCTCAGGGATAGCCAATGGGGTGCCCACCAGTCATTTTTAGCCTACAAATCCCATCATCTCCAACCACTGGTTGTGCTTGCTGGGGCTGATGGGAATCAAGAGTCCAACAATACCTGGAGGCACCATGTCGACTGCTGCTAATCTTAATCCTTATTGTATATTCAACAGGCAGAAGCTCTCCAGTGGTTCATGATGGGGTCTTTGCCAACTCTACCTGGAGATAATAGGGATGAAGCTGACAGCATGCACTGTGGAGAAGGGACACATCCCAGTGACAGAGTGTTGCTGTAGGTGCAGCACTTATTGTGGTTGAAGAACCAGTAGGGATCCTATTGTCTGTAGTGGCTGCATAGGGGGAGTAGAAGGAGATGGGAAGACATTGTTTCTCAGCTCTTCCGTTAATTTCAATGAGGGTGTTTTAACATGTGCCACCTCTTTTGCAGGTGCAGCGTTAAACCAGGATAGGAGCCGTAAAGCAGGTTCTGAGGGATTCTAACTAATGGCTGCAACCTTAACTCCGCTAATCTGGGAGTAAGCCCCCTAGGGACTTCTTTCTGAGTAGACATGGCTCTCCTAATAACCCCTTAACAAACTATAGCTCCCATGGCTCTTTGGGGGACAGACATGGCTGTTTAAAGTGGTATGCTACTGCTTTGAATGTATAGTGCAGATGAGGCCATTAGAGAGTTTCAGAAGAAAGATTGCAGTAGTCGGCTATAAAAAGCTGCTTGGATATAAATTGATCCCATTGTGCAGAAGTATCTCCTAACCTGTCTATTTCCAGCAGAAGAGGAGTGGCATAGATCTCCTCTGGGGGGAAATTGACTGGATTAGAGGAAGTGCAGCTGCTTGTACCCTGTACAGGAGCAGAGCAAGGGAGCTCAACCCACTGGGGATGGGATATAAATACCAAGAAAACTGGGAGAGGAAGAAGTTCCAAGAAGTTATGCAGGTTGTGGTGAGGAATGCTCTCTGTTTTAAATTAACCTACACAGAGCTTTTACCTAGAAGCCTCTTCCTTCCCCAGTTCACTTTCCTAGTGTGCAGTGGGCTAGGGTGACAAGGAGAGGACATAGCTGCCAAGTTCTCCCTTTTTTAAGGGAAATTCCCTTATGCTGAATAGGCTTCCTCATGAGAAAAGGGAAAACTTGGCAGCTATGGGAGAGGATCAGGTAGTCTCTCTCCAGGTAATGGCCTCAGCTTGGATTCAAGCAGCTAAAAACCATTCAAAGGTTTTTCACATCACTTGTCATTTGATTATGCAGAGGGATGTGCGAGAGTGTGTGAGAATGGTGGTAGTAACTAAGGTAAGAACAGCTTGTGGGATAAATCAGCCTTATATAACCAACATAAAGGTAAAGGGACCCCTGACAGATAACGACTCTGGGGTTGCAGCGCTCATCTCGCTTTACAGGCCGAGGGAGCTGGTGTTTGTCCACTCTGCAGACAGTTTTTTTGGGTCATGTAGCTGTATGACCAGTATGACTAAGCCGCTTCTAGCA
Source organism: Zootoca vivipara (assembly GCF_965207765.1). NCBI lineage: Eukaryota > Metazoa > Chordata > Lepidosauria > Squamata > Lacertidae > Zootoca > Zootoca vivipara. The sequence continues at coordinate 38,368,844 of NC_142586.1, read as the reverse complement.
CAACGGAACACCAACACCATGGAAATGCCGTTTACCTTCCCATCGGAATAGTACCTATTAATCTACGTGCACTTTTGGGCGTGCTTTCAAACTGCTAGGTTGGCAGGAGCAGGGACTGAGCAACGGGAGCTCACCCTGTCACGGGGGATTCGAACTGCCGACCTTTTGATCGGCAAGCTCAAGGCTCAGTGGTTTAAACCACAGCACCACCTGTGTCCCAATATAACCAACATGCTTAACTCTAACTCTAATACACAAAAGGGTTAAGACTATAGAGTAAGCTGTCTTGCCAGGCTTCGCTAGGTTGCACCTTCTCACCTTGGGAGGATGGGTTACCACATCCTGTTCTGTCTCCTTCCTCCATGTGAATCCGGCCAGGAAAGATGGCTCCTTCAGGTATACTGGACCGATCTCAATCACATTTAGGGAGGGTTCTCCCACTCTCTCATTTTTCCAGTCTTAAATCCAGTTCTTCATATTCCTACAGGAGCGTCTCCACCCCCATCGTTCAGCCCGGACACTGAGATCCAGCACCGAGGGCCTTCTGATGGTTCCCTCATTCCGAGAAGTGAGGTTACAGGGAACCAGACAGAGGGCCTTCTCGGTAGTGGCACCCGCCCTGTGGAACGCCCTCCCATCAGATGTCAAGAAAATAAGCAGCTATCCCATTTTTAAAAGACATCTGAAGGCAGCCCTGTTTAGGGAAGTTTTTAATGTTCAATAGATTATTGTATTTTACTTTTCTGTTGGAAGTCACCCAGAGTGGCTGGGGAAACCCAGCCAGATGGGCGGGGTAGAAATAATAAATTATTATTACTACTACTACTACAGCAATTTGCAATAATATTAATAACAATAATAACAACAACAACAATAATAAACAACTCATGAAAATTAAGCAGCATTTTAGTGTGAATTTCTCCTACTAAACATGTTTTCATGTGTACCTTAGTCAAAACTGCACATTTTTTTGGTAGCGGTTTCTTTCAATATAATGATTTTTGTATGTTTTCTGTAGTAAATTCCTTTTTTAAATGAACATTCCCTCCTACTATATACATTTTTGTAAACACTGGTTGGTTGGAGAACTGCATTGCAACATTTGGATAAATATGAATTTTGAAGGAAGGCTCATTTCAGTTCCCATATTATTTTGGGAAGTGCAAGTTTGAAAGGTCTGTCTATCTAGCTCAGCATTATCTACATTGACTGACAGTGGCCCTCCAGGGTTGCAGAGAGGGAGTCTTTCCTGGCCCTATGTGGAGATGTCAGGGATTGAACCAGGGGTCTTCTGCATGCAAAACAGATGCTCTACCACTGAACTAAGGTCCTGCCCCGACGAGGAGGAGTGGGGCCAGAGAGCTGCTGCCTATCTGCAGCTTCTTCCTCCCAGTACTTTTCTCCTACTGGTCTCCTTAGCAGCTCAGTTGCCTAAGTGAGAGAAGAGCAATGCCTGGAGAAGTCAGCAGAGCACAAGGGAGGGGGTTAAAATGCAGGATGTGGTTTGGGTCTCTTGCCTGTAAATCACTCCCTTTCTTCTTTAAATTGGATTCCACTGCATTCTACATGTTTGGATGGATCCAGGTTTAAGCAGAGGTCTAGTTTGGCTCTTAAAAGAGTCATCAGTGTTCTGTGATAACCGGGACCTCCCGAGGCCTAGACCACATTTGGACAGAGTGGGTTAAAAACATAGTATGGCATTTATTACTTCTGATTTCACCCATTGTGATGCATTTAAGGGAATAGTCCACACTCGCATATTCGCCTGCTCCAATGTATTTCCTTTTATTCTGCTTAATGATAGAGATTATTTTGTATGGTGTTCTACTTTAAACCGAGTTGCCAACTGATCAGGAACTGGCCTGGCCTGTTCTTATGCTCTTAACAACAGCCCCATCTGCAGATATACAGAGTTGTATCCAGCTGTACTCAGATAAGATCCAATGAAATGAATGGATTAAAATTAGACATGTCTATTCATTTCAGGGAGTCTATTCTGAGTATAACTGGATACAATCCATAGCTAGTAAAGCTTTTCGGAAGATGGAGGTCAGCATCACTACCTATTAATGTCTTCAAATCAACTTTCTGTTAAAGGCATTTCTGCAGCAGCTGGTTAAAAAGTTTGGAAAACATCACACAGCTGTCCTTTTCAATTAAAGCCCTCTCCCATACACATGTCTTGCTGTGTTTCAGAATTATTCAAAAAAGCCGGTGAGATATAGCTACTTTTCACTTTTTTCCTGTCAGGAATCTGGACAGATTAATTATAGTTATGGAAAGCAAGTCCCTTCAACAACGCTTATAGCATCATTAATTTTCCTTTGAAATGATGCTGTACATGCAATAGTCGTGGGAGATTTAGCTCCATGTTTGCAGAATGTGCCCACTACTTTCTCTGCTATTGATTGCTTCATCTGGCCAGTTGGTGTTATCATTTAGATAGCACATTTCTCCAGAACTTCCTATTTATATCCTGCAAATATTTACAGGGTCAGCAACTCTCCTCCCCCTCGTCTCTCACATATTCTTTGCTTAGCCAGCTCTGTGTACTGTATTTATCTCTTTTAATCTTTCTCCTTGCCGTAAGTCAGCGCCTTCACCCCCTTAATCATGTTGGCTGCTCTGAAATGAAATCCCTCTAATTTGTCTACTGAATGAGTCACTTGATGCATGCTCTATACTGAAGGCAATGACGCAAATGAGGAGGGTTTCAGACCCAGAGTACCCATATGGGTTACTGTGATGCGGTGGGAGTTGGGCGGGATTATAGGGAATATCCCCAAACCTCAAGAGAACGAGAGAAGGTTTATACAAAGACTCAAAATAGCTCTTGGGTTACGCTATGGTGACAAGGTGCAAAGGAGGGCAGGGTGGCAACTATAGATCTCCAACAGTTGTCCCATAATTGTAGCAGGTGAAGAAGGGAGACATTTGCTTCAGAAAATGAGGTGAGGAATGTGTGGTCCTCCAGATGTTGCTGGACTCTACACCCCATCATCCCCATGTTGGCTGGGGCTGATAGGCTGGAATCCAACAATCTCTGGAGCGCCACAGGATTTCTGCCTCTAAAGTCCAGCTCTTTTTGTTGTTGCTGTTGTTGCATCTGATCAGATCCATAGCTGTCAAGTTCTCCCTGTTGCCTATTAGAACAGACGTGGAAGTAGGAGGAGAGGCAAACAGTAGGTGGAGCCAGAGCCCATGAGAGGCAATTAAATAATTCTGCTTTTGCTCCTCTTGCTTGTTCTACAAAGGCAGACTAAGGAGGAGGAAGCTGACTTCTCCTGGTGAGAAGGTGGGTAGGTGGGAGCTGGTTGGTGGGGCAGTGCCCCATTCTCCCCAACCGAGCAGGCTCCACTGCTTATGATGTTAATTTTAGGACTGCTCTGCTCCCCAAATCTGATTCAGGGCCCAGTCTGATCCCCTGAGGAGGCCCTGATCCAACACATGACAACCCAGGGCTTATCTGACCCAGACCCCAACTCGAATTTTGTATATGTGTGCTATTGCTACTGCTCCCCCCCCAGCACAGGTTTAATTACAGTTTTAAATTTGCAGTTTGCATGAGCCTCCTTCCTCCCCTCCCTACTTGCAGCGCTGCTTCCCAGTGCTCAGTTAATGATCTCAGTGCAGGCAGGGGGAGGAGATACATACAGGCAGCTAAGTATGTAGTGTGTGGCAATGCTTCTGGCTTTTCTTTAATTCATTACTGCTGTCCGTCTGTGTGTGTCATAATTCTGATCAGGACTGTAGAATATGGAGAGGAGAGGGTTATTCTTTCCTTCTTTTCCCCAGCAGTGATCTGGTTGAAATCGCCCCTCCCCTGCATAGTACGAGGGTTTGGGTTGGGGGTGGAGTTTCCATCAGTCAGCCTCCTGTGGCCAAAGTGCGAAGAGGAAAGAACAGTTCATTTCTTAACTCTGACTGTCTTGGGGTCAAAAGCATGTCATACTGGGAGATCTGTGATCAGTTGTGTGTTTTTTTTAAAAAAAATATTCAATGACTATAGAGAGAGACAAGGACTGACAACATAGTCCAGGAAGGAATATGCTTGTGGGTTGCTTTCCTTTTCAATTCCCACCCAACTGCTATCTGCTCCTATGTGGGAGTAGTTCAAGTGTGATACAGGCACTTTGAGATTCTCCCCTAGGGAGCAAATAACAGCTTGCGGGGTGTGGGAGTGTGCATGCACAATTTAGATCAGGAAATGACTGCAGAGGGTGATTTAGATCAGTAAACGGCTCTGGCCCCAATCTGCATCTAGTAAAAATTAAAAAGGCAAGAGTTCATTGATGCAATGGGTAGTTTGGCGCTCTGTTTCTTCCATTCTTTCAGAGGTGGGGTGATTATGTGTGGAAAAGTGGAGAAAAGAATACAGTTTCTTTATAATAGTCAGCTGTAAATTTGGGGCAATGGGGTGCCTGAATCTGTATGCAGGCACCAGCCAGCTCTACTCCTGCTTGCCTCGCATGTGGCCCAATGAGACGTACCATTTCCCCAATGAAAGGCAGGCTGTGGCATAGCTGCCAAGTTTTCCCTTTTCTCGCGAGGAAGCCTATTCAGCATAAGGGAAAATCCCTTTAAAAAAGGGATAACTTGGCAGCTATGGGCTGTGGGCCAGACCCACCATGAATAAACAACACCAGTCTTCCTCACAGCTGTCATGTTGCCCTACAGTCACTAACAAACACAGGACAAACAGTGGCAGCTATATGAGAGGAAGGGCGGGAGAGGAGGTGTTACTTCTAGGACAGAAAGGTGAGAACCTCCCTCCTTTTGCAGGGCTGTGTGTGTGCGCGTGTTGAGATGCAGGAGCTGTTGAGTCTTCCTTGAGCTACTTCAGGGTTCAGCACAGGGGCTGGAAAGTCAGGCAGTGAGGCAGTTGACTTCTCATTGAAGCAGGGATCTTGCAGGAAACACGAAGTTGCCATATCCTATAAGCTACCATCTCCTACAGCACACCTGAAGCAATGCTAGCCTGAGACCATCCATGTTCTCTCTAGGCAGGCATCTAATGGTTGCAACATCTTCCCTGCTTTTGTTTGTTGACGCCTTCTCTTGAAAGCTGTAGCCCTCTAGGAGCCACTGAATGTGTAACAGGTCCAGTATTTTTGTTACCTGCCCCCAGTGTGAATTAAGCAACTCCTTCCTGCAATGGTTATGTTCTGCAAAAAAACTAACATTACTTCCTTTAAGTTTAGTTTAGTTCCAAAGAACTGACCACGTTTCTTTCTTTAAAGGTTGAGCCTACAAAGCTGGACAAGATCCTGGGTTTTCTATTCAATTCCAGCCTGGATTTGGGCAGGTGCTGTTTGTCTACCTGTTGACAGTTTCTTTTATATGCAGTTACACAAGTGGCTTTGTATTCCTTTGTGCCAAAGGAAAGGTACATGAGGCCTGCTTTTCTGAATAAAATTCTACTGTATTAGTCTGTTTCTTAACCTTTAGTACATTTAACCTTTGGGGCATGTTTGCAATTAACTTGAAAATGCTTGAAACTCCTGAAATAAATAGGTTTTTTTAAAAGTATTCTGTAGAATATGTAAACACAGGGCTTTTCTCTCTCTCTTCCTGTGGGAACTTGCCGGTACGTAGCTCTGGCACCTGTCAGGTGGGTTTCATTGCCATTCTAAGAGAATGAGGGATGAGTTCCAGCACCTCTTTTTCTTCAGGTTTCCATACGTCCGGAATTTCCTGGACATAGCCGGCAATTGGCTGTCGGAAGCAGTGACCGGGTGGAAATCACTGTAACGTCCAGGAAAGTCCAGACATAAGGCGACCCATGGCAGCAGTGTCATTTTGGGCAATTTTCCTTAAATATAGCTCAAAACTAGAAAAAAACCTATTCTGTCTGGATTTTCACTTTTTGAAATACAGTCATACCTCGACATCCAAACGCTTTGACTTCCGAAGGTTTCGACTTCCGAAGTCGATAACCCCCGGAAGTACTTTCTGCACATGCACCGTAGCAGCACTTCAGCATCCGAAAACCTCGATTTACGAAGACGGCCACGGAACGGATCGTCTTCGTAAGTCAAGGTACCACTGTATGGCAACCCTACCTTTTCTAGAAAAATAGCACAGTGTAAGGTTAATCGGTGCACTCATTTCCATAGCAATGATGTATGATATGCAAGCAAACAGGGTTGTGTTTTTTATTGCTACAAATTAAGCTACGCTCCACTATGCAGCCCACCACAATCTGGGTAAATACACAGATGCGAACAAGACTTATGAAACAGAAGCCTGCTTAGCCTTGACAGAGTGGAATGTTTGAGGAATATTGGCTTAAAATAGCAAGTCAGCTTCTGAGCAGAGTGAAGTGAACAGTAATTACCTACATTCCAGACGGCAAGACCAGGGCAGCAAGCTGATTCGCCTATTTGCAGAAGTGAGAAGCCTAGTTTTCTGTTTACAAGGATATCCTGTTATTTCATGTCCTGACGACTGTTTACATAGAGCCAATATACCTGGCTGCTTCCCAGAAGGCAAAGACCTTTCAGCCTGCACAACAATGGGAAGCTCTCATAAGGCAAAATCTAGAGCTGGGTGGAGCAGAGGTACTTAAAGTATGGCTTTGAAGTGATAGATAGTGATGAAATGTTTAATGGTCAGGCTTTTGATCTGCAATTATCATGCCAATTTATTGCAGCCGCCTGGCATGGTCTCCCCTCTCCCCCCCCCCCAATCTTGCACAGCACATCATAGGCTGCAAAACATACAAATGTTGTTTCGGAATTGGTAGGGAATTCTCAGGCAAGCAGGGAAATTATTTATTGATGATACCTGCACCCCTTCTTCTAATTTTACAATGTATTTTCAATATAAAAAACCACAAAGTTCCACCACCACCCTCCGCAGGATGGTGGAGTCTTTTCCCTGGGTTGGCTGGACTTGTACTTGCTCAAGCTGGCAATAATATCTCTTGTGACTCTTGGCAGTAGAAGGAGAGGAGGCATGAGGCACTGGGGAGTGACAAAAGATTTGCGAGCTTCTCCTCAGTCCTTAAATGTTTTCGCTGCCACTTTGCTACTGAATATCTGTGAGTGCTTGAATTACTGGAGGTGATAGAGGACTCCGCATAGGCATCAATAGCTACTTATTATTATTTTTAACAAAGCTCCTGTTGTGGAGAATATACACAGAGGTGAAGACATACTTCTCAACCCTGGCCTTTAACACTTGAAGTGTGTATTTTTAAGGCCTGCCTTATTTATCTGATTGTAAGTTGTTTTAAACTGCTTTTTAATATTGTGCTTTAATGTTGTAACCAGCCCTGGGACCTTAGGGTGAAGTGCTGGTAAATAATAATAATAATAATAATAATAATAATAATAATAATAATAATAATGGTGGTGGTAGTAGTAATAATAATAATATTGAGAGAGTCAGGAACATGGAAACAGGGACTGGGAATTTACTTAAGGGCCACCTTTCTCTTTCACTATAATCTGATCACCGATAGTTGTGCCACAGCATACTTCATGGCTAAATATGGCTGCTGAAGGACTCACACATAGGACTCAGCTATGCTGGTGAGTTATAACATTAAAAAGACATTATAAGAATGTGACACCAGAGGTCACTGTAGAGTAGTGATCCATCGCCAGTGGAAAATTACACTGAGAGCTATTTTTAATAGTGTTTTATAGTGTTTTTCAGATCAGTTTAGGCCTCCAGACAAATGACTGCTGAAATATTCAGATTTTACAGTCCCTCTTGAGATGGGGCTTCCTTATCTGGTCTGCAGGAAATGTCCCTTCTGGCTCCTAACTCCCTCTGTCATGTAGCAAACTGCCTCAGTTTATGTGAGTATTGTACCTGCCTAAAGGGGCAAAGCATCTGATCTGGAATAGTTGTTAGGAGGAACTCTCCGTTTGCAAACAAATTCCACGTATTATCCCAGCCCTCTTCAGGTACATCTGAACATGTGAATAAATTTCATAAAATAAAACATTTCTTTTTTAGGGGGGGGGGGAACCTAATCGAAGAATTGATGCTTTTGAATTATGGTGCTGGAGGAGACTCTTGAGAGTCCCATGGACTGCAAGAAGATCAAACCTATCCGTTCTTAAGGAAATCAGCCCTGAGTGCTCACTGGAAGGACAGATCGTGAAGCTGAGGCTCCAATACTTTGGCCACCTCATGAGAAGAGAAGAATCCTTGGAAAAGACCTTGATGTTGGGAAAGACTGAGGGCACTAGGAGAAGGGGACGACAGAGGATGAGATGATTGGACAGTGTTCTCGAAGCTACGAACATGAGTTTGACCAAACTGCGGGAGGCAGTGGAAGACAGGAGTGCCTGGCGTGCTCTGGTCCATGGGGTCACGAAGAGTCGGACACGACTAAACGACTAAACAACAACAACCTAATCTTTGAAGCAGAATGGGAACCTTTACTAACAGTGAATAATTTGCTTCATTCCTTTTGCTAGATGGTAGAAGTGAAAGCAGCCACGTGACTTCTTGAAATGTTGCTTTCTTTCTTTGAGGTTTAGGGTTGCTGAATACCACAGGTTTTCCACAAATCTCACAGCCTTATGGTTGTTATCTCAGGCTGCCTTTCAATGCTATTTCAATGCTGAGTGACGCTGAGCAGAAGTAGCAGGAAGCAAGCACCATCTTCTTGAAACAATTAAGCTTTTTACTAGTGTAACAGTTTTTGATACTGGATTAGGGCACATTTTAAACTAACTGCTCAGGTTCCTTCACTGTTCATTGTGTCATACAGAAATGCCTGCATTGTACTTAGCGAACTTTTAATAATATGAAAGGCACCTGAAGGTCTACAGAGTGCTGGCCCTACTGTAAGGCAGAGTGAGGCAAGTTCCCCAAAGCACCCGAGAACTGTAGTTTGTTAAGGGTGCCAAGAGTTCCTTGGAGGTCCTATTCTCAAAGAGCTACAATTCCCAGAATTTCCTAGAAACAGGGATTGATTGAACCTAGAAACAGGGATAGAACCACTCCAGATTCTGTTTGCAGGGGAAACTGGGGGTTTCCTAACAACTCTCACTAAGCTTAACAAACCATAGTTCTCATGCTTCTTTGTGGGAAGCCGTGACTGTTGAAGTGGTATAATAGGGCTTTCAGTGAATAGCAGCAGATGCTGAGGTGTAGTGGCACAGCTCCAGGCTGCTACCCTCTGCTGGAGAACAGAGGCAGCTTGCAAGGCACCTTCTATCTTTGCTTGCTTTCCTTAGGCACAGTGGAAGATGTTATTGCTAGTGTTAAGGTAAGACCCCAGCAGTCCGCCCAGTCAGCTTCAGTTTGCGAAATTGGGCAGCAGCGGGAAGGGGGTATATTGTCCTTCACCTCTGGCAGCAAAATGTCTTGGGCCAGTCTTGTAACTGGTATTCACAGATACACAACTGCTTCTGAAAATGAGGGGCACCCAACATTGTGCATATGGAAGGCCAGGTCATGCAATGGACCTGTCCTCACCCCTCCCCTCTCTGCAACTTTCTATACTCACTCCCCACCCCAAAAAGCCTCTCCTAATGGTCAGGGAGATCCTACCAAACATTATGAGCTGCAGTGTTCAGCGACACAATGGAAGAAGCAATCGCCTTAATTTGGGCAGAGAAATCTCAACCAGTGAGGCACAAGATGTTCCTACCCAATCATGGCATTCCAGGGGGGTCAGATTTGGCCCACAAGGCCATTTTTAAATCACGCCCACCTGCCAATTTGTGGAGATCATGCCTATGAAAGATCTACATTGGCTACCAGTACGTTTCCGGGCACAGTTCAAAGTGTTGGTGCTGACCTTTAAAGCCCTAAATGGCCTCGGTCCAGTATACCTGAAGGAGTGTCTCCACCCCCATCGTTTTGCCCGGACACTGAGGTCCAGTACCGAGGGCCTTCTGGCGGTTCCTTCATTGCGAGAAGCCAAGTTGCAGGGAACCAGGCAGAGGGCCTTCTCGGTGGCGGCGCCCACCCTGTGGAACGCCCTCCCATCAGATGTCAAAGAGAAAAACAGCTACCAGATTTTTGGGAGACATCTGAAGGCAGCCCTGTTTAGGGAGGCTTTTAATGTTTAATAGATTATTTTATTTCATTTTTCTGTTGGAAGCCGCCCAGAGTGGCCGGGGAAACCCAGCCAGATAGGCGGGGTATAAATAATAAATTATTATTAATATATTATTATTATATTATGTGGGGTGGTTGATTACGTGTTGGCTGGGAAGATGCAGATGCAGTGTGGGTTTTTTGGAAGACCTTTTGCAAACGGCCCCGTGCCGTTCTTTAAACCCGCTGATTTTCAGAGGTTAGAAAAGCAGCACAGGACTGTTTGCAAAAGGGATTTCAGCCGGGGCTTCAAAGCGCAGCAGCACTTGACGTCATAGTGCAACAAATGGCTGACTGCTCACCTGTCAAATTTGGCCCTCCAGGGGTCGGGAGATAAAGGTCTGGTCCATTGGCCATATAATGTTCCGTACTCCATCTATATTCATATAGTTGGAAGATAAACCTCACTGATGTCATTTTACTCTCACAATTACACTGTCTCTGACACACTTACCTTGGTGATTTCACTGTGTTAACACCAGACTTTGGATAAACAGGTAGGCACAATGTTTTCCAGTTAAACAATAGTGCTTGCTAGAAGTGGCTCTATAATATTCTTTCTCAACTGCCAATGTTTTAATTGCAGGGTTGGGTTGGCTAAGGGAGCTAAAATTAGAAGGGGTTGAGTGGATTTTGATATGAAGGGGCAGTTTTTCCTCTTTTTTTATTTGAGGAAATTACATTCTTGGGAGAAATGTGAAACCAGAGACTTTCTATCATTTTCTTCAGCTACAGAGGGTGGAAGAGCATATGCAAACCAAAGGTCATACATACACAGCAATCTATTTATAAGTGAAATAACATAGAAATTACAAAGGGCTGTGTGTTAAAATGGAGCGTTGCGTTTTGTTTTTTAAAAAAGAAAAACCTGAAAAAGCAAAACGTCGCTTAACAGAATGGATTCAGGTTTTTGTGGACCCCTGAAGAAAAGAAGTTTAATGCTACCCTTCCTCCAACTGCCTTATTGGAGTGAGATCAACCATCCATCTAGCTTATATTGCCCACTCTGACTGGCAGCTGCTCTCTGTAGTTTCAGGCATGGGTCTCCAGGGCCGTCTTGAGCAGATCGCGCGCCCTGGTGCTGAGGGGCGGAGATCGCTCCGCCGCCCGCCCCGCCCTCGCAGGGCGCAATTGGTTTCCGCACGGCTTTGCCGCGCGGCGCCCTCCTTGCCAGGCCGGCGCCCAGCTTACCAGCCCCCCGCCATGGTGCACTGCGCCACCGGGGGTCTACGAAGAGCCGGCCCTGTGGGTCTCTCCCAGCCCTACTTAGGACCTTCTGAAACAGAGACATGCCCCTTCTTCATAACTATGCCCGCTCCCCATCATCTTTCCTCTTGCCCTTCCAGTGACTTTTTGTCTCTTCAGCTGCAACAGTGCATCCCTGCAGATAAGTAGTTCTTCCCAAAGGACAAAGGTTAGGAAATGGCGGTTGGGAGGCAGTAAAAATCCTCCACTTGAATTCTCCTCTCATGTAGGGAACTTTTCTTAGTGACTGGCCTTGAAAGGCACCTGCCAGAAGCCACACCATGCAGGTGGCTGAGGCTGACTTGCTTTCAAGCACTTCATTCAAAGACACTGATGTGAATGTATGCCAAACTCACCTTGTGCACACATAATAGCATAATAGAGCCTCATTCTCCCAACCTTTAAAGATGCTACAGCTACAACAGGCTTCAAGTGAACCTCAATCCCCTGGCAAACTGATTTGTTCAATGAATTTTTTTCTGAATGCCTTACTTAGGAAGTGAATGTTAAACACTGAGCTTGCCAACCTCTCCCAGAAGCCCACTTATCTCTATAGTGTTAGATGTCTGCTTGTTTTTATTTCTGTATACAGTAACACTATTTTTCTTAGCGCTATGCTAAATGCACCCCACAGTGTTTTAAATGTATGGTGCATATGTGGTCTCAGACACACCGGCATCTGATAGAAATTTTTGTATAGCACTCATCCTGATAGTTCTTGCTCTGTATAATACAGGTAGGACTCTGGTGCTCCCGGCTTAACATCTATTCCAGGAGTAGCCAATCCAGTGCACTCCAGATGTCATGGAGCTCTAGGCTGGGGCTGATGAGAGTTATTGTCAAAGCATCTGAAAGTCATGAATGTAGGCCAGCCCAATCTACTCTTTCATGGACTGTGTTAACTGATTTGGCAACATGCAACCACTGCAGCTCTCAGCCATGGAATGAAGATGTTGGCCACTTTTGTTTTCAAATGGATCCGGCCCTGGTTTTAATCCAAGCAACTTCAGCTTCATTGGATTGTTGGCCTGCTCTGTGGGAGAAGACTTTCCCTACCAACTGGAAAGCAGTGCCTAAGGTAAAAGTTCTGGTGGCTAATTATTTAGCGGAAGAAATGATGCTTCATTCAGCCTATTGGCTCCAAAGGGTCTTTCTCAGAGAGTTATAATGGCGTCTGGCAAAGAGGGCTACAGTAAGTATGTTTCCAAAGCCTTTCTCCCATTTTTTTTATTGCTTGGAGCTTTCCCTAATGAATTCCTTTTGGGCCGAGCTCTTTTGGACAGAGAGGTGATTATATACATATAACATTTAAATGAAATATGTGAAACCGTTTAAGCTGGAGGGAGGGGATGGGAATTCAAGTGTGAAAAATAATGTTTTCACCTCCTGGTCTGCTTACAAAACCTCAGATTTAAATCCCCAGCTGCACAAACCCATCAAGATCTATCATGCAAATCCTGCTTGAATATAAAATACCTCTCATTAAAAGAGAGAAATGTTCCCACTCTACCATTCCAGGTGCAACTCTCGTATTCTAAGCGCTGTGAAGGTCTACAAGGTCAGCAGGCATCCCCAAACTGCGGCCCTCCAGATGTTTTGGCCTACAACTCCCATGATCCCTAGCTAACAGGAGCAGTGGTTGGGGAAGATGGGAATTGTAGTCCAAAACATCTGGAGGGTCGAAGTTTGGGGATGCCACCCGGTCTACAGAATGGTGTGGCTGCAAGATCTCTTCCCCCTTCCAGTCTGACTCTCCTCTTTGCTCTTCTGCTGTTCTTATCCACAGATATATTACACAGCTGGTGGAGGAGGGAGGCAATAGGTAAGGCTAGCCATTAATAGTGCTAGTCAAAACCAAGATCTGCTGTGATGAGTGAGTTTGGAATAGGCAGAAGGGATGTCCTGGCTGAGCTACAGCTCAGCTCAGGTGGGGCTACACTAGTTTAACTCCCTCCTCATGGCTGAGCTAGGGACATATCAGCATAAGTCCTTCAGCCACGCTGAGCTGGGGCTATGATGGCTCAGCCAGAGCTTATATAGGTCTCCCCAAGGGGGTGTGGTCGGGCATGGCAAGGAGGGACTTATACCTATTCCAATCCTGTTTTGCTCATTCATGTGACCTGCTCACCCAGTGGAATTTACACTGGCCAAAAGATGGTAAAAGTCAAACTCTGGTCATGTAGCGCACCATAACTGAAGCAACTTTAAGGGGCAATAGACGCTCAAAATGAATGAAATTCTATGCATGCCTATAAAGCAGCTGGCTTTGTAATTCACATAGTTCCACATTAATCAATGAGAGTTTCAATGAGAATAAAAGAACGCAAGTGGCGCTGTGGGTTAAACCACAGAGCCTAGGGCTTGCCGATCAGAAGGTCGGCGGTTCAAATCCCTGCAACGGGGTGAGCTCCCGTTGCTCTGTCCCAGCTCCTGCCAACCTAGCAGTTCGAAAGCACCTCAAAGTGCAAGTAGATAAATAGGTACCACTACAGCAGGGAGGTAAACGGCGTTTCCGTGTGCTGCTCTGGTTCGCCAGAAGCGGCTTTGTCATGCTGGCCACATGACCTGGAAGCTGTACGCTGGCTCCCTTGGCCAATAATGCGAGATGAGCGCCGCAACCCCAGAGTTGGTAACGACTGGACCTAATGGTCAGGGGTCCCTTTACCTTTACCTTTATGCAGAGTTGGCTTTGGAGTCTCGTCTGCTGAATGCCAACTATACATGTAAGAAGAACTTTTTTGGGGGGGGGGTTGCTCAGCTGAGCATTGTGAGTGAATGAAGTTGCTTTCCTAACTAGGTAGTTGTGGTCTTCAACAACATCAGTTTTGGAAAGTGCTGCAGTGTGTGTGTGTGTGTGTGTGTCTGGGAGGTCTTCCACCAAGAACCTCCCAGACATATTTTTGTTAACATTTTGTATCCCAGTTAGTTAACACTTATCTGCAGCAACAACATCTTAGTATAAAAAGCTGAGAATAATTTTTAAAACCAACAAACCAACAAACCTCTCCTGGGGTACCAAAATATATTGAACTAATCCTGATTTTACTGCTGCTGCCAAACGTTGAGTCGGTTATGTAAATTACCATGTGCCATGTTCATGTTGTATCTGTGTTTCCATCAATTTGGTTCACTACATATTTATACATTTTAAAAGACATCATAAATAGAGATAAATAATTACAATAACATTCATAATTTGTTGTGTCCAAAAGGCAACAGGCTTCTAACAAATAGAAACACAAAATTCTTGATTTACACTTAACACATCATATGGTTTTAAATGATCCTGCCGCTTTGAGTTCCAGTACATAACAAAAACACTCAATTTTCCAATAATTGTATCATTCATCTGCCTTCCTTCCTCGACTTTAACAAAGTTAGTTAATTTGATCATAAACTTAATTGCCTAGAGTTGCATTAGCTGTTTTAAAAAATGATGGGTATATCTTTCTTTTCCCCCCAGTGAAAACTAACAGGCATTCAAGCAGCTGTCAAAAGATGAACAATCATTTCTGGGTCTTCTGTGGGAATTGCTAATCCTACTTAAAGAAAAATAATCACAGGGCAGTCTAAGGGAAAGTATCACATGACATTTATTTATTAGATTTATATACCACTCTTCATCATAAAATCTCAGGGCAGTTCACAGGTTATGGGCAAGACATAAGCCCTAGGCGGTGACAATAGCTCTTCCCCCTTCATAATTGTTCCCATTTCTCTGTCACAAATGGTTCTTTTAGTGTGGCAGCAGTCTCAGACACACTTCCGTTGGCCCGACCACTTTTCCCTGGGGAAACCCGTCGTTCAGCCCCGAGTCTGAAGAAATGGCAATTGAGTTTTTCTTGGGCTGCCATTTGTTCTAATTTAACACTAAAAAGTGGGGTTTTCAGGGGGAAAGTGGTGGGGCAAATGCAAAACCGGCTAGAAAGCATGGGATAAGTGGAAAACTGTTTGAACTCATATTTTCAAGGCACAGGACAGGTGGAAGTATGGATGAGCCCAGTTCTTTGGTACTCCCTGCCCTCTTAGTACCAGGCAGGTGCCTTCATCACATTATTTTTGGCGCTCTCTCTCTCTCTCTCTCTCTCTCTCTCTCTCTCTCTCTCTCTCAGATGAGCGTGCAACCCCAGAGTTGGCGAGATGAGCGTGCAACCCCAGAGTCGGTCACGACTGGACCTAATGGTCAGGGGTCCCTTTACCTTTTTAGTTCACTGCTGTTTTTGATTGCTTTTAATGTTTGTAGTTACAGTACTTGCTTTTAACTGTTTTTATTGATAAATTATTATTATTATTTTAAAAAGAACTGCTTTAGAGGTTTTGTTACAAACATGCAGTATAATACATTTTGAATAAAAATCAATCAATCAATACATGGATGAACAACTGAAGGGGGTGTGTGCACTGAATTTTGGCATCGCACACAGTGCCACTGAAATTTTAAAGCCCGATATCTGCCACTTTGGCCTAACTGCATTACAAGTCAACATGAGTCATAGACTCTTGATGCCTAGCAGATTGAAAGGGCTTTCCAAAACCACCGAATTAATGTGTCCTTTTCCCATTATTGACAAAATCCAGAGGGCGGGGGGCTGAACATTCTGCACAAATCTATTGCCCAAATATGGGGACATGACCATAGATTTATCTGTGAAATTCTTCTGCTGGTTCTATGCATGTCTTTATTTTTCTTTTTTTTTAAAAAAATATTTTTATTAATTTTCCAATTAAAACCAATTATATCACATTCAATATTTCAAATTATACACATATATATATCAATCAAACCGAATGTTATGCCAAATCATCTAAAAATTTTTTTATTTGGGTTCCCATGCTTCAAGAAATTGGGAATTCCTCGCAACTGTCCACTGCCGTCTTTTTTCTAAAGTTCAAATCGTCCTCCAAGTTCATAATAATCCAGATCTTCCCCTTACAGTCACATAGATGTTTTCCACTTTCATCCGATTGTTTCCCAGCTGCTGAGATAAATATCAAACAAAGTTTCACAGATGTTCTTTCTCCTGTGTGAGTTAATCAGTCCAGCCTCCCCATAAATCTTCTTAATGGAGCTCCCTGTTGCGTCGAAGCAGCTCGAAGCAGCGCCATCTTAAAAAGCTCAAATCACTTTCGTTTTCTCTCATAGCCATGAAGATTTACGATCATTATAGAATTTACAGCTTTTCCAGGCAGGAGACCCAAACATCAAACCATAAACTCTTGGTAAATTAATGGATCTCCTTGCCCTATAGCTGAACTTAGCTTCAGGTCGCTGCTCCAATTTAAAGTGCGTCACAGCTCATAAATCCTCCGAACGCGTCCAGAACTCCTTCCGTCCGACTAGGGGGGGGGGGCTTTTCTCATCGGCAACTCCACATCTTTAAAAAATATGCTCAGTAACAACAATTATAAAGTTCAACTCACACAGTCTTTTGCTTCTCTTTCACTCCAAACAAGCCAGGAC
This sequence comes from Zootoca vivipara, assembly GCF_965207765.1. Lineage (NCBI taxonomy): Eukaryota > Metazoa > Chordata > Lepidosauria > Squamata > Lacertidae > Zootoca > Zootoca vivipara. Next base: position 38,352,070 of record NC_142586.1, on the reverse strand, counting down.
ATCGCGTCCGGGAAGGTACGAGGCAACAATATGAAGAAAAAAAATAAAAACTCACTTCCCTTATCGCTCCGTCCCCATCAATCCTTCTTCCAGATGCAGTACAGTCTTTGACTCCTCTCCCTCAGCAGCATAAATTTCTCAGCAGTAAACAGCGCTTCTTCCCCTCCTTCTGAAGTATGTCCATAGATTTAAGCCTAATTATCTTCTTTAACCATGGAAATCCCCGCCATGCAGATTAGCGTCCGGGAGTCCTGGCCCTCGTAAGTGCTCAGCCCAAGCTCCCCCCACTCCAAAAACAGTCGGAGTGGGTCTGGGGGCATCGCGGGCCAGCGGCCCCTCTCCGTAACCCCCGGAGAGGGTAGGGGGTTGCCATTTACTCCCCTAGCAACCGCCAAATTCCTTACGAAGGTCAGAGAGATGGAAAACAGGTCCGCCATTCCTGCAGGCGGAAACCGGAACCTCGCATGTCTTTATTTTTCAAATGCTGCTGTCAGCAGCTAAAACTGAATGTGGATTCTCTCGCCCTCCCCGCCATACAAAATCCCACCCGCCCTTGCAAAATGCCTTTATTTTTCTTGTTCAAGTTATAGTTCATTTGTTTTCCATCTGTGATCGGTCTCTCTCATAAATGGATAGCAAGAGCATATGGAGACTTGGTTTCACCCCCCCCCCCGGAGCTGTGGCTCAAACTTGTAAAAATTCTTTGCTTCTTGGAACAGTCCTGCTTTCTTCCTTTTTATCCCAGACCGTGCGCAAAAAAGGAAAGATGGAGCAAAATTTTGTTTGCGCCCACATTTTAAAGCAGAGTGACCTTATTTGCAATTCCTGGACTTATACATGAATCTGAGTACCAGATTCTGCATTCTTCTGAATTTTGCAATGCAGTTACAGTTTTAAAAAACGTGTTCAAAACGAGTGTTTGGTGGGGGAAACATGTGCAAAAAATGCATGTTTTAGGGGGAAAGGCATACAAAATGCAGACACAATTTAGGAAAAAGCATTATGAAAATGTGTATAATTTAAATTATGTTTCCCCCACATATACCAGAAGCATTCTTCAGTTTGTACGTACGTGAAACTGATGGGGATAGAGATAGGTTGATCCACCTGCCCCTAGCATGTAACCTATCTCATTTTTAAAATACTCCTTAAGCTAAACAGTGATCTTGAGGAAATGCTGATTCCTTGATAAAAGGTGACTTTCAGAGGTACACTACTTGTCACACAAGGTGTCCTATGAAGGCCATGTTAATTGCAGTAGTTTAAGTTGGGAAAGGCAGAATGGAGTGATTTGTTTATATTTTTAAGGAGAAAATCATTCCTGTGAATATTTATGCATTTATTTTTTTTGAGTTTTGGGAGACCTCTTTCTTTTCTTTTCTTTTCTTTTTTAAAAAGTACCCGTAAAGCAGTTTACATATAACAATCACCACAGCATCAACAAAATCCATTGATTTATTTTCTTAAACTAACCATAAAACAATAGCAATCAGTACAACAATGCAAAGAGGGGCTAACGACTGAGAATTCTCTAAACGCAGGCTTTTGAAAGCATGGGAAAAACAATGAGTCTTCGCCATGTGATAGAAGCCCACCAGTGTTGTGGCCATCTGTGCCTCTAAGGCAGGCTTCCTCAACCTCAGCCCTCCAGATGTTTTGAGACTACAATTCCCAACCCCCCACTGGTCCTGCTAGCTAAGGATCATGGGAGTTGTAGGCCAAAAACATCTGGAGGGCCGAGGTTAAGGAAGCCTGCTCTAAGGCAGGGGAAGCTTCAGCTGTTGCTGGGCTACAGCTCCCCTCATTGGCTACCCAGCTTTAAGGGAAGGTTGTTCCACAAATAGGGTGCCACTACAGAAAGCCCATTTCTATCCACCAGTGAAACCATGAGCAGAACCTTGCACTTTGCATAATTTTTGCATGCACACAACCTATACTGTAGTCTTGTTTGCCTACAGGACAAAAACTCTGGGTGTTCTAAATTCCTTGTGCAATGAGGGAGAGTGAAGATGAACACACCAGCTCCAGCACTAATGACTTTCCACAAAGTGCACAGTTAATATAGAACCTGATATTTAGAATCACAGAATTGCAGAGTTGCAAGGGACCCAAAGGCTCATTTAGTCCAACCCTCTACAATACCGGAATACTTATATATATTCATCAACAAGGCTAAACATTTAACTCCCTCCCTGCAAAAAGCATCTCTCAAAGTTGAATTGTGAAACTGAGCTTTGCAGATGTCGAAAATTCAGAATGTTGAATCGGAGTACTGAAAGAATTGTTGGAGTTTGTGCAAAATATTGTTTCTGTTCTTACCTAGACATTTCCGTGTGCCTGTCTGGCCTCTCGATCATAGAGGAAAAGCCAGGAGGACTCTCATGAAGTGGACCCATGATTGGCAAGCTGCCAGACCATAAGGTATAGCTTTTGAAAGAAGAGGATTCTGCTCTGCAATAATATGGCAGCGGTGGTGAGTTTGATGTAGCATTGCAGACAGCCCGAAGTCTGTTGGTGCTTAGAAGAACATATACAGTGCAACTCTCAGTGATACCTACCTGTAGATGGGGCTTTGCAGTTAGAAATCAACTGTGTGTTGTGTGTTGTTTAAAGATCCCACTAGCTGTTTACTTTGTTCCAATTTTACACCACCTTCCATGGCTGTCCTGTAGGTTCCACACCTAGGAATAATTGCATACAACCAGACTTCACTGGGATCTCCGAAACAGTCTCTAGAAGTGAGCAAAATGCAGTGTGCAAATCTTACCTTTTCCCAACCAAGCTGGAAGGGTGGGACAAGGCAGTATGCACAGTACAACACGCCACACCTGAGTTTTCCATCTGTGCCATTACTGAAGTATCATAGGACTTTTTGTGCATGAATTCTGCATCTCCAAAAATGAGTGGTTGTTTTTCTTCTTGGTAAGGACTGGGGTGGCTGCTTCCTGCAACACTTAACAGTTTTTAACAAACAAGATTCCCCATTATCTGAAGATCAGGGAAACGAACTGATTGTTGTCTGCATGTACACTTTTTTAAAAAAGTTAGTGGTTATGGACAACTGCTCCGTATAGATAAACTCTGTGTTTCTCCTGTGTATGCTTGCCAAATTTTTGTTGCGCATTCCACCAAAGGCAGCCCTTCACTGCAAACACATTTCTCACTAATTTATGTCGTAGAATATCTTAGTTAATGTGCCAGGCAAGGCCATGGAAGGCTCATTTTCTTTGTTTCTCAATCTTAAATTCCATTCTCCATGTTTTTGCCCCAACTGGTAAAAATCTAGAGTGCATAGAAAGAAAGAAAACCAACCAAATCATCAAACACCAAAAGACCAGTAAAACATAATCAGTAATAGCCACAGTCCAGCCAATAAAAAAGTACCCAGGGGAAGCTCCTTCGAACAAGCTGAATCTTT